>NW_024105131.1:2483187-3172715 GCF_003945595.2 Pipra filicauda
TCAACCCCTTGCCTAGGAACCTTTCCTTTGTTTGTTTTGGTGACTATTTCCTGAGAGCAAAGCATGGTGATAATTTTCTTTGAGTCATGCATGTTATATATGTTCTTTTTTTCTTGATGTAAATAACGTTCTTTGTGCTACTTTGCACATGTGTGTTTGCTGGTTGTTGCTGTGCATCCTGCCCCTTCTTTTACAGCAAAAGGGAAAGGATGTGAGGATCTAGGGATGATGCACAAAAGGGTTTCCCTGCTCTTGAAGTGTCAACATTTTGAGAATGTGGAGCAATTGTGGAGCATAATGGGCCAGTTTTTCTAACACATTAAGGATTCTGATTATAAACAGATTTTTGTATTAGTGTTAATTACATATTGGATAAAATGTTTAACTATGTATAGCTAGTTCTATCTTTTAATAACATTTTATTTATATAGATTTCACTGTTGTGCATGCCTGATTAGTATTTTAAGGATGAAAATACTCTGAAGACTCTTCCAGTCCAATCCATAAGATAGATAGAGACAGCAGGAGGCCATCACAATCTCATCTCTTGCTTTGTATGCTTTTTAAGACAAGAGAAGACATGTAGATGTTTGGTTACTCCCCATGTAAGCAGACATCTGACCTGTTTTTGTTACAGCAAGTCCAGTAACTGATGTTTTGCAAAAATGCATGTTCTGGAAAGACAGGAAAGCAGTGGCTCTTCAGAGAACCATTTTGGCAGTTTTATCTGTCAGTAGATCTTCCAGTCACCAAATGGTGATTAGTTTGATTTTTACTGCTTTTCCATCATGTGACATAGAAGTTCTTGAGCGCTTAATGTGTCCTTCCTGTGACAGCTTTTAGGCACTGTGTAATCAGGACACTTTCCTAACACTTCCAATATCATACTATACTTGCTGAGTCTTGCACTGCGTGAGGCATTTTTTATTGCTCAAATCACTCTTGGTGGACTTTTCTGCACTCTCTCCAGTTTTTCAGCCTTCTAAAAACAAACAAATCTAAACCAAGCAAGCCCCATTATAGATACTGGAGCTGAATATCGAGTTCTAGTACAGCTCTCCCTACACAAGGCAGGTAGTCATCTTTTTGATATTTGTACTTAGTCTTCCCCTATTTATACAAGCAATGATAGCATGAAACCTGTGTCACAGTTGCAAGTCATTTACTGAGTCATATTTAGAGTCATCGTATTCTGGGGTACACTCCCTAGTACTGCTAGTACCAGTTCTGCTTCTGGGATGGAATAGTCTGTGTGGCCTGGGAAGGGTGCAGTGGTCGGTGCCAGCTGGCTGGCTGCTGCTAATACTGCAGGCAAACATCCAGTGTGTACCCAATTTCAGTATAGAAGTCCATTTTGTTCTGGAAAAGCAGCTGCTGCCATGTCTTCCTACAGCTTGTACACAGGTAGGAGTACAACTGTATCAGTGAATCAGCATTTCTCTTCATCTTGTAGAGGGTTGGAGCTGTTGCCGGTTAAAGCTACTTGTACCATCCCTTCTATGTGCTGCATCTCTTGAGCTGTAATCTTCCGTTGTCGTATCTTGCACATAAAACTTACTGAGCTAATTCCTAAAAAATCTCTTGTAGTAGATTAAATGACTTTATATTATATTCTAGACTCATCCCTCCAAATACACATTTTATTTTCTAGTGTGATATTCCAATTTCATGGCTGCTAAATAGGTTGATAAAAATATGGAACTAAAGCAATATAGCTAGAGAGAGGTATAATTATTCCACTTTTGTTCAAGTGTTTCAGTAGAATCATAATCTTTTTTGTTTTTAAATGAGAGTGAAACCAGTTGTTTTCTGCTAAGTGGAAGAGAGAGTCCCCACTTCCAGTATGGTAATTTTGAGGGAATGCTTAGCTTTATTTCGTTAGAGACTGATGTAGCAATTGGAAGGTCATAATTTTAATTAATTGAAAAAAACCTCTATAAACTACAAAGCCTTACAGAAATTGTAATTACAGGAGTCTTTAACCATGTAGTGCAGCATGTGGGAAGCTACTTGTAAGACAGAGTCATCCTTTAGTTTTGAGATTAGGTTAAATCCCAAAGCCTGTAATTATATGCATGTTGCTGGCAGGAGCCCATGCTGGGCTGATTGTGTTCATTGAACGGGGTCATTATTTGTTATTTCTCTCCATGAGATCTACAAGCATCCTGGGAAGCACAGTGCTGTTCAAGGTACTTTCACTGCTGCTTCTGCTGAGAGGGCAGACAGACTGCCTTGGGTTTGGTTTATTTCATTATATTTTAAAAAATTCCAAGTTCTTTACTAATTGCCAGTTCAGAAGATGCAAGGACAAATTATTAGTAATGCTCCAGAAAGTGAACACTCTCTTCTGCCATTGTAATCCAAACCAAAGAAAAGGTACATGTAGGTGTATATACTAGAAATGTAGAAGAAAAAGAGACTTGGTGCAAGGTGCTCGTGGGTTGGGGCAATTCCAAGCACAAGTACAGGAGGCTGGGCAGTGAATGAATTGAGAGCAGCCCCGAGGAGAAGAACCTGAGGATGTTGGTTGATGAGAAGCTCAACATGACCCAGCAACATGTTCATGCAGCACAGAAAGCCAACAATATCCTGGGCTACACCAAAAGTGTCGTGGTCAGCAGATTGAGGGAGGTGATTCTGCCCCTTCTGCTCTGCTCTTTTGAGGCTCAACTGGAGTACTGCATCCAGCTCTGGGTCCCCCAGCGTAAGAAGAACGTGCACTTGTTGGAGCAAGTCCAAGGGAGGGCCATTAACATTGTCCATGGGCCATGAACATTGGAGACAGGCTGAGAGAACTGGAGTTGTTCAGCCTAGGGAAGAGAAGGCTCTGGGGTGACTGTAGAGCAGCCTTCCAGCACTTAAAGAGAGTTAAAAAAAAGAGAGACAGCACATTTTTACATGAACAAGTAGTGATAGGACAAGGGGGGACAGTTTTAAGCTAAAAGAAGAGAGATTTAGGTCAGATGTTAGGAAGAAATTCTTTACTGTGGGGGAGTGAGACACTGGAACAGGATGACCAGAGAAGTTGTGGATGCCCCATCCCTGGAAGTGTTCAAGGCCAGGTTCAGTGGGGCTTTGAGCAACCTGGTCTTGTGGGTGGCAGGGAGATTGAAACTAGATGATCTTTAAGGTTTGTTCCAACCCAAACCATTTGAAGATGATGATGTTGACTTCTTTTTGAATTAAATCTCAATTAGTTGTGACTATGCTTGATATTGGGGGCCCCCTGGTGGTCTAGTGGTTAGGATGCAGCGCTCTCACCGCCGCGGCCCGGGTTCGATTCCCGGTCAGGGAACTCCTTCGGGCAGATGGAGCTCGTCAGCCCTGTAAGGCCATCCATCTAAGAGAAGGTCACTCTAAACAAACCTACGTCCTGAGGACCTCGCTGCCACTGTCCAAGCTTGCTCGACCCCAGCAGATGAACTTAGGATTAAAGGGTGGGCTCAGTTCAGCGCACACCGTGTCTCACCTAAAAAATCCACTGCGCAGGCTCGAAGGGTAATGACCTTTCCCAAATCTTCGTTCACGAAGACTGGCCATGATGATGCTTGATATTACCTTTGAGAGATTGCAACATACTTGTGCTACTAGAAGTTTCTAAGTTTTGTAATACATGTGGCATCTTCATATTTCCTAAATCTATTAAGTCCCTAATTAATTTTAAACAAAGATTTGGAGCTACTAAAGCCGGGGAAAAAGGTGAACAGCCTGTTTGCCAGCAGCTGAAATGAAATTAGGAATGAAAAGTCAGAGTTGTGCTACGTATCTCAAAGGTTTTTTGAGATTTTTCTCTAGTAGAAAACATCTCTCAACCTTTATATATCAGCACAGTTTCATGGAAAAGGACAGGTTTAATTTTTGCAAATATTTGAAACAGATTGGTAAGATAAAGCTCTTTTTGAGAAGCTCTGGTGTACCATTGCTGTAAAGGGTAATGTAGGGAATGCTGTTCCTTGTGTTATGCTGAAGGGTAGCATGTGCCAGAGAGTTATTTTCATATAGAAAAGGTTTCCTTTAATTATTATATATTATATATTCTGTTTCCTTTAATACTACCTTATAAATTTTATAAAATCTATCATTAAATTGGACTTTTAAAAAAATCAATTAAAATGTGAATCTGCTGTGTTATAAAACACTTCAACAGAAATCCATCCTGGAATGTGGTAATATTGATTGATTTTATCACCACTTGTTTAATACGCACTAATTCAAAAAGGCTAACTTTTCTTGGAACTAATAAATGAAGACTTTGTTTTTTTTCTACCTAGAAAGCCCCTGAATTATTTTTTACTAATCTCTTCCTAGGCAGTGAAGCTAAAATACTTGTGTTGCCATGCAATGGTGTTTTGGCATCAACTCAGATCTTTAACAGATGTGTTCTTGTCATGTCTTACTGCTTTCAGCACATACATATTCCTGTTTTTCAACATGCTGTATCTCCTTCATATGTGCTGCAGTGAGGATCCTCTGAAGCCAGAGCACCTTTTATGACTCTTAATGGCCTTTAAAGCATTGCACTACAATGTCTGCATGAAATTGCCTGACAGTGTTGCAAATGTGGTTAATACAGCTAGAAAATAGCTGCTGTAGTTGATTTAATAAAAACATAAATTTACAAGATCCTCCAAATTATGCAAATCTGACAAGTTGTCTGTTTTCATAATCTGAGCACTGGGGAGTAACAGGGTGTCTTCATTGCACTTACCTTTTTATTCTCTCTCCCTGTAGTGAAGGGGAATCTTCATAATAGAGCAGTATCCATTGCAAAATGGTGGATTGACTGAGCCTGCTGCTGCATGGGAATACGGCTCTTGGGGGTGAAAAATTTTGATTTGTTAGGAGTGGGATTGCTGGTTTTGTTGCTAGTTCTTGATTGATATAAACATGTATCAAATACTATAGTGGAAATGTTTTAGTTTTTGAAACAGAAATATCCTTTAAATCACTTGTTATTTTTAGAGCTAAATTAATTCTCTTTTCCCTTAAAAATCTGACTTTTCCATTTGAATAAGGTGGTAGCTTGTAAAATGATGGTGTCAGCAGTAGCTTGTAAAATGATGAAACAAAATATTGAGTTGTACAAAATCTTAATGCATTCAGACTTCTTAATATTTAATTTCAGTTTTCTTATGCAGGTGGATCCAGTAGATATCACTGTGTCTTCTTGGCACGTGAAACATTTGATATCTGCATGTCTTTCTGGTTGCCTTAATGTCTTGGTGAGACTGTAGTTTGAGCACATCCCTGTCTCCACTGAACCCCACGGGTTGGCTTTCTTTAAAGGTCTGGGTCTATGCTGTACATCACTATGACTGAGTGAGTAGTCTGCTTCAAGGTGGTTCAAGGTGCATCTGCTACAAGGTGGTTACACACAAACTTAACCTGTAAAGAAAAAATAGGAGCATGTGACATCCAGAAACAATTATAGCAGATCATATGGACAAATCCCCTGTAAAGTGAAAAAGGGAGAGAGGAGTAACTGGTTTTAGATGCTGTTCAGTCAGTACATGAAAGGAAATGTTTGATACAGCATGCGTGGAATTTAACCTAGAGTATCTTCTGGGTATATGTATTTCTGTGAAACAGAAGGATGCATATGTTAGAGTCATGCTTTCTGGAAAGAAATGCATTTTTTGCAAACTTATTTTTTTCCCCTCAAAGATAATTTGATATTTTGTAGAATTTGTATTCTTCATTGAATACTGTTTCTTAACAGAAATTTCCTGATTGTATCTAAATGTCACACTATATAAAGATTATAATCTTCAATTTACTTCAGAGAAATTTCATTACATATTTTTTTTTGTTCTACAGAGAAGTGTAATAGATAGTAACTTTTTTTTGATTCATTTATTTCGGCTAATGTGATCTGATAAGATTAACCAGAAGATGATATTAAATAGGATACATATAAGATACTGCCTGGCTTATCATATGGAAATATAAGCTTCTTTCATCTAATGACCTTCTACTGAGTACTTATGAATACAAATTCAGTTGACAAAGTATTCGTGTTACATATATTCTAGAGTTTATAAATAACCTTTCAGACTCCTGAAGAAAGAAATGAGTGCAGCAATAAAAGTGATATAAATTCATGCTGCTGTCCAAATGGATCACAATGAAAAAAGATTCTTACAGATGAGCCCAGGGAAAATAGTAACAAAATGTGTAGCTCTGTTGATTAATAAGGAAGAAATCTAATTGCTAAAGAGTTTAACCTGTCTTATATAGAGTATAAATAATTTTTCACTATGTCTGAAGGTTTTTGATCTCCTAATATTACATTACCTACCCCTTTTTGTTTTTACCTCCTTCCCCGTATTTCCTCCTGAACAGCCAGTTTTCCCTCCTGAACCGAGCTTGAATGACTGACACCTCAGAAAATGATGGCTGGCTTTTGGAAGGTTGAGACATTTAATAATCACAAAATCCTTAATTTGGTAAAAAAATATAGTTAAATTCATTTCAGAAGTAGAACTTTGGACAAGAACAGTCCTGTGAATCCTGGTGATCGTCAGGCAAGAAGGTGATAAAACCATGTGTGTCATGAGTAATTATTTTAGAAAGTGTTTCAGTAACTGCATCTTATCTTGACCTATCAAAAATGAGGAAAAAAAGAAGTGCAGTACATACAGTATATCATTACGTTCTGTGCTGTACTTGAAGTATGAATTCTTTGTCATCCAAAATCTTTTTGAGGAATTCAAATCTGCACATGACCTCCTTTGGCAAGGACAGAAGAATTGTCTGAAGAAACATTAACAAAAACTAATCCTTTTGGCTTGGTTGGAAGTGACTGTTGCAGTGCTTCAGAGGCTATTTAGCATATACACCAGTAATCTAGAAGTAGTAAACAATACCATGAGCTTTTTGGATCAAGGAATATATCTTTTCACTGTTAGTAAAACTTTTTCTGACCAAGTATGCCACCGGTGTTGCATATATGTCACAATTTCTGTATAATTATTACAGTGTTGCACAGTTTTAATCTCATTGGGGTACAGCATTTCATTACATAAAGGCTTGATTTTTCTCCTGTGTCTGAACTCTGTGATCTGACTTCACAACTAACACTAGTTCAGCCCCCTTGGTAAAGGAGGCTACAAATGACAAAGGCAAGCAGCAATCAGTTCTTTCTTGTGGTGTAGATACAACCTCTTGCTATTCTTTGCACGTTGGAAGTCCTCAAGGGTGTTAAAATTGCACAAAAGTGGACTCCTGAGTTAAGAGCTGCTCACCAAAATCACCTTCTTTTGAAGGGCAGGAGGAGCACTGCAGGCTCACCTGGCTCTGATGCTGGCGGGTCCATGTCCAAAGAGGTGGGAGCAGAGACCAACCTGCCTGATGACCCCACAGCTGACTGGGAAGAATCAAAGAACAAATATTAGGGCAGCTAAATGGTGGTCTTTTGGTATCTTCTGGTTGCCCTTGAGTTAAGGGGAAGTGTTTAAATGGGTCTGTCTGGGCACAGCAAGGTTTATGGCATCGAGGACAGGTATCTGGCAGATGCAGTGACAGTAATAGGGATTCTGGATGCCAGTCTGCAGAAGGAGAGCAGCAAGTTCGGGCAGCTTCAGCATCTCAGACCTGGAAGAGCTGTGAGCAGAGGCTGTGTGCTGAGGCTATAGGCTTGAGAGGGTTTCTGGAACAGCTTTTCCAGGGCATCAGAGAGAAAGGAAAGCAGATATAGGGTGGTATTTATTGGTATTATTGATGTGAAGTCCTGTTACTTGAGCAGAAGGTGACCTGGAATAATAGTGGCAAATTTTTAACTCAAAAAGTGTATTGTCAGAGAGAGAGCCACTTACCCTTCTCTTGGTTTTCTCTTTATGGGAGAACACGAATACACAACTCTTCTCCCCTTCCCCCTCCGTGATGGTCCAAGATTTTCCATTTTTCTTTCAGACCATTGAATTACACTGACTTAAACCTTCATGTTCTTCCCCTAGTTTCACCCCTCCTTGCACACCCTGTCCATCCCTGTCTGAAGGTCTGTGGTTACAGGGCTGGAGCCATCAGTCCATGGCTTCAGGTGCATCTGCTTTTCTGCTGGTTGGATTTTGTGGCTGTCTGGTACAACAGCAGCTATAAGAAGCGATAACAAGGATGGTGAACAGATGACTCGATTACCCTTATCTGTTTTTAATGACAATGAAATAAAATCAATTTTCACCAGATCTGTCTGGGCAATTGCAGTTGTGCTGATGGAATGTTTCACCTTGCCCTTGGAAATATGGCTGTTGCTCTAACCAATAAAACAAAAAAAAAAGAAAAGCAATCACTGTAATAGGGAGTTGTAATATGGGAAGCACAGGGCTGCTGATACAGTGTGGAGTGGGCAGGGAGAGAGAAAAGGCTCCAAATGTGAAAGCTGTCCGTGCCTCCTCCAGGCTTTCAGTAGATGACAGTAGAAGATGTGCACCATGACGCTGGACCATAACAGTAAATATAGCGATAGATAAAAGATGGCAGAATTTTGTAATGAAAGCACATGAATGGGACAGAATATATGAAGACAGTTTTAAATATATTACTCAAGGATAAATCTTGAGAAAGAAATAATTATCTGTTGTTCTGAAGGAGAGTATCTGATGCAGGACTTAGGGTTTGTGCATAGATTTGACATGACAAACTCTATATAGGTTATTTTGATTTGATTCTTTGTTTTTTAGGATGAGTGTGGAGTTTTGTCCTGTGGTAGTTTTCTGGATCCATAAAGGTGAGATGAAACTCTTGTTTAAGAGGTGTGCTCTACTTCATAGTTTTCTGAATGAATTCTACAAGCAGGTTAATTTGCTGTCTGAAGAGGCATGAGAGGATATAAAACTCCTGGTGAGCTGAAGATATCTTATGAATGGTGCAATGTTTGGCCAAATATATTTTTCAGGTGCACTAAAATCTGCTCTCTAGTGAGAGGAAAAAACCTGATTTGCTGTTTGTTTTCTATGCAGCATCATTTTATTTTGGTGTGATCAAATGCTTGGCGGTCCTGCCCACACACAGCAATCCATCACTTCCCTCCAGCTCTCTCCCTCCCCCTGTGGTCTGTGCTTCAATGGCTGTAATATACTTGTCTACGATTGTCAAAAAGCTTTTCAGGTTATCAAATCAGGCTTTTTCTTTTCTTCTTTCTTACAGATCTGTAAGAGTAAATCTTTACTATACTTTGATTAGAATATTTTCCATTTGAAATAGACTCCTCCTCCCCCAGAAGTAGGATTCCTGGTGTTTCTGCCCTTTTTATCTAGAGGGAACAGTAAGGGAAAGGAAAGATGTGGGGAAAGAGGAGAAAAATCACCACGTTTTGCTGAAACATGTGGCCCTTTGCCTGGCACAGCAACCATCGCTCCCTGCAGGGTCAGGGAATGCGAGAGGCTGGGGAACGTCTCCCTCCAATATCCACGTCCGTGCGTGCATTTGGATGCTTTCTAGCTTTTAAAGAAATACGGCTTTGTAAGCCCTTCATCTCCTCATGCAGGTGGTGGTGACGGTGCTAGTAGTGAATGACACAGCTTTGCTGTATGACATGGAGCTGATCTCTGCATCAGCCAAGAGGAATTAAACCTTGTCACTCCCTACCGGGGCTACCTTTCGCCTGGTATGTGCGGAAGGAGGAATTCATAGGCTGCTGCTGCATTCACCCGAGCAGAGCCCCGGGCGCGCTTTGCCAGGGAGGCAGGCAGCCAGAATGATAGCTGTCTCTTTCAAATGCCGCTGTCAGATCCTGAGGAGACTTGCTAAAGGTAACGTGCTTTTCTTCTTACTCATTCAGGGGCTCCTTTGCATCCTTCCAGAGACGCAGCCTGTTGTTTTTACTTTTAAATATGACTGTCCTTCCAATTTACTGTCAGGCAACAAAGAACTCCTGATACAGAAGAGTGTAGAGAGCTCTTTCAGTTAACGTCCTTACATGTCCCAGGCTGTGATCCTGCTAGGAAGACAGGTTCCTGTTTTCTTTTCTTTTTCTTTTTCTTTTTTTTTTTTTTTAATTGCTAAAAGGAGGATTTTTTTTTTCCTAAATGAAGTGCTAAAGTTATTGTGGGCTGTAATTGGATTGTATTTCTGCTGACTGCTCAGAGGAGTCCCTCCTGGGTCAGTGCATGGTCTGCCTTAGTGGGAACAACTGACAGTGCTATCCAGAACCTATTATATCCAGGATGAGTTTCTGTTGTTTCCTGTGCTTTGTGAGCTGTCTTTGCCTGTGCTTTAGATGCCAAAGGCTGTTGTATGTGGTGAAGTACAGATAGTAGCGTGTGTTTTTTCGGGGCTGCACTCTCACGTCACGCTTGTGAAGATAATTTGCCTGTTAGAGCAGTGTGCATTTTATGTTACTGTAAATCTTTGTAGTCTCTGGTTTTACCGCTCAGAACTTTAAAATACTACTTGCATCCTACTCTGAGTTCTGTGTGATTATTAAAGCAGATATGTGAAAACCTGCCTAAGACACTTTCCCTCTTCAGGAATGTACACACCTTATTTTCTAAAAATAACTTTAAAAAAAATCTGTGATGTTTGATAATTTTTTCTTTCTCTATGTAGAAGGGTTTAATTTGGGATTTTGGCTCAATTTTTTACTGGAAACTTCCAACATTGTAGTAGTATTGTGTGTCTGCAAATAAGAAGCTTCTTTTTTATCTTGGGTACTGTGAAATATTTAATGGCCGTTACTGTGCAGCTGGATATACATCCATATGTGAATTAAACTATTTTTATCAGCCTAGCTTGAAAATCAGAACTCTTTGATTATTAGTCAGGATAGCTCAAAATCAATTAGTGTTTTATTTTGCAGAAGCATGAAAGGGTAACATACTAATACAATGAGGTCAGTAATGGAAAAAGAGAAGAATACTGCAATCAAACTTATGTAATGCATTTTCCTGTTCTTTAGATTGCTGTGTGGGACCACGTTGTTCAAAATACGTGAGCTTAAATATTTATTAATCATCCTCTCCTCTGTAGATTTATTTCTCTGTCAAATCTGTGCTGGGTAATGCCTGTTTTTCTCGTATGTGTAAAATGTTTCTATTCTGGTAGCTCTGTTACACATTTATCAGGTTGAAAGTCAGCGTTTTCTCTTCTTCTGATGTGAGGAGAGCAATCTTTTTGTCTGCTGATGTCTTTATAAAACAGATCTGGGCACTAATTTAGTCTCTCACTGATGAGAGTTGTTGCTACAGTTAAACACAGTTTTCCTGGGATAATCAATAATCTTATACATCATAGCCATCTTAATTCTTTCACGCTTCCATCATCCAACAGAACTCAGACTAGTGGGTTTTTTTTCCTTTGAAATAATCTTAACTTCCTTTGAGACTCCTTGCTCCTCCCACTCCCTCCCAATAGGAACCAGCATGATACTACTGATCTTTTGCATTAGTATGCCTTATGCTTGTCTCTAGTATTAACAGTCGATAAAAAAAAACAGTCTAGAGGCGTGTCCATATATTCTCCATATATTCTCCATATGCATGCTGGACTGGAGTAACTGTCCTAATTGACAGGTTCCTTAATTTTCACCATTTTGAGTAAAACCTCTGTTCTTTTAGCTAATTCTCTGGGTTCTGTGGCCTTGGCATTTGCATCTCAGACACCAGTTACAGAGTGCTCAACACAGTCAGGCTAGCTGAGGACAGGGATGGACCTTCACATTGTTAGCGTGCAGAGGATTTTTGCCAACAGCTGGCAATTTCCTGCTGCTACATCAGCTGTGAGATCTCCTTCCTTTCTAACTTGCTAGTCATGTGGTTTGGTGCATTCATTGAATTTCTTTGCTCCAAAAGCAGTTTTCCTTGCTTTAGTACTTGCCCCCAATCTGTCTCTGCTAGGATCTTTCTCTTCTGCACTAATCCTGTACCTTTGTGCAGTCCCCCAAAATAATTTCTTTTCTGTTTTTCAGACCCTACCATGGTGAAAAGATATAGGTATACTGTGCACTTGATTAGCGTCTTGTGTTTTTAATAAATTATGTGAGTTAACTGTACACCAACAAGTGGAAATACGTGGGTTTCTTTCTTTATGTTATGTCATTTTTCATGCCTATCTTGACAAGGTAAGCTTGTAACTTCATTTTTTTCAGATAAGGATGTAAACAGAAATGCCTCATTCTGGGCAACTAGACACTCTCCAAAAGCAATTCTGTCCAACGGGGAGATGTTCAGGCAATACTCTATTTTACAACAGTTGCACTCCCCTCTTCCTGTGCTTCATTTTAACCTTTCAAAGCAAAAAGGAGAGCTATGTCTTTTTGCGTGCTTAGTTTGTAATTTAAAAATCTCTGGCAGGAGAATCTTCAAGTGTTCTGAGCTAGTTTCAAGGCAAAAATAACAGTTGTGGGCACGCTCTCCAAAACCCAGTCAGTGACCTGCTGCTGCCCTTCCTTCCCATAGCTATGAGTTAGACCCTGCAGTGGATAACCTCCAGGGTTGTCTTTAGATGGGAACATTAGTCTTCTTCTCTGCCCTCTACCCTCAAACTTATGCCATTCGTAGGAGACAGGCACAGTCATAGAATCACAGAATGGTTTGGTTTGGAAGGGACCTTCAAATATCTACTGGTCTAACCTCTCTGCCTCTTAGCCCTCCTTCACTGCTGCCCCTGCCCGTGCACTCCTTCTGTGCCGTATTGCCTCTCTGGGTACAAGGGCCACTGCATCTGCTGAGGCTGCAGTACACCAAGTCTTCTTCTGTATTTCCACTGTATCAACCACCCCCTTTTAAGGCAAAATATGTGGCAAACAAGAAGTGCACAATAATTATTCATGCAGGAAATTTAAAAGACTATGAGATTAGTTCCCTTAATGTGTATTACACTTCAGGTTTTTGAATCTTTATTTTGGAGGTCAGTACATTTTCAGTAATGAAATCACATGTTACCAAGCTCAGGCGAAGCTTCATATTTGTATCCATTAACAACCAACCATAGAAGAAAAGTATTATGTTATTTGGTGATGCAATTTGCAAGAACAATGCTGTGTGAGATTGTTTCCTCATAGGTGCTGAGACATGATTTGAATTTAGATCATCTAAGGACCAAAAAAACCATTCCTGATTTCTACACCAATGTGTTGTTTCTACACCAGTGCATTGTTTCTACATTCTACAGTTATACATTTTTTTAATAGGTGTTAAAATGTTTATGGTGGATGGGAGTTTGTGCTGGAGTGACCTGATTTCTTTCATGAATAAATCTCTCATGCTTTTACCTTTGAGCTGAAATATTGCTGGCTCAGTCTCTTTTTAGTTGTGATTATCTATATGTATTTGGATATATGTGTATTATATATATTTTAAGCAATGTTAAAAGTAGTTGAGTGGTTCTTAAAAGATAAAAGGTATATTAGCTACTAAAATTTGCACTGAGAAGAGGGGGGGTTAGTTTTTATATATCATTTTAATTTTTTACCTCTTTTCTATCACAAAAGAACAATGTAAGTCAAAAGCTACATCAAGAATCTGAAGTAGTAGCTGTTTTTATAGTTATCACTATGAGAAGTACTAGACTTAGAGAGAATGGTTACTTACACTTGAACCAACTGTATGTAAGGAAAAGCCACATTTGAAGTTGTAAGATCAACCACAAATCTGCTCTTTATATGGCTGCTTGTATTGTAGGATGATTTTGTTTTGCAGTGGTGAAATACTAGGGGGCTTTCCCCCCCCTCCCAGTTTATTCCTGTAAGACCTTGAGCACTGAGCAGTATGCTGTGCATACCAAAGAGCCTGTGGTAATCACATTGCATATACATGCTAAATAAAAATGGTACAATTTACAATTATTGTGTTAAGTACACCAGTGAACAATATACGTATATAGTATGTGAAAAGTTGCTGAAATGTGTAAACTAGTCAGGTTTACAGCTCAATTAAACACTTTATAGTTTAAAAAATGCCTTTCAAGCAGTGCATTACAAAGCCATGACTGTGGTTAATTTATGTATGGACATGTTTGGTTTTTTTCCTTTATTAACCTGAAGAACAGGACTTTTAGGAAGCTGTGTCTGGAGTGTAAAGCTGCTTACAGAAACGGGACTCTTTGTTAGAGACAGGACTGCATATTTTAACATACACAGATCAGAGAAGTTATTCTGGATTTTATTATAATGGAAACAGAATAGGAGCACTCTGATAAAGATGTCAACTGTAGTTACACAGGGCATAACATGAGGACCTGAGTGGTATGCCTTTCACCATCAAAGCTTTATAGCATATCCTCAGGATAATTTATCACCTACTGTGCATACAGATCCTTTCTGCAGACATATATTTTTATGCTCCCAGTATGTTTCCAATACAGTGAGATAAAGCGAACTTTAAAGACAGGATGGTGCACTCCATTTTACAAGATGATCAGTTATCTAAAAATTGGTTAGGTGCCTAAAGCATCAAAGGATGAATTCTGAATGTAGCTGGATGTATGTTATACTTTTCTTTGTGCACAAGCAAATAAAACATTAACAAACCTAGAATTTTTTTTTTAAAGCATGAAATTAAAGTCATACTTAGGAGTTGACACCAAGGCTGTATAGTATCTTATTACAAACTTGCCAGTGTTCCAGAGAATCATCCCAGGTTGTGACAGCAAGTAACCAGCTGGTATATTATTTTAATAGTAATTCTAATTGTGCCAATAAGTTGTTTATAAAAATACAACTTTACAATACTAGAACTGAGGCAACAGCTTGCTTTGAATGAAGTAAAAAATCACAAGGAACAATATCTGTAAGGACTTTTGAACATAGGTTGGCTCTGTCTTTCTAGAATTAGTTCTGAATATTCAGAAGACTCTTAAGTGTCTGCTAAGTTCTATAAATAGGCAGTCAGTATGAATTTGTTGACTTTGTGCATTCAGTTGGGGTTTTAGAAATATGCTTTAAGGTTTTTCATACAACACCTGTTTATCCAAGATGTCCACATCTGTTAGATTTTTTACATTATTTTTATGCAAGTGAGTTCTGTGTTTTTTTCTGACTTAGTAAATGAACTGCAGTGAAAGAATAAAGAGTAGAAGCAAAATCTGAAAACTTTCTTTTCCACTAGCATGTATGAACTTCAGGACCACTTCCAGCATTGCAACCCTTCTTCAGCCATTAGAGTGCCCTTCATGAGAAGACAGGAGAGAATCCTCAGGGGAGAGCTGTGGATGTCTGTCAGCAGAAGTTTTGACATTGCTCTTAGTTCTTGTAGTGTAGTAAATATAATTTTAAAAAAACACAAACAAAACAACACAAAAAAACATTCCTTGGTGCTTGGATTTTTTTTTTTATTTTTTTTTTAATATTTTATTGAGAGACTGTCAGATAAGAAAATGAAGGCAAAGAGTGACCATGATCTGCTCTATGTCATTTAGCTTGTCCATGGTAGTCTGAGGGACAGCCCTGGACTCCTTACTCTGGTTTGTTCATCACTGGTTAGGAACAGTTACTGAAGTTGCCAAAGACTGTGAGAGAGCAGAGAAGACACCGCATGACTTTTTCCCTTCTAGATTTTTCACTGGTGCTGACTTTTTTATTTGCACTTAAGAATGCCTTTGGCCAGGATTGTTTTAAGATTGCTTTGAAACTGTAAGTGCCTGCATTATTATTGCTGAAGGGGAGGGAGAGATACGAATTTTTGTTAAGATGTTCCTTCTGTAATTGCTCTTTAGGCTTTCCAGCACTGAGTATGTTAGAACAAAAGAGGCAGACTTATTTAATGAGCATTATTAGTTTGTAATATTGTCCTTTTGTTCAAAAGAATTCTTTGAACTTAATGTTGTAAGAAGTAATGAAAGGAGGAGAAAGGATTTTCTCTTCTGCAGCAAGCTGATCACAGTTCACAAGTTCAAGCAATATTTCTTCACTGCTAATATATTCAAGAACTGGCAAGCTCTTTATTAATTATTCAGGATGATCTAAAGTACAGCAGCATTCTAACCAATCTGTGTGAAGCTTTGACAGAAAAGAAAGACATAAAATACTTTCCAAATGAAGCATGTACTACTTAAACTAGGAGCACTGCTGCAGCCCTCACAGTCTGAGAATGTGTGTATGACTGGAGTTCTGCAAAGAAATTATCTCTGGTTTAGATAAACAGATATAGTTGCATGCAGGTGCCTGTAAGGTGTGAAGAGAAAGCTGCAATCCTATAAAGAGATGGTAAGTGGCCATTAGCTATCCCTTATCTATCAGATATTAGTAGCTGATAGCTGATATGGCAGCTCTGATATAAGTTACACATGTAAAATGTAGGAATTGTTTTTCCCAGCACATGTAGATTTGCAGACGTCTTTGGCTGATTCCTGCTGAACTTCTTGCACAACAGTTCAGCAAGTGTTTGGGACCTTGTGCTTTGTCCCTAGTGACCCAATGGGAATAGCTATGCTTCTCTCTTCTCAAAAGTATTCTGAGGAAAATAATAAAACAAAGGATTATTATGTGTCAGTTTGTAGGCTCTCTGAATATTAAAGGTGAAGCTATTTTAAGAAAACAGTTTATTGATAAATGGTGCCAGTTTTAATATGACTGTAGGCAAAACATTTGAGCTGTAAATAATGAAACCCCAGACTTGCTCACGGGTAGGGTGTTGGACAAACATCCTTCCAATTATCAGCTTTGCTGCAGGATAGAAGTGCATTGCAAATGTTTCATGAGTTTATCTTCAGTGTCATTGCTGTTTCAAATAGTTATAACAGACATCAGAGGACAAGATTCAAAAACACCCCAGAAATTCAGTCTGGGTGAGCATCCCAGAGTGGCACAGAAGGTGTGAAGCAGGTCGGAGCCAAGCACTAGACAGGTACAGTGGGACAGACATTGCAAATTTTGCAAGTCTGCAAAAACCTATGCCCATCTTTGCCTTCTCATGAGAGCACTGTATTTTTCTTCGCAACCAAATTTGCTCTCTGCCTGTGCATATGTGGTGCCCATGGGAGTTTTGATCAGTTTGAAGTATCTTAATTCCACAGAATTACATGAATGGAGGTGAAGCCTGAGGAAACATGGAAAGGAGAAGGGTGGCATGCGGTGGAAGAGAAGAGATGATACACATTGCAGGCCTTTGCTTTGCAGTCAGCTGGTACTGCCCATGGTCCCCAGTGCCCTGGGGTGCTGTGGTAGCAGGCAAAGGAGAGCTGAGCTGCAACTGGGGGAATGAGCAGCAACAGCAAGAGATGCAGCACTGCTGGGAGCTCTGCAGAGCAAATAGGAAAGAGGACAATGGGGAAAAGAGAAATGAGGGGGACGTGAGAGAAGCTGGACGTGAAGCAGATATGGCTTGCACTGAGAAGGGCACACAATGTGAGAGAAACAGGGACCTGAGCTGCTCAGAGTTAAATAGTGGGAGTTAAAATTGATCATTTTATGAAAATGTTTTATCCCATATGAAGTTAAAGTCTACAATTATGTAGTAGTACTTACACAGATGTTTTAGGAATGTATTGCAAGGTGAGGCTCCAGGTGGAAATGGGCTGTTATTACTCATGTGAAGAATGGAGTCATGCTCTCATGTGCTCTATACATACTTAGTCTGGGGGTCTGCTAAAGCTGAAATACGCTATGGAATAGGGGTGAGAGTATACTTGCATTTTTAGGCAGATTTCTGCATTTTTGCAGCTTAATCTGTCTCCTAGCATGACTCTGGTGAGTAGTGCCCCATCTGTATTTCATTCTTTGCCACTGTGGTGCTGCTGATGTGTTTCTGCCAGAGCAGTCTTTCTGTAGGCATGATCCCTAAGCAGGCGAGTCTCTTCCTTACAGCACCTCTCCAAACAGCTGTCAGTAAATCAACAAAAGGTAAACTCATTTCTGCTTCCCTGTCTGCATTCCCCACAGGAGTTTTGCTGGCCTGAGGGTGCTAAGGGGGGCATGCAGGGAGGACTGCCCTGGTTGGAGACTATCCCAAAGGGCCAAGTTTTGGCAAGTTGCAAGCAAAAGGAGACTGGTTCATAGCATGTTTTTTTCTTGAAGGGAAAAAGTTTTATATTAAAAATTCATAAATTTATTAGTAATATAAATTAATGAAACCTTCTGCGTTATCAAACTGATCTACCACAGTGTTACCAGAAGCACCGTGTCATTCCCTCACTCTTGGAATCATTTAGGATCATTGAGACTGGAAAAGTACTCAAAGGTCATCGAATTCAACCATTAACCCAGCACTGCCAAGTCCACCACTAAAACATGTCCCTTAGTGACACATCTACGCGTCTTTTAAATACCTCCAGGAATGGCAACTCCACCACTTCCCTGGATAGTCTGTTCCAATGCTTGACAACCCTTTCTGTGAAGAAGGTTTTCCTAATACCCAGTCTAAATCTCCCCTGGCAAAATTTGAGGATTGTCAAGTCCTCGTCTTATCATTTGTTACTTGTGATAAGAGACCAACTCCCACCTGTCTACTTTTAGGTAATTGTAGAAAGTGATAAGGTCTTCCCTGAGCCTTCTTTTGTCCAGGCTAAACAACCCCAGCTCCTTGAGCCGCTCCTCATTAAACTTGTGTTCCAGACCCTTCATCAGCATTGTTGCCCTTCTCTTGACACGCTCCAGCACCTCGAGGTCTGTCCTGTTGTGAGGAGCCCAAAACTGAACACAGGGCCTTGAGGTGCAGCCTCAGCAAGTACAGCGCCGAGTACAGAGGGTTGATCACTGTACTAGTCTTGCTGGCCACACAATTTCTGATACAAGCCAGGGTTCTGTTGGCATCTTGTAAGTGTATGAACTTTTAAAGATACTCGTCCTTTTTGCCTCCATTCTTCTTTTGGGCGTTTGATTTAAAGTATCACTCCTCTAATATTTAGGAACCTTTAAAGATGCTATCTCAACATATTCAGCCCTGGGCAAAAGTTAAAAGAAAGCTTCTGCCCAGAAAGTTTTTGTAACAGAAAAGAGAAAGTAATATGTAAGTCTTCACTGCAGCCTCTCTGTCTTATCCCTTGAACTGCTCATCCGAAGTTTTTATTAATGCTGTTGAGAGTGAAGTTTTTAGAAGAAAAGAAGACTTCTCTGAAAGTGTATTGGGGCAGAAAAATTGCTCCAGATTGGACTGATTATGAAAAAGCAAACATGAGACATAGTTTTGGGGGGGAAAACATGTTACTGGAAATAGCATCTAACAGGCTTATTCTACTTTAGCTTCTTAACAGTGAATAGAGAAAGATGTTAAGCAAAGAAATACCAGCTATTCCAGTGACTGCATTACCACAGTGCATTGGTAAATGTCACCAATAAAATACAGTTTAAATCCACAATGCTCTCAAGGAAACATTTATATTTTTAATGAACTAGAATTTGACAGCTCTGTCTGGCAGAAGAAATTGTACCTGGAATTTAGTTTTGTTGTTTTTTTTCTGGACGTCCAGTGTGTTGTGACCTCTCAGAGACCAGTGCAACTTTGCAAAGGTAGTGTGGGCATGGTGTTCTCAACTGTATCACAAGCCAGTGATAAATAACAAAGATGAAATTTCCTACCATGTTATGAGGCTTAAGTTGATATATCATCGCCTTCTCCCCAGCGGTCAAAAGGAGGGCACGTTTGAGTATTTTAAAGTTTCCAGTGACAGGGTTTATGTCTTTTTTCCTTTAGTGACATGCTTATGTACATACATTTTTGTATAAATTGTTATAGCACCTGTGGGTCAGGACTCCATTTTCCTGAACCTGAGTAAAAATTTACCACAATTGTTGTTTCATTGAGCTAAAACTAGTTAGTAATTGAGAGAAAACCTGACAGCCTGAGCAAAGATGTAATATGAACAGTTAATTTTTGTTGGACAAAAAAAATCCCAAAGCTTGAAAGTAAAAAGAAATTGCATTCTTCAAAAAGAAACAGGCATAAACTTTCTGATTAATAGCCGTTTTCTCAAAGAGTGAGAAGGAACAGAGAAAACAGAGATTCTTTTTTAGGTTTTGTTTTAATACTTAAAAAAAAAAAAAAGGCAGAGAAGCGCAGTGTTGGTTAGGGAGTTCCTTGGAAAGTTCATCAGTCCAGAAGATTGTCTAGTTACATCTTGTCTCTCTCTGTTTTCACTCTGGAACTGTGTAACACAGTGGTAAACCTGCCCAACAGCTACTTTTACTCAATATTATGGAGTTCCCAAGGCAGCAGGAGCCCTTCCAAATGCTAGCAGGAACAAGTGGAAGGTAGGTTATGCCTTTCAAAGTGCTTGAGCTCCCTTTGTAGAAGATACAGTTTCCTCTTCAACACTGCAGTTATGGACCTTTTCGGGATGGTTCAGGCAAGGCCACCAAACCAGCAGCAGCTGCAGTTCCTGCAAATGCCAGTCTGAGAACTATTCCTTATGTCCATATGCCATGTAATATTGAACAGCAGCTGCTCTGTGTTGGTTGACAGCTGCACTGAGGTAGTAACTTTAGCCCCAGGGAGTAGGGCTGACTTCTCTTTTGTTGCATCTGTGGCAGTAGCACAGTGTGGAGAGTCCTTTGTCCAACATAACAGAAAATCCTCATTCGGTTTTCACTTAGTCCCTACAGAAATATAAGTGTAGACTCTGCCCTTATTTTTCATGGGATTCACATCTTCACAATTTACCCAGACTGAGAGCTTGGAGTGGTTGGGCTGGGATGTGGTGTGCCTGCCCATTACTGAGCTTTGCAACTGTCTTCAAGATTCCAGATCTCAATGTAGCTGTAATTCAAGTGTTCATTAACAATCCTAGACAAGTCAGTTTGACTTTCAATGCATATTCTGGACCTGCTTTGTTGTTATGGTGTACAGTGTGATTTGGGGGTTTTTATTTTACCTGACTGTCAAAAGAAGTGCTGCTGCTTTTGCAGATAGGTAGCTGAGTAGGGGAGATCACAAAGGAAGTAGTGAATCCAGGCTATTTCTTTTTCATGATTCCACAATAGAATAGGGAAAAACCTTTTCCTGATTTCTGCTATGGGACAGTAGGGGAGGTTGGAGCTTCTTGAATGGGCATTAGCCACATGGACTATGTGCCATTTTGAAGGGGTTTGCGTGTTATGTCTGTACATGCAGTGCAGTTTGAGAGCTCCCAAGTCAATGTACTGAGGCAATTGTTCAGTTTGTCGAGGGTCTGAGTGATGCCTCGGGTAGCAAAAAAAGAAAAAGATTATTTAAATGGATCTGTGAAACACCAAATGTGTATAGGAAACTTTGAAGCTACTTTGACAGCACCTTCAATAGGGAATTTTATAGTTGATTATGTTAAGAATAAATAAATTAATAAAAGACAGGCATGTATTAGCTCATGGAGTTTTTTTTTGTTTTGCTGATTCTATGTTTGGTGAAGTTTGGAGCCTGATAGCTAAATACCCATTACGAATCAAAAGGTTTTATTTGTGTGTGTTTTCTGCTTGTTGCAGTTTTAAACTTTTATGGTCTTGATACTGATGAAATATTATGGACAGCTGTCTTAAAAGAAATTAGAATCAAAGGTAACATTTCCAGTGTATTGTCCCACTGAAGGCAGCATTCAGCAGCACCACTACTTGCATGTTCATTCACTATGTGAAGTTTCTCTCTTTTCAGTATTGCTCAGGAATTACTCAGGAGCCAAAAAATGACTGTAATGAGCTCCCCTCCTTCCGTTTCCTCATAATTAGTCATAGAGTAATGAAGTAAGTGACATTTCCTGTGATCTTTTCACAGAAAATTCTACTGTCCATGTTGCCATGAAAGGGAAATATCAGTGGGATGATGTTGGAAAGAGCGAAGCTGCCTTGTATTTTTGGTGGTTCCTCATAAGTTTGTCAGTCTGTCCCAAAGTGACTTTTTGTATATGCATACCAAAAAAGACAAGGCTTGGTAATCTGTTTGAAACTTTGTGTTTTCAGGCATTTGAGTGATTTGTGGTTAGCCGAAAGAATTTTCAGATTCTCTTTACTGATACCATTTTCTGCTTATTTTCTTAAGCTGATCAGTAACTATATTTTCAAATATTTTCTTGATTGAGATGTCACTATAAGCCCAAGTTTGAGAATCAGAATGTGATTTAATTTTATTGCTTTTACTCTGTTAACATTTGAGTTTCATTGTGATTGAATGTGAAAAAGGATGAAAAAGAGTAATGTGAACTAAAATCATGGTGTTTCTTATCCAAGAACAAAATACCTTTCTATCTAATGTGTTGTATATCTACACTGCTTGTTTTTGAGACATCGGATGCAGTGATATCTGAAGCCCGTGCCCTAACAGATGAAGGCAGAGGAATACTTGAAGATATCAAAAATTATGGTGAATAGCAGAAGAATACAGTAAGCAGTTATTGTTCAGAAGCAAACTTTAAGATTGTTAAGTGTTGATTACAAAGCTGAAGATTACATACTAAGTGACTCTTGCAAAGTTATCATGAACAATTTAAAAACTCAGATGGAAAATCTGTGTATAATCCGACAAAACTTAATGATGTTATGGGTAATGATAGCAGAAAAATTCAGTAAGTGCCCATGGACTATTCACAGTCCATGGACTACTTTCAAGAGGTCTGTGAATGAAACGAAAAGCAAACTTGAGTTCAGTATTTATTTGTCACTGTTGTGGAAAAAATTAAAGCATCTTAAAATCATAAAAAAATGGAGGATATATGTGTTTATGTAAATATACATGTGTATATATATACATAGGTGGACACATACATCCAGAAGCTATCTTACTGCTGAAACCAGAGGTTATAGCTAATACCAAATAATTGCAGTAAAAGATTTGCACAATGTAGGAAGGAATAATTCTAAATTATAATTTCCTTAGAAGAGTGAGATAAATCTACAACAGCCGTATTCTCTGCAACCAGTCACACTGGTATTGTTGTGTATGCAAAAAGATTGAAAATTGATTTCTCTGTATACATGAATTTTCAATACATAGATTAATCCATAGTTTAAAGAAATACTGTAATATGAGGAAGTGTGTTGTAGGACATTTGATTAGTCAGACCCAAATTTATAATTCTTTGAGATCTGAAGTAATGAAAGCAAAGAGATAACCACTGTTCTTCCAATTTGGATGATAAATATAAAATAAGTAAAACATAGTAGCTTTACGGCATGTAGCAAAAGATGAATAAAATTGTCTTAACTTCATAAACATTGTAAAGACTTGGAAAATGATAGCTAATCCTCCTTCCTTAAGAGAATTTTCTGGAAAACATACCTGCTACATATTTTATGAAGTGGATCTCATCTTTTCCTAAAAATGTGGAGGGGGAGACATGTATGTACTCTTACAGTTTTTTGGTTGTAGTTAAGTCTGAACATAAACAAAATCATACCTATTTTAAGATCAACTTTGTCTTAAATAGGAAGAACAGCAACCATGGTGTTCATTTGTGTAAGTGAAAGAGAGAGAACGTGATTGCATTAAAGCTTCTTCATCAGTGTTTGCAATCAGGGTGTCATCAGGATATCCAGGAATGTTCTTGTGCAGAAAGTGCGAAGCTCATATGTTATTATCTGAGCAGCTGACATACAAAGAATTTATGGTAATTTATTCTCTCTGCTGGTTTTCATTACAAGGGGTTTTATTCTTGGTAAGCCTTTCCTGCAAGGGGGAATAGTCTTCCTGTAAATGTAGGTTTTGTGACATGAATCCATGGGGACTGTCTGTCTGATTTGAAGTTGCTAATGGATTCGGCATATTGCAGAAGCATTTGCTCGTCTAATACCACCTCCTTGAATTGTGAACTACATTAAAGTTTTGTTCTTGGCCTCCTCTGCAGCTGTTCCTTTTGTAGTGTCTGTGCCAATGAGTGCATCCAAATCTATTTCTCTTGTTTCTGATCTAACTCATTCAGATTTCGTTTTGAAAGGATTCTGTGTAGCTTTTCAACAAAATTTGGAGAACCAAAATTGTAAGTACAAATGCTGGAAATCTGAATCCATGCTGCACTCTAGCCCCAGGTATCAGATATAAGAAGAAAGAGATCATACGCTGAATCCTTTTAGTGCAGAAAAACTGTCAAGGGTCTGATTGTGAGGCTTTTCAAATGAGATATATATATATATATATATATATGTATGATGGTTTTGTTATATATGAGATAGCTGAAGATGCTTTGTATTTGATGGCTGTGCTAGTATTGATGCTGCTGGCTAATCTGGACCACTGCTTTTGGGAGGAAATGATAGAGCACAATGTTATGAGATGGCAGTCATGGCCGTGGGAATGAGCTCTCTGCACTGCCTAAGCCTCCTCTGTATAGATGGAGCAGGACCCCTGCTAAGCCACTGGAGTGTCCTCACTTTCCTCAGTCAGCCAACATAGGTGGTGCCTGTGCTGTGGTGGCTATCCTCCTTGTGATAGTTTCATGTAGATAGGAGCATGCCCAGATAGGTTGATCATCTCTGATAGGTTTGCTTTGCTGTCTTAGACAGATGTACCTATTGACTGCAGGTGCTGTTTGTTTTCATGGTGGAGAATCCTAGGTTTGTTTCAGGATTTCAGTTTTTCTCCTGGGATTTTATTAGCAAGGGACCTGTTGATGAAATCAGAACCCTGTTAAATTTATCTGTTGCCCGTGGAATAGTATCTTAAACTAGAAATCCCCATGATTTTCAAGCAAAAACAGTAGTACATATGAAAAGGACAATAAAGCCCAAAGCAAATCAATACTTATATGGTCAGTACTTGTTTTCCTGCATTTGGTTGTTGAATTTAGCTGCCTCTTATGTGACTCTAAACACTTTCGTGTCCATAGAATTCTTTGCCAAAGCTGCCCTGCTTTGCCACCCCAATGCTGACCCTGACCAGTGAGGCTCAGAAGTAGATCTGAGAGAATGAAAGCCGAGGAGCACTGTGCCACTCAAAGCTCCGGAACCTGTAGCTGGGTGTGGAAACTTGGGTTGGGATGGCTTGTGAGAAAGGCAGATGAAAGCAAAGTTTGGTGAGATGAAAGCTCTTTTCTAAAAGGAAGCCCAAACTTTTTTGAGATGACATAAGTGACTGGCAAGTATATGTGCTGGTGTGAATATTCACTGATAATCATGGTGGGAGGCTTGGGATGGAGTGGCAGGCCAAGTGATGAGACATTTGTGAGAATAAAGTGTATTCTCACACCATTTGTGAGAATAAAGTATCTGTTGGAAGAGATAGTCTTGGTGCAGAAAGAGTAAAAAGGAATTTTGCTTAAACTTCAGGGGCACCAGAAGTAGCTGGAAAATACAGTGAAGAAAGAGTCCTTGCAGCATTGGGAAAAATAGCTAAGGGTGTGGGTGTAATATTTTTGTATTAGTCCTCTTCAGGACATTCTGTAGCATGACATAAACCCACAAGAAATAAACATATTTGAGCTCCTTCATCAGCAGAAGAAAACTATGTCAGGGAGCTAGTTTGATACTAGAAGCCAAATGGTAGGAGTGTAAGCAAAACTGTTTTCCTGAGACATGTGTCTGGGTAGGTGACTGAAAGTTGATAGGTCCAGAAATGTGAAGAAAACCATGGAGCAAATGTGTCTGAGACAGTTTCTGTAAGATTATCTGGTAGACTCATAGAATCATTTAGGTGGGAAAAGCCCTTTAATAGCATCGAATTCAACCATTAACCTAGCACTGCCACGTCCACCCCTAAGCTATGTCCCAAAGTGCCACATTTACACATCTTTTAAATATCTCCTGAGATGGTTACTCAAGCATTTTCCTAGGCAGCCTGTTCCAATGCTTTCAATGAAGAAATTTTTCCTAATATCGCATCTAAACCTCCCCTGGAGCAGGTTGAGGCCATTTTCTCTTGTTCTCTCTCTTGTTTCTTGGGAGAACAGACCAACACCCACCACTTGCACTGATAGAAGTCTTGATCTGGATCAGTAGTTATTTTCTTCTTTCTCAGAACAACCCTGACTTCAGGAGCAGGAGTGGCTCCTGTTTGCATATACAAACTGTGAAGCCTTGTTTCTTGGACAAAATACAAGGAAAACGTGATTAACAGCTGTGGTCCAGTCAGGTCCCCTCTTCATACTCAAGAGTTTCCATGGGCTGTGAGTGAGTTTCCAGTCTCTTTTCATCCTCTTTCTGGGGAGATTAGACAAAGATAGTGATACAACCCAAGTCTAGGGCAGGATGTGGCAAAAATAATTTGATGTTTGTCCTTATAATTTTTTTTCTTAGAGCCTTAAAAAGGTTAGGGTAGAAATGTTGTCCTGCTTTATGGTAGTTTCCTTTTGACCCAGGACTTGGATGTGAGGCTTCTGTGCTTTAATTCCCCTCTACTGCCCGTGGGGCATTCTGGATTTACACCATCACAGGACACAATCACTTTGAGGATGAATCTGATGGGAATGAGCAGAGCCTCATGTTGCCTGGCCACGCTTCTTGTTTAAGATTTTTGGAGCTGAGGAAAGGTACATAATCCATGACCTTGACTCTGGGTCCTGCCATTGAAGTATAAGAAAGCAAGTGAACTTTCCAGAAGAAGCTGTAAGGAGAGGGACTCTTGAGTGACAGATGTTAGCTGAGAAGCCATCAGTATCTCCAGACTTGTGATTTTTTGGTTTAACTACTAGGAATCATGTCTCTACAGAAATACATCTTTGCCATTGAATTTGGTTTTGACCTCCTTCAGGTTGCATTTTTTCACTAGATATGGATGACAGGAGTTCCGGAACACACTCAGATGATCAATATGATCAGGCGATGTTCAATTTATTATTTAAATGAGTTAACTTTTATACAGTTTAGTTTTTTCCAGGTATGTGATCACAACAAGGTGATTGGATAGCTCAGTCTGTGCACGCGTCTCGTGCCTTCAGTTCATTGGTTCTGGTGCTCTGTCCATGCGGCCTGACATCATTCGTGCCACCCAAAGTCCCTCCTATCGATCCGCCTTTAGGGGCTTTCCGAGATTTTCCAGGTGTCCCTTTATCTCCAGTTTTCCCCAACTTTCAACTATAAACACATGATTTTCTCATACCTTACAACTATAAACATACAGTATTCACACAGCTAACAACTATAAACTCATGTAGTTTCACACAGTCTGCAAGTATGAACACCACACAGCTTGCAACTTCCAAAGTTATGTTGAACAAGGCCTAGTGCTTCTTAGAAAGATGGATTGTTCATAATGTGTCCATTTTCCTGCAAATACTCTACAACTAGATATCTTAGTTACTTTGCACTAGATATTTGGGAAAGATAAATTAAATGTTTCAGGGATTAAAGTCTTGTTCCAGTTGAAAATAGCCATTCAGTATTTCACCCAGTATAAAATAATGTCATTTTCACACATATGTTGAATAATTCATACTACATATAGAAATTTCAAAGTTCTGTGGAGACATATATACTTCAAGGGAATGGTATATCCAATTACTTTTTTTCCCAGGCAGAGAATAGACCCAAACTCATTTAATTATATTCAAACATTCAACATTTCAAACTATTAATGCGACTTTATTTTCCTAAATGCATCCTTAAGTGCTGGTATGGACTTCCAGTGCTTTTGGTCAAATTGTGATATAAGTCAACAGTTCTATTAAGCAATCAAATAATTGATAATAGCTTTACTTTCCTGGGGGATATATGCAGTTTTCCTTGTGTCACCCCAAAACTTTAAACTGTGCTTTTTATTTTTGTACTGGCTCATAACTCTCTGCTCAGTGTACGGTTCCTTCCACATCCTAGCGTTGTGAATTGTGTAGTGTACTTAAGCCAGGAGTTGAAAGAATAGTGATGACAACCAACAAATTGCTTTAATAATCTTGTTAAGGACAGATACAAAAAGGGATATACCTGGAAATTAGAAAGATAGGAAAGGTACACTGCATTAAATTACATCACATTAGTAGTTTTACCATTGCTTTAAGTATACTTAAGCAGCTGTACCAGCTTAATAGAGCAGTGTTACACTGCAGTTCTCTCTTCCTTTTGTACCTATCACTTTGCTGTTGTGCAGTGATGGTTTCTCTCAGTTTGTCCATTTGTCTTTTTTTTCTGAAATGTACTAAGAATGTGCAGCAAGCTCCTTCCTCCGAGGTACAAAGCTCTTTTTTACCTCCAGTTTTGAAGTAAGCCCAGCTTTTTTATAAAGTCTGATCCATTATACAGAGAGGGAAAACAGATATGAGTTCTTCCTAAAGATGCATCGTCTCAGTTGAAACACTTAAATGTAGTACTGTAAACTGCTAGGACTCATATCAAAGAAATAACAGTAAATGAAAGCCACTGAAAAATAATGCCAAATATATCAGTATTTCATATAGTTTTGTAAATAACTTTGTAAAAAGAATCTATAATTTAGTATTTTAAAGCTACTACTTTCTCAGTGGAAAAAAAACCTATGGATTTAGGTATGCTATTGCACTTTCTTCAGCTGCACATTATTAACTAATTAAAGTTAAATTAGGTGTCACAGTTGATCATGATTAATCACCAGTTATTCGCTGAAATAATTTTGGGTTTCAGTGTTAAAAAATAGGATTCTGCAAGGAATTAATACACAGTGGGAGACATCAACCATATTTTTATAAAATCTGAAAAATAGGAAATATGTCGTGTATTTTATTTGGAGGTTACAGTGACCTTCCTTTTGTTACCTTAAAAAAAGGTAGTGAGGTAGAGAAAGAATCATAGAAGAATTTTAGTTGAAAGATGACTGGCAAGTCAGACTTCCCAGAAAACACCATGTCTGTGAGAGTTTTTCATGGTCTCCCACAATTGCTTGGTGTAGGTACCAAGGGTAAAGGAGAAATATTAAGATGGATGCAGGTGTAGTTTGATACAGGTTTCTGTGAAAGGAACTGTTGTGTGTTTCTGAGCATCATGAGGGCTATAAAACTTGTTAAAGACAAAACGAGTCCCTAGAGCCATGAAGGAACCTTGAAAAACTTATTTTATGCCTCTCTCAGCTTTAGCTTTTGAATGAACAGTGTAGTAGGTAAAGTACTAAGTGGCTGAGTCTTTCAACCAGCCTGGAACTTAACATAGGAGTTGACACTGGAAGGCCTTTTGTATTGCTGTGACTCACAAATTTGCAAGAACTTAAAAATTACAAATGTTCACTGTTTCTGTACAAGCAGAAGTAATGCTTGAGCACAGATTAAGTATCACAGTCATTTTGAAGGAAGTTATTAAACCATAAAGTACAAAATTGTGACATTTTACTTGCTAACAATTTTTAATCCAGGGATTTTTACTACACCACGGATGGAGGAGTGCTGTATATAAGACATCCAGGTGAAATTCTAATCCCAGCCTTATAAAGAAGCTAAACTCCTCAGGATGAGGGAAATTTTCAAAGATTAAGATGAAAGATTTCAAACAAGATCACATTCTGTTTTATAGTTGGTTCTTAATGAGTTTTACATCCTAAGTCCGTGTTTTAATCATCTTCTGTGTATTAGCATGAGCCATCTAGTATGTTTGCGTGTGTTAATTATTTCAAAAGTTATTTAGATATGAATAATTTTATCTGATTTTTGTGCACATTAATTAGTCTTGTAGGGTTTGATTCTCCAAGCATCTGCATAAGTATTTGAAAAAACGCATCCCAGTGAAAATACTGCTGCAGCTTGCATCTTAATAGAAATAGTAGAACTCATTGGAAAAAATCACATTAAAATGAGTATTGAGAAGCATTTTGCCATCATTCTCACTTTACTTCCTCAGAATTTTGGTGATAGTGCAACTCTGATAACTATGTTAACAACTGTGAAATGCAGGTCATTAGGGAGATTAGGCTGGCAGCCAGTTGCATTGTTATTGCCTTTCAAACTTACCGTGTTTGGCAAATTACGAAGTACTGCAAGAGATGTAACTGTGTGTTTTTCATATTTCTTGAAGACTTCTCAAGTATATTGTAATATGCTAAAACAAACATTTGTAATGCTGCATTAGGACTCTTAATTGGATAGAATATGTAGCATGCAACCGTAGATTTCCATCCCTAGAAATGATAAATGGTAGTGGTTGGAGTTGCTTTCATGCAAATGTAATTAGAGGCAGGAAAAAACAGCACTTCATTATACATTCTACTTTTGTCTTTTTGGTGACTTTTCAGCATTATGCTTACACATTACTATGAACGTCTTTTTTGTTTGTTAAAAAAATGTGTACCACAGTTATGCAGGTATTAAGACAGCAAGCATGTATTAGTAGGTGAGACATTTGGATGGATATACACTTATACACACGCACACAAACACATGTGGCATACATATACATACTGCTTTGTCTTTCTGCACATTCTGAGGGATACGAAACTTGTTAAAAGCAGAATCAGTCCCAAGAGAATTAAACTACAGTGAAAGAACCTTGAAAAACTTATTTTGCGACACCCATTATACTCTTGAGTTGCCGTTGCAGAAGCACATGCTGAGCATTAGACCAGTGTTTGACATATGGCAAATGCCTTATTTTTCAGCCCTCACAAATCCCCTTCCCACATCTAAGTGTGTATATCCAGTTCAACTGCAATAGCTGTCCAACTGCAATAGCTCAGGTGCTACTCACATTCCCACAATTCAGACATCTTCAGGTTCTTACAATAGAGAACATTCTCATGCATATACATCATAGCAAGATTTGGCAAAAATATTTAGTTTGCAGTTAAGGGCTTCTGCAAGTAATCCTTCAGCTTGCAAATATTCTGTGTTTTTAGTTTTTCGTACTTTCTTGAAGCAAAGACCTTTTGAAACAAATAGTAAGACCTTTAAGTTTTCTGAATTCAGGTTTTTGAAACTGTCTCAAAAGAGCTCAAATTTCACACTTATGTTCCCTCTGCTGAACTTCAGGACATGTTGCACTTCAGATTTCTTTTTGCTTTCATTTGAGATTGACAGTTCAGAGTATTTAAAAAAAAAAAAAAAAAGCTTTAGCCTGTCTGCTTTTTTAACACTGTTGTGGTTTCATTATCTATCATATTTTCAAGTACATGTGTAAGAATCTTCATAATTTTCCTGTGATTCAGACTTCTATAAAGGTTGGCTTCCAGTGAGGAAGGTTATTTGCAAGAGCAATAGGCCTTTGAGCCTATGCTCTAAGTCGTTTTTAGCTCTACATTCTGGAAATTTCAGTGCTAAATAAAATGTCAGTGATGAAACTTTCTCTGTATTCCATAGTATATTTAATTAATAAATTCATTTTAACAGCCTTTAGGTATTTACCAGTTCTGAAAATAAGTACGTACTTGAGGGAATAACTTGAGACATCTTTCCCCTGCAAAAAAAATAATTCAGACTAATAAATGTAATATTAGAAATCTATAGCATGTGTAAGATTTAGAAATGCAGCTACTATTGTTTTAGCAGTTCTACATCTAAAGTTTCTGAACAGAAAAGGTTCAGGTTTTTAAAAAAATCTGTCTGAAGGAACTACTCAAGTATGACAAATACTAGGGAAAAGTGCTTAAACAATAAATACTTCTTTTAACAAGAAGTATGGATAAGCTGGCAGGTGAAATGTAACAGGGTTTTTCACTGAGATTTAGAGGCATAAGTACCCATATTAGGTTTGAAAATATTTTGTCATTTTGGGCTAGATCTGCACTTTGATGCTGAGAAAGTAGATGCTTCTCTAGTATGTTTGACCCTGAACTTGAACAGAGACCTCATGTTATATGCCCATGTTCCCTGTGCAGTGTAGAAAAAGAATTGAGCATCACAAGGTGAGATATGAGCCAGACAAAGAAGTCAGCAAGAGCTCATGTGTTGCTGGCACACCACTTGCATTTAGCTTGAATTAGCCAGTATGTAACTCTGAGAGTGCGCTGAGCTGGGGGTTCTCTTGGGTCTGCAGAAATACAGTGTTTTCTACCCCAGCTCCACAGTCTGTGCATTCCTCTTCTGAAGGTGCATGCCCAGACATACCCTTCCTTAAACTTACGTGGGACAAGGAACGGAAGAAGTCACACTTTTCTCTGAAAATCTCTGTGCCCCTGTATGATAGTCAATTTTGTCAGTATGTGGGGACTTAGGGTTCCACTCTTTAATTGTAGAGGATTCAAGCCTATGTCTTCCACCTGAACATCACAAAAGAAGTCCCTGAGTCACACCACTGCAATGGTTGCAGTAGTATATAACTTGTCAAGGTACACAGTGGTGGAATTTGTACTGACAAAGCTTTGGATAAAGATGAGAAAAAGCAGAAGAGAAGTTGTACCTTTGCAGCTTTACAGAAACTTGCCTTCCTGGGGAAGGGTCTTCTTGGCTTCTCCTTCTGGGAATATTTCACTCTTCAACATGAAAGAGATTGGAGGTAAAAACCAAATTTGTGTCCTTCTCCTGAAATGCTACCTGAACAGTATCCAGTTTGTCCTATCAAAACCAAATGTTCTTCTTAAAATCCTTTAAGGACTGATTTAATTGAATTTCCAGGCAGGAAGAAAAATAAATCTCAGAATAAACTCAAGGATATGATAGACTTATTTAGGCAGAGGAGTGCCTCAAATTTCTGAGTTATGATCAGATGCTTCCATCTGTTTTATCCTGTAAAAAAACGATGCAGAAACTGTTGTTTCAGGTGTTATAGGATCTCACTTGACATGGAAATTGTGGTTTGCTCTCTCTATGGAAGGTGTCATGCCTTCAGAAGCTGGTAGAGCTGAGCAGGGATTTTTAGGGTCACATTATGGGAATCTGGATATGTAAAAGCCATTATGAAGTGTCCGTGTAGGTACCCAGCATCAACATTGAATCTATCCTTCAGGCTGTTTTGAATCTCAGTGCTGATATTTTGTATTCTGTGTTACAATAAAAAACAAATGTGGTTTCCATTGGCATTTGTCTTTAGAGAATGTGGCATCTCTCAAAAGTTTGAATTTTGCTGTTGTTTTTCTTCATCTTAAGTGTTGTGTGGGAATTTATCTGCCAACATTCAGCTGTCTGGGATAAGGTATTATGGCAATAGTGTCTTTGCCAATTTAAGAGTCCCTGAAAGGCCTTCCTGACTATATATATATTTGCATAATGAAGCATAGAGGTATTTTTTTTTTGCAAGATTTTTGCTGTAATACATTACAGTTAATATTTAGATACTAAATTGAGACCACCCACTCCAACTCAGAATAGCATTTAAATACACAAAGCTTAACTTTATAGGCTTACTTAAATCTCATTGACTTGGTATGTTTAAGTACTATGCTGAATTATTAAATTCCTCAACTAGTTTATTTGGAAATATTATCTATGTAGTTGTACGATTGTGGTAGATTGTGAGATATTTCGGTGGAAAAGGGGACTTAGCTTTCTAGAAGCTTTTTGAATCTCATTATTATCTAAGTTCTTTTAAGTCTTGGACAGTTTAGTTATGATGAGGCAGTTATACTTTTGACTGATATATTTTATTAGTTCACAATAATATCAAGAAGGACAAACCCAAATGTTCTGCATCTTAGTGTCCACAAACAGATGGAACAGTCAAAGACCGTTAGAACAATCTTAAGTATTATTTGAGCAGCAGCAGGATGCTTTTTCCCACTGTACCTGGATCAACATGGGAGTCCCAGAATCCAGTGTGTAAATGTGTCACCGGGCTTTCCATCGTTAATGCAGAACCATCTACCATGTGTCTACCATCACATTTCTGAACATGACTAATGCCTAATAAGAATAATGTCAAAATACTGTAATAAGCTCAAACCCAGTGAAAAGAAGAGAAAATATATGTATGCTTTATACATGTATTTATTTAAATATAGTGTATTTTCCTTGAATTGAAAAATTTTATCTATCAGTGTTCAGTTGTGGCAATCATAAATCAACAGAAGTGAAATTATGTTTTTCAGGAACTTTTGCACCTTTCAGAGTTAACAAATGTCCTTGTTGGGTATAAAATACTCTCTCCATCTCTGAGAGTATTAATCAACCTATTTTACACAGCATTAAGTGCTGTTGCATGTTTTATTGGGCATCACTGATACTCAACATTTATAGAAAGCAGTGCCTCTGGTGCACATATTAGTAATAGTCATTTCAAATTAGCCATCTGGTATAACTACAGACATTTGAAAATACCAACTTAGCCAACTATGACATTTAAATGGATGAGGTCGGATTGCTTGAAAACAGACATAAAATGACAGAGCTAAACCACCACTCACCCCACCACGTCACCATGTTAGTATCAGTTAAGACATTGTGCTGTCAGATTTGTAATGGGATTGCAGGATATGGCCCTTTTGTCTGTTAGTGTAAAAAGGTGTTTTGTTCCTTTTTCGCTGATAGTTCACGTGTCATGCGATTTCTTGTTCCATTTAGTTTTGGAGAGGGATTATATTGCTACTACTGCAAGTGATGCTCTAATATAATTTACAGTTCACTAGAATAATTGTGAGAGTTGTGCAGACTGCTTTGTATCTCTGCTAATTCCCACTGGCTTGATTAGCAACACATTCATTCTTATGTAAGCTGAGAAAGTGATAATTACCTCCATCTTTAATAAATAAAGCTGGGAAAAGTATTTTTTGACAAATCATAAATTTGCTGAGAAGCAGAGTTAGATAGGGATCAGAAGTATGTGTATTTTCAAGGATGATTATTGCCAGTAGTTTTGACTGAAAAAGAAAGATGATTTCCCCAGATGCTGCACTGTCTTATTTCAGCACTTTCAAAAATAGATCTGTCCTCTTTCCTTTCAAAATATTTTGGAACTTTTTACTGCATTTTTTTTCCTTAAAGAAAGCATTTTTTAAAGGATTAAGTAACTTAAAAATAAAAGGAAGCATTTCATTTTGTATTGAAAATAATATTTCAGGTTGACCTAAATAGAGATTTATTATTTGCATTATTATTGTATTATTTTACAGCATTTCTGTTTTCTTTAAATTCAAACTCTTCCCCCTTTTAAAACTTTCTTTTTTGTTTACTTTGACTGTTCAAATCTGTCATCGGCCCAGCTCTAATCTAGAGTTTATATGAAAAATGGCTTGAAAGCTTCCAGCAAAATGGATGTAATTTCTGTTTCAGAATATGTACAATATCTCCACCTAAACCAGACAATTGCATCAGAATATGTTGTGGGAATATCACACTTTACCAAACAGCTGGTTTATGTTAGCAGCTTTACAAACACATTCTATAAAAATCAGATGTGAGAGAAGATTTATTGCTTCCTCCAGTTTCTGGAGGGAGTTGCAAACCAAGAATCGGTGGTCCCCATTGAAGTCTTATATTTTCATAAGGTGTAGACTCAGTCTTATGAGATGGTGTATTCAACCCCTTTTTCTGCTGTGCCAGAGGCAGCTGAGCCAGGATGACTGCAGTTGTGGGGTTCAGAGAGGTGTCTTGGTCTCTACAGTTTTGTGCAAGATGAGAACTGACGACATCCATCAGGAATGGAAGCCCAAGCAATTGCTCTGATGTGCTGCAGATCAGTCCATGTTCAGTCAGTTGAGTAGTAATTCTGAAGATTAAAATGATCATATTGAATATCAGTTTCCGTTGTATCCCTTCTGATCAGAAAGCCTCTGAAAGAAGGGGGACTGATGGTTTATATAGGTCTGTGCGATGGCCTGTGCGTGTAGCGAGTCATCGTCCAGTGGGTTTTAGATGCAAAGACGCGGAAGTGGGGCTTCCTTCTCTGGTCTCATTGGAGCTCATCTGGGTTGTGCTGGGGACCTCAGAGGTTCTGTGCCTAAGGCACGGATGGCTTGCCTTGCTTAATCTCTTCACTGTTCCTGCTTTTATTGTCTCTTGTGTTTTCCTGTTGTCTCACATAGTCTTTTGTGCCTGGATGTTTTTGTCAGGTCCAGTATTCTGCAGCTGAGAATACATGAAAATCTTTAATTTAAAAAACAAAGTGGTATTGTGTATCAGTTGAGTATCTACACACAGTGTGGCAGCTATGTGTGTTTGGGGAAAGCTGGTGAGTCACCTTGTGGGCAATGCTATTTGTGTTCTTGCCCATTTGTGCTTTTCATCTGCCACCTCACGTCCCAGGATGCAAACTCCATGTTTGAAACTTCAGGTCTTCATTGTTGACTTCAAGGTATGAGAAGAAGGTAGTGAGTCCTTGGGAGGTGACATGGATTGTTTATTTTTTGCAGTTAAGGGAAATAAAATTGTAGTAAATACTTCATGCTGTTACTACGAGCACCAGGAAACTCCTACCTCCTGCAGAAATAAATTTCCTGGAACAGAAATAGTTGTGCATCAGGCTTTAATGCACAACGGGTTTTGCATATGCCTTTTCCATGTATCTTTATGTTTGTGCCTGGAGTTGGGCAACTTCGGACAACTTAATTCCGCTAGATATTGAAATGGCTGAGAAAAAATGGTGGAAAAAACACGGAATTGTTGTGCATTGGCCTCTCCAAGAGCAGTGGTATCAGCAGTTTTTGAATTTTGTAGTAGAAGATAAACATACTCCAGCTCATGCAGTGGGTTGTGCAACCCTCTTCATATAAACTATTAATCATTTCCAAGAAGCTGCTGCCTTGCCCTGCATTTTCCTGAAGGCTGCAGGAGGAGACAGTCATCTCCCTCTATACTAAAAGCAGGCTGAGGGAAATGGATAGTTCTGTATTTCCCAAGGTGTAAGGAAGTGTTTGCCTCAGTTTGCCATTAACTACAGCTGTGGTTTGTCCCTCCTCCCCAGGGACACTGCCTGTTCCCAGCAGTGGCTTTTTACAGATCCCTTCCCACGTGTTTTCGGAGGTGAACTGCTTATTCCAGCTTCTCTCTCTGCTTTGTTCTTGGTTTTTGGCTGTGGTTATGGCTTTCCTTCCCCTGTTTGCTGGTTCTTGAGGAAAGACACTGGAAATTCATTCAAGTATTGCATGAGGATTCTGCACACACTCAGTCATGCCCCACAACAAGCCACCGTAGCCCTGTGTCTTATACAGGGGTAAGAATGGCGTAGATAGCAAAATACAGCTATTTTGCTATTTCTTACCAGGACAGTGCAGGAATGACCTTTATGTTTGTAAAGGTCCTGTCCTCAAATGTGAACTGCTTTAGGATGGGTTTTTTCCCACAGTTAATTTGGAATTTTATAGAGGTTCTGGTGGGTGGGATGGAAGGAGGGTGGGAAAGGGCTTTATAGTATTTATCTGTGGTACTTTTTGCACCTACTACTGATTAGTGTCTTTATAGAATCATAGCATTGTAGAATCGTTTACATTGGAAAAGACCTTTAGTATTACTGAGTCCAGCTGTTAACCTAGCATTGCCAAGTCCACCACTAAAACATGTCCCAAAGTGCCACATGTACATGTCTTTTAAGTACCTCCAGGACTGCTGACTCAACTGCTTCCCTGGGCAGCCTGTACCAATGCTTTACAACCCTTTGCATGAAGAACATTTTCCTAATATCCCATCTAATTTGGATGCTCCTGGCTGACCATGCAGTCCATGCTTTCCCAAACTGAGGTGCCTATTCCTTTCATGCAGGCTTCTGGTTGTTTTGGCCAAAACTTATAATTTACATACAGCCGTCTGGTACCATGTAGGAGAATGACCCCTCTCTCTGCAGCCTGAAAGTATAAGTGCTGCTACTGGTGTTCCTATGGTCTGGGGTTAAGGAAGAGACACTGAAGCCTCTCCTGCTCCTTTAGGCTGGGCTGTGGGCCAGGGCTATGGCAGGGACACCATCTCCAGCCTTGCCGAGGGCGGCTGCAGTCCTAGTGTTGCCAAGTCACGGGGGTGCTTCATTGTGCTCTCAAATGACTTGCTGTTAAGCAGTGCCAGGGGCAAAACAGCCAAAACCGAACCCTCAGCAGCCGCAGCAAGGCGCATCTCCTCCCTTTGATCATCTCCCATTGCTGCCTGTCTGTCCTTCAGCAGGGGCTGGATGTGTCTCCCTGCCACTCTCTAGCACTCCATGGTGCAGCTGGCCTGCTGGCCAGTGCATCAGGGCTCCTACCTCACCCTCAGTGACTTTCTCAGCTCTTCGGTGTTTGCCTTGGGCAATTCCTGCACAACACCATCGATGTTGCTGGCTTTGACAGTGGTGCAGTTCAGTGGTGATGGTTACCTCTGTGTACCTTTTAATTTCTTTTCAGAGGTCATACACAGTGTGTATCTCTGGAATGAGCTGCCTGATTCCACTTGATCTTCCTGTTTATCACTGTTTACTCTGATTATCTTCAATATACCAGTCAAATACTTAAAAAATGTCTGCAGTGATCCTGTAGTATGACTTCTGTAACACAAGCCTCTGATTTCCATAAATTAAGGAATTAACCTATTTAAACTTGAGCGGCCTGTAGATAAATATTGATATTAATTTAAAAAAAAATTTAGTAATGTTACTGAAAATTAGTATTAATGATCCAGAGAGCTTTTTGACTTAGCTGTTGAATCAAAGTCATCTAGACCTGATACTGGACTGCTTATCTTGCTATCATTGTTTAACATCATTCTAAGTTATTGTTCAATTAGAAATACACTGTTATTGTCGTGATATATTATGTGATCCATGTTTTTTTAACTATAGAAGAGAAATATTGTAGTCACCATTTCTTTTTTTTGTATTATACTTAGTGAGACAGTGATTCTTCTTCCTAAAAGTACTGTATAGAGATTTTGTTGGTTTTTAATTTTGCCGAACACTGACTTTTTCTTGAATCCTTTAAACTCTCATAATAGATCTCTGTAGCTGATAATTTATGGTCTCTGTGCATCACCATCTACTTCCACTTTTTCCCATATCAGTGAAGTACCAGTGACTCATAAACTAGGAACAGCATTTCTACATGGTGTATCATCCACTAGCCTGTTTTCATTCACGTTCCTTTTTCAACAGAAGTATTCATTATGCATTTTAACTATCTAATTATGCTTTTCTTCTCTCCCCCATACTTTTATTATAATCAGCTTAAATTTTTCCCTATACGTTAATTGTTCTGACATCTCCTGCTTAGCACACAGGTTTCTAGTTCTGTTGCAGACACAATTATCTTCTCTTCCTATCTTTGGGAATTTCAAATAAATTAGTTTCCCAAATCTTTATTTCTTTTTAATTTTTTTTTTGTGCTACATGAATATTCACTTGTTCTCTTTAACCATTCTCCTTTTTGGTATTAGTTTCATCATCCTGATTGACCTATTTCTTGCAAGGTTGACTCCCCTTCTACTGATTTGGAGGGCGTCTGTGTTGTCAGCCTTTTTCCGTAAGAAGGTGGGCAGTGTCCCATACAGCCAAACCCTTCTGGCATTGAGGGCTGCTAACACATCTGTTCTCTGGGTTAATCTTGGAACAAAGGGAAACCTAGCGTTTGACGATCAGTGGCAGTTTGGGAAGATATGCAATAGGGAACAGATGTTGCATCTGGATATTCATCCCAGTGTATCCCTGTGCTGGCTGACAGTTCCAGTTTATCCGAGTTGGACCCACACCAGCTGGCTTTTATCCAGATGCCAGACATTTCTCTAAGAAGGGGATGAAAAACTGCTGGGCATCTATGAGAGGTGACATATCTCACCACACCAGAGATACTGCAGCCCAGACCTCTCCAGGCATGCTCTGGCATCCTGTGGGAGTGGTGGTGGAGGAAAGCAACCAGGTGCAGGCTCCCTGTCTTTGCCCAGTGCCCTGTGGACTTCAACAGCTTCAGTGATTTCATCCTAGCTGCAAATCTGCACTCAAAATGGCTTACTGCTGCATTCTGTACATGCTGCACCCAGAACAGGCAGGCTGGAGCTGAGTTGTAACTTCTCGAGATTTGGTTTGCATAAAACATCTTTGCTTCTTTAGCACAATGTTTTGCATGACAGGGATAAGCACTCCTATGGAGGGCTGCATTGTTTGTGAGTGGATAGTGATTCCCAGCTGCAGGGAGTTTTTATTGAAATTCCCTGATCATTACAAATTCTGCAGCTGCACTGTTCCATTGAGAGGTTTGTCTACTCTCTTAAAGAGGACACTCACCAAGAAAAATCTTATGTCTGCCAGGCTTTCCTCTCAACCAAATAATTCATTTCCATCATAATTTCCCATTTCAAGAAAGCTCACATGTTGTGGCAAGAGGGATGTGCTGTGGAGCCATTCTTTGTGCTGTCCTGCTGTAGACAGGGGCAGCGTGGCCAAGCAGGGGAGATAAGGAGAGGGATGGCCTACAGAGGGGCTTTGACAGAGACACAGCCCTTGGCTGGCAGAGCTGAGGGAAATGTGTATGGATACACTGCTGTAAAAGAAATGGGGGAAGGGGGAACCAAAGAAACATAAGTTGCTGCCGGTAGAGCCGTTGACTGTGTAGTAATCCAGGGAGACAGCTCCAGGGCTTGGCATGCTCTGAGCTTGCAAGGACCCAAATACAGTGAGAGTGCACAGCGTGCACTGCAGGGTATGGAGCTGTCCAGCTGAGTGCAAAGCAAGCCGTAGCTTTTCACAAACATGCTGTTTCCTCTTGGAACTGAGTTAACATTAGCTCTGGCAACTTCCATGTACTCAGAAACAGTGACTTCAGAATCACAGAACCATTTATGTTGTAAAGGACTTCTAAGATCCTTGACTCCAAATGTGAACCCAGCAGTAGCTTTCCCTTGATAAGTTCTTGACAAACTCAAATTACTTGATAAATAGTAGGTAATGTTAAATTTAAATTATATTTTACAGAAATTAATTTATTTTCCTTGCACAATGTTGTTGAGGAAAGAAGAGAATAATTGCTGTTTTGTAGGTCAGGTGATACTCTATTTTGGGAGCAATTCTGAGGTCGACTAGAGTGAAGATATAGTTTACCCAGGGTCTTTATTGCTTCATTTCTAAGTGTAGTGTCTCATAACTGGAATTAACTGTATAGTCCTTTCCTAGGGAAAAATGTGGACTTGAACTGTGAGCATAGCTCTATAGACTTTTTTTGTATTTAAATGCTTTGGTTTCATGTTTTGTTTGGCTTTTATGCCAGTGTCGATACCACAATTTATTTCCTGATTTTAGCCAGTTCGTATAGAATGTTTTAAAAAAGCTAGATCCCCTAACTCACAAATCTTACTGTTCACCGAGTCGCTAATATGAATGTTTTCTGTTTATGTATGTTCTCACTGAATTTAGATTGTAATGTTAAAGGTGATCTTCAGCAGAATCCTGTAGCTAGAATTTAAGACAAGCAGCTGTTGTATTTAAAATTAGCACATAAAGTGTCATTAAAATAATGATAGAGGTTCACAGAGTTGCATTCTAAGTGCTAATCAGCCTATCTTGTAGATGAGTTGACTGCTGTGCCTTACTCCATGGTGCTTCATGGGTTTGGATGATTGGCCTAAATTAATCGGTGAAAGGCTGGAGGTGGGGAAATAGGAGCACAAATATGCATAATGTGTCATGTCTGCCAAATATGTGCCTGCTGAACCGATCAACTAAATTAACATCTCTTTCTGCATCCTTGATCTTTGCCAGTGTCACTGTTAGGTGTAAAGTATTATCCTCCATGGGTTGTCCTGAGGATTTTCAGTGTACTGGCTTGAATTGGCAGGGGAAGAAAAAAATTACAGTGGACTGGGGACATTATAAGTTGTATGGGGAGCTAGCAAACTACCAGAGTTAGAGGTTTTTTTGGCAAGCTAAAATGTCAACATGAAGAAATGATTCACTAAGATTGTCCAGGGGAGCTGTAATTATAGTTGTAATTCATGATGGCTTTTCTCTGTTTGTCTAGCCAAATTTTCCTAAAAGGACTTGGTCGGTCAAATCAGCACACACACCTTAGCAAATGTGCACTACTCTTTTATTGTTTAGCTGCTCACAAATTCAATGTTTTCCGTAGTACACTGGAAAAGACTAAAAATTGTGTAAAACTGGAGTTAAGTTGCAAAGAATGCATAAATGGTTAGGAAGTCTTATGTTTTATGTCTTATATTAGAGTAAATTAGGGAATAGAAGCGAAATTAAGGGAATAAAGTTGGATTTTTTTTTTAATGGAAAGCCACTACGGTGGTGGTATTTGAAAGTCAGTATCTGTACACATGAACGGATTGCAGCCTCTTCTCGTTCATGACTTTGATGCACTTTAATAAACTTCTATCTATTTTAAAGTGTGTGTGACCACACAAAAAAGTCTTTGAAGAAAGGGTTGGTAGCCCAGACATCTGGGAATTTCAAAATAGACTGTGTGTTTATAACAAAATGCTGGACAATCTTTCACGACCTTTTTATATCAAAGTGCTGTTGTTCTGAAATTTATATTGTTTTGTATTGTAAATCACTGTGTTGGAAACATTTATTTTTATGAGCTTTGTGAGAAAAAATGTCACAGTATTTTTTTAAAAGAGAGACTAAAATGATATGTATGATGAATGTATCCATTCTTCAATACTTCCAGTATCTAGGTTTTGCTTCTTACGTAGAAATTGTGTATCAGACTTGCAGCCAGCCATGCTCACTGCAGTTTGCCAGGATATTCAGTGGGATGCTGCTACTGTAGTGGCCTGTTTTGTCATAGCTGCATTTTGGAATGTGATATTAAGTGTCCCATTTCAGAAATGCATTTAGAAATTATGGGGTATGATTTGTGATGGATTTTTGCATACTTTTCTTTATGTTATAAATCATAATACAGTATCACCCCACAGAAAAATATATTAATGGTGAGTACGTATCTTTACTTTCACAGTGCAGTTAAGAGAGCAAAAAGCCCTGTATGTGCCTGAATATCTACAAAACCAGGGCAGGTAATCCCACTTCAGGAAAGCATCCCAAATTGGGAGAGCATCCACCCCATGTTTGAATCTAAAGCATTCTGGTAACTTTAAAATCCCACTGCCTTTTCATTGGGCTTTATTAGGAACAAATGATGCCTTAAATTGTCATACTTTTTCAGAACAAGGGCTTAAGAAAAATTATTGCTTTTACTGTTGGTGTAGTAGCCAGTCTGACTGAAATTAAGATATCCTGGTAATGTCAGTGAATAGAGTAATTATTTTGTGTTTAACTTCCTTATTTTAACTTCTGATTTAATTTGAATAAATCTATTAGGAAGGGATAATGGGAACATTTTAGTTTTCATCATAGTCTTTATTGAAAAGAACATCTTGAAATAACCTCTATTGTTGGTATGAAACATTACATATATATAGATCTCATCATGAACTTGGGGAATAGACATACTTTGATCTCTGTTGTCATTTTATTCAACTTTTAATTAACATTTTACATGCAAGTCTCAATAGACTTTTATTTTATACTGGAAGCAATGGGAGCAATACTGAGGCTAATCCAGTCCCTTAAAAAATCATGCCAGAGAGGAAAAAAGTGCAAAACAGTGGTGGTTAAAGAAATAATTTCTGTGCTGAGACTTTATGTTCACTTTGTTTCATCTTTAGGTTTTCATTGACACTTTTGTATTTTTATTTCATCCATATAATGCCAGCAGTAGCACTGTCATTGTTATCCGCACTTCTCTGCTAAGCAGAATATTGAAGAAAGTATCTGAACCAAAAATTCCTGCATGGTTGCAAAAGTACTAAGAGTTTTGTTTCCTGAACTTCATACCTTGTTTTCACTTCCCACTCAGGTTCTCTGAGCTGGTGATAATGACAGAAAATAAATACAGCTCTCACTGGCTTCCTTGTTCATTGGCATCTTACAGCAGGAAGTGTTAGGCCCGAGCAGAGGAGACAGTTTGAGAAGGGAAGCAGCAAGGTATTAGCTTCTGCCCTGAAACTGGTGTCTTGGTGTCTCTTGCCAAATTCTCTGGTGGTTTTTCCATTGGCCTTTTGCTATTAGGAGCAGGAACTCAAAGCTCAGGACTTTCATCTTCTGTGTGATTTCAAATCAGGCTGCTTCAGTTGTACTGTGTAAATAGCAAAGGAAATATAACTGGTTAGAGGAGCTTGGGAGGGGATTGAGAAGGACTTGAGAAGAGGGATTAGTCTCTTTCCATTCATCCCCCACATATTGCTACTTCCTCTCTTTTTCCTCTGCAACCTGATATAGTTTTGTTTTGCTCTTCTCTCTTCTTCCTTACCTGACACACAGCATCCTATGCATTGCATATATTTATTTTCTCTTACATTTTATGTCAGACCTCATCTCCTTTTTATTCTTCTAGTCTGTATATGCTCTTAAAATGTATTGACCCTACAAAGGGAAGAAGTGTGGACTCAAAGAAGTAGACAAAAGGAATGCTGCTGTGGAACACGCAAAAGCACAGGTCTGTTGGTTAGCATCTCTTGCCTCTAGTCTGACCTTACACAGGAATATGAAGCATGGGAACTGCTTTCACAGAACTGTTCAGTGAAAGCTTCTTTTTGACAGAGAACAAAATTTTTATGATAAGCTCTGAGACAGAATGGGTTCAGAAAGCTTACAGTCAATACCACCAGCTCAGCTGCCCTACAACTTCCTCAAGGACAAGTCTGCTCGGGTTTGTACTTTGCATGGAAATGGCAGGTGACTGGCAGCTTTGAACACCCATAAACCTCGTAGACAATGAGTTTATTATTATTTATTCTCTTAAAGTAAAAAGACAGGAATAGTAGTGGAATTTCTGTGGAGTATCAGAGACAAGGGAGAAGAGTTAGCAAAATGTTTTATAAGCCTCACAAAGAGTAATTTGGGTCCTGTATTATGCATAGCAAAGGGCAGGTTTTTTCTGCTGGTGGACGTCTTTGGGTGGGTTTTAATGTGTTTGTTTTTCAAAGTGATTGATGGGAACCCAGGTTATTTTTTAAGTAAATCTGCCTAGACCTTTAACTTACAGCAAGCAAGTCTTCCCCTCCCTCCACCCAAGACTTTTGGACTAACAGGTTCTATTTATTTGTTTATTGCACACTCTGTGAGGGCTTCTTTGGTCCAGAGGAGTTCTTCCTACTCATTGCTCATACAGCACGCTCACCACTGATTCTTCATATCAGCCAGTACTTTCTACACTCTTCCATCCTCTATACCCTGCCATGCTGATGATTCCATCTCCTTATGTGCTCATGCACTTTTCCCTCTGGAAAGGTGCCCTTCTTCCAGAGGACTGAACACCTCTTCCCCATGCTCTGTTCTCAAGGAATGCACCAGGCAAGCTGAAAGCACACTGAACTGGCACTGTCCATCAGAGAACTTAACAGTACTTTTTCTACAGTCAAGAGTTGTCCTAAATCATGTTAGGAAATGTTTTCAGAAGTGTTTACATTTCTAGCCAGCCATTTTGAGCCTTTGTAAGAGCTGGAAGTCAGAATGTGTTGGCTACAGAGGGCAGGAACTTGGTTTTGTTTTCAAGCTGTTGGGGCAGATGATGGTGCCTATTAGTCTTAATGGCTTTATTTGTCTTCGTTTAGATACTTAGTGATGTTGCACACCTTGATAATTAGATCGCAGTAAAGGCTCTCTTTTTCCTAGGGACCTTTCAAGAGATGTGTCACAGTAGTCTGTGATCTTTCAGGGCTTGACGGACAAAGATTAAAAAGCCAGTGCCTTAACCAGCAATTCTTGGGGTCTCAGTGGCTTGCTTTGCTTTCTTATGGTCTAAATGAGTGTGTTCAACTCAGCTCTTTGACTCCGCAGCAAAGCACTTGCTTTGTGCAATATGGAACTGATAGCTTGGAATAGTTGGCATTTTTTTAAAATGCAAGTTATTTCTCAAAATACCTTAAAGATCAAACTTCTGCTGTCATCTCTGAGACATCATACCCTGGTTATTGATATAGGTACTGTCCTTTGTGTTTTCTTGTTGATTTGGTCAATAAAAATTCCAGCTGTGCCTGCAGTTCTATCTTCTGCTTGATAGGGGTCGTGTTGCTGGTTATATGGCTGCTTCCTGACGTGGTAAATAAGGTATTGTTGTCGCCTTGATTTCAAAGCTACAGCAAGTAGTTGAAAGTATCTTGCTCTTTCCATGCTTAGGAATGTTTCTCCCTTCTTTCTCAATGGCAGTTTACATTAATGTGTACTGTATTCTGCACCAGACTCCTTTTAGGATTATGAAGGAGGTAGTGTCTTGGTGAAATAATGGTTTGGCCTCTTTGGTCTAACTTTCCTTTTTCAGAAGCTTAGTACAGGTGTATTTCATAGCCTGCATAGTGTGCAGATGATAATATATTTAGCTCTTGATTGTGTCTGAAGTCTTATACACCACATCCTATTAGTACTCTGTGTTCTACTCTGGCTCTTAAAATCAACTTGGTTTCCCTCAGTCTTTCACTATAAAAACTGGGACAAGGCACAGGCTAGCCATGGTAGCCTGGGCTCTGGACTCTGACATTCACCATGCTCTTGGTCTGCCAACAACGGGCCTTATTTGAGCTTCAGAAAAGGGACAGTCCAGAAGGTTTGAGCTTCTGCTTTAAAAACTGTGTTTCTGCTGAGTCCTTTAGCTGCATCAGGTTGGTTCAAGTTATTTTTAATGTGTGATATTTCCTGTTATTTTTTTAATTACTTTCTGATGTCTATTTTGAAATTATTTTATGAATCTAATAAACCCATTGTTTAAAATTAAACATGCATGTACGCACACATACACATATTATGATAGATCTGAAAATGCTGGCAATATGCTAGTAATACAGAGAAAGATTTAATTATCACCTCACCATTACTGAAGTGTTGGGACAAAAAGTTTAAGTAGAATTTTCACACTATGAAAAAATTCAATCTGTATTTATTCTTCCTGCAGCTGTGGCAGGCAGTAAGTTGATGCTGTCATTGTTTCTAGGAGATTCAGAGCCAAAGGTGTTGTAAAGGTACAGCTGTGAATTCCAAAAAGCGAAGGAGTCCTGGTTAAAAGGCTTGGGAGATTGGTGCATGGAAAGATGACAAATTATTTGCCTACCTTCTTGAAGGTTATCGGGTATAATTTTTCATGTATGCCACACATTCATCTGTATCTATTTCTTTATTGTTACATTTTTCATAGGATTACAAAAAGCTGATTTAGACATGGACTAAGTTGCATGTAGGCAAAGATGTGGGCAAGCCATTTTAATAATTACCATTTCACAGAATTTAAGGAATATTTCAGACAGTGAACTGCTTGCCCTAAATAAGGGATTAAATAGGACTCGGGAGACACTGGCAAATAAAGAGTATTTGACAGGTTAAAAGGCTTGCCGTAAAAAACCGCTTGCATGGATAGATGCTGTCTGGAGCACAGAAGGTGGCCTAGGCTTTATGCGATCTTAAAGTAAGACAAATACGTACATATTGCTTTGTCAACTCAACATCTCTTTTGTTGCTATGCTTTGTTCCCACTCCTAAAAGCACACAGCACTTTATTAAAAAAAAACTGTTACTCTGCGCTGTGTTCAAACTTGTCACAGCTTGCAGAAACAATGATGCTTTGCTGACAAGTGAACTTAGTCAAAATTATTGTGTAGTCTCTGTGGATATATAGAGTAAACTCTTCCAGGGCAGGGGCTCTAAGTAGGACAGTATTTCACAAGGGCATGAGGAAGGTGCCAGGTTTATGGCCTGACTCCTGAAAAATGTGCATTCTGAAAGGTCTGCTTTTCACTAAGCCTGGGCTGTGCCAATTTAGATTAATGTGCATCATTTGGACTATAAATAAGAGGGGCAATCCCACTGGCATGACAGTATAAATACACTGATACTGCTATAATGTTTATGCAGCTCCTAGTGGCAGATTAAAATCATTTTATGAATCAAATAAAGCTTGTTAGTGGGATTAAAAAGGATGAGTATAATGCTGTAAATTTATACATTACTAAGATGCAAAAGTATGCTTTACTCTTAGTGTTGTCCACACTTGAGTTAAACTTGTGCTTTAAAATCAAATGGATACTCCACCAAATGAATATCCTAGTCAGTGTGTACACTGTGTTTCAGTGACAAGATCAGCCAGTGTTTGTGCTAAGTCATGCCCAGTAAGAAGAACTGGTAGGATCCTAGCCTAAAGCCCAGTAATCTGTGTGATTTCTGGAATGAGCTATGTACATGACATATATTTTTTTTGAGATCTTCTGAATGACAGTTAAAGGAAGGAAAGAAAATGGCAGACTGATGGAGGGAACTATTTGTCAACTGTGAGATCTGATGCATTCTGTGGAGCAGCTTCCAAAGGAAGGCAATGAAGATGTCATCACTAGAGACACTTACAGACAGAAGTAGGCTGAAAAATACATTATATAATTTACTGCAAATACATTAGTACAGCACTGGAGTCAAGGCGGGATAACTAACCTAATGAAAAAATTATAATTCCTAATTTCTTGTCTTTGAAGATTGTGTTGTGACTCTGATTATTCTTATTTTTCCTGAAGCAAACTGAACACCTGTTTTCTAAACATTTTAACATATTTTACTTATTTTTTTATGCAACTTGAATGACAGTCTCACTGTCTCAGCTATTAACCTTTATGATTGCCTTCCCCCAGCACACATGAACTAGGTTCTGCTTTCCCTGGCATGCAGTAAAGTTCCTAGTTGACATCTTCTCTTCCCCCAGTCCCTGCCAATGGTAATGCCAGCAGTCTGGGCAGATGTTCCTGATCTCCTTTGTGTTGTGGTCTGCACAGGTGGAAGATAGTAGGTATCTTCCTCTCTTCTGCTCCCTAGTTTTCAAGTGTCAGACTGTAGGGAAAACCTCCCATGAGATTGGGCTGAAGAAGCACAAACACAATTGATGCACAAAAACATTATAGTTAAGCTTTGCTGGTACAGTGAAGGTGCCGTGCAGGATATGCACAGCTCAGGTGACCAGCATGTATTTCTCCTGTTGCATTTTAACCACTAATATAATAGCAGATCATACCACACATCATGTTTTGTTAACATACAGTGAAATGCTGTCCACCAGGAAGCCAATTGCCTTCTGTCCCAAGGGGGCACAATGGTGGGCAGCCACTACAGTCAGGAGCATGGCTTAGCTTGAGGTCATTGTCCCAGAGCCACAGGATATGGCTTGACCCTGTTTCCCCTGATCAGCTGTCTCTGCCTTCCCAGCCTGTCTGGAAGGGGTAGCTGAATCAAGGGTAGAGATTAAAAGGTACTACTAAGGTAATTGATGCATTTTTAAAGTAAATATCTATTCATAAAGGTCATCTAGTTTTCTGTCCCTCAGCCTCTGCCTTGGCTCAGGTCTCGTTCCTTAGCACCACTCCGTTCTCCAGGAGCCTTGTTAGAAGTTTTATCATGTTGACATTGATGTACATCTGTCAATATTGGCTCAAACATTCTTGAGGGATGCTGATTTAGCGTTTACCAGTGTTAAACAAGGTAATTGAATTAATGTAAACAAATGTAATATAAAGAAAACACGGTTTTATATATTTTTCCCCAAAAAGCTTATGTATGGCACTTTCATCCAATGCCAGCATGCAGCAGTACCTCAGAGCAGTATGGTGTTCCTAAAGACACATGCAAGAAGGACAACAAAACTTTCCTGTGGACCAGGGTGTTCAGAACAAAAAGTGTGGCTTGGAATATCTGGAAATATTTCCTGTCAATGATATCTGTATCACTTAGGAATTTCCTTTTAAATGAAAAGCCTTATAGCCCCACCTTCTAGAATAAGGTTTTCTGCAGAAGTTGTAGGTACAGAACAGCCCCCAACTGTCTCAGAGAAGAAAATAGTTTACATTCCCATTTTCATCAAGCTTCTTCACTCTCCCTGCTTCTTCAGTTTCTACCTGCTCTGGTTAAGCCTCACACATTTCACTTATGTGATGCCTATATTATTTCCATAAACAGTAAACAGAAGCTCAAGACAGAGTGAAACTCACTTTGAATTCTAAAATTATGTAACAATTCAGTGACAATTCTGTTTTATGGAATTCATGCTTAATGCTTGATGCTGTATAAACAAAAAGACATTTTTATCAGATTTGAAGTAGTTTGTGGTTGGGGTATTATTTAAATAGGATTACTTCTAAATTAGATAATCCACTGAAGTGAATTTCACCATATGCTAATATCTCTTGATACATGTTTTTGAGCTTTCTGCAGATCTTGCATGTTTTAAATGGTCTTGGAAAGTTCTGCATTTTCATGAGCAAAGCAGCTTTGGGAGGAGATCAACATACTTAACCATTTAGGAAACCAGGCATTTCCATTCAGGTGCCTGAGCGCAGGGTTAGGAAATTAACTTTGGACAAGCAAACTTGGAGGACATTCAGATCATTTTTCAAACATTCAAGCTTGCTGAGGTATTGTAAATATCAATAGGAAATGGATTCACAGATGCATAATTACAGTACCCCACTTCCCTTGCTTCTAGATTAAAACTGAGCTGCTGCTGTAATAAGTAACCATATAATTTGGAAAAAAGAGAATTAAATTTACATAAAGTATAATAAAATTGAATAAATTTTCACTTTAGAGAGACAACACAGTTATTCATTGGTGCTATAACTGTTAAAATTAAGTTTCTAAGAAAACCAGAGGACACGTCTGTTAAATGTAGGAAAGCAAATTACCAGAGGAGCTATTCTAACTCTTCCTTCTCATAATTTTTCCATGTCACACACACCAACAAATGTTACTTATGGAAGCATTTGAAACCCTCTGTTTTCTTAATAAAGACTGCTGGAGAGCACTGAGCATGGAATTTGATAAGAAAGGATTAAGATTAAATACATTCATATTTGTCCTACTTGAAACCTAGTTCATTAATGACTACTTTACATGCAGAGCTTAGGAAATTTTAGATATTTCTAAGCACTACTTCGAAGAGCAGCACTACCATTTCGAAAATGAAGTCTCATTGGCAGTATTGAAGCCGTAGCTCTAAACAGACTCAAAAAATTGTTATTCCTCTGCACCAGTAGGAGAAATTAATGCTTGCTTTCATGACTGGAGCTCCCATAACACATCTGAAGGGGTTAGCATATGGGCAGAGCAAATTGTTGACATTTTGTTGTTTCATAAAGCATATATGTTCATAATGTGTACATTATACATCTGGTGAAAAAGCCTAGGACAATTTTGTATCTTTTTTTCAACAATTTATAGTCTGTTACACACTGACACAGCTGTGGTGACATTGTAGTAACCATGAATGTTTCAGGATGTTAATTTTTCTCTAGACTTTTGCATTATTTAAAAGCAAATCTCATTTAAAAAAATCCTCCTTTCCCTGGAAAAATACATTCTCTGATATATTTTTTTCATTACTGTTTTCAATAACAGTTACTAAGGATAAAAGTTAGGCCAGACTAAAAGCATTTCTGCCAAATCTCTCATCAACAGCCAAAGTAAAATTCCCACAATGCATTCCTTCCCAGCAAATTTCAATGTCATTTATCAATTCAAGTGTATTCAATAATTTCACTTGTAAAACTTGGCAGTTTTAGAACTTCCATTTACCTTTATAAGCTTTTAAAAAAAGGTCTGGGTAGTAGTATTCTTGTTATAATTTATTTGCAACTGCTACAGATTCAGTTAAGTTGTGTTGGTATCTACTGATTGTGACTAATATTGGTCACGCGGATCAGGATATTGCATAAACATTCAGAGTTATTTAGTCATTTCTCACTCAGAATTATTTAGTCTTTAAGTTCAGGGAGAAAGATTTTTCCACCAGCTTTAACAGGAGTCCTCTCAGATGAAAGCTGTGGGGCAGTGTCATAGCCAAACTTCAACTCCCTTCTCAGTTTTTTTTCCGTCCCATTGCTGTAGATCAAACCGAAAATTATATTTTTCAGAATTTGTAACACTTCAATGAAAATGTTTAGGCATTTTTACTAGAACAAATAACTGGAATTTAGAAGATGAGCTTATGCAGAAGTACTTTTCTAGCATGGTCCTGGTGACTCTGTAGTGGCTGGACTGCTCACAGGAGTGCACAGGTGATCTTGAATAGAAATTCCTTCTTCTGTTTGATACAGTGCAGAGCTTGGAATTGATTGTAGAGGAGATAATTTTAATGCATTTTACTTTGTATTACTTACCTCAAATCGGGAGGCCTGGAGACACACCATCTATAACGCAGCTGTCTCCTTTGAGAACACACGCAGGATCACCCTCGAGGAAAAAAGGCAACGCAGAAAGAACCGTGTATTGCAGAATACACCATCTAAGGAGTCTTTCCGCTGTGCCTTTTGCAATCGGATATGTCTGTCACGTATTGGCCTCATAAGCCACCAGCGTGCCTGCAGCAAATGTGGATAGAGCCTTCCCAAATCTTCGTTCGCGAAGCCTAGCCATGATGACTTACCTAAACGTTGATCAGAGCAAGCAAGCAAGACTCAATGATTGTGTAGCTGGGAGTTTGGGTACTCCCTCTGAATGTGAGAGTGGAGTTCAAGTTCCTGCTCCAATAACCATTTCAGCTTCCTTACAGAATAGAAGATTTTTAACAGAAAGGTATGAGTTTAGAAGAGAGTAAGTTGCTGTAGGTATGGTCCTACCAAGACTCTTCATAAGCCTTCATCAACTTCAGAGCTTCTGTAAACCACAGGCATCAGTGATAAGTGTTTATTTTTATCTGTGAAAGCCTCCAGCTGCAAGCAGTGGAGATAACCAATAATGCTGTAGCTTAGAATTTACCAACTGTCACTAGTATGATACTGTGCAAAAAAATATGCTTTTAGATAATGCTGAGCCTTATGCCATTTAAGATAAAATTCAGGATAAGTTTCAGATATAGGAAGTATGAGAAGCTATGATATTTTGTGGTGCACTGGCAGGATTCATAAAAATCTGTTGCTTTTAATGAAAAATATTCTTCTTCATAAATTTAAGCAGCAGCAAATTTCATTGAATGGAATATTACAGATCTACAAATGCCTGAAGTAATAACTCAAGTAATAACTGTGACTCTGGTGCTTTTATTTTTTTGAGAAACTAATCTTGGAGATGATGTTCCCTCTGTTGTAATCATCCTCTTGACAATTTGTTTTGTTGTCAATCTCTACCTCTGTACAGATATGTGATTCTCTACTTATCTGAAGTACATGCTATCCCACGTGGTGTAAGCAACAACACATAGAGTCGACCTTACTCTTCCCCTGCACTGAGACAGCTGGAGGTTAGCCAGCTGAAGATGTAAGGTGCTTCCTTGTGGAGTCTTGAGAATTATATTAGTTGGAGATTCTTCACAGTGGGGAACATTGGAGGAACACTTCAGATTTTACTTCCTTGGGTTCTGAAGTCTGCTTAGGACCTGCATGGTTATACTCTAAAATGGTTTAAATTCAGTTCTTCCTTGGCCAAAGAATAGCTTATCCTGTCATGAAACATTAAGTAAAGCTGTTGAAGAATGAGAATGAAAAACTGAAAGATGGAAACTGTTCTCCCTCCTAATACTTTCATATCTACTGTTGAAAAAATTTAATATTGCTTTCAAGCTCCTCAATATTAGAAAATTCCCCTGTGTTTGAAATTTCTTGCTTACAAATTTGATGGCATGTCATTTTCTGCGTTCCCAGAGGAATGCAAGTTTTGCAGCAAAGAAGCAGGTACAACTGGTGATATAGAGCTGAGGATGAGCAATTGTGTGGGAGGCAAAGGTACAACAGTGAAGCATCTTCACATTTCCTCTCCATGTAGGAAGGGCAAAGTGGCAGCCTCTGAGTTGTTCAGCAGCTGTTCCCAATGGAGTGGGAAGAAGCTTCCCCTTCTTATCCAACAGGATTGCAGCTGTGCTTAGCCATCTTCTGGGGCCACCTGGTGCTGCACAGGATTTGGACACATTTACTGGGTTCAGTAGTCCATCGCATGGACTTGTGGCAACAGCAGTGAAGAAGAACTCGTTCTTAAGACCTGAAGGAGGGAGTGCCCTCAGGCTTTACCACATCTGAAAACAACATCCTCATGTCAATAGCTTTTACAGCCCCCAAGAGAGACATAGAAATGGTTCAGTGGCCATAAGCTGCCTGAAATGTTCAGTGTCTAGACTTGGCTGTTGAGGAAGCATCTTTAGGCTTTCCTTTTATTCCCTGTTATGTGCCCCCAGTTGGTATCCTTCAAAGGATATTCAACTGAATACAGTAAGGATCTAAATATTTCATATGGTCATTTTGCTGACACAGTACCAAGCACTTCATATGTATTTGTACACATTGTCCAGTGTATAATCTTTATAGGGTTACATTACTGTTTGTTTTTTGCAGTCTATAGACCCCTTAGTTTTGGACAGGGGCTTGCCCCATAGTAAGAGCAATGCAGAATGATATAAATGGGTCACAACATGTTTTCTAACTCAAAGAATAAATCATTCAGTTACAGTATAGAGATGCCACCAGGTTAAAAATAGTCAGGGAAGTGCAAAAAGCTGTTTATCTACCTCAGAAGCAATAGCTAAAGGCAATAAGCCTACAGTAATAGCTGTAAGCAGTAGCAGTACTTGCTTGTCCCCTTGATTATTATCTTTGCAGTCTTTAATGAGAAGAATTGTTTGCAGGGCATTGAAAGGATGATGTGCAAGCTACTGTTACTGGTGTTTGGGGCTGTTTCATGAGGACAAGTAAAAGGAGAAGTCAAGAAGGTCATTTTGCTTTGCTGGTTGAGAATCTCAGTAATCTGCAAGGTGTCACCTCTTAAATGATCATTGTTTTCTGCCAGGAAGAAGTGAATTAACACAATGTACATCTGGTTCACTATTGCACATTTACAACTTTAAGAAACATGCAAAGTATGAATTTGGGGGTGGGGAATGACCCCTGCCAGTTAACAGGGTAAGAGGTTTGGTTTCCTGTAGTCACTGAATAAAGAGACCTGCTGGCATAGCAGTCACCCTTATATGACCTACTGACTTGCTAGAAATTGTCTACCCTGGGTTGTCTAATTTTTTAGCCAGAGGAAATTACAAGGGGAAAAGAAAGCCAGTGATGTAAGAAATGCAGCTGTATGAGTTTACGGGCTTAGCTAAGATAGTCCTACTGTAGGGAATGTGGTCACCTGTGGTGCGATTCCTTCAGAAGTGGGCAAGAGCTGCTCCGAGCAGCAGGGTTTGTGGCTGTGTGTTCCAGGTGAAGGTGTTTTTGTACTCCAGGTTGACACAGTTTGGTCTGTGAATTCTTTATGGGCTGTGGCTTGCTCCGTGCTGATGATATGTTAGTACTAGGCATGTAACCAGCTGAGATTTATGCTTCTGAAGCTAGCCTCTTTCTCCCTCTGCTTTGTATGTGTGGCTTCTTAAAATACATCACAATTTTGCCTGATGTTATTATCTTCTGTTTGCAGGGGGAATGCTTCATACCCATTTGCTCCTTTCCTTTTTCAGTGTGTTGGCTTGCTCAACTGGGTTTCATCTCCAAGTCTGTCAGTACTGTAGAAGGGAAAGCTGGTAATAATAAAACACTCATACAAATTCCCCCCTAGGCACTGTTTTCGTAAGACATTTTTGCATGTTTTACGACCCTCTCTGATAACTATAGAGTGGATGAGGGCATCAAGAAATCATGATTTGATAATAAATTCGTGTGGCCACACAGCTTTGTTAATGTGTACAAACAGACTCCCTTTTTGGGCACCATGAATGACATCATGACATTCCAGGGTTATCATGGTTTTTAGTTACTGTGTCTGTTTTTGTATCTGTCTGGTCTTTATATTACTTTCCTGTCTCAATTAAGCATCTCAGTGAGGCTCAATAAGCATTCTTTCTCCAGTTGGTTATATTTGTTTTCTTTGCTTCTGGGAATCCTTTACACTGACTTCTAGTTATGTTGCAGTGTGGTTTTACTGTTAAATGGGCATTGGAAGAAAATTCCTTGCAGTTCTGGGAACCCCTTTCCAGGCCACCGATGATACAATGGCTCATTGTTCTTTCCCAATAATAATTGGGCACATTTTAGACTAACGGGGGTTCAGAAGTTTATGAAGCAACTTTTTGGGCCTGTTGTTTTGCTATGAAAATTTGTGGACAGATTGAGAACGGTAACACAATTACATGCCCACGGTACCTAACCCATATAAGCATCTGATGAATTTTTGATGTTAATAGGCTTCAATTAAAATACTAGTTTACTCACCTATGCAGTCTCAGTTGACTTTCATATCTACCATTTGTTGTGTAGAAAACACTAGAATTTTTGCTCAGGCTCCCTAGTAAGTATTTGAATGTGCACTCCTCTCCCCTCATTGGTTGTTGTTGACCAGAAAGACTTGCAGGCTTGAGCTGTGTTCTGAACTCAAGATAACTGCGGGTACTCCCGGTTCAGTGCAATATTGGGAAAATCATCTTTCAGCATGAGAGTGGAGCTGATGCACTCATTTGCTCAGTGACAAAGCTTCAATGAAAAAGATATAGCAGTGAAAATTCTTCTTTCCTTTTTTCTTCTTTCCTTTTTTCCCATCTCTCCAATGTGATGAAAATAATTTGTATGTAAAAAGTCTGACTAGGATAGGACTATTTTGTTCTGTAAATTGACATATGTTTCATAGATAGGGCATATATTCAAATAGGGCCCAGAAGTCATCACTATGAATCGATTCTTGAGAAATTGTATTATGTTTCCTGCCCAGTTTTTAATAGAAAAATGTGTCTCACACTATCTGCTATCACAGTCAGCACCTGCAACTAAATAATAATGGATGGGACATATAAACCACATGTTATTGATGAGCTCAATTTCTTTGTCTTGAGTGTTGTCTTGAGTTTGAGTTCAGTGGTGCCTCTTCTGTGAAAGAAAGAAAATAATGGTACTTCCTTCAGAAGCCTTAGTTCATTCTTATTGTATTTTTTTTTTTCTTTAATGAGGGGATGTGTATTCTGCATATGCAATGATATTAGCTTTTCCACTTTCTTCAAATGGAAGGCTAGCGCTTTACATACCTTCTTCTTTAATTGTGTACCTGGATCTGTGTTGATATTTTTCCAGTGCTTCTCTAGATTTCCTGCAGCTGGCAGCCTTATTTTCTTGGAGTTTGTACTAGCTTGCAGTATAGTCAAACCTGTTACCTTTCCTCTTGTAACACTGTATCCTAAAGCAGTGGGAGTTCATTTTACTGTAGAAAGAACAATTATATTGGTTGTTGAGGTATTTTATCAATATATGTTCCTCACTACTTGCTGCATTTTCGCCAAGGTTCATGACTACAAACCTGTTTTGGTTTGGTTTGGGGGTTTTTGTGTGTGTGTGTATGTGTGTGTGGTTTTTGGTTTGGTTTGGTTTTTTAGGGGCCTGGGGGATTTTTAGTTATTTATTTAAGCTTTTTTATTGTTGCATCTGCCTAACAGTAGCAGAGTTCATTACAAGAGTTCTGGGTTTAAAAGCTAACCAGCTCTTCCGGTCACTTCTTTGAGACCTGGATGTAAATTAAATTATGCTGACCAAACCCTTATCTCACTGGTATAAAAATGGACTGCTGTCTTTGATGCAAGTTTCTGAAGGAGTTTGAGACCTTGCAAGATGTAAAGAGCGCAATTGGCAAAGAAGGATCATAATGTCAAGAGTGTCATCTGAAAAGAAAAACTGATTCTCCAGAAAGTTTATATGGTTCCACTTGATCTGAGGATGCTATATTAGATAATGTAATCTTTGATTCCTCTGCTCGTTGATCAGTATTTAAGCATGTATTTTTGCACATGCTGTAAACGCATCGGTCCTTTGCAAGCTGAAGGAAAATATGCCAACAGAAGGATTTGATGACACTTTAAAGTCTTTGAGCACTCAATTAAAGGGAAAGCAAGACAGAAGCCTAATTTCTTCTGATTACTTTTGTTTGATTGAAATAATAAAATGCATAATACTATTTCTTCTCTTTTATTCACATTTCTGTCTTGCACTTATAGCTTGTTCTTTTCAAAGCTATGATATAGTTAATTTTTTTCCCTGTGGTCATCCTGCTCTTAAGAGGGATGAAGAAGTGACTCACTTTCTGCCTAATGCTGTCTCTAATTGATGACTCATCTGCTTATTCCACCGTTAGTGGTCTTTTATGCACTGAAGTTGATCAGTAGGTGTTCCACATAGCTTCCTATTTAGACACAAACAGTTACAGTGGTGATCTTTAGGCACAAATGTGCCTGGCCTATTTGGCAACAGCTTTCTGATGTTTTCCCCAATCAATCATTACAACAGAAAAGGAACCACCCACTAACAGATCCTAAAGGAAAAGGAGTGCATCTTTACAACCAGAATATTCAAAAGCTTCTGGAAACCTTTCACTCCTGAACAGGGATAGTACCTCTGTCACTCAAGTCCTTGGCATGTGAACCTTCTTAACATGAGAAAAGGGAAATTTCTATCATTATGTTATAACTGAAAAGGCCTATGTACATCAGGCCTATCATCAATATGTATTATCTCCAATTTGAGTTTTAGCACATCTTTTTCAGCTCTCCTATTCAGAGCCTTTGTCATTGAGTCTAAACATGGCATTGAGCATTGAGTCAGCATTCAAAAATACCCATCCTGCTCACAGCAGCTCTTGTGATCTGCATTGCTAGTTCACACAGTATTTGGGTAAAAATTATGTTGTTTTTAACATTATATTTAACAGTAACTGGAAATGTTGCTTGTTTCTGTTTAGATGAGAGTCCTTACACAAAATCTGCAAACCAGGCAAAGGCACCTGATGGAGCACTGTCTGTGAGGAGACAGAGTATTCCAGGTAAGACTTGCTTTGCTTTTTATAACATCTAACTTGTTTTGAACAACAAGGTGATACTAATCAAAATTCAATTAGTTATAAAAAGCAAATGAATTACAGTTGCTACCAAGCAACTTTATAAAGAAGGTTCCATAGGAGCTGTAAGATGTTCCCACAATTAGGTTACCTCAAGCTTTTGCTGTGAAGAACATCCCTGTATCTCTGTCTTTTGCAGCAGATTTGAGACATTGAGCACAACAACCTTTTCAACAGAGACCCGTGTATTTTCAGGCCCTATGAAATCTGTTCTTTGATATCTGGTTTCGATTGTGTAGGGAGATTGGCCCATATTTTCTGCTACTGATTGGCCAGGCTCAGAAATCTAACAGGGCAACACTCTGCCAGGGTTCTCGTCTTCATGAAATTTTCTGCCACACCTACGCCCATCCTTGTCTTTTGTGTTATCACATCACACAAAGCTGGACCATTAGATAAATGGTTAAAATAAGTGATCTTTGAACCTCTGTCTCTTTTATTTACTTCAAACAAGTCTGCAAAACATGCCCATGGAAAACAAGCTTTGTATGCATATTGTGCAGAAATCTAAAGGGATTTTCAATTCAAGTAATATTTCGCAGAACTTTTAATGAAAACAAACAAACACTGAGAAGGGTTGCACACAGGTGGAATTACTGATGTTGCCAGTCTCACCTCAAGCACAGTAACCTCTGACTTGAAGGGAAGATGCATTGCAATAGAAATCAGAAACTGTAAGGTCATGACTTAATGACTAATGTTAACACTACCTGTGCTCCTTGGCCTTATTGTTGAACAAAGACACACAACTTACAGGGAGTCTGTGGATAGGGGAAGGAGCTCAGACCTTTATCACTGCTCGGCTCAGATCTCATCCCAATAGCTATTGTGAACAGCCAAAGTATGTTTTGTGAATGCTTTGTCTGCATGTTTCTATGTGTGAGAGAGACCAACCTGGCTGATTGACTGTTGGTTATAATGAACATTTTTGTTCATTGTTGAAAACATCCTAGTGAATTAAAGATTGTTATTTTATAGTAGAATCATGCATATCATAACCACTGTGAAATGACGTGACTACAGCCTCCAGTGTCCAGTTATTGTTATGAGAAAATATTTAATTATACAACATCGACCAAGTTTTTTTCTAATCCAAGTCAATACAAATCAATATTCATTGTTCTTCAGAGTGAATTAGAACCTTGTACCTTTTTGAGTAATGCTTTAGCTCATAGGTCAGTAATATTTATGACCTTGGAAGTGTTCAATCTTTTGATTTTATTTTTTTTTTGCTGTAAACCTAGTAATTATTCTTTGTGGTGTAGTTACTGTATTTGGAAAACATATATGCTAATATCTGAGTACAGACAGAAGTTTGTGGTTTCACATGACATTTTGAGAACTACTGATGATTTTCACTACTGTTCTTTAAAGAGAAGGTTTGATAAAACCGAACCAGTACAATTTTTCTTTAGAGCATTTGGTAAGATTAGGAATTTTAGGTGTTGAGTTGTCTTCATGGCTAATGACCATTTATTTTGCTTTTTTTACAATATTGTGGTATATTCTGGAGTTTCTGAGAGCATTGCAAATGAATTTTTACTATTAGTCAGAGTTTATTCAGAGAGATAATGCTGAGATGTGCTTTACTGTATTTCAGGTGTTCTGAAAAAAACTATCTAAGCTTATGTATGTTCTTCAGCTTTTAATATGGTGTTGACATTTATCTGAATGCCTTGTTGCATCTCTAGACCTTAGGAGCTCCAAAGGATAAATGAGCTTGAGCTGGTTGGATATTTAGAGAAATAAAAATTAAAACTTTTTCATGTCCTGACAAATTCTCATTGTAACAAAGTGGATGTTGTGGGTTTGAATACATAAATGGCTTTGCAAAACTAAGTAGTATTTTGAGAATTAACTTGAAGATTTAGGATTTGACTGAAGTCTCTGAAAATAACCTGTAAAAATTTATATCACTTGGATGCTGAGAAAATTTGACTCTACATTTTATATGTAAGATACCACCTTGTAAATAGCTTCTATTCTTGCTTGTCTGCAGACATTTTATTCACATTATGGATTAGTCTTGACACAGATGCAGAAGCATCCCAGCTAGCCTGCTCGGTTTGGCAATAGGAGGTGTACTAGTTGTATTAACTAGTATGAGGCCAGAAGTAGTACAGTTGCTTTTGCTTGGGAGGAGGATCACAGTTCTGACAGTATGTAGGTCAGCTCCAAATAGCTTTTGAATTGAAAGGTATGATGCAATGAACCTGATAAATTCTTCTGGACCTGGATGGAAACATGTCAGCTGGAGTTACTGTCAGTAATCCTTCCATGGAGAGCTTACCCTGTATGGAAAGTATTCATTTCTATTCTGCCCAGATGGTTTGCCTGATAAAACATCACGTTCCTGAACTGCTGGTTTTTTAAGCTTGAAGCATGGTAGTATCTTTGACAGTATAGCTGTCTATTCCACTTGATGCTCTGTCATTCCTTAGATGTGGACAGCAGATGTCCTATTTCCAGGAAATGCTCTGCCTGTTGAATCAGCCAAGAGAAAACTTCTGGATTTTAGCAAGGTAATTGATTTTATGCAGAGCTTGCACAGGTTTGAACAATCTGTGGAAAAAACACTAGTGAAAATATATATACAGGATGTGTGATGTAAATCTTCCAGCTTGGTATGGGATCATGGCATCTCCCTGTGTCTGGTTAAAGTTCCTTCTCGTGACATTTGAATTCACTTTAAAGGACTCCACTGCTCCATCCTTTTGGCCAACTATCAAAAAGTGAAGCTTTTGTTACTGTGAGACCTGAAACTGCTATACAAACTGTAAACCCCAAGAGGTGGTTTTTATCTTTCCATGTGAAATTGTATTGAAAGCACAGTATTGATGAGCAATGACTGAGTGCACAGAGAAGTAATGTAGCTCAGGCTCATGGAGCTCATGGAGCTCAGGCTCAGTTTATTTTACAGGAAAAAAATGTTGAAATAGTAATTTTATAATTAAAGTCAAATGAGCACATACTGTGAGATCAGTGCACTGAGTTTAATTCCTTTCATCCCCAGAAGGAAGGAATGGATTAAGCATCTCCCTGGAGCAGAACTTGCTTATTCGAAATACAGAATGGATTATTTGTGTGATGAGCCTACATGTCATATTTACCATGTCTTCACATGGTGCAAAATCAACAAGCAGCAGATCCTTTCAAAGGGATTTATAGAATTGCTGAAATTATATTTAATTCAAATTATATGCATTAATATAATGGAGTTTGAAACTTGGACTTAATTTTGCATATATGTATGTCTTTAGTTACAGTTATATGTATGATTGCTTGAAACATTACTTAGCTTCACAGTCAGAATTTCTTAACTTAAAAGTGAGCCTTAAGGTAATGCCATCATGACAAGCAGCCTGCAAAGTCAGAAACAGGTTTTCTCCTCCAAACATTTAAATTTAGACTGTTGACCAGTATATAATGAAACCTTACTACTACTCTGCCCTTACAGAAACCAAGGGGGACGTTATTGTGCCCCATTCAAGAAACTTATCACTGCAGGACTAGTGTTAAGGCCCATAAATGAAAACAATGTGTTTCAGAATTCATGAGTAAGACCCTTCCCTCAGAATTACAGATGCAATTAGAAAGTCTGTCATTTAAAAATAAAGTATTTGATACTCACTTTAGATGTAGATGGCTGTAGTTCCCACTGATTTCCTGGACTGAGATTGCCTGGTTTACCAAGGGTCCAAGCAGTGCCCAACCAAGGGCATGCATTAGGAAAATAACACTTGAGTCAAAGATGTTGCTCCTGGGATTGCTTTTTCCTGCAGCAGCTTTAAAAAGGACATCAAATGTTCCTATGGCACTGATACAATGTCAAGAGCTGATGGCAGTGTTCAAGAGGCACTTTGAAGTCAAGGAGACCTTAACATTTGCTTTAAGATAAGCATGATCTCAGTGCTATCCTGAATATGGGCAGGCTGAATAGCTACTCCCGCGCTTTCCAAACTAAAATCCAATGCCCTCTTATCTGTTTTAACAACATGGATAAATCAGACAACACTAATGCTCTGCAAGTTGTTCTCTTCATTCATCTATTTGTTTAGGGGGATAGAGGGGAAAGAAATGACCTCACACAAGAATAAAAATAGTTCCTTTGTGAAGCAAAAATAACTCACCATAAATTTGAGACTAAGCAAAATATTTCATAAAATCTGCAACATAAGTATAATTTTGTTTTTAGTCCAATTCTGGACGTGTTTTTTATTGAGTCTTAAAAGTTACTGTTATTAAAAAAAAATAGTAAAAAACACCACAATTTTTTAAGATTAAATATTTCAGCTTCTCAATGTTTGATTTTTGTTGGTTGAATTAATTAGTAAGTTTCAGTTAAATTTGCAAATGGGTCAAAAGTAAATTATTTTTCACAAGAAATGAATTTGTGCCTAATCTAGTTAATATTAAATTAAGCTATTTTAAAAATCCATACTTTTTACTTCTGGCATCTACTGACTTAAACATCTGCACTACAGCAGACTTCTAGACATGTAAAGTCTTGTTGCCTGAAGTAGTCAAGGGCTCAGAACTATTTATGTGAACTATATAATAGGAGAGTTATTTGAATCATCTGTGAATTCAGAGATTTGGTTTAGCTAGGAGGATTGCAGTTGTGTAGCTGTCTCTTTCCTAAGTAAATTTTTGGCACCAAATAACAAAGAGATGTTGTGGAAATATTTCCTTAAACTGAGGAAGTTTCCTTTTCTCTGAGAAGAATAACACAGCTGCCTGCCTTCTGCCCTGCTCAATACACCTAGCAAAAGGCCCTTGAAGTCTTGTCCTCATTATGTTATGTTTCTCCTCCCACATAACCCTTGTGCTCCAGCTGTGCCTGCCTCTGGGACCCACTGGAGCTTTCCCAAGTTTCATTTCAGCCACATTCTACTCCACATTGATAACTGATCTGCTGAACGGGCAAATTGTCTGGATTTATGGTGGAAGTGCATGCCCACTCTTACAGAGACAAGCAGGAAAGACCAAACCCAGATGTTATAAATCATTCTTTTGACATTTTCTCCACCATGAGGAGCCTCTTTTTCTCTCTAACTGTTGTTTTTTTTATTATTATTATTATTTGTCATTTGCAAGTTTTATATGCAGCTGCAGGGATGTACTAACAGGTCAGTTGTTAAAATAGGTCACTGTACTCTGAAGGAAAATTGTCAAGACTTTGAAGTCTGAAATTAAAATGACTAGATTTTCCAGTTCCTTTGTACATGTGTAAATACTGCACTTTCTTTCCATACTACCTGATTCTTTGAAGCAGGCTATAATACAGGTTTCCAATTTCAGTGCAGTGTTTGATCTCAAAAACAGGGCTAGCCGTGAAACTCAATGGAAAACAGCGTGAATGTACAGCCCTGAGCTCATCCTCTACAGTGATTCAAGCTCTGAGATTGCTATTAGTAGCAGTTTTGCAGCCTTGTTTGGAGGGAGTTTGGTAACAGGATTTTAATGCAAAAATAAAATGTTAAACAAACATAAACAAATTTTAGGGTAGGCTGAATTTTGAACTACTGAGCTAGAAGGGAGCAAATCAAAGAAGTTCAAAATGCTTTGCAAAGATAATATTTACAGAGCTGATACTAAAATAGTAATTACTGTATGATGTAGTGTCCTCAGTAATTGCTTAGGACACAAAATATTCCGAGGAGAAGTTATGAAATACTAAATTATTGTAATAAAACCAGTAATTAACAGCCTGGGATTTTCTGGCTCAGAAATGTTTAAATACACAATGCATATGTCATTAGGAAGCAGTAGGGCAGTTTTCTTTTGATCCTTGGCTCTGAACATATACAGGTACCATGCTCTGTTTACAAAAATACAGAGGTACACCTTTTTTCCCCCTCCCTGACCCACAGCCTGTTGTGCAGCGAATGTTCATATTCTGACTCAGGCTACACCAAATGTGGCTGTCCTGAGGGGTTTGTCTACTGTCCACAACTAATGAACTCAAATGCGGGTTAGCTGGAAGCTGAAGAATTTTAAAGACCCTTCTACTTTCTTCACTATGATTTTGGGGGGTTTGTAGCATCTAGAAATGTCTGTTTAATCCTTAAAATAAAAATATATTACTATCAGAAAACAAGCAAAGGTTGTGAAGAAATAAGAAAATATTGAAGTTTATATTTATATAAAATAAATATAATTCCACAAACCAGTCTGGATTACAGTTAGAGACAAAACATGTGATCCAGTTTTGATGTCCTTGAGTTGCCAATATAAAATTGTATTAGCTGAATTTAATATTGTGTGTACTGTGCCACAATTTAAATAAGGAAGAGCTCCGTACTGCATAGCATAACACTGGAATAGATGGAGTGAATTGTTTTTCTTTTACAAAACAAACTCAGAAATAAGGGAGAAATATAGAAAGTAATACAGAGAAATAGAATGGTTTAAAAAAAAGTCCACATTGATTAAAAAAGAAACTAGACTTCTGAAGTAATCCTGAGATATAAGTTCCATTAAATGACACTGCTTAGGAAGGAAGACAGCTCCCAGGTTATTCCTGTAGCTCAGCTCTTAACACTTGAGCCAGATTTAAGTGACTGACAGATGTGACAATGGATGATCCATCCCCAGTGGGTAGATGTTTACCTGTGTGCAAACACTCCTCCAGAACCAGTTTTATTTTCCTCTGTGATTAATATGGCATTGGCAAGACAGTAGGTGTTCAAAAATAGCTGTTCTCATGCTTGCAGTTAACTTGGTCCAATTTCTTCAGACTCCTGTGTTGAGTATAACAGCAGAAGATTTAAACACTCCCATTATTTTTTGGCAGAGTGCTCCTAATGTCAGCAGCCCCCTTTGCATCATATGCTACAGGGCAGGCACCTTCTCAAGTAGTGTTGCCTGACTTGTGCAGACCTCAGTCACCTTTTCCATCCTCATCAAAAGTCAAACCTACCTTGCCTTTGAGTTCAGCTTCCCTCAGATTTTGTAAGCACTCTGATGTCATGTATGCAGTGCTGTTTTAGCTAATGCTTCATCCTCCACCAAAATATTAGGCTTCCCTGGCTAACTGGTTTTCCAGATTAAGAGCATGATTTGCCCAAGGAAACATGTTAAAATCATCCCCGACCTTTTTCGTAGTTTGCATTGTGAGAAAAAAGAATTCATTGCAAAAGTAAAATGTGAAAATAAAATGTATGTCAGTAAAAGCTGAGTTAGGAAATTTAAGTATGTGTCTACAAAAGCACTTTTTTTCCTCAATTTGCATTTATCTCATAGACACTTACTTTTACTGTGTACTTTTAAAAATCAGCACAGAATGCCACTGAAGAGACTTTAAGCATTTAGAAATCCATTAGCAGCAACCTCTGCAGTCACAGTTGTTATGGTAATGATCTTGGGTGATTTCCTAGCAGAAGCAAGCGTTTTGACCTGTGAAATGCAGATTACAGGCTAGTAAGCTTTTCTGCACTTGAGGTGTTTATTATATCTGCAAAGTCATTTGCTGATTTTCATGTCGGATGAGAGACTGCAGTTGCTGTATCATTTACAGGCTTCCCTGTGTGTTTGTTTAACCTGCTAGAGGTTTATCAAATGGTCTGTGAGGCAGCTACAGAGCTATATGTCTTTTCATCTCCATTGCCATTGGAAATTCCTGAATTTGCTTTCTCATACTTAGTACTGAAAGAAGTAAGATTTCTTTCTTGCCATTCGTCCTTCTCACCAAAATAGCTTTTTTGGAATGACTTCATATATGTCATTCATGTAAACATGTTCCATACTGATGCTGAAAAACCTCGGAATGATTAACTGCTCGGAGACTTTTGTATCTTTAGGCAGCAAAGTATTTGTTTATTCAACACTGGGAACAAGCCAGCTCACACTGGACAAACTTGTTCCACCTGAAAGTGCAAAAGTAAGTCATTTTATACACTTTAGATACATGGTTACATCATTTAACATACATATTAATAAGTAGGCTAGTCTCTGGGCAAGTCTTTCCAGGCAGTAGTGGGTCCGTCCTGCAGCCAGATTGCATTGGCTGTACTGGACATGGGGGAAGCTTCAGCAGCTTCTCACAGAAGCCACCCCTGGCTACCAAAGTCTGGCCACACAAACCAATACAGTAGGCAACTGAGAAGCTAAAGTTTAATATTGAGCTCTTGAAAACAACTGCGTTTCCACAGGATAGCACAGCTGGGTTTTCATGAAGGAGGAAAGGAGAGTATCTTCAGAAAAATGGATATTACATGAGAAGATGATCCATAAGGAATGCTCAGGTTCCCCAGTCTGTTCAGAAGTAGTTAAATGTATTCAAAAATTTCAGGCAATATCTTTTTCTCTGGGTGGAAATCTATTTATACATTCTTATGTATACTGTTATCAGTCCAGTATTGGAACAAAAATGTGTATTCAACAGAAAAAATGATTCCTGCATCATTCAGTCGCCAGTCCTCATGGGTCCAGTATCACTAGAGAGGAAGAGCAAACAGTAAGTCTGTGAATACAGACTGAGTGGATTCAGAAGGGACTGAATAAATTAATTGGCAAGAGCTTTATATGTAAATATTACAAAGGCTGAGAAGCATTGTACCCTCTAATGTGACAGTACTGGATGTCAGGGAACTGTGGCAGGACTGGACTGGACAAAGTAGGCAGGTTCTCGTTCTTTCCCTAAACAGGACTTCGTTTTCTTGCTTTCTAAAATGGAACAGGACTAGATGGAGTGTTAGTCTGACCTAGCAGGCCATTGCTGTCTTTCAAAGCATATGACTAGCAAACAAATTCTAGGCGTGTTCCTTTAATGTGTGAGAGTTTGCTTATCTGTGAAGTTGAGGATAATTTTTTATCATTTGCCTACTTGAGTCTTTTTGCACTTCATAAAGTGCACTTCTTTTTTGCACTTTCTCTCTTACAGTTATAGATAATTAACTTGATGTTTTTAATGTTCTTAATGTGTTTTATAATACCTCTTTAAAGAACTTAATGCATGATTTCCATCTGGTTTTTTATTTTGATCTCCGTTTCAGATTTTACAGTGATTATAATTTCAGGGCATGAAGATATTAAAGAAATAATATATAGCCCACCAAGATAACAGCTCTGTCACACCAAAGTTTGCTATCCTACATGTGGATAGTAGTTTGTCTGTTCTTTTCAACCATTTCAGTGGGTCTTGTTTTCACTCTAAACCTTGACTTCTACATAAAAATCTAATTGTTATGTTTTTTGCAAAATTATGTGTCCTTTTTGCCAATATGAAGTGGCTTAGAGTGTTTTATATGGATAGGGAAAAGATTGTTTCAATTCTTTCAGGCTCTTTAAGGTTGTTTCATTTCTTTTAATAGCATTTAATAGCATAGAATCAGAAGAGGAAAAGAGATTTTGGTGCTTGTGTGTCTTCCTCATCACATCCTTGGTACATGGGGCAGACAGAGATATGAAGTTGTGCCTCATGGTGTAGAATAAAAGAGGTAGGTATGTTTGTTTTGTGTAGGAGCCGTAAGACCTCAAGTTAATCATAGCATCATTGCAAACTAGCTTTTGTTTCTTTTCTATTTAAAAATGCAGAACAAAGAGCTTGTCCATTCAGGTTTTGATGTACTTGTTTTGAATTTATGTGGCGTCTGTGGGCCTGAGGAGACATTGGTGACCATCTAAACTAAACTTACAACTTCCTGGAACTTACTTATATCTCAACTTGTATTTGAATTATATTTTAGAGGGACAGTCAATCTATTTATGGTTGCTAGTGATACAAAACTCATCACAGCCTTTTGTGGTTAAGTAGCCTCACTGCTTTTATTTCTGGCTTGAGTATGTGTAGCTTCAGCTTCACTTCATTTGTAATGAAGAGTTGTTTTTCATCAAAATTCACTTCATTCTTTATAGTCACTTCTTTATGAAATCACCATTTAATCTTCCCTTTGTTAAAGTAATCAAACTGTGCTTCTGGGGTCTTTGCTCTCAGGCATTTTTCTTAAACTATTCTGAAAATTCTTTTGTGACTCTCCTGTTCTGTATTTTGTTACTAATAATCTTGGTGAATCATGTCACAAGAAGGAGACAAGGCATCTGAGTGACAGTCAGTACTTCACTAAACACAAAGGTGGACTAAGTACTGCTGTGTTAAACTCTCCTGTTTATATCTTCATAGTTTGCATTAATTCTTCTGGCCAATGAGAGTTTTGATCACCAGGGAGGGTTCCCAAATAATTTTCTGGCAACATTAATTACATAATTAATTTCATAATTTATTTACTGGGCACCTGTTGTGGTTTTTTATGTATAGTTGCATGCATCCATTCATATCTTTTACAGCAATAGAGTGAGGGACTTTTTTAACTTTGTAGGTGATATACAGGCTAGTAGAATGGAGGTACTCATCTTTTTTGATTTATGGTCCTTGTCTAAATTGCAGATATCATTCTCACTTAATGTCTGCATGATTTGGAGAATCTGCTAGTGTTGTGTGAATAAACACATAAAGAAGGATCCTTCTAATAAGTAAAGTCTCATTTATTAACAAACTGAAAAGAGTACAGAAAGCAAAACAGGGAATATTGGGGAAAATAGCAACAAGGGCAAAATCAGGGGATTTCATTGCTCTTATTCACAGAAGACATTGGTAGAAGGACACTCTGAATATCAATCCAGGCAGGAACAAGTGCTAATGTTCAGTGCTAATTGATTTTATCAATGAAGCAAAATGAGCCCAACTTAATAGTTAACTGTGAGACAAGATCCTGCCAAGACCTTCTTTCTGTATTAGATGACATTGTGACCCTGAATACTTGTTGGATAAATGATACAGAAAATGAGCATTGACCTGTGAGGTTGTTAAGACCCACTGTCATAGAAAAATGAGACACATGCTGCAGCTGAATTTTAGATATCACTGATGAATGATGAGTGATCGTACCTAGTAATACAATGTGACTATTGATCCCCAAAATATTGCTTCTGTAAGTGAAAGTGAGAAGTAAAACCTGATAAAGGTCATATAGGGAAATCCTGCCATTATACTAGGACTGCAACAAAATGGACCAAATCTATAAAGAATGAAAATGCTTCAGTACGATTAATAATTTCTACATAACTTATGTGGAACATATTCACATGGGAGTAAAAAAAAAGTGCTTTTCCAAAAAGATTTCAGATTTAGTCCTGGAATTGAAAGTTTAACAAGTGTATTTGGAAGTCATTACAAACTTGTAGCTACAAAAAGAGATGCCTAGTAAGGAACTTCTGCAATTTTATGATGAGGATGATACCTAACTCTAATAAGACCGTTAAAAGCCAAGAGCTTTTTCCTTAGCCCCTAACAAAAAATATTGGTGCAATAGAGATCATATAGTGGATGGGAACATATGTACAGTCATGGAGCTTAACTTACTTAATGCCATACCACAGAAAATAATAGTAAAGCTGTTTAACTCAGTCTAGCATATGTGCTAGCCAACTAGGATGATAGTTGGACAGGATTATAATGTATGCTAAGACATGCTTTTCATAGACTGAGTTAAGGCTATTGGGAGTCTCAGAGCATTTTGGACAAGCAATGAATACATTTTATAGTCCTAGTTTTCTCTGCGTACAAAGTTGGAGTAGAGATTAGAGAATTTTTTATGCTGATCCACTGCACATTTTAATATATCCACTACCCTATAAAAATATCATTGACCAGTAGTCAAAACATGGGTTTCTCAAGATGCCGGAGGGGGTCATCTTGTATTTTAATGCATGTGTGGCTTAAAAATAAGCATTATAAACTCAAACCCATACCAAATATTCTTATGAGATGATAGCAGCTAGCGTTAGGCTGGTATCTCTGTCTCCATCGTAAGCTCTGGGTCTTCGCTGAGGAAAGCATGATGAATATGTAGACCTCTCTGACCTACCTGAAGGTCACTTGCTGCAGACTTTGTTAAACCAAGAAGGGAAAGAAAATCCAGAGCAAATACTCTTATTACAGGCATTTTGTAAAATGTATAAACTAGGTGTTTTGTGGAAATATTGCTGGTGAAGCTGGGTTTGCCAGAAGTATGAATTTTGCAGTATTTCTAAATGAGCAAAGTTTCAGGGTAGGTAAAGTGACATCAGCACGTTAAGTGCTGTCGCTCTTCTGCTTGACAAATTGGTCTAAAATTTTTCTGCTTCTTTTTTCACCCATTATGACTTCATCTCTCCTGAGAGGGTTTGACATTATATCCACAGTTATACAGTAACATTGGAGACTTTTTTTAAATGTAGATCTACCCTAAGTAGAAAAGGTTTTTGGAGGCGGAACATGCAAGACATTTATGCAGAGCATACAATAGTTGACCTGGTTTTACAAATGCTGAGAAACAATTATGGCAAATGTGTTTATTCGATAGTTCTGTTTAGGCAGAAATCACCTTTCCCATCTATTTTCAGTCAAAAAAATCATGGACGAGGTGACATTCAGAATAAGCTATATTTGAGCAACTAAGGTAGACCATATCTAGAAACATTTATCATTAGTATTTCTTCTGAATTCTCCAGTTTAGATAAACAGTTCTGTGCTGTATTAAATACTGTCAGCAACATCTCCTGCTCTCTGTAGGAAATCCTAAATTTTGCCTAGACATTATGCTAATCTTTCTGACCATTTTAAGGAACTGTTTGTTGCATACTTACAAGAAAAAACAGATCCTCTCATGCCAGATATTCTTTATAGGTGTAAATCTTGGCTGTGTAAGGTACATTCAAACTGGTATGATACCTTCCCATTAACAATGCTAAGGTAAGTGGTGTTACAAAAATGACAGAAATGCTAAACATGTCTGCATGGTTGGCATATGGTATCTTTTATATGTATGCTAAGCTATAGAACAGACTGTAAATTAGATAAAAACCAAGCCATTAAATCTGAGTATCTGATACACTTTGAGGACTGGAGTGACATCCTCAAAGATTTTGGAAGTTACAGCTGCAAAATTCGAGACTGTAATTAGATCTCTGCTCAATTTATTTCCCAGGAATTAATGGTTTAAAGGGAAGCAAATGAGATGGTTTGTTTTTTCTGTCAAAGTATTCATCTGACAGAGAGAAACAAAAGGGGGAATGAGCTTTTTATATATCTAAAATCTAGATTGTGGTGCTTTTTTTGCATTAAAGTGTCTGAAAATGGGAGTTAAGGGATCCAGCTAGTTCAAGCTGGTGCAGCTGATACCATACTTGGGACAGGCAAGTGAGTAAACCTATAATAATTTTTCAAAGCAATTTGACTGCATAGTAATACAAAGAAAAAGATTTGGACATCAGTCTTCTCAAGTGAAATGAATGACAATTGCAGATGCCTGGTGTCTGATCCAGATAGAAATTTCCCAGTGGTGCAGATCTCAGCTGAAAAACATTGATTTATTAAACCTAGTGTAGTTAATAAATCTAATGATGAAGGATAAGTGAACCATACATGGATTACTCTGCTGTGGGGACCCCAGCCTTTCCAGGCTTTTGGGCCCACAGCACAGCACACAGCTGGTAGCAAATGGGTATAAGCAGCAGCAGGAAAGCAAAAAGATATGGGCCACAGGGAGCGGAAGTTTGTTTCGTTTTAAAAACACCCACATATTGGTTTACCTGGAGAGGAAAAATGTTTCAGAATGCAGTTGTTTGTATAACTCGCCGCAGTTTTGTACCAAACTGGAACCATAAGAAATGTGAAAACACAGTTTTTCCATAGTTTTTCCTTCAGTTCTGGTTAGCAAATTTTACAGTCGATAACAGAAATCTCTGCACTGAGGCCTCTCTACTGAGAGAGGTCTTAAATGACTTTTGTAAGCTTAAAATTTAAATATTTGGAAATTTTTCAGTATTTCAATATTTTAAAATTTAAATATTTCCTTTTAAAATAGTGACAGTATATCTTTTAGCAGCAGAGGAGAAAGAAACAGGGACAGTCACATCTTGTGAGTTGTTTGTATGCAGTCAGCAACCTGAGGAAGTGTTCACAAGTTTCAGTTTCCTTTTGTTTAAGAACAGCCTTCATTAAATGACAGCTTATTTTCACAGACAGTATTTTCAACAGCCATACTTTAAGTCGTGTTAGCAGTTTCCCCTGTTTGCATCCTTGTTGAGAATCTGCCTTGTGATTGAAATGTCATCGAAGCTTCCAGTTAGAACTGTTTAACTGAATCTTTATCTGTTTCAGTCTATTTGAAGATTTTAACTATTTCTTAAATTCACAGAAACATTTGCCTATCTGTCTTAGTCTCTTGGTCATGGAAAGAAGAGAAGGACCTTGTAAAAGGCACAACAGACAAAATGTGTCTTTGAAATAGAGGTGAACCAGAATATACCGTTAGCATGTCTTAATATTTTGGAGAAACAGGTAGATCTAGTCTTTGTTCCTTTTCACTTGAAGTTTCTGGAGGATAAGGGGAAACATTGAAAGAAAAGACAAAAAACTTCTCTGTGAAACATGCATCATATTTTGGAGTTTGACAGAGGAAAGCTTTTTTTCCCTGTGATATATAATAATGAGGCTGCTCCGGGATAGAATAAACCTCTCAAGTTGATATCAAATTCAGATTTTTGCCAAGATCTGCAAACAGCTTCTTGAAGTGACCTGAAGATGAAAAATGTTCCTGTTGTCCCACAGGCTAATACTAGGTGCTAATATGGTGCCGTCCCAATTTTTGTGCTAATCCAATGGGATATACTGGCAATTTAGGTGATAAAAGAAATCACATAGGTACATTCTTGCAGCTGTGCATTTTACTGTTTTACTGCAGTGATCTGTTCTGCAAGTTTGACTATCTAATAAACTAGTCCATGCAAAAGAAGGCATCTGTCTTCATTTCTCTTTGCCATTAGTTCATTATGCATACATTAAACTTCAGGGAATAAGTACAGAGATTTATTAGAGAGTTAGAGAGCACAGGTTAGCAGCCAGGAAATGCCTAAATTATTCCTTTTCTTTTTTTCCCCCTTTTTTTCCCCCCTCTTTTTCCCCTGTTGGCAAACTTATTTCACGGGAATAGTAAATTCTTGTGGATTTTAAATACTTATTGACAGCTAAAGTCATCACTGTTTCTGTGATTTGGTAAACTTTAATGTAAACCAGTAGCTTATTTTGTAGTTCTCTAACCCTGCTTTTCCATTGGCTTTAACTATGTTTTTTCTTCATCTTGAATGAGTAAATTAATGATCATTTTTTCCCAGGTATTTTTTCCCTACTATAAACACCTGATAAAAAATCATTGCATCCTATTTCTTGGACGGTGTTGCATATTAAACACCCTCAGAAGCCATCTTTGTAGCTTTAGTTTTGTATCAGATTGAAGGATACAAAAAGAATGAATCACTTTTTAAAATAGAATAGATCACTTTTTAAAACATTCCTAGCTATGTATTCTTTCAGTCTGATTTTGAAGTACCATCTTCCAGAAGTCAGCATTTCTGCATTGTGGTTTTCCATAAATGTAGAGAGTAAGTAAATCATAATGGTATCAGTGATCACTGAGCACAAAGGAGAAAAGGTAAAATCTGTGGGAAGCATTCACTCACGTTTTCCATTTTTCTCATTTTTTTCATGCATATCTTATTCTTCCAAGGATTGTCTAAGAGCCTTTGATAAACCCTTTTGTTATGCTGAATCTCCCTCAGTACTACCAAGTAGAAAAATAAGGTGTGTGTATCATTCAACTTTGTATGTTCTACACAGAGGTATATGACCCCTAAAAACTTAAATATCTGTTCCTTAATCCAAGTACTAGGAAAAGTTCTACTGGCCCATTCCTCCAAAGTTCAAATATTTTAAAATTCACCATCCGTTATTTGAATACATGAACAATACTTTATATAAAAAGCAGTGACACCGTTACTTTATCCTTTTCTGATCCTTACTGCTTCAGTTTTGTCATGATAATAGTGATCGTAACTCCATGTCCTAAAAAGGAATTTTGATGTCTTGTATTAACTAAAATGTTAAATTATATAGCAGCTGTAGATCATGGCAGGCAATGCAAAGTATGTTTAGCAAAATAATTGACACCTCAAATGGAGAAAAGGGATTTATGGGCACTATTGCTGAAATTTACCTGGTAGCCACAGGATGTTAAAACATTTGAAGGAGCTGCAAAACATGTCTTAAATAGCAAAACCTAAGCTGTACATACAGTTCTTAATCTAAAATGGAAAGAAGATTAAGAGGTGATTTGATCAGAGGTTACAGTTCTGTATCTGCAGGGACATCTGAATGTAATGGTGGTACTATAATGAGATCTTGGTCTTGAAGGCTTCTCTACTCCCCATTCAGATAGACATTATCTCACATGTAGATTTTCCATCACGTGACGTTTGCAAAGCCACATTGGATATCTTTCTAAAAGATATTAACCAGAGACACCACCAAATCATGTTTCTTTGCTTATGTCACTCAGGAGATCAGGGAGAGTATTGTTCCCGGTGATTCCTTCCTGCCTTGAGATTCACAAATGCAATCAGTCCTGTAATCAATCCTGTCTGATCCATTCTGGTAACTGTAGAAAGGAGAAAAACTGGAACAGTCAGGTTGTGCTTTTGTGAGTAGTGACACATCAGTACAAAGCAACACAAATTAGCAAAGTTCTCTTGGTGTTAATTTCTCGATAAAGAAAACAGAGAGGAAGTTGGAGGTGAATTAATCAGAATTATGGGGAAAAGTTTTATAAATCAAAATCAGTGTCAAAGCTCTGTGCTGTTCTGCACAGCAGGATTTCTGCTAGCAAGGGAGGAGGGTTAATGAAACCTTTATCCCATTCAGACAGAAATATAGAAAAGACTAATGTCATGGAGCTCTGTCCTTTCTTCATCAGTAGTGTTAACAGAGACATGCAGAGGTGTTCAGGGTAGCATTGCTGATGCGCAAACCATTCTTGAGTTCAAGACTTCATCGCTTATAGCATGAAGCAAAATTCTCAATAGGAAATACTTGTTTCACATGGGAGAGACAAATTGGGGTAACTATGGGCATAGGCCTCAGCTCAAAAGTAGTTTCTACTACCCATTCCCCACCCCAGTCAAAAATGCCACAATTTGTAAGCGAAGAGGTTTGAGCTCTGGAAAGCTGTGTAATGTCTGTTGAAGAGGTGAAGGTTGAGACTATCACTGTGCTTGTTTTTACCCTCCAATGTCCTTGCTTCAGAAAGCTCCACCTTGACAGTTAGTAAGCTGCTCTGGATCTTACAAATGTTGAGGAGTTTGACTGCCACCACAGATAACGTGGAAGCAGAAAAATGCCTGAACTTTCTGAAACCTAGGAAGTGCCTCAAGGTGGAGCAGGTCCTCATTGGAAGATAAGGAAATTGATTGTTGCAAATCTTCGAGCACGCAGGTAGTGGTAAGTGGATGGTATAGATACTTTCCTAAAGAAAGCCATCAATGAAAACACTAGAAGTTCCCAGCTAGTTCAAGGAATAAATGTGCTTTAACTAGCACATCATTGAGCAAGTTTATAGTTCTCATTGCATCTTTCTTCCAACCCTACTGCAAGGTGACATGTCAGGGATAAAAGTATCTTTTTTTGTACGTAATAATGCAAGAAAAAAAGGATTTTGTTATGACTGCACTAAATTGCATCTTCTTACAGTAATATATTAAAGTATTCATATTTACTGAAGCTAGATGTTTTAATATTTTATAATTTTTTAAATAATTTTTACCTCTAATTGAATTTCTTTGCTCAGGGATTATTAATAGTAATTCTGTGGGTTTTGACACTTAAAATGTATCTTACTTTCTAAATCCATTTAAATTAAAGTTTTTTTATTATTCTTCATTATATTTACAAGAGTCCAAGTTTGTAATTGGATTCTTAGACTCTAATAAAGGATTGTTAAACTTGTATGTTTTCAGTTTTCTCCTACACAGATGTTATGCAGTGTATTACATTCCACCTCTATGGACATCTACATAAATTTAGAAAACAGGAAGCAAAAGAGCAAAACAATGACAGAAATATACCTTAAAACTAAAAATACCTCCATATGGCATGGAAGTTATAAACATTTTCTTAGTGGCTGTGATTTTGGCCTTCCCCACCATTAGGCTCTCCCACACAGTCCAAAACTAGGTGGAATGAAAAAAATTGGTTTTCATGTATTTCCTTAGTAGTTGTATTCACTTTGTTCCTCCATAAGCCCTGTCACCAGCTATCTCAAGAAAATATAGAGAGGGAATGACTTGTTACTGTTATGACTATGTTTAGCCTGACACTTCCAGTCCTTGATGTAGGGGAAAAAAACAAAGTACAGAGAAAAAAATTCAGAAGTGTTGACTGGCAAAAATTCCTAATAACCCCACTTAGAAGAATCAGATGCCATCATCTCTATCTTAAATTGATCTCTTTGAGTGTCAAAGTAATGGCATGAATAATTTTAGGCTGCTAGTACTTGGAATGTGTGGGAGGATTTTGAGTATCAACATGTGTTCTCGGTTTGTTTTCTGGCATTATTGTGCAACTCAGTTGCAAATAAAAGCAAACAAAACAAAACAACCCCCCCCCCCATGCTTAAAAACTGTCTCTCATTATGGAATTTCTACAAGCAGGATATCCAGAAGACCAAAAAGGTGTTGTTCCCTCACCAGCACTTGTTTGGTTTGGAAAAACGTCTAGACAAGTGGCTATCCAGCTCCTACTTTAGTCTGCGTGTCTGCCACAGTTAGCCAGGAGAAACCTCTCTGTTTCTTACACAGCTGCTGCCATGGACCACTTTTCCCTCTAAGTTCAAAGCAATGTTTTTTGCATCCTCCTATGAAGCTATCCCTTGTAAGTTGGCTGTACAGAGATCATTCTTATCTTTTCTGTGTGAAGCTGCTTCTGTGTGAAAACTGATTTTACACCATGCCATATTATTCCATGCCATCCATTTTTTCATTTTCTGGCAAATGTTTACTGTTATTCCTGTCTGTGAGCAGTGGGTTCAGACACTAGCAGAATGTTGTATCTTGAATATGTGCCATTGGTAGCATGGCTGTGCTGCTGCTGGAGAAGCACTGGGACTGCACTGTAGGCTGTAGGATGGAAATGTTAAGCCCTGAGAAGGTAATAATGGTTTAACTCCAGTCACTGTTTCACTCCTGAAATGTAATTACTGGAGTTAGTATAGTGTGCTTTGGTAACTGTGTCATATATCAGGTATTTTTTCCAATATTCTTCTGCTAAGAAATTGGTGAGGTTCTTGTCATTAAGAATGAAGAGACTTTTTTTTGTCTGCAACTGGCTTTCAGTTGGTGGTTATTTGATTTCAGGTTTCTGATATTTATATTAATTTCTGATCTTTTAGTTAGAAACAGAATTTCAAATATAATGCTTATGTTTGATGTTAAATTGAAGACCACCTCTGTTGAATGCCTCGGTTGGGATTTAGAGAGAGTTGTCTGCCAAGGTATCCATTTCTGTGCCTTCAAATATGAAAAATGTACCCCAAACCAAATAGCACAAGAGCTAAGCTCTTTTTAGGCAGGAAACCAATGAACCCAGGTGTGAACTGTGCTTCTTTGTCCTGCGGGCCTGGTCTTTTCAGTGAGTTATGTGATCATGTCCTGTATATCACAGCCTGTGATGGATCATAAAATATCATTATTTGCTTTTCTGTGTCATACCTAGACCAGGCAGCAGATTTTTTCCAGTTTATAAGCACTAGTGGAAGATATTTGTTTTTCAGATAATATTTCTGCAGTAGCAAAGTCATCTTGTAGATACTCTTATAGCTTATAGGAAAAAAAAAAAGAAAAAAGTATCATCTCATGCCCTGTACACAATCAGAACAGCTGTTGGTATAAACCGAGTCTATTTGAGGCAGTTTTCCGCAAGTGTCTGAGCCTTACCAACCTCCTCTGCTTTCACTGAAAATGGTACAGCATTTCACCTGTACATTTATACAGGTTAACCTGTCTGCCGACCCAAGACAACCTGCATTGACAGTGTTTTAAATTTACGGTCCCATTGGTAACTGCAGTATGTCGTGCCTTTCAGATGTGCTCTGCTGCTCTTCAGACTCGTTTGTCTTCCACTGTGGATTGCTGGGTTCCAAACTAGGACTGGTTTGGGGATTGTCCCTCCACAGCCTGGAGAATACAGAACAGCATAGGCTGCGATCAGACTCTCTTCACCTATGGGGGGGGGGGTTACCTGTTTTTAATAGAAATTTAGGTGTTTTAGAAGTTAGCGACAGCCCGTCAGGAAAAGGGCAACAAGGAATGGTGCATTCATCATCTCCTGACATCTGTCTTGTCATACTAAGAGAAATATGCAACCTGCAGGACTTGAAGCATGGAGTAGGTGTGATGTCTCCAGTATAACAAACTGCTATCTCTTTCTTAAGAATTGACTTAATGTGATTTTTTTATTAAACCATGAGATGCCTACTAGGATGAAAAGCAAAGTGTTTTCGCTGCAGAATTTCTGCTGACATACAGGGGAAAATTCATTCAAGGAGAGCACTGACTGTATTTTCAAGAGACTTACCAATTACTTATTTATTGATTAAGTATGGGTTTGGTAGGAAAATATCGATAACAGCAAGTATTTTTTTACTTTTAGGTTAAGTTTCATTTATGGCCTGTTCCAGCTGCACTGAACAGTCTTATTCACTAGGTGGAGGATAGAAGTAAGCACTTGACCTGTGTAGATTTTAGGCATTTTCTTGGATTTTAAAATGAAATTTTCACAGAAGGGACTCAGTATCTGGAAGGAAGGCAAATATTTTTCAGTTTTACTTTAATATATAAATTAAGAAATAAAATTGTAGTAATGTAGAAAATAAATAATAAAACTTTGGATTAAGAGTTCTCTCAACTTTCAAATATTTGTCTGTGAAAAGATCTCTTCTGTCATCTAGTGTTTCATTTTCTTTTTGAAGAAGTGAATATATTCCAGGTTCATATATCTCATTAGAATTAATTTTCCATGCTTTTTATTCATTAAAAGATATTTTTTATATACATCAAAAAGTAGAAAATGACAAAAAGTCTACTGATGTATGAAATACTAGAAGCTTTATTATTATACTATTATTCTTGAAGAAAAATCAATCATGGTGTTTCTTGGATTTTACTTACCTGCAAGTTGTTCCATGTATTCATCTTCTCACAATAAGTTTTACCCAGGCTTGAATTTGAGCATCTACTTATCTTTAAAGCTTTCTTGTGCTACGTTGACTATCCCTATAGTCTGCCAGATTGCAGAGCAGGTCATAGTATTACTACACCAGCTGACCTGGCTGCAAGTCAGGCACATGCAGTTATGATATTGCAACAGCAAACCTAAGAGAAGCATCTGGACCGAGAATTTAGAAAACAGCAGCAGTGTAATGTTTTCTTTAGAATTCAGTTGCAGCGTGTGCTTCACCTTTCAGAACTGGAAATTTAAAGGAAGCTCTTTAGAGCAGAACCTTTCTTTTTCATCTTATGCCTGCCTGTGTGTGCAAATATGTGTGTGTGTACAAGTATGCATCTTTGCACTCCCCTTGCCAAGCCATCTCCAGTATTCAGTGGGATTCCTGAACCCCATGCTGAAGGTGGGTGGATGCCAGGAGAGCTGTAGGGTGACTGGTGCAGCATAGACAGCTGTGTGCCTGGGATTGCCCCTGCAGCTGCAGGAAGCAGTGCAAGTCCTGGGGCAGTCCTGAAACCCTCCCCAAGCCAAGGGAAGGCAGGTCCCAGTGTGAGCTTGTAAATTATAAGAAATCTGGAAATAACTTCTTTGCTTTCCTTTCTAATGCTAGCTATGCTAATATTATTAGCAATGTGGGAGTACATGTAGGAAAGAACATACTCTAGAATCTTCTAACTAATTAGGAGTTTGCTGGTTGGCATAAATAATGAATTGTGAGTGAGGTGATACATGAAGTAGTTTGATTTTTAACCCACAAAGAGTAACATAGGATTGTCTTAACTAGAGAATAGAGACTGACCTTGATGCAGTTGCATGTTGGATTGGTAATGAAGTCCCAGGGTTGTTCTGATATTGGGCATTTCAATAATACTCCAGTGGGATTAGTCTGTAATAATAATGCCAAAGCAATGCAGATGAGTAAACATGTAATATATAGTATTATAAGAACAGTAATCATGTGCGATTTAAGAAAGCAAAGATAAAAACCAGAGAGAGAGGGGTATCAAATGGACCTGGTTCAGAGCCCTTCCAGGGATAACAGTCTCTTATAAACAAAACCAGCTTAAGTAGTTTGATTTCTTCCTGATATGATTATGTACAACAAAAGCTACAAAATCCTTCGGAGCAACAAACCTAATGAAACTACTGTGCATGCTTAGATGACCTTATCTGTCAGTTAGCAATGAGCCTTTCACACCACACCTCCCTTGCAGTGTTGGTGCATCTTTCCTTTCTGCCTACCAAGGAAAAGTGTCTAGAAGTCGCTGTTCTTTTGGCAGAGGTATACAGAAATTTGTCAGAATGGTAAGCAGGAAGGAACCTGGTCATCACTTTCCATATCAGTAGTTGAAGGGAATTGTAAAACTGTTAGCCAGCTTAAAATACTGCATGGATCATCTGTTCCACATGTCACTTCAGGCAGCATAGTATTTCCCAGAATTGGATTGAAAACTCAGAACCTATATAAAAGATCAAAGCACATGACAGTATTGTGCTGTGGCAAAAGATTAGGCATGTGCAATGCATTGTTGATGTTCCATATACACATTCTGGCAAAATATTCATTAAAAAAAATAAAATCTTAGATGGTTCCTGAGAACCAGATTGCACTACTGAGAAGTGAAAAGGAAGGATTCCATCTGGGAGATGGAGTGAGAGGAGAATTCTCCTTTTGATTCCAGATCTCACGATTGAATAAACTCTGAATAAACATGTGTCACTCAGTAGCAAAGCTCGTCAGGTTGCATCATGGGTGCAAATATACAGTAATTTTGGTTTCAATAAGTACCATGTCTAACTCTTGTGATCCTTATGAATACTTACAGGTTTTTATAAAACTGAAAGCAGCATTTTGGCCTCTCTACAGCTATGTAACATGTCTGCATGTTCAGATGCAGGTAATCACATCTGTTCTTTCTGAACTGTTAAGAAGGCCAGATGTGAGTAAACATTGTGGAATCTCAACAGCTTCCAAATGGTACCCAAATGGTGGTTTGGTGTCAGCCAAGTTGAAGAATGCACCAGGTAACTATGCTGCTGTCTACTTCTGACAACCCATGCTGCTGACTGAATACACTGCAGAATTTTGTCTTAATAGAAGCTTTATAAGCATAGAAGAATTCTTACCCAAGCACTTAAATCATGCTGTATAATGATAAAAATGTGAATAACTGAAGTGGGATCATCATCAGCTAGAATGGAAATGGCCTGACAGCCACCTGGAAAGGAGCAGGAACATTGCATGGCATGATTCTACATTGGAAAAAGATTCAGTAGTTAACTCCATTAAAAGTACTACCGAGGATTACAGGACTGTCCACCAGGACTGGAGGCTCTTCTGAATGCTTTCCTCTGTCTGCCACCATTTCCTCAAATACAGAGGCAATGGTGGTAGGTTTGGCAATTCTTGTTCTGAGTAGCCATTCTTCATATAAAGGTGAAAATGTATTAGGTCATCTTGTCAGTCATGTGAAAAGATCTTGGAAGAACCTTGCTGGTGTTTGTATAGTGCTACTTCTAGATCTTACTGAAGAACATTTGAATATATACAAGGAACTCGCTTGTTTTTTGGGTGGATTTTAGTCTTTAAATCTTATGCCAGCACAGCAAACTTCTAGTGCGGTGCAGGCATACTGTTTATTTACAATGCATATATGATATTTTTAACTGACCAATTCACCTGAAAGCTGCATGTTGATACTGAAAAGGGCCAGAAAGATGAATGAACCTTCTAGAATTTTAATGGATCTTTAGGATTTTGTGCATTTTTCCAGAATACCTGAGCAGCTGGTGGTTTTAATGGGTCTCCTCTGACTGAAAACAGTGGATATGAGGTATGATTGCCTCGTGGCTTTCCAAACAGTTGCAGTCCTGCTGGAACTGTGCATATGTAGATTATCTTATCCATCCATGTACGATAAAGGCATCTCTTTTTGAAAGTTTGAGGCTTTTTATTGCAGGTGACCTGCATTTGTTGATGTCTGTGGGATTAACTTAGCATTTTCCAATTATGCTAAATGGAGAAACTGCAGAAGAGGGTGTCTCAGACAGCATGTGATGGAAATTTTATATATACTTACAACTATGAAAACCCTTCACCTACTTTGTACCTGTTCTGCAGAGATTGCAGAGAGTTACAGTGGAACTATATATGTGTAAGAATAAGGAATAAAACTGTTAAGATCTGATATATTTCTGTCTGGATTCTTGCTATGTTCAATCGTTTTTATTAACACTGACACCTACTAGGGGCCTCAAAATGAGTCTGAATCTAAAATTATAGTTTTGTTATATCTTTGCATCTTTTACCCTTCTGTTTATTCAGTTGAAGTACTTTATAAAACACAGAGGTCAGAGGGAGAGAGCAGAAAATGAGAAAAGATAGCCTTCTTAAAATGCGAAACAAGTACCTTAGTTATAAGCATTGCCAGCCTTTGTATTTATTGGCTCTATATAGGATACCAGCATATTGGTATGGTTTTTAATAACCTTTTACAGATCATATGTCTCAAGATTTATCTGTATGCAGACCTTTGCGCACAGTACTTGTGAATTGTAACATAAAGAATCTCCAGATGTACATGTTATTTCTTATTAACACAGAACGATTTTCTAGGGAACTAGATGACATATGAGAAAGGCTACATCTGTGCTATTACTTAAATCTTAATAATGTCAATAATTTTCTTTCAACAGAGGAATTCAAGGGCTCAACAATAGTTGAATTAATGAAAAAAGAAGGCACCACCCTAGGGCTTACAGTATCGGGGGGTATTGACAAGGATGGGAAACCAAGAGTATCTAACCTTCGCCAAGGAGGAATCGCTGCTAGGTAACCACATCTCAAGCCACAAAATGCATTATAAGATGTGATTGCTTCGAAAATATGTACCACATCAGAAAGGTCACTAAAAAATATGTGACTGGATGCATCTATAATGGCAGCCCATCACACTGGAGAACCTCATAGGGAAATGGCAACAGCTGGTCCTCCTCTTTGCTCAAGGCTACTTCGATAAAAACTAGAAATACCAATGAGATATTTGGAAGTCATCATGAGACTAATGATATTTATTCTAAATTATATATGTTTTATTTCTCTGGTTTTTTGTCCTTGAACAAAAATTTGAGAGAAGTAGCATAACGTACTGTGGGGAAAAAATAAAATGGAAAAACTAAGGGTAGTCCTACCGTAATTTATTTATTTTTTTTAACTGTTCATCAGCTGGTTTTAAGATTAAAAAGGCTCTAAATTCATAGCTACCTTGGTTGCTACTACAGTGGAAAGAAAAAGCTGTTATTCATGAGTGAGACAAGTTGAAATATAAAGGCTGAGCTGAAGCACTCCAAGTAACCAAGCAGAACATATGCTTTTGGGCTGTGGCCTGTGTCGTGTAGCTGTGATGTTAACTGCAAAGGCAACCACTGTTTTGGACACTTTCCAAAGAGAGAGAGAGAAAGATAGGGACATGAAGAAGATGACTTCCCAGATCCTGTGTCCAAACCAGTCCCATCATCCAACTCCTTTATTGTATAGCTGGTTTTGTACATCAGAAATTAATAATGCAACAATGTTCTTCTTTTAGTATTTAACAAGATAGATTAGATTATGATCTTAAAATGCCGCTTTCTGTTAGAAAGTTCAACCTATTTTAATCCAGATTAATGGAAAAAGTATTTTGTACCGTCACTAAACAGTACTTTTAAAGGATTTAGTTTGGTCCAGAAGATCTGTCTTTAACAAAAGGAATATATACTTTTCCCTAGGAGTGACCAGCTGGATGTAGGCGACTACATCAAATCTGTGAATGGAATCAACCTGACCAAATTTCGCCACGATGAGATCATCAGCCTGCTCAAGAATGTTGGTGAAAGGGTTGTGTTAGAAGTGGAGTATGAGCTGCCTCCAGTCTGTAAGTAATCGCAGAGCAAACTGAAACCTATGCAGAATAGCAGATGTTGTCAGCAGTGAGATGGGCATGGTTGATGACAGCCATTTTGGTAATGATTGGGTTTTTATGTTCTATTTTTATTTTTTTCTGTGGCTTATTGCAGTGTGTTGAAGCAGTAGAAAAGAAATGGCAGTACAGGGGGATGCTTTCAGATGTTTTAAAAGCATGAATCCCACCAATGACAGAGCAGAGTTGTCAATCTCCACTATTTTATTTTTTTTGTTTGCTTGTTTGCAATTTTGAATACTGGAAATCAGTTTGGGTGGATTCTGTGGCAAGAAAATCCTTCTTGTTACAGTAAGATCTTCTAACATGAGACTAGTGAATATCTGCTAGTTCTGCCTCTGCCTTTTCCTTGTGTCTCTTCACTTGCAGCACCCTTCCTCTCTCCCAGATAAACAACATCCTTTGGGACTTTTCAGTCTTTTCTGATGTCACTTTCAGGCAACATTTCGTTTCTAGAGCAGAAGACCCAGAGGGGTAGGCCATGAGGATACATAAACTTGCAAGAACTGTGTGACTGAAACAAGAGCTTTCACTGAGCAGGATTTTCTTCAAAATATAAATTTATGCTGACGCTAAAGTCACAGAATGCTACTGAATGTTTTCCTTGCCTCTCCTTTGCTCTTTCTTATGTGCTTATGTCTATAACTGTGTCTATAGGAGAAAATCAGTGCGAATCGAGTCTATCAGGAATGAAGTGAAAGCTAGAGAAACAGAGAGTTGGAAACCCGGGACCTAAAGTGAAGGAGTGAGTGTCAGGTGGCTTCCTGGCACCAAGGAGCTGCATCAGTCACACCTTTAAAAGGGTGTGTGCTCCTTCATGCTGCTCACTAGAGGGGAGAAGATGTGGTTTGCTGGTGTTTGGCCAGAAAAATCTGGAGTCAACTAGGAAGTTCATGCTCCCTTAAATAAAGAGTTTCATTGTAATAGAAGCCAAAAAATCCATCACTCTCTTCAGTATTTAGAAGATGATGACCTCCCCACAACTTTCCAGCAGCTGGAGGGTTAGTCTAATTACATACTTGGTGGTTTTTAGGACCTCCTGACAACCATCTTAATATGCTTTGAATGTTCTCTATTTAGTGTTTGCTTGTGGTAACAGAACTTCATGTTCTAAAACACAGAATCTGAGTTAATGAAGTTAGCCGAGTTCTGAGTTACTTTGCTGCAGATGTATTTGTTTTACCAGCATTAATTGGTTTGCATTTATTCAAGTGGGCTTTCTTTTGTTTCATCCCCTTTTAGCATATGTGCCACTCTTGTCCACTGAAACAGGATTTTGACATGCTAAATTACAGTAGAAATTATAACTTTTTTTTAAGTCCTTGGAATTTCCGATGTCTTCATACAAGCGTAGATAATGGAGATAATTAGCAGTCTAGTTGTTTCCATTAACTTCTAATGAACAGGCTAGACACAATGCTTTCGTTACACACAGAAGGTTTCTGGTAAGTCGTGTGGTGAAGTCCTGGCACCTCCTTCCTGGCCCCCATACATAATGAAATTCTACTGTTGTTCTCATGGTTGCCTCCTCAGAGAAAGGACTATCATGGTTTCAGCATGGGGTAATGTCAGTCATTTAATAATGATGGATTAAATTTGGTTTAGCACTGGTAATCTCCCTCTCCCTAGTGCTTCTTCCCATGCCTACAAATGGTCACAGCAGCTAGTTTCAGCACGAGCCACCTCAGTGTTTAAAACAGGAGTACGTGTCTCACACCTGTCTTTTGCTGTTGGTAAGGGTTAAGGACTTCTTTCCAGTACCAGGCTGAGGCTGGGGTGGAAGGACAGCCACCTGAGTGGCTGTTGCCCTAGTGGAAGGATGCTACATGCCAATCCTTGCTGCTGAACTGTAGATTTTGTCTGTCCTCAGTGAAGGTTAGACTCAGGCACAGCAAACAGAGCAAGAAGCACGGATTCATCTTGAGCTACACGCGAGGCCGCTTCCTGTTGATAGGAATGAAGGCAAGAGTTGTCTACTCCTCCCCATAATTCGGTCCTTTTCAGTCAGTAAAGTGTTTCTAGCTGAAAAGGAAACAACCACATGGACTCAGTAACACAATCCTGATCTTCAAGCTGTAGCAGGAATTACTGCAACACAGAGCAGTGCTCTGAAGGGCCATATTTCACCTGCTTTCTTAAGGAAATGAGATTTATGTGATTTCACTGGGTGGTTCTCCTGGGTCCCTGCAGTAACTTTTTTACTGGGATTGAAAAGCTTTAAAAAAAGTACATTACAGTACATGTCCTGGAAATAGACACTTGAGCAAGTCCCTGAGTAGGGGAGTCCTCAGAGAGAGAGGCATACAGTGCTGAGGGGGCACCACTCTTCTGGCACCTTTCATGGCTGGCAGCACATGCAGGGTAGCTTGTGGCGTCCGTTTTCCCTTCAGGGTGTCCTGACGGGGAAACTCTGGTTATTGCAGGCAAAAACATTAAATAACATAAGTTTTCATTAGTTCTGCTACTCACAGAGCATGTATTTTATAGAGATGGGTTGGTTTGGTGGTTTTTTTAACTTCGTGTGTTGTGCTGTTTGCAGTATTTGACTGGAAGGTAGGAAGTGTGAGTGTGTGTAATTTTGCCCACTGTCTTTCTCCCTTCAGAAAAGAGAGTTCGTAGGCTATGCCAAAGTTTTTCCTGTAAAAGCTAATAGTAAACTGTCTGCTGGTCTCTTAACAGCAGTGATTTCAAATTCTACAAAGTGGATTATCACACCCAAATGCATTGGTCTGTGCATTAGGCTTCTCACCCCCTAATCCAGCTGTGCACCACTCCTCTAGTGCTTACAGAGAAAACACTGAGTAGACTAGAAGTCAAAGAATTCTTACACTCACCAGTGATGAGGGAGCTACATTTTGAAAAAGAAAAATCCTTATTATACAAAACACATTTTGCATCTTAATTTAGTAATCTGAGATTAGAAATATTAGAGATACACCCCCAAAATGTCAATTGTCTTTGCTTTATGCAATAAAAATAAATGTTTTCATAGCTGAATAACAAGCTTAATAGGTAGCTCTAAGAATTTCATTTGCCATTTTTTCTCACTGTGCATTTCCATATTTTCTAGCACTCTTCTGTAACTACAAGAAAAGCAAAATTATGCCATAATTTAAACAGTAAGACTCAAATTCCTCACCCGTTACATGCATCTATGTCTCTTTTCCCAGACCATTGGCACTTTGCAAAATATCTGGTCCAACATTCTCTCAAAAAGAGGATGAGTTGTGTTGAATTACAAGTCTTCCGCCTGACTGTTTTGTAATTCAGTCTTTCGAATTTAATGACCCAATATCTATCTTCAATTGTAAAAGGTGTAGGTCTGCATGTATAATTAGAAAAATACTAATAATTAAGTTTTGGATTCTTTTTGTTTTATTTGTTTTTCTTTTAGCTGTACAAGGATCCAGTCTCATCTTTAGAACTGTGGAAGTTACTTTACATAAAGAGGGGAACACTTTTGGATTTGTAATAAGAGGTGAGTTACTGTTGAGTTTGAACCCTTTGTATTATCTAAATAAGCAAAAAAGTGATAATTTTTTATGATACTCAGAAATACGTAAGGATTTATGGCTTGAAGTTTCTTAAAGTCAAAGTATTACCTTTTCCATACCTTCATGTACTGCTTTTATGAACTGCTCTAATTTTTGTTTATGGAAGAACCTTAATTAATAAACTATTTGAAGAAAACATGATAAACTTCATTTCACATAAGACCAGATTCTGCTACATACCTTCTGCTACCTGAAATCAGCAGAAAGGTCATATTTCTTAAAAAAGAGTTACATGTAGTATTTGTATAAATTAGGCAGGAAATCTGATTAATCATGATGATAGTCTGAATTGTACAACTAAAATATTATCACTGACTTAAGAGAACGGAAGAAAATATAGAACTGTTAAATGATGTACCCCAATGACGCATTATCAGTTTCTTCAGGGAAAACCTTTTTTTAATTATACATAAATTCACTAGCGGCCACTCATTCTGAGTATACATAAAATAAGGGTGTTCTTTTTCTCTGTGCTGTAAACACTACAGAACAGTAAGTGTTCACACTGAGATCAGATTTGCAGAGTAAAAGTTCTAAGAAAAAAATATATATTTATTAAGAATCACTCCATAGAAATGTTTTTTAAAGATTCATCTATACATAGAGTAAGTTGATTTTATTTAAGTTTAAATTCAGAGGAGGGTGATATTAATAGTTTGGCCATTTTTTGATCTTTTTAGCCCATCTGTAAAGGTTCATGCTGCAAGATTTAGGTTTGCCTCTTGGAAATGAGCTTTCATAAAAACCATAAAATGAAGGTGTACGTTCTCTCACTTTTTCCTTTCTAGGTGGAGCACATGATGACAGAAATAAATCTCGTCCTGTTGTAATAACATGTGTTAGACCTGGAGGGCCTGCTGACAGGTACACTTCATCTTTCTCTGTAGTACATGTGAAAGAGAAATGGGGAAAGGTGAATTATTTGGGACAGAAGTTAAGATTTGGAGTGAAATAGATGTATTCAAACTCAGTCCATTGAAATTCATGGTTTAGCCTTTAATTGTTGTAATAGTAATAACAACAAGAACAGTAATGGGCAACCACAGAGGCTCAGCGTGCCATGGTGTGTATGAACTTTAATTTAGAATCTTGCACATCAGACTTTCTCATTAAATGCTTTCAAAAATTAACCCAAAATAATTAGAACAAATGCCTGCAATAGATCAGAGCACATTTTTTTGCATCCTTCAGACAAATGGTGTAGCTCTTAATTATGCTTTTTATACTCTAACACTACCATCTTTTTCTCTTGCAATTCAGAATAATACTGTCTTGTGTGTGAGTGTTGTTGCATTATTCTGTTAAGATATTTGTACATATCTGCATGTGAGTTCACACATAACGTTGCCTGGACAACTTCTGTCTACAGATTTGTTTTGGACATATTTGTATGTAATACCATTTTATATTTATATCACTTTATTTCTGTGTACAAACTATATTTTCAAAAATGGCACTCATGTCCTTAAAACACTCAAGAAACTCAAAGGGCAGTTTCTGTAAAGCAGACTGATGTTCTGTAGCCTATGTTGACATTTTTGACATTGGAAATGTTAATTGAGAAGAAAATGCTTCAAGAGAGCCTCTCTTTTGTTCCATGGCTTTCTTCTCTTCATCATCCTTGTTTTTCTCCATGATTCTCTTAAGCTGACAGTGTTAGTACTTCATTTTCTATTATAATTCTGAATAGATTATGAGATATGCCTAGGAGACAGTGTAATAATTTAGAGCCAAATTATTTTCGGGTAGGAAGAAAAGAAAAATGGAATTATCCAAGTAAGAGATATTTTAAAAGAAAATGAATGGACATTCATGTTTTGCAATCTGTTTCTGCACTCGTGTTTGCACCTCATGTTTGTTATTAAGAAAATATTGGAGGAAGAGATGTTTGTGTATGTATGAAAAAAGAGTTGTGTGGACAAGGCAGAAAGCAAACATATGTTGGAGCAGACGCTATACTTAGTTGCAATTTAATGTGACTTGATTATTTCGCTATGTGGTAAGCTGTTTTCCAGTCACTGACTTTCCAATTAAAGCAATTTCCTTTCCACTGCGCCCTCTGAACATTCTCACTGTCAAAGTAAATGTTAAGTGTTAAGGCACGAGGGATGGATGTCAGGGAGGGTTCTAGAGAATTGCTTTGCCTAAAAATGGTATTGTCTCCAAATCAATTTTTCTTATATTAACAAAGATCATTCCTTTAATGTCCCATCAGAGAGGGCACAATCAAACCTGGGGACAGGCTGCTGAGTGTTGATGGGATCCGACTGCTGGGAACAACACATGCTGAAGCTATGAGTATTCTCAAACAATGCGGGCAGGAGGCGACTCTGCTGGTTGAATATGATGTCTCAGTGATGGGTAAGTTGAGAAGTGGGGCTTTAATTCTGGGAGCCATCTGTGATGTTTTGCTGCCTGTTCTTGATGAGCTATTTTAGAAGTGATTGTGACCTGTTATGCTTCTAGTAGCACTGCTATTCCCTTCTGCATCGTGTCATTAATCTCGGGTTCAGAAGGAGGTGAGCGGTATTTCACTGTAATTTAGCATTCTGACATTTCGTGGTTTGTAGAGTGAAACCATAGTGTGGATTCTAGCAAAGTAACTTTTCTTTTCCAGTGACTAGTTTATAATAAAGGTTAATGAAGTGTAAGCATTTCTATGTCACATGAAAGAGGGAGTATACTTGCTCTAACAAGAATTCTTTTGCCTTTTGCCAGTGCTGCTAGATGGCCAAGACATAATTAAAAAGTCATAAGACTGCCACATAGAAAATAACAAGGAAGAGAAAATTTGTTAAGAAATGCAGAGGTGACAAACCACAGCTTGAAAAATGAGCTTACACTTTATACAAACTTTTATTGAACTCACTGAAAATGTGGAAGATTTCTCTGGAAAGTCAAGTAGAGAAGGTGATTTTTAACAAGAGATTTGGGATTGAGTTGTTTCCACTTGTTTTGGAAGTTGTCATATCCCCTCCGTTTTTACAAGATACAGAAAATTCATGGCAGCAAGAAATAGAAATACTCACCAGTCAGACTAAAATATTTCTTCTCTGTTTTGGGATCCTTCCCTTTTTTTCCTCTTCATCTCCACATCAGGTTTCTAACCTAGCAGTAAAGCAGCGTCCTAGGGATTTGTGAAATAGCACTGTCAAACTTCAAAGTCTTGGAAAAGATTAATGCTGTAAAGAATAATGTCAGGTATTTGTTTAGTCTGAAACAGCCCTCTATTCTTCTCTAAGACACAGATTTTTTTTTTATTACAATATACATCTCTATTTACTTAACTACGAAGAACTGAAGTGGCAGGTTTGTCTGGTGTCTGGCAGGCCTAATGGACAGTTGTACAGGTCCAGAAAGGTGGAGACAGCTCAGACGAGCTCTAGTTCCTGATAAGAACTAGAATTTAGGTGTTTTCATTTGTTTGTTCTTTTTCTTTAGAAAATGACGGATGACCAAACCCTGTTTATCATCACAGTTAAAACAAGATTCTTTATACTCTACTTTCTCTAAAAGTGAGATCTCACTGCAAAATGAACCCCTGGCTTTAGACAAAGTTCCCAGTGAACTTTCATTTCAGAGAAAACTCCCATCCCCATTCTCTTGTATACCCAAAGGAGAGAGTCAGCCTCCATTTCACCGAGGATCTTTTAGAAATCTTTGCAGGTTTTTGTGAGAAGACCACATGATGAAAAGCTTTGTTGTGTTCTAAATTGCAGCTTGTTCAAGGCAGGAACCTTTCTTCAGTGCTGTCTGGATAGAGCTCAGTGCATGAGCATGCAGAACTTAGTTTGAAGTTTCAGGTTTATAAATGTAAAGGTAACACCTACCAGTTGGTCTCTCCCTGTCATTTTCTCTCTGAATAAACTCTCTTTTGTTCTCAGCAACAAATCTGGATTTATCATGCCTGCCTTCCTGGCAGTGAGTGTGTTATTCTACGGAAATTTAAGGTGGTAGAAGAATCTGAGACTTGTGGAGTCAGAAGGAAGGAAGGAAAAGGAAATCAAACACTGGGAAATATATGGGATTGCGGTCCAGCAGAGTTTGCAAGAAGAAATAAGGAGGAATCCAGTAGACTGGCTTTCTAATGCATTATGATTTTTTTAGATTTTACCTAGTCCTAGTAGATTTTGATTTTTTTCCAGTTTGTCTATCCTGCATAGTTTTCCAGCAGTAGTGTGAACAAAGAAAATTGTTGGAAAGCTCTCTTCACTTTTTGCAGTTACGTTATGACCGTGGTGCAAAGGCTGAAAATCATTCATCCTAATCCATTGATTCCTGGCCCAGGAAAACTTTGCTGATTTGATTCTTCTCTTAGTTCTGCTCAAGAGCAGTGAAGTCAGTTGCAAGTAACATGAAAGGGAAGAAGGACATGACCCATGAAGAAAAATTTAGGAATTGCAGAAATGTTACTAGGTTCCTCAACTCTTATGTTACCCACAAACTATTTGTAATGCTAAGGGTTGACATGAATTTGATAATAGGCTAAAAGAAGAGAAAGGTCATTGAGTAAGGTCACTTATCAATAACTGAAACTTGAAACTAGATTAGTAGGTTAGCTTGCTTGGGTTGGGGGCAGTAATCCAAAAATTACATAAAAGTCTGGTGTATTCTGTAGGGTCCTCCTGGTATAAACTTGTGGTAGAATATATTACTCCCAGAGATATAATTATAGCATTATTTGCTTTAATATCCTCTCTTCTGTTAGTGGATGGTTATATCCTGTAAAGTATCATTGTGTGTGGCCAGAACTGGAAAGAGCCATAAAATACATTCTGATAGCGTGAAATTGGAACTTGAGTTGAAAAGGTTAAACTAGATGAAGAAAATAATCTTGAACTCTTTTTCAGCTACAGTCCTGTAGTGTGTAACTGACTTTTCTTACTCCTGTAAGCATAAACTGTTTCAGAGGTGCTGTATTTCTCAAAGTTTAGTTCCTTTGCCTTAAGTCTTCAAGAGGTCACTTGGGAAGCTTGTACATTTTATTGTTTCTGGAACCTAGACAAACTGGAGTAAAAAAGGCATCAAGGGGTTCTGTGCAGGGTAATCAAGTGTGTATATAATGTAGATGTGGCTATTCTGGTTGAACTCTCTGGGGTTACACTTGTGCTTGCTTAAGTACCTCCTGAACAATCTTGCTCAGCTGAGTCCTAGGAAATAAACGTGTCAGTTCAGCTTCTTGGAAGCTGATGAAAATGTTTCCAGGTTGGTGTGGGCAGTGTACTGCTGTGTAGTTTCAAAGAGACTTTGAAATAATAGTAGTTTGGAAATACCAAGATAATCTCTAAAGAAAATAAGAGCACATAATTTTTGAGAAAATAATTTGTAGCCTGATAAAAATTACATTTGAAGTTGTGGAGGTTGCAGTCTTTCCAAAATACCTCCTGCACTTCAGTGTTTGCAGAGAAGATGGATATGGTGACTTGCTCTGCACCCAACTGTGTGGAAGTAACAATATCTGTGTGGGCTTTATCACTTTTCTGTGTAATCCTTACACCTGAATTGTCCAACCTTTCTGGTCATATGCATCACCTATTTTCATCTAGTAGTGGGAGAGGTCTGAATAGTACAACTTCTCTGTGCTCTATGATTACACCTGTGCCCCTCATTTTGTGGAGGAGGAGTAGAGGCAAGGTGGTGGCTAGCAGTGACTTGCTACGACTGTCAAAATAATTTTGCAACCTGAATCTTCTCTTGTGGCAACCAAATAGCCAATATTAATTCCCAGCTATAAACTTAAGTTGGGAAGACTTGAAGTTCTTACTGTTTGGCAGCAGTCGGGATGAAGTATCCTAATGAGCTGCTAGAGTTGGAGTGAGAGTGAGAATTAGAATGCAACGTTAATAATGAACTACAAACAGAGGTTCTCAATACCCCTGTCTAAAACAAGAAATAAAAGTTATCACTACATTGAAGCTGAGCAGATGCAGTTTCCTTTCAGGTTTTCCAAGATTTGCCATAATGCCACTTGGCTCTGTGTTGTCTCTATAATTGAGGTTGCGCCTGCTTCGGTAGTATTCCATAGTAGCTCTGAAAGGGAGCATTCAGACAAGTTCAAAGGTAATGACTACCTTCAGTTGAAATTCTGGCCCATAACATTTTTATGTAACTCTGGTTTCATAAGTTGATGATGATGAGCTTTTGAGCAACCTACTTTTTAATTCTTGGATGTTCCTGCTGGGGTAAACTTTGAATCAAGGATACTGTAGTTAAACAAAACTCATATCTTTTGCCAGGACTTTGGTACAAAAGGAAGCTTTTTTTAGCTGTCTGCACCTGTGACACACAACATCTTTCTCTGTCATCTCTTTACTGGGTTAGTTCAAACCACTCTGTGCTCTTCAGGAATGAAGGAACATATTGCACGTTCAAATTCCATATGTTTCTCTGGCTTCTTTAACAGTTCTTGCACTTACTTGAGCTAGAATAGATTTGCTGGAACGTGGCACCCTGTAATTGCTCTACACGAAACAGATACAGTCAGCTTATTTTTTTTGTCCAGGTCTACCAGAGTCACTCTGGCATAGAACTGGTCAATTTTAACTAGAGCAACACCCTCAATTTTCTGAACTCAATGTTTAACACTGATAGAACTTTCTATAAAGGGGATTATTGATGCAGTCATTTACTAGTAAATCTTTAACAAACCCCATCTAAGCTGCTTGCTTCTTCAAGTTCACCCATTTAAATAAATACATACATAAATTCATTAATACTGTAACAATCTTTTGAGAAGACATTTAAAGAAATCTAACTCTCCCTTCAATAATTCTGCCTGACAAAAAGATCACTAGAGAGAGATAACTTGCATGATTTAAAGATCATGTGAGGTAATCTGTGGTCTAGTGTAGACTTCCAGTAATTTTTGCAGGACAAAAAATAGAGAAGAAAAAAGAACTTATGGGCTGCTCCTTAAGTTTCATAAAGCAGTATCACTCAAGAGTATCCAGAGCTGTGGAGACCCTTAAGAGCTATGGAGTTTTACAAGCCCAAAGGAACAGGAGCTCCAGAGACTCCAAGGACAGATTCCAGATCCTCATAAGCCTTATAAATGTTGCAAGACCTTGAAAGTTGAAGGAAAGTCAGGAAGCCTGTAGGATTGCATACTACCTTTTTCTTTCCGTTTCTTTATAAACTTAAAATTAACATTTCCTTTGTCTCTCACAAGTTTTTGACAGAACAGATAGGTAGAGTACTCTAGCATTTGACTGCAGCTGCAGGTCTCCTGGCTGTCACAGAGGAACAGGCTTAGATCCCTTGAAATTCAAAATATGAATTAGTTGCTTAAACCTTTAAAGAACATTTCTTGTCTTATGTTACTTCAGAGACAGATTGAATGAAAATTCATGTGCAATGCAAAGGTACTGATAGCTATATTAATTGAAACTTTATGCTACTTTAAATACTGCTACAAAACACATACACAAATTATGTTATAAGACAATGTTTGGATCAAAACGTTGAGAGTGCCAGTTGGGAAATGTGAATTGAGAACAGAGACTGCTCAGCTGCTGTCCAGGTAGGTGTCCATGAAGTACAGTGACAAGACCCACAGGACAGATAATAACCTTTTTATGCAGATAATTATTATGAATTTTCTTTGTGTCTTCAGTATGTGACCACAGGTTTATTGAAGGCACTGCCCAAGATCCTTGTCTAAATACAAAGTTATTAATTTCCTGGTGTTTTTTTTCCTGAGGCCATAATCCTGCTACAATTTGAGTTCTTCAGGCAATATGCAGATCTCAAGGATAAAACCTCAGTGTTCCAAGGTCATTCCAAATGTATTGGATTGTTCTTAAGGCAGAAGATGACACAGACATCTCTAGCAGTTCCAGAAATATCCACTCAAAGATGTGTCACTAGATAAAACACGTGGGGGTTTTTGTCTCTCCTGGAGGCCAATGCATGATTCACATTCATTGAGCAGATATTTAAATCTACATGCTATGGCACATTAGTGTTTCATCTTACTGTGCAGTTTCCTTCGTTATCAAACACACTGTTTGTGTGTTCTGCTGTCAGTGCCAGATGCCTGCATCATTGACACTAGTATGAACTGACAGTCAGGCATGGATGTATACAATAAATAAGTTCTCTCTTTGTAGTGCTAACAAGCTGTGCTAAGGCACATGGAGAACAGGGAGGTGATTCGGGACAGCCAGCATGACCTCACCAAGGGCAAGTCCTGTCTGACCAACCTAGTGGCCTTCTATGATGGAGTGACTACATCAGTGGACAGGGAGGGGTTACACGTGTCATTTTTCTGGACTTCTGTAAAGCCTTCGACATGGTACCCCACAACATCCTTCTCTCTAAATAGGAGAAAGATGGATTCCATGAGTGAACTGTTCTTAGATGGATAAGGAATTGGTTGGAGAGTTGTGGTCAATGGCTCAGAGTCCTGATGGACATCAGTGACAAGTGGTGTCCCTCAGGGGTCTATATTGGGACCTGTATTGTTTAGTATCTTCATTAATGATATAGACGAAGAGATTGGGTGCACCCTCAGCAAATCTGCAGGTGACACCAAGCTGAGTGGTGCTGTTGACACACCTGAAGGACAAGATGCCATCCAGAGGGACCTGGACAAGTTTGAGTGGGTCCATGGGAATCTCATGCAGTTTAACAAGGCCCAAGTGCAAGGTGTTACACCTGGGTCAGGCTGGGGGATGAAGAGATTGAGGGCAGCCCTGCCAAGAAGGATGTGGGGGTGCTGGTGGATGATGGGCTGGACATATGCCAGCAATGTTCACTTGCAGCCCAGAAAGCCAACTGTATACTGGGCTGCATCAAAAGCAGATGGCCAGCAGGTTGAGTGAGGTGATTCTACCCTTCTACTCCACCCTGCTGAGACCCCACCTGGAATGCTGCATCCAGCTCTGGGGTCCCCATCACAGGAAGGACATTGACCTGTTGGAGCAAGTCCAGAGGAGGCCACCAGGTTGATCAGAGGGATTGGAACACCTCTCCTGTGAGGAAAAGCTGAGAGAATTGAGAAAAGAGAAGGTTTTGGGGTAACCTAATTATAGCCTTCCAGTCCCTTGAAGGGAGCCTACAAGAAGGATGGAGAGAGACTTTTTACAAGAACATACAGTGATAGGATAAGGGGGAATGGCTTCAAACTGAAAGAGAGTAGGTTTAGATTAGATATTAGGAAGAATATCTGTTAGGGTGGTGAGGCACTGGAACAGGTTGCCCAGGGAAGTTGTGAATGCCCCATCCCTGGAACTGTTCAAGACCAGGTTGGATGGGGCTCTGAGCAACCTGGTGTAGTGGAAGCTGTCCCTGCGCATGGCAGGGGAGTTGGAACTAGATGATCTTTCAAGTTCCTTCCAACCCAAACCATTCTATGATTCTATGATTTCATTTAGCAAGAGATAGTGTGTTTTGGGATATGACTTACCCTTGGCACAAGAAGATACTTTTTCCTTTAGAGAAGCCCAGGGCTTGTGATTTTTTTCAGATATCGAGTTTTCTGGTTTTCAGGACTGCTCTCTTACAATAGCAAGTGGGAGTTATTCTTTTTAGTTGATTGTCTCTCATGCTGCTACTAAATATGACATGCTGACTCCAATTAGTCTCATCATGAGCCTGTAAGATGATGGATACCTACCAGTTTGGCATCAGTTCCTGCTTCCTTACCTGCTTTAATCTACTCTATTTATCTGCTTTAAAAGAAATAATAAATACCTTTTTAGCATCTCTTGAGATAAATGGGTAGCATAGAAACCTAAGGTAAATAGGCATTATGGTTTAAAAAATCCCAGCATTTTGGGCTGGCAAATTCAAAACCCGTTTCTTCATTGATCAGTTCTTTGTGTGATCAAGAGATATAGCTGCTGACTGCTGTTAGTGAAATAAGACCATGCTTGCAATTGAGGACCAGTGCAGTTGGTCCTTTTCAGCCCTTACAGAAATTGTGACAGAAAGAGAATCTGGCACTTCAAAGCAGCACTCACGTGTTCCCTTCATGTTACACAACCACCTTCTTTTCCTTGCAGTTCCCTCTTTATGCCTTACACACCTGCTACCCAACTCATTCCCTGCTAGCTCCCTCAAAACTTACTGTGTTTTCTCCTATGGTTTGAACATTTGTTTCATCGTGAGGACTGCTGAGCAGTGAAAGAGGTGTGGAATGGGGCCTTGTAAGAAAATAGACTTCTCTATCCAATGAATGCCACCACTGTGTTGCATAAACAACTCTTAGTTTGTCATTTCCCAATATTTGTGTGAGCTTACATCCTTAACAGTGTTGGCACATTTTTATGTACCATTACCTAGGTTTCTTTACGGGAAAGCTTTAAACTTCTGACATCTGTATCCAAATAGTTCCTCAAAAGAGTGAGAGTCACTAAGCCCACCAGTCTGCTCTCTATTAGCCGGGTTATCAGACCAGCTGTCCACAGTACGCATGTGCTTTTTGGGGACCAGAAAACTTTTGATACACACATGTGGCCACAGGGTTTCAGAGACATTTGCTGACAGCAGGGAACAACTGTAAAGTTTCAGGATCCCATGTTCTTTCCTGTCTGTTTCATGCAAACATGATGCTTCTTTCCTCCATTCTTTGTTCTTACCCTGTTTCTTAGCTTCATTACTGTCTTTTTCCCAGTAGTTTCTAAATTTTCCCTTTCTTTACTGACCTAGTTTGAGTCTTCTTTTCTAGAAGGTCCTAAATCCCCAACATGCTATTCCCTCCCCTTACAGCCCAGTTTTTTCTTCTGTTTTTTTGCCAAGTAAAGCTTAGGTAATTTTCCAACACATTCCTCTCACACTGCTGATTTCCCTCTGTTAAAGGCCTTTTGCAGTTTTCATGGTGTCCATTAGCCCTTTCTCCTGTCTCTGTTTCTTAGCAAACCATTCCCAAGTTTCTTGTACTGCAGCTGCTTTTCACAGTAACCCTCTCACCTTAGTTCTTCCCCTTCTTGCCGAAAAGTCCTTCTCTTCCCTCTTCTTGCTCTTCTCTTGATTCTGTGTGCCAGATTTGTCAGATATTGAAGATGCATAGAGAACATGAATTTTCAGTATAAAGCCTGCAGAATTTTCAGGGAGAAGGGCAGGGAGGTGGGGCAAAACAGTATGGCTTTCCCTAATGATGCTCTCAGACACAGATGAACTGTTTCAGCTAAAATAACTTAAGAAATACGGCCTGAGAGCAGTAACCATCTTAAAAAAACAAATCGCACCAAATATTTGAACTGTGCACAAGTTGTAAGTTGCAAGCAATTAAAACCAGGATGTTTTAATAAGAAAAGTATGATTTCCACGATTCCCAAGTATATTTGCCCTGCAGAATTTTTTTTACTTTCTTTTCTCTGCCCGAGTGTGATTTGCTGCTGCAGTTTAATAGCCATGTTGCTAGTAGGTGATTACAGAAGGGAGGAGTTGTCATGTTTTACAAGGATTTCATACATCTTACAGGTATTTCTTTCTTTACAAACTTCTTGATCATCCCTAAAGAAAAATAAATGGAGTGTAACTGATCATAGAATCATAGAATCAACTGGGTTGGAAAAGACCTCCGAGATCATCAAGTCCAGCCCTTGATCCAACACTGCCATGATTACTAGACCATGGCACTAAGTACCACATCCAGTCTCATCTTAAAAACCTCCAGGGACGGTGAATTCACCACTTCCCTGCGTAGCCCATTCCAATGTGTGATTACTCTCTCCGTAAAAAATTTCTTCCTAATATCCAACCTAAACTTCCTCTGGCACAGCTTAAGACCCTCTTGTCCTACTGCTGGTTGCCTGGGAGAAGAGACCAACCCCCACCTGGCTACAACCTCCTTTCAGGGAGTTGTAGAGAGTGATGAGGTCTCCCCTGAGCCTCCTCTTCTCCAGACTAAACAATCCCAGCTCCCTCAGTCACTCCTCATAGGGCTTGTGCTCAAGTCCCTTCACCAGCCTCGTTGCTCTTCTCTGGACCTGCTCCAGCACCTCAATATCCTTCCTGAACTGAGGGGCCCAGAACTGGACACAGTACTCCAGGTGAGGCCTCACCAGCGCTGAGTACAGGGGAAGAATCACTTCCCTGGTCCTGCTGGCCACACTGTTCCTGATATAAACCATGATGCCATTGGCCTTCTTGTCCACCTGGGCACACCGCTGGCTCATGTTCAGCTTCCTGTCAATCCAAACTCCCAGGTCCCTTCCTTCCTGGCTGCTCTCCATCCACTCTGTCCATTTAAGTTACAAATTACTCTAACAGGTCCAATTAATACTTCTCTCAAGTGCTTTTGAAACTGTGACCTCATTAAAAGCAGCTTAGCACACATCACTTTGTATGGGAGAAAAAACTGTAAAGGTGAAATGAGATGTCCCTGAAACAGAAAACTAAAGGTACGATTTAATTGTCATAAATAACTAGAAAGGAGGAGGGAGGTATTATCTTCCAAGTTTCACTTTGTGTATGAAAATTCTGTTTTTCTTACTGGGTACTGAAAGTAATGGACAAATTTATCTTCCAAGACCTGTAAGGAAGGTGAAAGCTATACTTGTATACAGTTAGTCTAAATAGTGTACAATTACAAGAAATCAATCTGAAATGTCTAATGTATTTCATGATGGGCCTTCCTTAAAGGAGAACCTTCCTAATCTCTCTTGGTATCTCCTTACAAAGCACATGGTCTCAATTTTTTAGATGGTAATTCAAGGGCTTGGATCCTCAAGACTGCCCCTATTTAAAATACATTATTGTGCTTCTTTTTATAAGTAATTAAAGACAAAGGATGGAAGGAGGAGATTGTTGTAGTAATCTCTCCTGTCCACCATCCAGGCTTCGAGCAAGCAGAGGGAAGGAGCAAATAACCCTCACAGATTATTAGTAAAAGATAGGAAAAAAAGAATTCATCAAATCTTTCCACTTTGCATGAAGGCTATCTAGATACACCATGAAATGCAGTATGAAGGAGAATTGCCATCTCTACTACATGCTTATACGTCTGGTCATCTGGAAATGGGTCAGTAAGTTGGCTTATCTTTTACTTAGCATGCTGATCAACACAGACTAACAAGGATAATGAAGTATCCCGACTTGTGCTGGTCTGAAAAAAAATTAGGCAAGTAGCTGAAGTACTTAAATTCAGAGTACAGGAGTGAAAGTTTTACAAAGATGGTGATAATTAAGCTTCATGGACATGAAAGGATCTTTTGCATATGCCATGCAATTCAATGCAAGAAAAGCACTGTAATCAGAAAAAACCCACTTAAAAAAATACATCTCCAGATTTGGTTTAGTACTATTGCAGTCATCTGAGAGACTAAGGAATAAGGGACGGATCTCATTTTCTTTATATTAGAGAGAACTTATGCTGTAACCCAGAACCTGTTTCTAAAAGGGCCCACCTCTAAGGAAATAACAGCAGCAAAGCACCATTCCTGCCTCCATTCCAGGTAAAGGAGAACACTAAATGTCTACCAAGACTTTCCTTTAGGGAGGTGTTTTAAAAAATCTGGAACTGAACTACTCCATCACCTTGATTTTTTTTTCATAGATATAAGACACCCAGATTTCACCTGACGGGTTCGGCCAAGGGGAGAAAATCCAAGAATCCCTCAGGACACTTCCTGGAATGCCTGTACCAGGCATAAACTAAGAGGTTAAATTGGGATGCACTAGGGCAGATTTTTATCCCTTTACTCTAAGGGTAATGGCTCATTAATCATTTTACAGAACATTTATGCTGAAAAGGGATGGATTTTAAAGTATAAATATTTTTAGGTATTTTGCTCATGAATATGAACCATCTCGATTAATGGTGTTCTAGTGCAAAACTGGTGTGAATGACATCTGAAGCAGATCCTTGTGAGATTGTACCATATATGTAGGAGATGTGTACTGCTCAGAGAGGATGGTGAGCTGTAAATGTAGGTAGGGGCGAAAATCAACATCTAAACTGAATGGGTTTATCTTGAACTCAACATGGTTACTCAAAAATAATTGCACCAGTGCTACATCTTACAGCATGATCTTATTACACAGAATTATACTTCCAATGGTATTACTCATCTGTACAATGAGCGAAATGTTTTGTTCTCTGTGCATTTGCTGTTTAAACCACGTTCTCCTACAGTAATTTTGAACACCTATAATAATCTGTCTTTGTATCTTTTTCCTAAATGCGTGTTTACACTCTTTGTTCATTTAAAGAGATCATTTCATAACCTTTAAACTCAATATTTATCAGAATGGTTTGGAGAAACAGTACTGATAAAAATCTTTCTGTGTGTTACCTTATGTTCAGCCAAAAAATCATTGGATTTTTCTGTTTTTACTCAATTAATTGGTGACTTATATTAGTGCTGTTTGATCTTCTGTGAGTCCCATGATTTTCATTTGTAAGTAAACTGGTCAGAGTATTCTATGAGCTATTATTGATTGGTCACGTCATGTTTCAGTGTAGATGCTGGAGGACCATAATGAAATGAAGTTTCTGTGGTAATTGAACTTGCATTCAAACTAAAACAAAGGCAAGCATCTGACTGCATGTTTCATTTAAATTTTACCTGTTTTCTTCTTGGAAGAGGAGAAGAGGGTAAAAGTGATTATATGAAGACTGCTTATCTAGACCACGTACCGGTTTCATCTTTAATTGCAATTCTTACACTATCAGAAAAGTGATGGCTCACTGCAGCCAATAAGAGTGCCAAGCCCTCCTGAAGATATAAGTAATGAAGGATATGACAGCTTCCCAAGGTTACAGGTAAAGTTGTGGCAAGCTGAGGTTTCTTCCTTCTTCTTATGTGCCTCCAGACATTTCTTCCCTGGCTGATAAAATTGCATTTTTACGTGCAGAACCCACACTAGTATAAAAGCACTCTTTCGTGGAAGTGACTCAAGTCATGTGGTGACCGAGACCCTCAGGTTACCTGCATGAAATTGGAAGCAGAGTAGGGCTTTGCCAATGGATGAAATTGGCTGTAGGGCATCAGAGGCAATGAGGCTTTGGAGAGAAAAGACTCAGGCAACAGGGGAACAGAGATAGGGATACTAATGAAAAAGAAAGGGCTTTTTAGGGTGTTTGCTATTGTATTTACATGCAAGCATCTCTAACCCAAATTGCCTCTGAATTACAGGGTCAGTTTCCCTTTTTTTCTGTCAGGTAATCCAAAGGTTATATATGAAAAGATATATATGAAAAGATAGTAATATGTACACCTTGAGGCAGAGCTTTGGGAGAAGAGGAGACTGAGGGGTGACCTCATTGCAGTCTACAACTTCCTTGTGAGGGGAAGAAGAGGGGCAGGCACTGATCTCTTCTTCGTGGTGACCAGTGACAGGACCAAATGGAATGGCCTGAAGTTGTGTCAAGGGAGGTTTAGACTGGATATTAGAAAGAGGTTCTTCACCCAGAGGGTGGTCGGGCACTGGCACAGGCTCCCCAAGGCAGTGGTCAGAGCACCAAGCCTGACAGAGTTCAAGAAACATTTGGCCAATACTCTCAGGCACGTGGTGTGACTCTTGGGGATGGTCCTGTACAGGGTTAAGAGTTGGACTTGATGATCCTTGTGGTCCCTTCCAACTCAACATATTCTATGATTCTATGTCCTACATTTGAAGAGCTTTGCTTAAAGGGAAATAAACAGAAGAGTTGTGTTTCTTTGCCACTTCCTCAGTTCTCACAAAATGGACATGCAGTTTACACCAACAAAAATGTCTTCTGCCAGCATAAAAGTCTTCTAGTTTAAGCACTTTTTGCACCACTAAATCAATGTCTTATTTCGTTGCCAGTGTATGGCTGGGGATTCTACAGTCGACTCAGTTCTTAGGTGTAGTAAAGACTTGCATTGCAAGGACCTGACTGGTGCAGATTACTTTAAAATTGTGCTGTTTAGATTGTGTTGTACCCAGTTACCACTCAGTTCTCTCCTGTCTACTAATGAAAAGAGAACATGCCAGGCCCATTTTCTCTTCACCCCTTTGCTAAGATATTTCTCTTCCAGTACTCTAGCATGGGAACAGGGTCTATACGCATATAAATCACCAGTTTTGTGATGCGTTTTATAGGTAATCTCACTTTGGATCTAGGTCACAGCAAAAGTCTCTACCCTTGAACATACCAGAGAAACTGTTAGATGAACAGCCACCATACATTTCATTTTATTTACTTTTTGGCTTTCACATAACAGACCAGATTTCAAATGTCAGCATTTGATGTTATAAGTCATGGTAAGGCATTGGTGCTGCTGGTCTGTCTCAGTACATCCTGCCATTCTCTAGTTGGATACGGAATGGGGGAGAAGCATCAGCTGCTGTGTTTAAACTAGAAAACAGCTGTAAAGAGAAAGCAACCAAGAAAGGTTGTGTCCTTTCTGTGCTTCTTTAAAATCTCCCTTGCTGGAGGAATGGCTTTTTTGAGACTTCTGTAAACTGATTCATTTTAAGAACAGTGAAAATGTAAACACTTCACACTAAGGTTTTTCTTACGGTTCTCTTCCACCTTCCCCGAAGTAACTATATAAAGTCTGCTTTTTGTATTTTTTTGTAAAACACTTTCAGTCAAAATTGTTCTGCCATTTCCAGGAATGAATTTAACAAAAGTTGTTTTGCCTATGATGAGAAAGTTGGACAAACTTTGTGTTGTGAAGATGTGTCCTTTTGAAGCACTGGAAAACAGACATGCAGTTCAGTAGGTACTGGTTGGGGGACAGAAAGCCTTTTTCGGGAATGTCTCTTCTGCTTATCCCAGTAAAAATCCACCAAACTTAGCTACATTTGGAAGTCTTTGAAAGGATACAGCTCAGTGTGCTCAGGAGAAGCAGCAGTTTTGTGTTGACTTTTCCAAAAGATTTTGTCTATACTAGGTAAAATTTTTTCTTGTCTTTACAAAGCTCCTTTCAGTTCATCTCTTCAGCAATGGAAAATGCAAGAATTAACGATGCCCATGCAGTATTACTCCAGTGCCTTGGAGCATATGTTATGATATAGATTTTAATTGGAATGATTGCATACATTTTCGCTTCATCAGTCACCTGCTGTATAGTACTAAGTGATCTGAAAAACAGTCACGTGAGAGAAATGTTCTAAATAAAAGCTTATCTCATCTTAATGTAGATGCCTAAACTAGGGCAAGTGAAACACATTTTTTAAATGCCACTTTTCTTGGATGGTTGTAAAGGGATTTTAGGCTCAGGTGCAGCTACTTCAGGACTGCTCTACAGATGTGCCTGCATTTTGGTGCAGTGAACCCTAGTGTAGTTGTCTCAAATCATCCTCTCCAGACAAATGGGTGCTTTTGACCTTCATTTCTTTGGTCCTCATTTATCTGTACAGTGGGGAAAATGCCATGCTTTTGCTCTAAAGGGTGGTTATAAGACCAAATCATTAATAAGCATGTGTTATAGGGAGTATTCAGAGGCTGCAGCATGCAATAGCTCTCCCCCACCACATATGCTCAGAGAAGACTGAGAACACTGTTTAGTAATTAAGGCATGAGCACAGAAAAAAAGAGGGAAAAGTGCTGCTACTCATTAAATACTCACTGTCTACCTTCTGCATAGGCTCTTAAAGAAGGAAGTATATGTGCTTATTTAATTAAAGAAGGGAGGTAAAAATAAGTACATCCAGGCAATATTCATTCTGAGAATCGTTACATTTGAAGTGCTTTGTGCCCACATGGTGACTGTAATATTTTCCTTTTAATATCATTCTGTTTATAAACAGATACTTCTGAGATTTATGGAAGTACATGTATTTTTGTGATGATTTATATTGATGCTCTGCAGATTTTAATCAACTTCTCATTTGAGTTTTTCACAATTTACATAGGCACAATCTTTCTGTTATGGTCAGCTCAGCACTGTTGTATAGAATAACCTTCTTCTGAGCACTGTGACCTCTAATTTTTCAAGATCTTTACAGCTTAAGTAGATTTTGTGGATGTCACTGGTAAAAGAACAAACAAACAAACAAAATCAACCAAAACAACAACAACAAAAAACAGACCAAAGAGAAACACAGATGAAAACAGCTTTTCACAGTTTCTCCTTTTCCCAAATTCAGTAATTACTGAATTATAAGTATGAGCACTGGAACATCTTCAAAAAGAAAAAAAGTCATCAGACAGAGCCATGAGAGGACCTGCAGTCCCTCCGAGCTGGCAGCAGGAGCTGCTCTGGCCGGAGGTAAATGGCTTGTCCTGGAGCAAAGGAGGAGCCGCATGGGAACCTTGCCAAAGGTGACCCTGGCAGCAAGCTGGCAGGCTGTCTGCTAGGAAGCAGATGATAGAGTGCTCTTCCCATTGCATGACTCTAACTGTTATGGGCCATCTGGGTCTCCAAAGGTTATTGCTTAGTTGGGATTTTGGGAGAAGAAATGTGGGGAATTGGTTTTGCTGGAAATGTATGCTGCAGAGAACAGGGGATATAGAAACTTCCTTTTACTTTAAATGAAATTTCCTTTCACTTTAAATGTGTGAATACTCCCAGTAGTACTGTTTCTGTATTGCTTGGAAGAAGCACTGGGAAAGGAAAAACTGGAAATATATAGGCAACAGGTAAGCAATGCTGGATTATTTTTGCGATGAGGGATCAAAAACTTACGTTTAGAACCGTGGCTTCTGTGCTTGGATTTGATGGCAATTTACTTAAATTACTTTCTCTATTTATTCAAAATGTTTTTGCTGAACTGCTGCTCAGGCAATACCAAAGAGGAAAGAGAGAGCAGTTAATAAACTTATTTGCTGACTCATTCTACTGAAGTTTCATAAGTGGTTAACATGGAATGGTAAAATATCCTGTGCAACCCTTGAGAGCTGCAAAACTCTCACTCTGCTCCTCAGTGCATAAACATCAAGGTCAGATTTCAGCCTCGACCTTCTGCATGGTAGCATTTTATACTGTGGCTGTGCCAATGCACCAATTACTTATAAGACAGCTGTGAAAAAGCACAGATTATCGAAAAGAGATGAAAGTTTGTGGGGGGAAAAAGTGGTACTGATATTATACATTTGTAGGATCAGAAATTCATATTATCTGTTATGGACAACAATGTCGAGTTTAATTATTCTTTTCTTCTGGTTCATACTCACCTAATAGGCCTTGCAGAGCAGTGTTTTAGACTAGTCTGAAACTCCTGCCTGTTCAACCAAACAAAGTCAGTTGATGGCAGTGATAGCAGAAGTACACCCAAGGTTTTTGGGTGTGGTTTCCAAGGCAAAGACTGCAGTTAGCTTGTATGCAGAGGTCACTAACACATGAAAATAAACCATGAACATATGAGATTATATGTTTCAGTACAGAGAACCCCTGAACAAGGTCTAGTCATGCACCTCAAGTACACCAAGTAGCCTAACCATATGGGAAGGGGCTGCACTTGGGTTAGTCATTCTGTTGACAAGCAAGAGTGGCTGTCACAGGTCCAGCATCTCGCCTGTGTGGCTCTGCTGCTTCCAGGGCTTCAGCTCCCGCTGCTGTGGCAGGGAGACAGGTATCTCACTAACACAGCATTGACATGTCTTTATTTGCCTTAACTGTTCCACACCCTTTAGGCCTCTTATCGAGGTGTCCAAGCTATCCATGGTACACCTCTGCTCTGAAGCTTTTGGGCTTATCTGAGATGTTTTGTCGTGGTAGAGCCCTGGACAGATGGGAACTGTCAGCTCAGTGCAAAGTTTGGATGTTTGCAGTGTTTGTTCCCTTCTGCGAAGTGACAGCAGCAAGGTGCTTTGTGCTCTGTAGGCTTCTGAAGAGAATCCAGTCCCACTCTAATTATTATTGTTCCCATTAAATGGAAACTTGGGGTCATTGTGGCAAATAGACATAATTGATGGGTATTGCAGCTTTTTATATTGTCTACATTATGTACTTACAGGCATGCTTTCAGGGTTGGCAGATGTAAAATTTGACACACCAGCTGTGTCTTAGTTTGCAGGCAGAGATGCAGATTTTGTTATCCTAATTTTTCTGTTTGTTGAGATTAGTCAGGTACAGAATCATGCAAGAGTTGGAGTATTTTGAAGAAATCAAAGATCTTATGTATTTTATTTCCTGTCCTACTTGCAAGAAAAAATAAGTATGAGAAGTTGTTTTGTACATATATATCTGTCTATCAGGCTGCCCAGAGAAGGTGTGATGCCCCATTCCTGGAAGTGTTCAAGGCCAGGTTGGATGGGGCTTTGAGCAATCTGCTGTAGTGGAAGGTGTCCCTGCCCATGGCAGGAGGATTTGGAACTAGATGGTCTTTAAGTTCCTTTGCAACCCAAACCATTCTATGATTCAATGATTCTTTGATTTTATCTTTTCTTTTTGCATTAGAGAAAGTAGGGTTTTGTATTGCAGGGTCTCAGCAGAGGACTTTATGTATTATTTGCACCATTTGGGGTTTCTGTCTCATTTTGGAAGATGATTTTTAAAAGTAATTATTTGTGAGTTCCATTCCTAGAATGAAATGCAGGCAGAATTCCCTTGCTGCTGAGCTATGCAAACATTTCAGAATCCATCTAATGCTATATTAGGAGCCATCCTTCAATAGAAAGGTGATGTTTGAGGCTCATAAAGTTGTACTTACAGGCTCCCAAGCTCTGAAACAATGTGCTGTCATCAGGGGTAGAGATACGAGTTCATAGTTCTATAATTGCCACCTGAATTTTCTGTGTGGTATTCATTTTCAAGGTAACGAAGGAAAGTGCAGAGCCTGGGCTTATTTAAAATGCATTCAGAATACCTTCAAAGAGGCAGATCCAGGATCTTCTGTACAGGGTTCATCTACCATGTCCCCTTTTTGTTGTAAATTGTGGAGTAGACAAAATTGCATTTTAGATTAACAGAGCGCATGAAAAGAAACGTATAGGTAAAAGGGATAGGGATAGGGATTTAATACAGCTTTTGAGCAGGGAAGGGGCCTACTTAAAAGGAAAGGTTGTCTGAGCATGAAACAGAGATAGGAGAAAGCAGCGTCCCAAGAATTGGGGAAAGTCTTTTGAACAAAAGGGGTTTAGGTAGGTTTTTGTGGTCTGAACTTGAGAGAAAGTCTGAGAAAGTCCCAAGAGGATTTTGAGTCTATCCACACTGGTGTGAGCATTTTGAAGGCAGGAGTGGTTCTTCAGCTGGTTAGCAGCATTTCTTAGCTGAGAAGGATGGTGGGGCTAAGGTTGCAAAGTATGAAACTAGGTAAAGGCCGCTCCTAAGCTTTTGATTTGAAGAACTTGGCTGAATTAAAGGCATATAAATGAACTTCAGGAATTAGGCTACATGAGGAAAATGGAAAGACTGTGTCAGTCTGTTGGCAAGAGTATTAAATGGCTTGTGTATAGGAGAGGAGAGAGGCAGCACATTCGTTTAGAGAATAATATATCTATTTTCCATTCTGAGGCTGAGAGGTCCCTTTGATTTCACTATCACTCGTTGTGCTATCATCCTCTTGGAATTATTCCTGTTTATCATTTTTGAAATTTGATTATTCTAAAGGTAAGAGGGTTTAAAATGCCATTGGTGGCTTTTTTCCTTAGCAGGAATTTTATGGTTTTTTTCTGTGAACTCTGTGATCTTTCTTTCAGTTAGTAGCCCAGCAGCTCCAGTGCTGTGCTGTTATTGGCAATAAGGGAAAATACACTATTTTATTTTTTTTTTGGTACTGTTTTTACCCCTCTAATTCTAGTTCAAATGAGTAAAGTTAGAACAACTGTTGCTCACTCTACAGCCTGCCTGAAACACACAGTACTCCATAATCAAAGGAACACAAGGAGCACATGTATTTTATGGTAGCTTATAAGTCAGGCCTTGAAGACTGCCACTGACTCTTTGAACAAGAACAATATTTAATTATTAAATAGTTGTTTTGTTATTAAAGAAAATGCCATCTTTCTCCCCAAATATTGCTTGCAATATATTGCCAGCTTACGCCATTCCAAAGAATCATGGAATGGTTTGGGTTGGAACAGACCTTAAACATCATTTGGTTCCAACCCTTCTGCCATGGGCAGGGTTGCCACCCACTAGATCATGTTGCTTAGGGCTCCATCTAGCCTGGCTTTGAACACTTCAAGGGATGGGGCATCCACAGCTTCTCTAAGTGACCTCTACCTGTGCCTCACCACCCTCTGGTAAAGAATTTCCTCCAAACATCTAAACTAAATCTCCTCTCTTTTAGTTTAAAACTGTTCTCCCTTGTCCTAACACTGTCTGCCCGTGTAAAAAGTCACTCTCCATGTTTTTTATAATCTTCCTTTAACTACTGAAAGGCCACAATGAAGTCTTCCCAGAGCCTGCTCTTCTCCAGGCTGAACAACTCCAACTCTCTCAGCCTGTCCTCACAGGAGAAGTGCTCCAGCCCTCTGAGCATCTTCATGGCCCTCCGCTGGACCCACTCCAACAGGAGCTTTTCAAAAATTGTTTTTAAAGCTTGCTAGCTGTCATCAGTTCTATTTTTCCCATAAGTTCTGATATGAATAAAAGGTTACTCTGCTAAATGAAGCATGAACAAAGCCAGGGTGCAAACATTATGGAATATTAGTAGAACAGAATATCAAAGGTAGTACTGTGCATGAGTGCCCTGTGTGTGTTTCATTTATGACCTTTACAGTCACAAAAGTATGAGGAATCACATAATATTACTCTGAATGAGTGATAATGGTGCTACCCAGCAGTAGGGCATCTTGAATTTTGTTCCTGTGCCTTTTAAACACTGCAGAAGTCTTATTCCTGCCTCTCTTCCTTGCTGCTCTTTTTCTTCTTGAAACCATTGACCCATGATCCCAATCTCAATTTCTTAATTAGATCATCTTTAGAAATACATAATTATATCCCTTCTTTGATAAATGGAGATCAAACTATCTTTGCAGTACAAGGAAAGGATATTACATAAATATGCAACCTCCCATCCCCCCACCCCCCTGAAAAATTAGTATTTAAATAACCATCAGTCAGCTCTCTGTAAGAGACTTGGCTAGTCATCTAGTTGCTGTTAAAAATGAGTGAATGAAAATGCCTCTATAAAGGAAATTTAAAATGTTAGCAAGTTAACCTGCATGTTTTAGAATATAGCCGAAGAACAGGGCCAAAAGTGTGGTTTTTTCATCTCTTTTCATCTGGGAGCTGATGAAACCTGGAGAAAGAAGGAAGATGTTAGTGGATTGAAGCACAAAGAAAGGAGTAAGGTAGAGAAAAGCTTCTCTGCTCCCAGCAGATCTTTCTCTTGCACATGCATTTCTGGTTGTGGCTCTTGTTTTGTTAAGAGATCATGGAAAAGGCAGACAATTGAAAGAGGTTGACTTATCTATTTCTATGGCAGTCTCAGGGAAATGTGAGAAGGGGAATAGTGGGGCCATGGTATGATAGAGGATTATGAGTCTCACTATCACAGCAGTTGGGGCAACTTTAAGTGTATCAGTCTTACAGAGAGAGCCTTTTAATGGACACCAAAGAAAATGGTCTTTCTGGGCTGGTATTCATGTAAAAGAAATAGTCCTGAAGAATACAATAAGCAAACCACACAGAGGATGACAAGATTCATTAAGTATTGACAGTAATGAAAAGTCTGTGGGTTAATGAAGAAATGTGGATGTGAATGCATGCAGAGTCCCTGAGTGCTTTTATGTTGCTCCACTGTCAGCTGAGAAGTATAAAATTCATCAACTCTGTTAGAAATTCTGACGGTTCTTTGCATTGGTTACCTTGTCTCAAGTTTATACAACTGGCTGTGGATTTCAAGTGCCCTGTAAGATATGTATCAGCTCTTACTTTTGCATTTCAGCAATCTAGTTTCCCAAAGGAATGGCAAATACTCCAAACTCATGAGGATAAACCTGTGGTATGCCTGACACCTGAAATTTTGATCCATTTCTGTTATAAAAAGATAAAAGCTTTTAACATTTCAACTCTTGCTACTTAATACAGAAAACAGGGGTGCTAATCCCTAACGCGCTGATTCTGAATGGATTGGCGTAACCACACCTGCTGTGCATTCCCCACCATCAATTATTTTGTAAATCATAGTATGGTTTAGGTTGAAAGGCATCTTAAAGATCACCTAGTTTCAGTCCTCCTGCCATAGGCACAGTCACCTTCCACTAGACCTTCCACTTAGCTCAGAGCCCCATCCAACCTGGTCTTGAACGCTTCCAAGGATCCACAACTTCTTTGGGCAACCTGCTAGATAGATACATATGTGTAAAAGAACTTCTTATACTTATTTTTTCTTACAAGTAAGACAGGGAAAAAAACCAAGCACTTTGATATTTTAAAAACACTCTGCAAGTTCTCTGGACAACCAACATGTCACAATAACATATATGTTATTTTGAACTGAGACTGAGATATGCCAAATAAAGGCAGAGATTTGGCTGCAGAAGCTGATACTGTCGTCATCCTACTCTGTGCCTTACACACCAGACTCACCACTGCAGTTTCTAAGTACCTTCCACTTGTGCACTGAGTGCTGACAATGACATGTTGGTTGTCTTAACATTTCTGCAGTAAGAACTGCACTGGAGTGTTTTGTTTTGGACCCTTTTTGTAATGCACACCGGCTCATATACATAAACACACATACCCTCCACATTCTGTTGGCTTTTTTTTAAAGAAAGCAAGTTCAAGAAGATGGTAGTGTATTTTTGTGTGTATACATTTGAGGATTTGCGAGTGTCCTTCTAAGGGAGGTTACTCAACAGGTTCCTTGGGGAACAGTCAGTGTATTGAAGCTGTCGCATATATGATTGCTGAGTGGGTACTGGAAAAGAATCTTTGACTTTTGTAAATTAAAACGAGCACAGAGAGAGCAGAGGAAACCAAGAATATAGTCTAGGTCATTTGGGAGTGAGGGGGGAATTTAAACTGATTTCTTCAAACTGATTTGCTGTAAATGTTCCAGCTTTTTGCTTTTAAAGGAGAGAGTGTCAGAGATACCAGATTTTTTTTCCAGTTCTCAACAATCTTCCTTAACTTCACTAAAATATGGTTCTGTGATCCACTGGTCTGAGCATGAGGCACAGAGGTACTGGGTATAAAAATACGGGTTACAGAAAAGGAGAAAGAAGATAAAAGATTCGGGTGTACTGGCAAGAACTGAATGAAGAAAAAGAAGCTCCTACCTGAGAGGGAGATTGATCTGCTTAGTATCATAGAATCATTACAGTAGGAAAAGACCTCTAAGATCATCAAGTTGAACTGTCCAACCATCCTTCACATCTGTAGGGTGCAAAGATTTTGTATGAAGGGAACAAAAAAAAGATGTGAGGAGTGGGAGAGCACACTTTTCTGGCCAAGAGAAAATATTTCTGTGAAATGCTGTCTTCTAGTTTTAACAGACACATGTAGATCTGTGAAGGCATTGCTAGAAAAGCATTAAACTTTGTACTGCAAGAACTACAGGGTTTGAGGAACTAAAGATCTGAACCAGAACCTTGCTGTTTGGGGTTTTTTTACCTGCTTTCAATCAGAGAATCACAACAGAGAAGGCTGCATGGACCTGCTATATACAGTTCTAAGGTGAAAAACTCGTTAGTCTGTGAACACCTAATGGGGAAGAAGCTTGGTGAAAGGAAAATTAGTGTGAGATAGTAAGGTATTCACTTGTTTGTTGCGTCACTGTTACAAGGTACAGCAGCATCCAGGCAGATCAATAGCAGTCTTCTGAAGCTGTGCGTTTCAATTGGTTCAGCTGGCTTTTTGGGGTCAAAATCTGTTTTGACATCCTTCCTCTGTGTCTAGTTCTTTAAAACTGCTCAAGAACATGATTTGCACCTTGTGTTGCCATGACTTTGAAAAAATAAAAAAGCACCCCAGATCTTCTCGTTAGAGAAGTGAGAAGCTGCAGAGTTTCACAGAGATAGCAACAGAGCTCGGTGTTCCTACAGGAACAAGCTTAATAGCAGTACTTCCCAGCTTTAAGTAGAAGGCAGCTTTGGGAAGGAAAAAAAAGTATCATTGACTAAAAAAGTTTGGTTTCTTGTGGATTTACTGTCATTATTGATTGCAAGCTGTGACTGAGGCTTTTCCCTTTTTAGGGCATTTATAGGTACTGTTTCACATGTAGATCCTCTGCTGCATAATACAAGCAGCTCACTTTTTGGCTTCCCCACTGTGGGAATTCTAAAGAGGTTTTTTGTCCTCTACCATACACTAGTTGTTGACCTGGATTTAACATGCTGTGAGAACAGGTTAAGGATTAACAGATCCATAAATTTAGAAGGACATAATGAAACACATGTAAAATGTGATCACTTTATCAAGTTAAAAATACAGATTTTCAACTTTAACAATGATTTGTGAAATCTTTTAAGGTGAGAAGGGGAGTGGTAACACTGCTTATTTTATCTAAAACTTTTTCTGTATTGTATAGTATATTTATACATCACAAAAGTATATTCAGAATAAAAACCCTTGTTGCCTATGATTTAAGCTGTCAAATAAAAAAAGTGTGGTTTTTTTCTAGCAGAAGAAATGTATTAGCATGCAGAAAGCAATGCTGCTTCCTCTGGGAGGTTTTAATCAGACCTCTCGTACTGATTGAGATGCAGTGCTCTAAAGTGAGAAAAATTATTAACAAAATCAAAAATCCAGAGTGTCTTTCACGCCAATGTTCATCAGTGTATTTTATGTGATTACATAGTCAATAAATCAACATAGTGTGTAAGTGCTTCAGTCATGGTGTAAATATCTTAATGACTGAAACATCTTCACACATGAATAATGTATACCAGTATGATTCATTTGTCATATCCATGCTTTACTTCAACATGAAAAACTAATCCTTCTCTGTCAGGGAATGTGTGCTTGATTATTGCCCTCTGATTCCTCTTCCTTGTGCTTATTTTCCACAGTTAGGCACACTCCATTTCTTCTCTTCTGGTTCCTCTAATGTAGTTATCTTATTTTTTCGCCCTGTCTGCCTTGGTTTGCCTTCTCACTGCATTTCAACAGACACCTGGGAAATAACACTGGGGCATAAGCTGATTGTGTGTTTCTCAAGTAACTGGAAAAAGGACCAGCATCTTGAAAGGTTTACACATCCTCAACAGATATTTGCATTTAGTTTCCTCTCCTTGAGGCAACCATTGCAGAAAGAACTTAGGATAGGCCATTAACAAGTTGGGCTTTGCCATTTTCTGGATCAATGTGAGTTAAAACCTTTGTCAAGGTACTGATGACAAACATTGTTTGAATCTTCTTGCCATATGTTTGTAAATGCAAAACTTGTTTGTAGTTCCAGAAAACCACTGGAACGTTCAAGACTAAAATAATTGTTTCTCAGTGCAGGAATGGGAATAGAGAATACTTAAATTCTGCTTGGCTGCACATGCTTATTTGACTGTATGCAAGTCACTGCATGCATCCTGCCTTACTTAGACATTTAGACCCCTAACCAAGACATCTAAGACATGAGTTTGATTGTGATAAACTCCTTTATTTACTAGAGAAAGACAGGTTGCTGCTGAGGGCAGTTGACCCAGCTTTAAAGCTACTTAGTGCTTGAAGCTCCAGGCAGAAATGCTCTTCTTTTGGCTCAGAATTTGAAGATAAGTTCAGGTTTTTGGAGCAGCTTATTTTGGTAGTGTCTGTGAAAGTTCAGCCTTTAAAAAGTCAGTCCTAGTTGAGCTTAAAAAATAATCACTCAGATTTAATGGGCACTTTCAAAAGTACTGAATTGCACCTTCAAATCCTCAGGTTTGTAACTTGAAAAAAAAAACTCACCTGGAATATAAAAATTAATTCAAGTTGTGGGGGGAAAAGGAGTCATATCGGAGTCATTCTCCGATAATTAACTGATACTTTTCTGAAATTGCCTGTTAATTCCATCCATGCACCTTTTTTCACTTCATTTCTATATGCAGTTTACCTACATTACTCTCTAACAAGGAGGAGCACCTTAGCTGAGCCTTAATCACTCATTCAATTTCTTGTATCATTATATAGCATGCTAGTTTGGTATGAGAGTATTGTTTCACAGTCTCTTCTGTGTCAGTATTACATTTTTGGACTATTTTTTTAGATTTAAGACTGAATGCAATATCTTACATCTGTCCTCTCCTCCATACTTGGAAGCCCAGCTGCAGTTCTTTTATATCTTCAATCTCAGTGACTTCTGAGACATCACAGTTGAATGTTGTCTTCGTATCCTCACAGCTGTCTCCCGTACGCTGTGAATACGAACCTCTCTTGTTTGCTGGCAGGACATTTGGTAACTTTGTTCCAACGTAAGTCTTTATTTATTCAGTTTTTCCTTATTCTGATTGTAAAGACTTCCAAAGGCTTCTAATACTACTTTATTTGTCTCAGTCTTTTTATATCCTTAAAGGACACCTCCTCTTACTGTATATTATTCCACTGAGATCAGTTGTTGATCCATGGGTATTGATTAGTAGGAGATCTCAGCCAGTCTCCAGAATGTACTTCACCCTGATCACTACCTGCTTTGTTTTGGTATTTAGGAAGAAGCTTGCTGTCTTTTTGCTTTGTTCTGTCTAGCACTTGTCTTTCTTGGGTATGCTTCCTCATCACAGTCATCGATCACGACTGTTCCTCCCTCCTATTTTCTGCTTTCTCTTTTTCAGCGTTGGTCATTTACTACTTAAGCTCTGTTGCAAGGCAGTAGTTTATCAAGTGATAGGATGTTACAAGAATCTTCTGAACCTCCTCACATGTATTTTGATTTAACTCCTACTACTTCTAGCTGTCATGCCTCCTGCACCTTCACAATTTTCTCCTAAATTATCCTTTATTTTTGTGAGGGATTTCTCGAAGACCTTTTCTTCACCTTCTTCATTTGATTATTATAGCTTTTGTCCACAGCCCTTCACCTTCTTTTGTAAAATTTAATTCAGCTTTCTTCTCTAACCTATTCAGTTACTCTTTCTTTTTTTCAGATAATTTTCTATTTTTTAATTAGTTACTGTTTTGCAGCATTTCTGTTTTATATTCCAGGTAATTTTTAGCTTCAGTTGTTCAAGAGAATGATTTGCTAACACATCTTGGTTCCCTCATCTGGTCCATCTCTGATTCTGATACACTCAAACACTTTTGGAAATCCCAGAGTCACAAACTTCCTCTTGCTTTTATAATTTTCATCATTAAGAGCTGATTAACTGATGCTATTCCAGAATTTCATGAAGTGGCATGGTGTCTGGTTAGAGAAATAGAATAGCCATGGAGATTTTATTTTATGTGGGGAAAATGTGAAAATGGCATCAATACCACATTGGTATAATACTGATCTTCTGTTGTCTAATTTTAACAGATTCCGTAGCAACAGCGTCTGGACCACTGCTAGTTGAAGTTGCCAAAACTCCTGGTGCTGCTCTTGGGGTTGCACTAACTACCTCGATGTGCTGCAACAAACAGGTCATTGTCATAGACAAAATCAAATCTGCAAGTATTGCAGACAGGTGAGTGTGACAGAGGGCTGACACTGCAGGTCCATACATCCATTTTATTTCTGTTTGGTCTGGTTTTAAAGGAACCCTTTCCTTTTTTGATAAAATGACTGAACCAGATGCTCTCAAGGTTGCATGTCTTAAAATTAGCACTTTCTCAGATCGTTGTTCCGTACTGACAAGTTTAAGGCTTCCAGGACACCATTTACTTTAGCTGATTCATGTAGTATCCAGTGACATAAGCCAGCCTCATGCAATATGTGACCAGCAGCTTGCACTGTACAACACAGGAGTTTAGAGGTCTGCTCTGGCTATTAAATGTAATATCATGGCAGAGATTAGTATTTAAAAAATAAATAACCCACTGGAATTCTTGAAGTAAGCCCACAATATGGAACAGCTGTCAAGAGAAGTAAATTTTGAGGCTCTGCAACCTTGAAGTGTTCTTTTAGAATATATCACTCATTCTTGTGGCACAGTGAAATAGAACTACTTATATCTGGATTTTTTATTGATATTTTAGAATACAAGTGACGTATTAGGAAGGCTGGCTTACGTGTTTTTAAGTTCTTTTGCTGTAATTTTTCCACTTCATTTTAACCTTTAATTAAAACCATTTAAACCATTAAAAATATAGATAGATATTTTTCCCCGGTGCTCTGAACCTCTGTAACAGAGCCACAGGATCTTTACTGGGGTGTGTGCGTGCGTGTGTGTGTGTCTTTATACATATACAGTATATTCTTGTATACATATCTCTATCTAAAAATTTTTTAAATGTTACGTTTCAGCAGCAAATTCCTCCTGCATGTCCCCAGTCACCCTACCTTGTAACTCCTCTTTGCCAATGGTGCTTTTGGTAGCACCCACTTGTAGCAGTGAGTCTACAGCTCCTCTGTGGGCTTTTCCCTACAGTAGAAACTTTGAGTGACGGCCATTGATCCAGGGGTGTTCTCCAGTTCAATGGTGCAGGATGCTTTAATTTTCTCCCTCTGTTTTTTCCCATTTCGCAGGGGGTAACCAATTAAAGGAGCTGTCCACTTGACTGGTACGTCGGGATGCTGACTGCTGTGTTTGCATTTCTCAACTCATCCAGTAGCCAGTCTTTTGAGTGCAGCGAGATTTAGCAGATAGCCCCCTTCCCACCCTACTCCTCAAGTCACTATGCTAGCCCTGGTTTCATTATTTGTTTGACTACTGCATAATTCATCATCATTTACAGCTTTTGTACTAATAAATGTTTGAACTATAACTCAAAAAATGATGAACTGGGTGCTTGTGTGAGGGATATGTGACCAAGTTATTTAAGTCTCCTTAAGCTCTTCTCATTTATCCTGCTGCCATTCACACATATTTTTAAAGTCAGCTACCCCATTCCAGTTCTGTGAGTGATGTCTTGGCATATGTTGTATTAACTGAATTGTTTTTAAGGTTTGTACTGATAGATATAAAGTCTGACCAGTGACAGTGCCTACAAAACACAAATGTCTCTCGAAAAGAAAGAACACGTTGATAGTTGTCATGACCAGTTTGAAGGCAGAAAAACTCATTTTGCAAGCAAAGAGCATACCTGATCATACCGAGTTTTTCCCCTTTTATATAGATGTGGTGCATTACATGTAGGAGACCATATTCTGTCCATTGATGGCACCAGCATGGAGTACTGTACGCTGGCAGAAGCAACACAGTTTTTGGCCAATGCAGCAGATAATGTCAAACTTGAGATCCTTCCCCATCACCAGACACGGCTAGCACTGAAAGGCCCAGAGCACGGTAAGAGGATCTGTAGCACCAAATGCATCTTTTTCTTTCTTTTACTTTGCCTGCCCTTGCTGAATGGCCAAGAAAGCTATCGCAGCATTTATGTCTTTAAATGTTGTTTCAGCTCCCCACATTTTGCTTCTGCAATATCTGAGCAGGTCTGTGTTTTCTCAGTCTTAAGGTATCCTCCGAGACTCCTATGGCTAGAGAGGGAAATGTTTTGCTAAGAAATGGTCTGCATACTTGTAAATGTACATAAAGCACCTGTTGACTCTACTGTTGCAGTCGTTGGGGGGGCTACAAGGTAGTTCAGTAAATGAATCTCAAAATTGCTTCTTAAATTTAGAATGGGGAAGAAGAACCACAGCCAATTTATTTTCAGCATATTGACTTGGTAGTCTGTTATGATCACTTCATTAATAACACCTGTTCTCCCCTAAAATACTTACCCCCCCCCATATTTTCTCTTTTTAATGACATTATTATTTATTACCGTTATCTTTTAAAGTACTTCTGAGATTGCTTCTTGGGTTCATTGTCAGTGCTTATGGAAATGGTTTGTTTGGAAACAGTTCCCTAGATCCCAGACCTTTTACACTGTGATATTTATTTCATAACAAACATTCTTGAATAGAATGGCTTTCCATTTTCAACTCATATATATATAAAATGTCTATGTATTTGAAGATGGAGGCTGCCTGTCTTGTCTTCTGACTCATCCTGAGAAAGTGGCTAATTCACAGTATTCATAAATTCAGTCTAAAATACTGCATGTTGACGGACATGAAAGAAGTAGGGTTATCAAACACACAGAAGAAGGGTTATCAAATACACAGATAACAGATAACTGTGTTGCAGCATGAACATGAAGCAGTGGTATTATTTTCTGAGCCTGTAATACTGTACTTCTGCCTCCTTTAGACCAAGACAAAATTTCTGAGGCCTAGAAATGTCAGTGATGGTAGATGTTCTTGGACATCTATCTAAGATCCAGGCTGTCCCTTGATAAGTGACGCTCTAGTCAGCTTCTCAAGAGTGATGAACATTGAACTAGTGACTGAGGAGACACTAGTTTCTCACAGACCAGGATGAACAAAAAGTAACCCTTGTTCTTCCATTATTCAACTCTTTCCCTTTTCTACTTAAAGCTCTTAGAAGGACAAAGGAGCAGAGAGTGATACTGCATAGGCAAAATGAGATGGAGACCAAATTTTGCAATATATTTCCATTCTGTTCAGTTATGACAGTACATTGCAAACAGACCTTTCATTTTTTTGAAGTAAAGATGCCGCACAATTAATTTCTGGCTGGTTAAAGAACTTTTGAAGAGTGTTTCTTTTGGGAAGACAAGTGCCAGAGCCAAAGATTTGTGTAGATGACTGTATTACTTGAAGCAGTTCATTTGTTAACCAACATTTAAAACAGATTGATGCTTTTAATGTTCTAGGCACCTTGACCCAGTGTAGATGCTTAGAAAAAGCGATGCTCTTGCTATGCCAGAGTTAAGAACTGGCTGATACAAAATCATGCCAAGGTGATCTGCGAATGATATATAAGAGCATCTTTTGGGGAAAAGTATCCCTAAGGTAATAAAGTTGCTTTCTTAAGCAGTTACTTTCAACAAGGCAGAATAAATAGGATGTTTACAGCCCTACCCAGCCCCTTACCAGGTGGTGCTGCTCCAATAGGATGACCAATTCAGGATACAACATGCTTTATGGAAGCAAGTACTCTCCTGGAAACAACCTTTCATCAGGTGTGGTATGACCTAGAGGCTGCAGAGAGTAAAAATCTCCCTTTATGTGTCTGGGATAAGCTGAGTCATTAGGGCTGTATCTGTTGAGCTCAGTTATTGGTCTTGTGGGAACATGTTAAGAATTTAAAATGGACGCGGAAAGTCAGTATATAAAATAAATTGAAATTTTAGCTGTAAAATAAAATGAACGGCACTATCAAAGATTTGATTTTTTTCATGTTTTTTTTTCCTTTATACTGTGTTACTGACATTCATTTCTCTTGCTGCCCCATTAGTTTTATGTTTGCTGTACACAATGCTGGGTTGAAATAGCTCAAATTACCACTAAATTACTACGGTTACACACAACAGGATTTTCTTTTACAGAACTTTTGTCGAACTGGGATTATCCTTCTACAAGCTGAGCAAACTGAATATGTGTACCTTCCCACTTTGTAGGACATTTTTATCTCTACTCTCAGCATGAAAATAAAACATTTTTAAAAGGTCTCAAAGACTACCAGATAATTTCCTGCTGGAAATTATCTTTTTAATTAAACAAGGCTTACAGCAGCTTCAAAATAATGAAAATCTACCTGGCCACATTGTTCTTATCAGATTTTAATTTTTGCACCATAGTTCAGAAATCTCACTGTCTGTGCGTGTAATCAAAGAGATAGTTTCACCTGAGAAGACACAATAAGTCTGTGAGATACATATGGCCATATCAGGCTGCTGATGCTGCTGTTTCTGGGACTTTTCTGGCTTACGTGAGATCTTCCAAAGTTCCTGAGGGTGGTGATGCCAGTGGTCCCCAGGGGCCCAGGCTGGTCTGGTGCTGGTGTCGCACCCCTCCCTCACCTTTGATATCTATTATGGGGGAAAAAACGTAGTTCTTTTGATTGAAACACATGCTAGGGCACAACAGGGTGCTCTCAGGGAGGGACACTGCTCCTGGGAAATCCAACCAAAGGCACAGGGTGAGACCTGGCAGTTCCAGGGCCTCAGGGTCCCCACCACTCCACCAGGTTGCAGGGACACAGTGGGCCCCTGTGCTCCCCTTTTCCTCTCCCTTCGCTGGTGTGCACTTCACACTGTAGTGACAGGCATTGCTTTTGAGTCAGAGGAGGGTTAGTATAGTCAGGCAATTAGCAGACCATTACTCATGTAGTATGAAGTGAAACAAAATGATGTTTTCCTTCTGGCACGGCACAGTGCTTGCTGCGGTGGCTACCCTTTTTGCCCTTATTTTGTCTCATGGAGTAAGATGTGAACACAAGATGTGGGTCCAGCTTAAACGCTCAAGGTTTTGGGCTGCTATTAAAATCCAGCATGTGAACATATGTGTCTTCAGCCATTATAGGTATAGCAGATAGGAGAGAGACACAAGTAATACAGCTCATGAGCCAAAGATGGCAGCTTCTCTTTCATAGAAACTGAAAAAGGGCAGGTTTAGATTAGATATCAGAAAGAAATTCTTTATTGTAAGGATGGTGAGGCACTGAAACGGGTTGGCCATGGAAGTTGTGGATGCCCCGTTCCTGGTAGTGTTCAAGGCCAGGTTGAATGGGACTTAGAGCAACATGGTCTAGTGAAAGATGTCCCTGCCCACAGCACTGAGTTTGGAAACTAGATAATATTTAATGTCCCTTACAACCCAAACTGTTCTATGATTCTGTAGTATGGGTGAATCCCTTGGTGTTTTAAAACAAAAATTCAGTGAATAGTTCCCAGTTTGAACTGTTCCTTTATGGTTCAGCAAGGATAGAGACATGCTGAATTTAATGATGGCATACTGTATTTAATCTAGGGTGACTTCAGTCACTTTCCTTTAAGATTTGACAAATCAACTAAAATGTTTCCCATTCTCTTGGTAAATACTGGTCTTCACTTTTGACATATCCCAGATTCCACGTCATAGAATCAACAATCAAATATAGTCTCAGATTTCATCCAGTGAAGGATCATTTCAAAGTTTTGAAGATCAAGTTAAAAAAACCCCAACATTAAATTGCACTTCCAACTAACCAACAAGACGTTTCTTCTTTATTAACCATATTTCGGGATAGAGTTTTCCAGCTGCTGGCCTGGGGAAGTCCTTTACTGCACAGAATAGCATAATATCAACAATAGATGGTGGTAAAATTAAAATGTCAATACAGTAAATTGAAATGGCAAGTAAGCACCTTCATTCTAGGCAGTGCTATGTATAGTACCTGGTTGGTCTTTTTAAAGTAGATGAATGCAAGCAGAGACTTACTAACCTTCATTTAGTGGTCATATATAGTAACTTAGCGTTTTCTAAGAAAGTTTGCAATCTTAGCTACTATACCAGAGTGAGATTAGAAATTGATTCAGTAGACATCTTTTTTAAAACAAATACAAAAAGGCAAAACCCCACAAACAATAAGAAGCATTTTTTCTGAGAAAAAATATTATTTCTATTCCTCGAGTTATCAAGCCCCAATAAGAAGACAAGACCAGGTTATATTTTATTTTATTTTATTTTATTTTATTTTATTTTCAGTTTATTTTCTTTCTTTTACTTCTGTTTTTTTGTCTGTGCAATTCAGTTACTTTTACCTCTTCTCTGGTCCTTTTGTTTTCTGATTTTCCATCATCCCTTCATGTGAGCAGTGAACGTTCAAAGAAGCAACAGGCAACTTACCTGGGATTCGTGTGCCAACAGCCACGGCAGCCTCCTCACCTACCAGCATTATAACACCTACCACCCTGACCATTGCAGGATGCCAGCCTTGAAATTCCAGAAAGCGCCTCCTCAAAAAAACCTTCGTAATGTTCCACACTTCTTCCTGCTGACATACTCTCTCCTCCTCTTCTTCTTCCTCCTCCTCCCTCCTCTCTTCTTTCACTCATACTTTTCCCATTTCAGGCTCTAAAATGTTTTTAGTTTTATGGATGCTATCCTTTTTCATAGCCATGCCAAAGTTATTTCTGACATTTTGCACCTTTTCCTTTCTGTAACAAAGCAGGTTTTGTAGACAGGAAAAGGCTTGAAAATTCTGAATGAATCAGCTCTTCTGTTATATATGAGTAGACCATTAGATTCGAGTAGTGTATATAAAGCATGATTTTTGAATGCAAAGCACTGCTTACAAATCTTTAGTCAGAAATTACGTACCACAAAAAGGCATTTCTAAAATCAATGTATCTAGACATACTGATCTGCGTTGGTTTGTGGATATGTGTTGAAAAATTTAATTTAACATGCTTCACTTAAAATGAGTTGTATACTATGAATGTACTTTTTGTATTTACATTATCTTTGTTAGCTTCCAGTGAGTATTTTCATGAGATGCTGGCTATATTTTTTTTAGGGTCACCTGTGTGGTTTAATGTCTTTGTTACTGGAAATGCACAAACCATTCCTGTGTATCATACACAGCATATACATACAATGTTTGATTCATTGATGAGTTACAGGCATGTGCTGCACTCTTCCCAGAAGACTGAGTGCTGTATGCCAAGTGTTTGATTTCTTACAGCAGCTCTGGTGTCTTCATCCTTCTCTCCTACCTCCATGAGTGCATACAGCCTGAGTTCCCTGAACATGGGAACCTTACCTCGCAGCCTCTACTCCACCAGCCCACGTGGGACAATGATGAGGCGGAGGATGAAAAAGAAGGACTTCAAAAGCTCCTGTAGGTGGTAACAACATTTGCTCAAAATGTGCAGTGAATGGGTGGAGGAGGGGGAAGATACAGAAGAAAAGGTACTCCTAAACAGGAGAGAGAATAATTGGAGTTTCTGTTAGATGTAGGGAAACATCAGCGTAAAAATATTTGTCCAATGCTAAAAGGAGATGAGCAGATATCATGCAGCAATAACTGTCTCATCTGAAATATATGAAGGAATGTTTTCTTCAGACAGTTCTGGAAGAGTTTGTTGTACCGAAGTGGTTTTCAGATTCCTTTTTCAACTCTTCCAGTTTCCATTAGGGAATAGAATTCATAGCGGAATAGTCAAAAACATATTGCTGGTAAACTCAACCAGCTATCACATTATGGAAGACAAAGAGCTTGCCGCAGCACCTCCTAGGTAGTTCTGATGTTTACAACTACACCATAACCTGTACAGTTATTTTTGTGAGGAAGAGCAACAAGTAACAGTAAAGACTAAATAGCCTTATTTGACTAATCTCTGGACTTCAAAGCATGGATTTCCTATGAGTCAGTAGTTTCCCAAGACAGGGTAGATACATTTCAGGCTGTTCCACTTTGTATATTATTGAGTATTCACAGGGCAGGAGAGAGTATGGCTGTGTCAGCATTTTGTTTCCCAGACTCCATGTATGTGCCACCTCTCCTTTTGGCTTGTCCCTCTTTGTGTATCCTCAGCAGTTCAGTTCTTCCAGAGCAGGGAGGTGAGAACTGCCCTGTAAATCATCTACTCTGGTTAATAATGCTCAGAGGTCCATTCTGGAAGAACTGAGCTGCTGTACATTACAGTGCTGCTGCCCTGTTTTGAAGATTGCCCACGTCATAGCAAAATCAGAGCAAATCAGCAGCCTCTAAGGCCGGTCACTATGGAACTGTGACGACACGTTAGAGAGGAACTGAGGTTTTGCTTTCTTGCAGCTTTTGTTGTTTGCTTGTTCTTATTTCTTTCATAAAGCAAATATTTTTGCATAACATTTGCCTGTAAGTGCATTTTTTCTTTTTAATCCGATCAGCCATTTTTCACAGCTCATCTGTTGACATGTTAGCTTCTAATGCATTCTTTTGGGTTATGGGGAGATACTTTGGTAACAGTAGGGGTCCAGGTCTCACATGTTCTCATGCACATGAGAAACAGTAGTGGTATTACATTAGTAGTAATTGATTGAACATCAATTTGAAAATCAATGCAAAAAATAGTTCTTCTGTTGTGCTATATTTTAGCTGTTCAACAAAGGATAAAATCCTGAAAGCTAGTCCTTTTATGGATCTTGGAGACAGCTGTTACTTATCAAGTTCTTCAGGTATTTTTCCTTCAAGGAAGCCTTGCCCTATGGCGTGTTATCTTGCAAAGGCTCATAACAAGGCCAGTGACACGGCATGTAAGTGGGACAGTCACATAAGCACTGTAACCTACATGAAAGATTCTTCAAGTCAGAAGGCCTTGAAGGCTGCTATGATTAAACAAATCTCTAGCAAGGAGAAGCTAGAATGAGGCTTTGTTGTGGGTTAGTTTATTATGCATTTGCATTGTGAGGTCTGGATATAGAATGTTACAAAATATGTGGAACTGACCCCATCACTGAGTGAGTCTGTGCTTTGCTACAAGCAGTGACTACATCAACAACCCTGAATCAGAACTGGCTTTGGAGGAATTGGCTGGCCAACCAGGCTTGCCTCCTCTTTCTGTGAGCTCGCTTATAAGTTCATGCAGACTTCTTTACTCTGTTGTTAGATCTATACCCCGTACTCATGACAGTAGTAACAATCAGCTTAAGAGACCCACACTACTCTGAGTGTGCTACAAGTGACCATGATAGAGAACGTCTGCTCCTGTACCTTTCCACTATCCATGGATAAGACTTGGAAAACCTTGCCCCTCCCCCTTTGTGGGAGACTCATGAGAACCAGGTAGATTGACTGCTGTCCTTTTCATAGAAAAGGAATAGCACACTCTCTTAATTTTAGTTGGATATTTTTTTCTTTAATCCGATTGGATCATTTGAGGATTGTATTAATGTAACTTATAATAAATCTATAAGGATGTCACTTGGGAAGAAAAGTATGTAGGGTGCCATAAAGTTTGCATTGCCAATTATTTAAGAAAACTTGCATAATGTAATGTGATGGTGAAGTGCGATGGCAGAGGGGGTTACAAGACTTTTATGACCATGATTTTACAATCATTGCATTAGTTACACAGATCTTTCCAAACGTGTGGTTGTAAAAATTGAGGGCATGCCCTGCTGGCACATGCTTTATTTATGCCACTTGTTTTCAATTTTTATTCTTCCACCTCTTTTGTTTGTTTGTTTTAAAGTATGGTATTCATTGTGGAAACACTTAGATTATTTTTGGGTTAAAGTTTAAATTGTGAAGTATTTTGTAAAAGGTCGACATTAGTAGTTGAAAGTGAGACATAATTTATATCAGTTTACATTACTAGGGTTCCATATCTGGTAGAAATTGGAGAGGCTGTTAGACATGCATGGGTGTTGTTTTCTCAGCAGCTACCAGGAGAAATAGTGAACATTTTGCAGTTTCTGGAAGCGTATCCATGTATGTACCTTTGAATACATCTTGCTCTGCTTCTCATATAACTACAGGAATAAAAATAACAAGTACATAATCTTCAAATTCAAGATCATTATTTACATAACTTCAGGGCATACAGCAAAACAGCCCCCAGGACTGTTGCTAAGAGTTAGACAAAAACTATACAAGTATGCTGAAATGTACCCCTAGCAGTAGCAACCAGGGTTCACTGGAAGTACATATACATCCATGTCACTTTTAAATCAATGAGGCTGCTTCCTGGCCTGAAAAATTCTAATCTATCAGGCAGCTAAAAAATGGAAGTGTTTCTTGCTGCAGTTATTGTTGAGTTACAAACCACAACATTCTCAAAGTCATGGTTTTGGGTACCTGTTACATTTTATAAAGGCTTAGCAGATAGCTATTGTTACATAATTTGGAGAAGATATTTTTATCTCTGCTTTTTTTTGTTCCTGTTTCTCTTTCATTTTCATTGAGAGTGGAAGGATTTTCTAATTGTCACTTTTAAGTGTCGACATCATCAAAATGTTTATCAGAGTTATAAATCCCATAGCTAGTGACTTAATTTCCCAATGTGAATTAAAACTTTAGCTGTCCTAAAAGTTGAAGTAAATTTTATGAGACATTTAGATTCCTGGTAGGGCATTATAAAAAGAGTAAGAAAGTTACAGAGTCAGCTAGATACCATACCTACTGCATGGGGGGAATAGACACATAAGTGATGGGAAACAACGATGAAGCTAACAAGTAATTGTTATGTGACCTTTAAGAAAGGGAAAATGGAACTTTTCTGAGATTGGATGCCCTAAATTTTGGCATTTCTAGAAGGTGTGTTAGGGAATCTGGTATTATATTAACTCTGAATTTATTTGGTTTAGTCGTATTTTAGCCTCTGCAGCAGTGAGAGCTGGAGGAAACTTTCTGATGTGCAGTAAATGTTAAAGCTGGTGGCAGTTTCTAAGAACAGATTATTAGTATTTGTGTTTCTGTATAAGCATGTCTTACTGAGTACAGGTAAAATAAACAGTAAGAAGGAAGCTATTCAGTAGCTGAAGTAATATACAATTCTTACATAAGAAAATTAATATATGAGGGAAAATTCACAGTAATTTGGGCAACTTCAGAGTGGAAAGAAGCTTTGCTTGAAGAAAACAGAAATTCATGAGATTTTTGGCTGGTGAAACTTTTCCGAAGAACTGTCATTGCCAACTGTGCCACATCAATAAGATTTTATATGAACTTTAAGAGCAAAAGTCTAATGCTTGCAGCCCCAAAAATACTTATATAACCTCTGACATCTTTGTACAGTTGTGCTAATAGTATCTATAAAGTCAAATCAAGAATTAATTTTTTCCCACATCTGAGAGAAAAAAAATCCATTTGAAAACTATCCTTCAGATAAACCATGAACTTTTACCTAATTCTTAGTAGCTATTGCAGGCAGAAATGGGTCTTGAGAGAAATTAGAGGTGCAAAGGTAATGGCGTAGGTTATTAACACAAAACCATTCCAAATCCTCGGCACTGAAGGATTATCATTACTGAACGGGAATTGAAAAACTCTAGCTTTCTGTGCAGGACATAATAAAAGGCAGTAGTTTGTCACAGGGGGAATTCAAACAATGATACAGTAGATATTTAGACAGAGATCAAGGAAGCAAAGGTGCAATCTTCTCCTTTCATAGGTAATTGCATTGAATCTCAACTTTTTTTTGTCTTGATTTGTTCTGTACTACAGCCTTTCATAGAAAGAGTGAGAGGGAGAGTAAATCAGGAGAACAGAAGTAGCTGCCTGTGTTTCTCACAGAAGGGTCCCCCAGTGGCTTTGAGAGACCCCAAAGAACTTTTTTTTCACACAATATCTTGAGATATACTGGTTGCTAAAACAGTAGGGTTTGTTCACCTTCCTTACAATATCCAGTTAACCTGACAACTTGCTGACTCGTAGTAAACATGTACAAGAAGAAGGCATCCTTACTTCTTGCAAACAAGCCTGATGCATGTGCTTTGTTGCTAATAACAATGCATTGCTCTGAGATGTTAAAAAGAGCTCATGCAAATTGGCCTGAATAACAGCTGGGCTTGTGCCTCTAATTCCCTTAGCTCCTGGGAAAATTCTGCTTATCCACTCCTCAAACCTGATGTAAACAAAATTCAAGGATGTTTTGAGATCTTTGGAGTGGGGGTATCAAACACATTTATTTTACTCATTACAAGAACTATCTTTCTGCATTCTAACGTACAACCAGATGTTTTCTATTCTCTTATATGTCATAACTGTTTATGCATTATTTATAAACTTTAGCCTAAATTGACTTTAAAAGAGATGTTTCATTGATTCATTGATTTACTGTACAGATGAATTTTCTCAAAAGGCAATGAAATTTCTGCTGTGTATGAATGTTTTTCCTCCTGGTCTGCTCTGTTTTATAGTGTCTTTAGCCTCTAGCACTGTTGGTTTGGCTGGGCAGGTCGTCCACACAGAAACCACAGAAGTAGTGCTGACAGCTGACCCCATAGTAGGGTTTGGGATACAGCTCCAGGGTAGTGTGTTTGCTACCGAGACCTTGTCTTCTCCACCTCTCATTTCCTATATTGAATCTGACAGTCCGGCGGAAAGGTGAGGTTCTTTCAATTGACTTCTAAGTATGTTTTGGTGAGTGTTTCTTGGGGTACTTTGGACTGGTTGCTTTCAATTTGTGACAAATTGCAGGGCCTTGTTCAATGGAAGTGGGGCAAATTCTTATCATCCAGAGTCCTCCACCAGGAGACTGGAAGCTGTATTCATGCAAAAAGGAAAAAAAAGCAAAAACATCACTGATGCCAAAATACTGATAATTGTGCCATGGAGGGGAGGGAGGCTGTTTTAGTTTTAGTTTTAGTACAGAATCAAATTTTAGGGAATACCAGAGTTTTGACTTACTGATTATTTCATTGCAGCATTTCAATTGCATTGTTATGCTTACCTATGTATTTAATCATGTAATGAGAACAATAGTAGTTGCACAGGCAAATACTAGCTGTCATTTCACCTGCAGCCCAGGGTCAGAGTTGGTGTCCATGGGTGGGGTGGAGGCAGGAAGACCCCTCTTCCTGGGTCCTAGCACGTAGAGAGCACAGCCCATGCTGGGAGTGCTCAGTACAGTCTTAGTGCAAAGGGACAGCAGCTTCTGTCCCCCTCTGTGCCTGGGTAGACTGTTGAGCTGCTACGCCACAGTTCTCCTGCAAGGTTACTGTTGAACGTGTTTGATCAGATGGCTTGTATCAGGAACTGTGTGGCCAGCAGGGCAGTGATCATCCCCCTGTACTCAGTATTGGTGAGGCCACACCTTGAATCCTGACTTCAGTTTTGGGCCCCTCTCTGGAAGCATACTAAAGTGCTGAAGCGTGTCCAGAGAAGAGCAATGGAGCTGGTGAAGGATGTGGAGCACAAGTCTTATGAGAAATGTCTGAGGGAGCTGGGGTTGTTTAGCCTGGAGAAAAGGATGCTCAGGGGAAACCTTATAGCTCCTACAACTTCCTAAAGGAGGTTGTAGCCAGGTGGGGGTCAGCCTCTTCTCCTCAGGTAACAAGTGACAGTACAAGAGTAAACAAGCTCAAGTTGTGACAGGGGAGGTTTAGATTGGATATTAGGAAAAATTTCTTCACTGAAAAGGGTTGTCAAGCAGTGGAATAGGCTGCCCAGGAAGTGGTTGTCACGATCCCTGGAGGTAGATGTGGCAATTTCACACAGAAATGGTAGTCTTGCCAATGCTGGGTTAAGGGCTGGACTCAATGATCTTAAAGGTCTTTTCCAACTAATTGATTCTGTGATTCTGTGATATTGCTGGTTCTGGTTACATGTACATCTGATGATTGTTTTGTATCGTTGTGTACCAAGGTGTGGGGTGCTGCAAATAGGAGACAGAGTAGTGTCAATAAATGGTGTCCCAACAGAAGACAGCACATTTGATGAGGCCAATCAACTGCTCAGAGACTCCTCTATCACCAACAAGGTCACCTTGGAAATAGAATTTGATGTTGCAGGTATGAATGGCCTGTTATTCTGTCTTGTAAGAAAAATGAAGGAATAAATCCCAAGTACATTGCAAGTATACAAGTATTAGGCATCCAAGGTGGAGGCTTTCTTCTCACATCTGTACCATTCAGTTTTCAAGTGACTTATTTGAAACGTATGTCTTCTTGGACAGCTTTCTCATTTCACATAGGCCTGCAGTGTACTTCAGAATGAAAATAGAAATGACGGGTCCTGTAGTAAGATCTGGTGACTGCCTCTCCTCTGAGATATTTCCGGACATTTTTCTGCCCTGAGATAGAAATGTTCTGCTGAGCGGAGACAAATCACCTACAGGCCAAATACTGAAATATTTTGTTAGACAGAAGAATATCATAAAAGGGTGAATAAACAGAAAACTCTCAGGAATTTCACTTACAGTATATCAAACCAACAATCTAAATAAAATAATAGAAACTGAATTAATAAAGGCCAGAAAGAGTCATTGTTAATGTTGCTGGTGAGTCTTTATTATCACTAATGGCTTTCCTTTATTCTGTAATGTGTTTAAGCATAGAATACATCTATAAAATCACAAATTGTATGTATTAAACAAGCACACATTATGTGTGCACTACCAAACTATGTGAATAGTAAAAACTATTAAGACTTGTCTTAAATCTGACAGTAGCTCCTTTTTAGTCATGACAATGTCAGATGTGCTGTATTTTGCGTAGTGTGATTATTGGTTTTGGTATTATAAAACATTATGTCAAAAGTAGACTAAAGGTTCCTACTGTAATTCTGTATATCCTTTAGGTGTACAGACATCCATCTAGTATAATGTTAAAAAAAGGTCAAATACAGTGTGTACATTCATATACATAGGAAACAAAATATTAAAAAATAAGAAAACCCAATAATGAGAAAGTTGCTCAAATACACTTGAAATAAAATACACATGTATTTTATTCCCTGCACTTGTCTGTGCTTCTCCAATTTACTCCATGATAGCAGACTCATACTCATGGTTAGAGTCCTCTGCCACATGTGTGTTTGTACGTTTCCACAGCTGTAAATTTCAGTTATTCTTTTTCAAGCCAAGGGCCAAACCTTTGGTAGCAGTGATGCCAAAAGTCAGGGCTCAAATACAGTGCAGTGTGTTCAAGTGAGCTTTTTTCTCTGTCAGCTCCAGGCATTTCTCCATTACGGATGTTTTGATTCCTTTTCTTCCCACTAGATGTAAAATCCATGGCAGTTACCTTAGTGGACAGTTACGAAAGTGTTAATCCTACAGCAACAAAGGTCTGAAATCCTTACAACTCAATCTCCTGTCCTTTTAATTAAAAGTTATCTGCCAGCAGTAAAATTTTCACATGTGCTCTCAAAACTTGCATATGAGCTAAAAACCTGCAGTCTCAGCTGGCTTCTAGCCCGTGCAATCTTCACAAATTCAGTTAAACCTTAAAAAAAATTGAGTTACTGTGAAATTAACAGTCGAGTTATAAATCATACTTCCTGTGTCCTACCTCCTTCACTTCAGCACCTGTGTTTCATCTGTGCCATGTGATTCTGATGTGATTTCATCAATTTACACGTATAGTTCTATGCACTTGGAATTCCTCTGCCTTATAAATTATCTAACATTTTAAATATATTTTTATAGAATCAGTTATACCAAGCAGTGGAACATTTCATGTGAAACTACCAAAGAAGCATAATGTGGAACTTGGCATCACCATAAGTTGTGAGTAAAGTGCTTATTTTTCAGACCATGTTTATGAGATAATCTGCAGAGACTAGATTTTGTGGCTAGAGACTTATGTTTCTTTTGGTATAAACTTCTTTTTCCTTTTTCTAGCTTCTTTTTCTGCTTTTTCTCTGATGAAATACCATTCTATAACATATTTATACTTCCCTTCAAATAGTTAATGAAGCCAGAAGTTTGCCAGGTCTGATGCTTGACCTATTCCTTCATGCATAGTACATATTTAACTCCCATAAAATTTTTTATTTAAAAAAAAAAAAAAAAAAAAAAAAAGTCAACAGAATTAGGTCCATGCAAAAGTATTTCCATGGCTGTGAAGTTTAAAGCAGAGTCTGCCATGGTCTCTCACAGGTTCTTGAACAGAAACCCCACTTAGCTCAAGAGTTCTCACAGGCATGAGGATTCACATACATGGGATTGTTTTCTGCTTCAGAACCCAGAGTCTCAATCTGTAGAACTGTTGGGCAGTCCTGAATGTGTGGGTCACATAGCAAAATCCTGTTTCAGTGAGGATTTTAGAGATTGCTAAAGAAGGTAGCAATGGTCCGCATTAGTCTGTTTCTCAAAAAATATTTGTTACTGTTGTTAGAAATCAAAGTGTTTTTATACTTATTTTGTTAGCAGATAGTAAATACTGTGTTAGGACTGGATTTTGACCATGTAAACTCTGGCATACTGAGTTCAGCCCTTGATGGAAGGAAAAACAATCCATATCAAAGTTAATGGGCTTGTGCCTGACACTGCAGAATGGTGTCATCAGAATTAGCATTCCTTTATGGTTGTAGCCTTTCTTAAACTGTTAGTCTTTCTTTGGAATTATTCATGTGTCTTGGGGGAAGACTGTGCTGTGACTTGTATTCTCAAAGCTTTTACTAGCACAATAGAATAAGGTTAATCAAAAGTACTGCAGGGTACTCAGTGCTGAGGATTACATCTGAGGAACAAATGAGAGACACTGCAGGCCTGTTTGCTTGCATTGCACACTTGAGTGAGTAATTGTTAGGCTCTGTCAGATGTGATGTGATGCTTGAAGCAAAATCAAAGGTCTACATGTGCAAATGAAAATATTGGGAAATGAGAAAACCTGGAGTGAGACTGTTCTATTTAAATGTTACTCTTAGGATCAGTAATGGTTTGTAAGATTATTGAAAAAATAGGGTCTTCCTAGTAATTTGATTTGTGTTGCTTTTTGGAATTCAGACATAATGTGCTTTTTTTTTTGTCTTAGGAATAAACTTTTAATGTTTTTGGAATTTAGTATTTAGCACTCCTCTTCCAAACTTTGCATACTTTACTGACTAGGAACTTAATTCCAAAAATTAGTACTTTATAAAATTAGTGCTTTTTATAATCAGTGACATATGATTGGTCTTTTCTCTGCTCTTCTCTGTCTACTGCAGTATCTTTAATATTTAAATTAATTTTTCTGGTATATATAATAGTCTCACCTATTAATACTATTTAATGCATATGAAATGTATAGAGGATTAATTATTTACTTGGTTTTAAAGGGTTTATACTAATAACTGAAAGTTTGTGAATTTGCTTGGTAGAAGTCTTGAATCGCTGCATTTCATGCTTGCTTTTCAGTACTTCACTTTGTTCTACCTAATTAATTCCTAAATGAGGCAGTCTGATTTGAAGAATATAAGCACATATTCATTTGAAGAATATAAGAATATATTCATTTTGTCAAGTTCCTGTCAGGGCACTTCAGCACATTAGCATGCCATTTATTACTGATATTGTCAGAAACCTATATGATTTCTTTTAAAAAATGAATACTAAGGGAAACTTGACAGAGTTGGTATGACCAGTCTTAAACCGGGGTGATGGAAGTGATCAGATCAGATGATCAGATTTTGGGCTTGATCTGTTTAAGTGCTATAGAACTTTTGCATCCTCTCTCTTCTCAAGTTAGTGGAGTTAGGGATTTTTATGAGAAAGTCATGGAATTACCTGACCTGAGAGACAAGACAGACATTTTTTGTCAAAAGGGAAATGTAACCTTACCTCGTATTGGCACCTGAACATACATCTGTTTTAAGTCCAGGACTTCTAAGTCAGCTGTTAGGAATCAGACATCCTGTAAGCAAAATTTATTTTTCTTTCTTTGTGATGTTTTGCTTCATAATAAACACCAAGTGTGCCTGCATGGAGTTACAGCCAGGTATTTGAAGGCATATCTGAGGTGATATGCAACATAAAGACAAGCTAATTCATGGCCCCTGCAAAACAAGGCATGTAATAGGGGAAGAGACTTCTCTTAGTTTCAGATTTATTAATGCAAGAGAAAAATAATAGAAAAAGAATAAAAATCCCCATAGATAGCAAAACCCCGCAGAAAGCAAGAGAAGAAAATTTCACGAGCACCACTGTTGATGTTAATTCAGGGCTCTGAGTTCAGGAGAGTGCATGTCAGTTACCTCACAGTGGGCCTTGCCCACTGCTGCCTTCATACACACGCTGGACTCCTGTCATCCTTCCCTTATCTCTGCAATATCTGTCTAATTTTTCCATTAATAGATACACTCAATACAGACTTTATTTCATAGTTTGCAAATACAAGTGACTATGGAGTTCATGCTTCAGATGTCATTATTTGCACAGCTGTTTAGAGCCATTAAAATATCTCAGTTCTTAAAATTATGTAATCCAAATAAAGCATGACATAAATAATATATCATATATACTGATAATATAGATTTATATATTTATATATGTATATAAAAAAAATAAAGCAATGTCCCTGCTTTTATAACAGAACCATTCCCTAAAAGAAGGATGGCTTTCAAGTAGATCTAGTAGTGTTCAAATCTGTTTCAATTTATTTGCCAGTGACATTGATTTTAGACCATGTAATGGAATATAGATTTTTTTTTTTTAAAGATACATTTTTGAGGCAACTGACTACTTTATCATAGACTATTTTTTTTTTTAAATACATTGAATGATATCCAATAAAGTGACCTACTAATAGATTCTGGTAATTGTAGATAACAGGTTTTTTTTTTCATTTGCTTTCTTTCTTAAGTAAGATTCTGATATCCTTACTGGTGATGAACTGCAGCACTTTGCTTCATAAATAATCTTTCTGAAGCTAATGGAACTACTCAAGGAATAAGAAGCTGCAAAGCTGGTAAGAATATCAGAATCTCACTGAAACAATCATCAGTTTTTCTAAGTCATTTTGACTAGCAGCTATACTATAGTCTCCTATATCGTTTTTGTATTTCATCAGAAACAAGCTTTGTAAATATCTACAGATATTTAGCGTTGACTATGAGAATTTACTTTTTAAAGCATGTTTCTGTATATTTTGGGATTTCACCTGGCAAACCCTACTTTATTTTGCAACGTTACAAGTAATTATTTTCAAGACAGAGAAAAAAATCAGCAGATTTCTCAGCTGCTCCACATGTACCAATACTTAAGGAATAAAAGAGCTGCATCAGTCTTAATTTTAAAAAGCTTTTTCACCTATTTGATAATCACACTATTTTTAAAAATGTCTAATAGCTGTTAACCAGCAACGTAGACAAATGGATTGACTTTGTGTAAAAAATATTTTTCCATCACATGAGCATTTTCCTCTGCTTGTTTAGTTTGTTCAGTTTGATAAAATTCCAAAGCTTGAAGCCAGGCTGAGATTAGTAAGTGAGTTTTGGCTAGGTGGTAGGTGAGATGTCCACTCCAAAATCTGTTTAAGTCACTTTTTGGTTTGGTGTGTTTTGTTTTTTTTTTTTAATTAGCAGTGAAATAAGAAAGAAGCATTGTTTGAGGGTTGTTTTTTAACCTAATGGAACAGCTGATCTACAAAACTGACAACACTTCACTGAACTTTCTTTCAAGTGGCAGAGGAAGTGTAGTAGTAGAAGTAGGGTAGAAACCTGGTATGGAGACCTAGGATCATACAATAATTTAAAGAGAGAGAACAAACAACTTGCTTAAGATCAGCCTTTTAGTTGGAACACTAAATTTAGTTACCTGTACAACCTTATGCACTGTTTGGTCCACTTGTAGTTCTTCATACAGACTGTGTAAAGTCTCCGCAAAAGCTGAACAGTAGGTAGACTAACAGCTGGGTCAGGGAGCAGAAAGGATGAGATTTTTGTTGGACAAGCAGAAGGGGGGGATAAGGAGAGAAAATGAGTGGAGAGCCATAGCAGGGAGACAGCAGATGAGGAGAGAGACTGAGCTGTGATCAGGAGTAGGTGCAGCTGGGAACTTGAACAAGAAGGCTGAACATGGCTGAGTGGTAGGGTGCTTTGTTTATAATAGCCTCTTACAAACAAAAAAAATTCTGAAATTAAACATAAAAATAGAGACTTGAAGCTGTACGGTGTCACTTCAAACCTGCATTAAAAGAGTATCTTAATTAAGTGGTCAAATACTACTTTCTCCCTGGAACTCTTGCTTCTCTGCTCTCTGGGGAGAGTTCAAGCAGTGGTGTGTAACAAAGGGGATGAAGGCTGCGTAATTAATGAGGTTGAGGATTGCAGAAAGACAAAGGATGTGATCTCATGGTCAAGATGGTTTAATGCTGCCCTGGAGAAATTAGAGTGTTTTTCCTTTTCTCTGCAATAGACCTGTGCTGAGACAACTAATTTTTGGGAGTGGAGATTTTCTGGAGATGGCTGCTTGATTTTCTGCAGAAACTGTCGAGATCCTGGGGTTGCACTTGCAAAAAAGCTGAGCATCTGCAGCTGTTGCTAAAAATGCCAGTAGTTGTGCTTTGGACATAGAAGCTGTCATATTCTACAAATGACTGTGAGATATAAAGGCGTGGATGTCTAAAATTGCTCACCAAAAAGTGTCATATTTTGACCTTAATGTTCCTCTGTTTCCTTTCCTTATCTGTAAAATCACGATAATAGTACTCAATCTTCTTGCTGGGGACAGCATCTGTTCACCAGTATTTGGAAGGCAATCTTAGGCTGTGGTGCTGTGCAGTACAAAAGTTCAGGAGATAATTAGTGATTTTATCTCTGTAACACAACTAGTTTGTAGTAAGTATGTCATGAGCATTGAACACTAATAAAGCAAAGTGTACCTTCTTATTAAGGGCTTGTCAGCGTGGGGTAATTCATTCCGCACAAAGATGTGTTTGGTGCCTACAAAAAGGCTTTCATCCACCAGACCCAATAACAGCCCAGGGTAACTGACAAAATACTGCTGGTAAACACTTACTCAGTTTGAAGCTATGATAACTTTGTGTGCAATATCATACCCTTTGCATCCACAGATACTCTGTGGCTTTCCACTTTGAGCTGTGCTCTTCCCCCAATTTTAGTTCCTTTTCTCTTCTTTTTGCAACAATAATGGACTGTTTTCTTAAGTACTAGTATTTTGATAAGACATTTTCATAAAAGTATTTCAATACTCAAACCCTACACTGCAGACAATGTAGAGTGGGTAGCACATAACCTCAGATACTTGTAAGGCAACTCAGAGGGTAAAAACATAGAATTTAAAAAAAAATTCACCAAAGTGATACTTTAAAATTTTAAACAGATACTAATTGGTGAAACAAATCCAAAGAATTCAAGAAAATCATGGAATTGTTATAGAGGATATAGCTGACCTATGGCATGAAAGTATGATAAACAAGCTGTGAAAATTACACATCTTGCAAAAAGTTAATTACGGATCTCTACATCGCAACATAGACATTTCCTGAAAGCATGCTGTTTCAGACAAATTTCTAAAAATTCTTAAAAGTCCCTGTATGTCTGTCTTCTGGACTTTCAAGACATTGCATTTGAAATGTAGCTATTTAGCAGTTCCTGAAGAGGTCCTTTGGACATTCAAAGTCTTTCTTGGCCAGGACAGCTAAGGTTAACAAGATCTGTTAGCATATTGTGCTGGACACATCACTATTAATTTACCTTGTGGTTGCTGTAGGTGAAGATTGTCATTTTCCATCAAAGAGAAGATTCATGAACTGCTAAAGTAACTGACATCAGGATTTTGTAGGTGATCCTTCAATATGGGCAGCTTTTTGGGTGATTGTCAGTTAGGCATTGGAGCGTAATGGAAAAGTACCCTCTGTAAATGAATGTAGAGGACTCAGTACACAGAGCAGAAATTACTTGGGGCAGTCAAAGAACCCTAAATGAGCAAAGCCCATTAGCACTTCCAGGAGAACTGAGAGCCTTATACCACCTGGAAATGTTCTAATATTAGCACACTCTTTGTTAACAACAGTCCCAGAAGTCAGCCTGTGTTCACCACATGGACCACCTCTTGGCCAGAGCAGCTGTAGTGGCATACTTCCCAGTGGTAGACAGCATGTGCCACACAGTTGTCTTTCATCACCCACAAGTTCTAAGCCCACTGCTTACCATATCAGATCTTCAGTGCAGTCTTCTGTCAGCAAATGGAAGAACCTCACAAAACAGTTCATTCGGTGAAACCACTCCAAGAAACAGTCCTCTGGAAGCAGTCAGTAGTTGTTGTCTTCTTCTGGGATAGTTAATTGCTTCCTATGCAATCAAAAGTCAAGCAAAATTGCTGAGTGAATTTCTTGGCCAAGGGAAACTTGTCAAATATTTTTTCACAAGTCAGTAAAGAATTGCAATGACTGGCATCGAAGAGCAGAGCATCCTTTTAACCATGAGGGACAGATAGAAGATTAACAGTTAATGTCGGATACTTCAAAAAAGAGATGAGTTAGGTGTGCAAAGAGAAGAGTGGGGGGGGGGTTTACTAAATTGACCATTGCTGGAATTCTAGTGCTTATAGTAGGTATCCCCAGTACAAAGATGGGAAAAGTCTACAATGCTTAAGGCCCAGCAGCAGTATAGGGGGACAAGGTTACTCAACAAAAGAGGCACATGTTTACTTTGAGGAAGCAAGCATCCGTGTGATGTAAGCTACATCTGTGCAAACATGATAACTCTGCATCAGCCCAATGATATGTGTCACCACTATCCACAGCATCTCATTTATTGTGAAGTATATCTCTTCTCACCCAGGAATCATTACCAAATTTGTACCTCTGCCTTAAGCACTGGGTGGGACAGAAGTGGATGTGAAGAACAGGGGTTGGCCCACTCTACATATTTTGCCAGAGCAGCTCTGTAGGTCAGAGATATAATAAAACAAGATCTGTTCTGGCAAAGGATCATCATTAGTGCTTGTGCTGAAAAGTTCTACTAACAGAAAATCTTCCTTATGTGTTATAGCTACACAGCGTTTTATATAGATCATTGGAGCTGTACTGTGATATCATCACATGGTTCAGTCCTGGTCTATCCCAGAATTCAGACACATCAGACTAAGTGTACTTTGTACCAGTCACTGTAATTCTGGAATTTTCTAATTTTTGAGTCTTAGTAATGCAGTCCTACTAATATGTTACTGATGTTTGTTTTATTATATGTATGTTTTATTATATAATTTAGAGGAAGGGAAGGAATATAATACAGGTAAATAATGTGTATGAAGTGTTGACTTATGGACATAATTAGCTCGTCTGCATATCTAGAAATAAAAACAAATGCTTGTATGTATTCTTTATTACAGCTCCATCCAGCAGAAAACCAGGGGACCCTCTGGTTATTTCTGATATCAAGAAAGGAAGCGTTGCTCACAGGTAAGACAATCAGTAAAAATCTGTTTCTGTTGTGTAACCAGCCAGATTCAAGTTAAACAGAGGGAGATTGTAAGAGATGCTTTTTTTTTGTTTGTCTGTAACAAACAGTTAAAAATTTAAAGTCCAGTGTATTAAGAAATAATAGTTTTTAAAAATCCATCTCCTTTCTAAAATAATGTTCATACCTTCTAAAATACCTTTCTTGTAATATTACTAGACTTTCATGTAAGCTTGTTCATTTGTTCACAGGACTGGGACACTTGAACTGGGTGATAAGTTACTTGCAATAGATAACATTCGACTTGACAATTGCTCAATGGAAGATGCTGTCCAGATCCTTCAGCACTGTGAGGACCTTGTAAAGTTAAAGATCCGCAAAGATGAAGATAATTCCGGTATTAGCAATGAGCCTATTGCAGAGTCTTGTGTATTTTCAGGAGTTTTAGAACATGGGGGTTTTCTTTTACATTTAAGTTTTAGCAAAATGTTTTTTCTAAATATGTCTGGTTTATGCTAATAATAATCAGAAAATGTCACCTAAAAAGAATTTTAGTGGTGTATAAAGTTTTGAATTTTCTCACTGGCTATACTGCAGGCAGGAACTGCACTGCAGAATGGGGTCTTCAGTTCTCTGGAAAGGGAGTTTCCCCACATGTGCAGCCATATAAAGTTGATCTGTTTCTTATCAGAGTATTGAGATTTTCTCTGCTTTTAACGTTGGAATCATGGTTATCAAAGCATGCTTTGTCCATAAACTTACAAATTTGTTTTCAGTATGACTGTTCACATGCTTAAAGGTAAGTAGTACTTTACATGCTGTGCTGAATAGCTGATGGAGGAGCCATGTCTGATCAGCCCAGTGGAAGTAAAGGACCTGACATAATTTTGCACACCTGGAGATAATAAAGTGAGTTCTGTTATGCATTGTAGTGGCAAAGGAAGTAAGACAGTTATAAATACTATTACTGCTGGTAATTTGTATTACAGTGTTACACAAAAGCATGAACTGTGGATTCACTTCTCTTTAGCTCTATACAATTTACAACAAAAAGGCACAACCTGCCACACTTTATTGTTTGAAATCAAGTGCAACTGTTGAACCAGTGTTTAGAATTGCATTATAACCCTTTTTTTTCCTTTAATTGCTTTTGAAAGCAAACTAAGTATCTTCTCTGTATGATCAGTATAAAGCAAAGGCAGATGCATTTGGTACCTTGTGCAAATTGGCTTTCAGAAGTAAATTTTGATCAAGGAAAGTGAACTGCCAATGCTTGGCAGGATATTGTGGTTAGCTCCCTGCAGATGATGAGGTGGGATTGGCTACACATAGTTGGTCCATCCTGGCCAGAGGTTGTTCAAACTGACCATGGGCTATACATCCCAAGGGATACCTCACTGACAGTTTCTTTGCAAAACTGAACCAGGTATGTTATGGTAAGCAAACTGCAACTACATTTGCCAGAAGATTGACAGGAAGGAAGTTTTGCTTTTTCTCCTGCACAAGAGGATTTTTTCAACTGTTCCTGGTACATAGGATCCCTCCTTCAAATTCTTCCCCTCAACTGGGAGTCTCTCATTATCAGCCTGCAGAGAAATTACCAAAGACCATAAGAGAGGAGCATGATTTAGAGCCATGTAGAAGAAGTAGTAACTTCTCCCACACTTCTGTTTTTCCTTCCTCTGCTATCTCTCCAACTCCTCCCCTCCTCCCTTCTCCAGACAGTTGTATGTGTCTCAGAGCTGTGTTCCTCAGAGCCACTGTGCAGGTGAGGCCAGCAGCAGGGTAGTACATGTCATGTGCTCCCCAGACTGTGCTGCTCTTTGCCCTTTTCACTGTATTGGTCAGATGTTAACTCTGAAGAGCACGAGACTAGTGAACAGAGCAGAGGCATTGTATCACAGGAAAGGAAAGGTGGAAAATCTCAAAACCATGAGACCCACAACCATGGTAGTTTGATTATATTTCCTCCACAGATGGAGATACGTTTTCAGCAGTTTTTCTTTTCTCTATTTTTATTGCCAGCTTCCCAAACAGGACAATTTTATCTCCTGGTTAACCTAATGGCTACCACCTTTTCTTGAATATCAGCGTTCTTTGCTTTCATTGCAAAATTGGCCTTTATGGTGGATTCAGGCCACATTGGATAGCTCACATTGCTGCTGCCTGGAGAGCACTGAAAGAACACCATAGCATTCTGCCATTAATTTTCTGACCTACAGCTAACCAGAAAAAAGGCATAATGGCTATTACCTTTTCAATTATCGTGGAGGGTTACTTTTCATCCTTCAGTTGAAGTCTTGTACCATGTCAGTGCCACACCTGCGTAAACAGTACCAGCATTAGATCCCAGGGGATTTGTGGTTGTTCCATAAATGCTTTTAGCAGCAAGGATGAGCTGCCATTCTTCTGCTGTACAGTGGCAGCATGCATGCTAGCCCACTATATGCCAGCCAGAGGCTTCCAGTGCCGTCTTGGGAGTTGGGTGCTTCTGGGAAGAGCATGTCAGATAAAGTGCTGTTGGTGTAAACTGTGCCAAAACACTGATGACAATGCCTCAAGTAGGCATGAAAATCCCAGTATTTTTTGCTGAATAAACACCACTAGTTCTCCTCTCCTTTGATTCTCTGTGTGTACCATTTTCTTTATGTGAATAGCAAGGAAGAAATAGATCGGAGTTGGGGTGGGGGGAAGCTAAAGAACTAAATGTTCTGAAAATTGCGAAGAAACAAAGTGGCTCCAAAGCTATTAGTCTTTCTCCATCTCTGCTTAAGTACTGTGTTCAGTATTAGAAGAAAGAAACTTTGAACCTTTGCTAGTGATGTAGGTATCTTTCTTCCTTTTAAAGCTTTTCTATCTACAGGAGCAGAAATGGGAACATATGAATTTTCTAACTTGTCTCAGTTTTAGTAACATTTACAGAATGTGCATCCTAGACATTTTCCACATTCACTGAACTGCTCAAAATGTCATTACCCACAGATCTAGGAATATTTGCCCACCAGACCAGTCATCCTGGCTGAATACCAATATCATAACATGAGCAAGAAAGCATTTGTTATTTTGACCTGAGAATATGGCATTTTAAATTTTAAATATTACTTCAAAACTCAAAGATGCTGCAGTTGATTACTCTCCTGCTGTGATTTTTATTAATAATACGTAAAGAGCATGCGCTATATAAATACAGGCACCTTTCTTCATGATACAACAGCTATTGAGTATGGTTTAAGGAAATACATTATATTTAAGCTTACCCAGTGACGTATTCTTTTCCAGTTCTTATGATTGTTTGGTGAGACTAAAATTTCAAAAGAATTCAAATAACTTCATGCAATATAATGAAGTAATATCTAATGGAGTTATTGTTCAACTTCGTTGATAATTCAGTATTCAGAAGCTATTTTTGATTCTGTTTCAAAAAGCTTAAAACATGTCCATCAAAACTATGAATTCTTTTATTAACACAGCTGCCCATCTTATAATGACTTTTGACTTGCCAGAATTCTTTTAAGGAAGTTTGGGTTTAAAACTTTTGAATTACCTTTAATTCTAAATACTTCCTATTCAGTTCAAGAAACAGCTGAGTATCAGTATTTATACAATAGTAGTAACTTGCCTTTTCTCAAATAATGTGACCTTGCAGCAAAGAAGGCTGACAGCCTCCTGGTCTGCGATAGGCAGAGCCCGACCAGGAGGTCAAGGGAGGTGATCTTTCCCTTCTACTCAGCATCAGTGAGAGATTTCAGGAGTGCTAGGGCTAGTCCCTGGGCTCCCCAGTATAAGAGAGACATGGACGTATAGTGGATGAGGTGCAGCAAAGAGTCACAATGATGACGAAAGGGCTAGAGCATCTCTCCTCTGAGAAAAGACTGGGGGAGATGAGACCACTCAGCCTGGAGAAGAGAAAGCTGAGGGGGATCTTATCAGCATGTATGAATGCCTGAAGGGAAGATGTAAAGCAGACAGAGCCAGGCTCTCCTCATTGGTGCCCAATGACAGGACTAGGGGCAATGAACACAAACTGAAACACATGAGGTTCTGTTTGAACATCAGGAAACACTTTTTACTTCGAGAGAAACCAAACATTGGCACGGGTTGTCTAGAGAGGTTGTGGAGTCTCTACCCTTGGAGCCATCCAGAGCTGTCTGGACACAATCCTGGGCAACTAGCTGTAGTTGGCCCTGCTAGTGCAGGGAGTTGGCCAAGATGGCATCCAGAGGTCCCTTTTAACTTCAGTCATTCTGTGATTTTGTAACAAAATAGCCTGAAGCTATATTTTAATGGGAAAGAAGATCTAAAGATTTTAAACAGAGTAAAATTTAGTCTTAATAGAATGAGGCAAGTTTTTCTGGTGGCTTGTGTCCAGGTTTTGGCAATAAAAAAGAAATTGACAGTAGATTTTTTTTTCAAAATAATAGAATATGGTTGTGAAATGTATCTGAAATGTAATCCTTTGAAAATGTTGTTTGATTACCAGTCACTAGACTGAATGTGCTATTTTTTCATTCCCTCTTTCATAACAAACCAATTGCATCCCCTTGGCATTTATTACAGATGAACAGGAGAGCTCTGGAGCAATTATTTATACTGTTGAGCTCAAGCGCTATGGTGGGCCTCTTGGAATTACAATCTCTGGTACTGAAGAGCCCTTTGACCCCATAATCATTTCCAGCCTTACAAAAGGAGGATTAGCTGAAAGGTAAATTGGAAAGCAAATTATTTTTAAATGTTTCAAGATAAAGATTTGTTTTGTTTACCTGAAGATGCTAATTTTTATAGCTTAGAAATTTGTTTTTTTAATAATTATCCAAATCTGACTTTATAATCTTTTTGCTGTTGTTTTTTGATCATTGCCAAGCTCAGGAGCATGAGCGATATCTTAACAGGATGTACGTGTATATACTGTACAAGGCAGAGCAGAGAATTGCGGTTCTTATTATAAATCGCCAAGGAAATACTAATCAATCAAACTGCTCAGTCACAGGAACATTTTAGCAGCCTTTTAAAACCAATAACCTTGTACAGTATAATAAGTGAGGAAAGCACTTCATGTGTCTAAGTTTATCTGAACTTGTCATATACTTATCTGCTACTGCAATCTGTATGTGCGCTTTCATACACCATAGCAAGCATTATCAGAGGAGCAAAAGTGCTCCTTGTGGTAAGTGATAGAGAATAATGAAAATGGTAAGGTTTGCTATCACCTGTTATTTCTAAGATTGGTTGAGTCATTCAAACTGGTACCTTTGGTGGTGGTTTCCCAGAGAACACATGAGCACACATGATACTATGCACAGCCAGAACCCAGTGTGTTTACACAAAAATAATTTGTTTTCCTTTCTTGATTTGACCCATCCTGAAAGCCAATAGCTGGTTACTTGCTCACAACACTTTTGTTATGTTGTGAGACTTTCAGAAACTTGACTCATTTCAGAGCCTAGTGAGCTGTCTGAGGTTGCTCTTAAACAAGTGGGCTGCAATGAATATCATCTACAGGTGATTAACTCAACTGTCTCAGTAACAGAAATCAATATCTTCATGCCTCAGCTCTGCTATTTGTCACTACAACAAAGGTGACTTGCTTCAAGCATTTCTAACAAAAGAATTATTCTCTAACACAGCTATAAAAGCAAAAAGAAAGAAAGGAAGGGAGATAGAGCTTTCATGCTCCAAATATGCAAAGAAATTGCCTTTGTTGCTTTTTATGCTCTCTTCTCAGTGTTTTACTTCTCTCTTATTTTAGGACTGGGGCAATTCACATAGGAGACAGAATCCTTGCCATAAATAGTAGCAGTCTGAAAGGAAAACCTTTGAGTGAAGCCATTCATTTATTACAGATGGCAGGAGAAACTGTCACCTTGAAAATCAAGAAGCAAACAGATGGTGAGTGTGGCCAAGGGTACCATCAGTGGTCCTTAATGCGTGTGTTATTACAGATTAACAAGCATTTAAGCCATCTATGGAAAAGTATTGTGTCAGTAATAAAAAGCAGATTCTTGGAACTGCAGTAAAGCAATGACCACCACCAGCCCTTTTTTTTTAATCCTATTCAGCTACCAGTCCCAAGAAATTTTCTGTCCCTGTGGGTCACATGAGTGAACTGAGCGATGCTGAAGATGAAACCTCTGCTGCACAGAAATCTGGCATGCTCTCGGACATCTATTCCACTACAGTCCCAAGTGTTGACAGCGCAGTAGAGTCGTGGGATGGCTCTGGTATTGATACCAGCTTTGGAAATCAAGGTACTATAAGGAATGCAGTTGACATTTAAAGTAGGAATTATTGCCTTCATGGCTGACCTTCCTTTGCCCTAAAGAGAACTTTCTATCTGTACTAACTTTAAACTCTGTACTTTGTAATGTGCTGCTGTCTCATTATGACCATACACCACACCAGGCAGCATGATTCCTTGCACTTGGCTGGCCTCAGATTTACTCTTTCATGAGGATGTGATGTGTTACAAAGCATTTATCAATACATTAACAGGCTTTTGTTAGCTTTACTGACATCTGAATAGCCTGGTCCATAGCTCATCCACAACTAAATGAGCTTATCCTTCAAAGACAGATCAATGCAAGGCACAGAACACTCTGGAGATGTTCATGAATTTGATGCCCATATGCAGTTAATTTTTAAGTGCCAACAGATTTATTATAAACTGATGAAGGGGAACATGAGTCATTGCTTATGATTTGTAAAGCTTTTGCTTCTTCCTCATTCCTGCAGAATTGACATCTAACTTTCAGGTGTTGAAAACAATCATTCTATTTAAAAACATGATTTTCCATAATGATATTTTTTCTACTTCTGTTTGACTATGGTTTTAGATAAGTTTTTCAAATAATCTCAGTTTGTAACACATGTTTATTTAGGCAGTGAGGGATACAGACATCTTGTAATATTCTTGATAACAAGAAAAATAACTTACATGCAGCTTCAGTGTTTTATTTGACTCTTTTTAAAATTTTTACTTCCCTAGTAAAGCATGTATTCCCACCACCTGGCAGGTATTTGAACAGGTAGATCCTTACCTCAAATTTAATTTTTTCACTGAAGTTAGAGTTTGGATGAATTTTCCCCCTTTTCTGTTTTTAGCTGTGTTGGTCAATTTATCAAAATAAGTCATGTTAGATTTTCTTCTGATATTTTTAAATTCTAAGGAGAAATATTGCTGAAAATGTGCCAGAACAGTAATTCTCATTTCCTGGGTGAATTGATGATATTTGGAGCAAATTGTTCAGCTGTGGAAAGGATTGAGGCCCAGAATGCTTTCCAAAGTCCTGATGATTCAGGTGCCATGCCAAAACTAAACCAGTATCTCAAAGCAGATTTTTTTTTAACTCCCTTGAAAAAATCAACCCAGACTTGGCTGGATACATGGTACTTCTGCTAAACAGCCTGAGAGTAAACAGATTTGTGCCTTTATCCCTTGCTGTGGTGGTGGCTCACATTTCTAATAAAGTTCATTCTGTCTTGACCTGTTAAACTGAGTTTGGCTTTTCTCCAAACTTTTCTTGGCAATAAGCACAGGATGAGAAAATTGAGGAGTTTGGGGGATGTTTCTGGAGCACCAGATAATGCTTTATCCTATTAGTTACCAATTTAATGCTGGTGAGCTATCTTTTCTCTTCTTGAATTAATACCCCATTTTGTACCTTTGTCTTATGTGTCTGCATTACTAATCTGGAGCCTACCCCTCACAGCAGTCACATCTTTGCAACCAAAACCCTTCCTAGAATCTGGGAGTTTGTTAATGTCTGCCAATTAGCTGGAAAATGCACACAACTGTGTAGTTACATGGGATTTGAGGGAGACAGGTCTAGACTGATTTATGGAAGCAAATTACCCTCTTTAGAGGAGTGGCAGCAGTGCTAGTTGTTAGTCATCAACAAAATAGAACTTTCTAATCCAATATGCATATCAAAAACCAGCAACTGTAGAGCTCAAAAAGGAATACATCAATATGAAGGATATTATATATGTGTAATATTCAGCTCTACCATAATGGATTTTACTTACCAGATCAGGATCAGCTTGTGACCAGTTGATCTGTGTGTTCTTGATAACATCAGTGGGAAGCTGGTTCCTACTTGGAATTCAAAGTATACCTAGTTCCGTTAAAGAAACACTATTGAAGTAATACCTGCTTTGCATATATGATAAAAGCACTCAGAAATAAACTCCTCAGGTATAAAGGCCATCTAATGCCACTTACACAGCCTTGAGATATTTGGAAATGGGTGATAGAGAAATGGCTTTCTGCAAGGTGAGCTTTCCAGGGCCGTATACTGGTCCTGGGAATGTGTACCCAGGACCATTGTGAGACAGGCCTTTTCTGAACTCTCAGAGCCCTAGTAAAAAGGGTATGTAAAAAGTCAAGTTCGTGGGATTTTTTAATGCATTTTTGAAAACTCTTTTTTTTTTTTCAATAAATCTAAAGCACATTTTTTGTAATTTTGGGCATGTTGCGTATGACCATGTTAACACATTTTAGCACATCCATAATATGGGATATATTCACTAGTATTCAATCTAGGATGTCAAATGGAAATTAATAAATTGTGGCAATGTCTAGAACTAAACACAGAAGCAGCTGAGACATAAACAGTAGAACAATGTTAGATATATTTAAGGTTCTGCTTTCAGTGGACTTTCACAGGAGAAGCTCTAGAGCACACCTAATTCCAGACATAATTCAGATCATAAATAATCTGACTACAACTGCAAGAACAAAAAAGGTAACAATGATGAATCCACAAGTTCTAGAGAACCCCGCTTCAGAGATGTGCTTGTCTGTCATTACAACATATGCAGTGCTGTAAATATAGAATTCATCTTTTTAGGACACACCTATCAGGCTTCAGGATACAACTTCAATGCCTATGAATGGAGGAGTCCTAAACAGACTAGTTTGTCCCCTCCAAGCAAACCACGAAACCACCCATTTCATGATACAGGACTGGGTGATGAGGAATGGGATCGACCTACAGCAAGCAGGTAAGTTCCCATATGAGTTTCTGTTTTCTGATTTGCATCAACCCTGAGATTAGCTGAGCTGGTTAGAGCATGGTGCTAATAATGCCAAGGTTGTGGGTTCAATCCCTGTATGGGCTATTCACTGAAGAGTTGGACTTTGAAGATCCTTGTGGGTCCCTTCCAACTGAGAATGCTCTGTGATGTTATACTGTGGTATCTGGAGGTTGTGGTATATGGTAATATTTGCTGGACAGCCTTGTCCAATTCCCGTTGATACATCGTTCACCAGTACTGCCTTTATCACCTTTGGGAAGTGAATGGACACATACCGGAGCTGTCAGTTTGAATCAGAGATGTAAATAGACATGTTATAAGTGCACATCTGCATCAGTGCCCCAAATTAACACTTAACTGCTGGAATGAAATTATGTTTTTCTAATGAAGCTATAGGAGCTCTTCCTTTAAATATGAGATACAGTATACTTCATGAAACTTATTAGGGTAGATTAGTGATCTTTATGGAGGATTATGATGCCAAAACCAAGGCATATATTTATTTTGAGTTACTTCAGCCTAAAAAAACACAGTATTTATCTCTTAAAAATAAGCAAACAAAAAAATTAGGGCATTTCCCTGGGCAAGCTTCAGAAAAAATCTGATCTGTTTTCCACTCCACAGAAATAAACCTACAAATAATGTGGTTAAAGACAGCTGGCATGTTAATCTTATGTCTTCCATAAAAATTCATTTTGGTTTGGGCAAAGAAGCAAGAATTCTTCTTCCATAAATGTTTGAGACATCCACAGTGATTCAGTAGGAGAAAAAAGTGATCCATGTAGAAACATCTTGTCCAAAACTATGGTAGTTTACCATGCATTTATTCCTCCTCTTCTGAGAAGTAAATCTCCTTTTCAGTTAATTTCTCTGCGGACAAGAGAACTTCCTGAGGGAAGAATTCTTACTTGACAATTATTGGAGATAGTGAAAGACCCAAATGTCTCTTATTTTCCTATTCTAAGGTTGATCATTAGTGGAACCGCTGCAGAGTCTTGGGTAATTCCAGCTAAAAAACAGTTCTTCCTCAGATGTGGGAAGACATGCATCACAGTTAGAGAGATTTCTGTACTTTTTGTACCCATCCTCAGGATCTGCAGGCTTGCATGTCCTTCATGAGAAATAACACTTTCTTGGTGTACCAGCACAATGAGCCTGAAATCCCAGTCTGCGAAAATTCAAACTGAGTACTAAAGAAAACCTTTCTGATGCCTATAGAAACAGACTGGAGAAGTAAATCCATAAGGTCCAGTCTGTAACCTTTGAAATACAAATCAAGGCAAAGTTTAGATGCTGCTTTCAGAATCTGAATGACAAATCTTCTGATACAGCTGATTGCTCAGTGGCATTTTCTCTGGAGACAAGCTTGGCAAGAATGATTGCTAAGATCTGGACAAGCGTGAACTGTCAGTCCATATCCAGCTCCTTTGGTTCCTTCTGGCCAGAACCACACTAGAAGTTTTCATAGGCTAGTAGTGGACAGTGTTTACTAAAGGAAATTAAGATAGCTTTCTTCATACTGCCCATTCTTGGTAACCTAATGTCTTTAATATCAGCATCTTTATCTGCAGTTAAAGTCCATATTTTGTTTTGCAAATGAGATGCAGCCAAAGATTCCAGAACACCTACTGTTTTGCAGCTGTGTAAGTAATGGGCTGAAAAAGCTGATGAGCAGTGAATCAGGAAGCTGGATTCTAAAATACAGAATTTGGAAATCAAAAGCATGTATTCTATTACCATTTTAAGGCACTGTTCAGCAGAAAGTATGCACATTAAAGAGTCTTGTTCTGCTTGTCAGTTTGACTTACTCTTGACAGTAAATTACAAATTAAAATAATGGTTATTTTAACCCTGTATCTAAAATGGATTGTGCCACATCTGATGATGTTCCTATACCAAGTGCTGGACTGTTTGAGAAGAGCACATCTGTTCTTCCAGCCTGCTACAAGGATCCCAGAAAAGCACCTCTTCTAGTTCTAGCTAGGCAAGTTATTTTCTTCTCTAACACTAGAAAGTAATTTTTCTTACCTTTATTTTGTGTAGCACAGCATCCAAGAATATATGGCAACCGAAGGAGACTGAGACATCAGGAGAGAATCAAGAAAACCATTTAAAGCAAACTTCTGTAGAAAGATCAGGTGGAGAGAGCACCAGAAGCACGAAGAAGGAGGGCAAGATGTGGAAAGGTGCCTCTGGAGGGCAAAGGAAAGGTGGGGGACAGCTGGAAGAGTGGAATACATCCAGGTAGGAAAACAAAAAGTGCACAAAAGCGATATCCAGCTGGGCTGAGGCAGAGATGGGTGGTGGGGGGCCTGAGAGGAGAGAGAAAGAAAGGAAGAACAGTTGAAATGAGAAAAACAGGGTAAAAGCAGAAAACACCACATTAACATGCCTTTGAGGGACAATGAAATTTCAGTGGGCAAGCGAATGAAACCAGAGAGCTTAAACTGCTCTGTAGCCTGGTGTCTACCTATCACTGCCAGGTAGGACAAGTCTGTTACAGTTCCTGCTCCAGAGATAATGTTTTACACGTTAAAACAATACTTACAGGAATGAGTCTGCCATATCCTAAGACATCCTATCACCTTCTGATTTAAAAAAAAAAATTTGTCTCTCATATGGCAATAAGAACCAAATCATAGACACCTATGTCTTTATTATCTGTCCTACTACATTTCCTTCAGCATCTTTAGGCATCCGAACTTTAAGTCATATATCATATGACTTAAAATCAATCTCTCATGTTTCAGATAAAAAAGCAGTTTCGATGAGAAATTATTTTGGTACCTCTTTTGACTTTTGGTGCAGTAGCTCAGCTACAAATTACTCGTGTGGCTGTAACGAAGATGCAAAAGTTGAGATTTCACACACCAGGTGACAAGCCTCAGAAAAAGGGCAAAAGAGGAGATGAGAGCAGAAGAAGAAATTGCTTCAGCTGAGTGGTCCAGATGTATAGGCATCATGATTTCATATTTCACAGAAGTCAGAGAAGAAATGGACCTCCAGTTCTAGGAAATCCAGACTTGCTGTCCCAGACAGTTGCCTCAAATTATCGTATTCATTAGCTCAAGTTCCATTTGATAGTGTGCAGTGTAACAGGAGATATTGTAATGGATAAATTAGTCTACATTCAACATTCACTATTGAACGAAATACTTAGATTTATTGAAAGAGCACATTTCAGAAGTCGAGGATCGTTCTAAAATCATGTTTTAAATACTTTCTTATCTTGCCTGGGAGGAATTGCATCTGTGATCTGAGTAGGTATTCTCACCATTACTGTATCTATTGCAATATCTTAGAAGAGACACTGATGCTAGGTGGAGAATCATTGCAACAAGAGATTGAAATGGCTGACCATTGTCTGCTTGACTGACTGCAGCTGTAAGAAAGCATCTCTGAGGCAGAGTATCTGTGTGAAGCATTCAAGCTGTCGTCCCTTGTGCTGGGCAATTGTTCTATTTAAAAGCTATTCTGTAAACAGTTACATTCATGCTGTTCTCGGTAACACATTGTTTGTCAAGCAAGGCCTCAGATGCTTCCATAATAGTGTTTGCTCTGTTTATGTGCTGTTTAGCACCACTAGCTGCAATCCATGAGCAGCTGCTCCAAAGAAACAGCTTGCTGCCACCAAAAGGGCGAATTGTCATTCCTTCTTTCCTCATCCTTCTTCCCCTGTGCCTTTCACATAATCAGCCCTCTCCCATGCAGCAGCTCTGATGTTTGTGTGAACCTTTATTGAGCTGCTTCCCCTTGCCAAAAAAACCTCCTGCTTCTTCCCCTGTATGCACACATACACTGTAGTGGTTTTGCTTTGGGCTGTGTTGCTGCAGCCCAGAGTTGGCATTTTTTATCAGACCTCACTTGCTGAGCAACTTCCCTAACATCACTGTCACCAACATCTGCTCAAGAGTGCTTGTAATAAGGCTTTGGTGCATTTATGAAACACCAGAGACCTAAGTTTCCATACAAGTCAGTTGCATCCCTGAAAGTTTCTCTGTGTTTATGTATGAAATTATTGGAGCAATTTATATTATGGCAGTCAGGTGGCTTAAACTCATAATGATAAATGCAGCTTAGGCTGAAGGAATCAGGTAAAAAGCACACCGTCCCTCTTTGGCAAAACACTATTTAAAAAAAATGAGGAGTCTTTCCATATTGCCTGGGAGAAGTCTGTGAAGTTGAAAGGTTTTATTGCAAATATTTGTTGCACGGAGCAGCTCTGCACACAGCTACTGGTTGATTCATTAATTTTCATAGGGAGGTCCCAGTTTCAATCCAGTAAAAACGTGTATTGAATTGTTCTTGGAATCCATTTATCTCCTTACTGAACAACTCGCTGCTCAGATCCTGCCAGCTGCTAGTGACTGCCAGGTTATGAGAAGGCTTGTCTGTCATGTGCTCTGCATGTCCATCCGGCCTCTCCTGATCAGCGACTCTTCCCCACTCTCCTGCATAACGTTCTGTCATTCAAGTTGCAATCTGTGGCAAGGCACGTGTATAATATATATTTTTAGAGGGAAAAAAAAGTCCACATTTTTTTAACTTCTCATTGTAAATCTAGCTTCACAGGTACCCATGATAACACCGAGGCTGACCAGGAGGAAAATTTCTGGTCTCAGGCTCTGGAGGATTTAGAGACCTGTGGCCAGTCAGGAATTCTGAGGGAACTAGAGGTAGAAAAATCTTAACCTTTCTTTCCAATTATAGAGAAATATAATGGTTTTGGTTTGGTTGACATTCATTTTATTTTCTCCTTTTTTCTTTTAAGTTGCACTAATCACACCAATTCATTTAAAAGCTTTAACCCGTCTCCACAGGACAAGGCTGACAGGCGTCTGTGTTTGAGAAACATGACTCTCGTGGTACCTACCCTTTACCTTTATATTTTTGCTTGTGCAGCTGCCTCCCCTGCCCCTAACCAGAGCTGTTTTCTTTTGTACAATGCAACCAAAATTCTATAAACATGTTCACCCCAGTGCTTTTGACTTGCAGCTTCTGCTGTGCATAATCATCGATGCTGTCTGCAGAGGCAGCAAATGGCACAGACATTCTTAAGTGAGCATAACCTTCCTGCAGCTATGCATTCCGTTTTCTGACAGACGCTTCATGCAGCTTTTCTTAGCATGTTGTAGGTTGTCTTTTAAATTGAAACTTAATTTGATTAAGATGAACATAAAAGAAAATCACCTTTTCAAAATGTTTACCTATAATCTTACCACTCTGAAAAAAAGAGAAGCTGCCAAATGTGAGAAATGTTCATTATACAGCGATTTCTTCACTATGTAACAAATTTTTACATTTCATTTTGAAGTTGATTGCAAATCTAACCATGCTTTATGTTAGATAGTGATGGGGGCAGAGGAGGAAGGAAACAGAGTAACTTTGAGTCTTTATTTTTATAATTATCTTTTCTCTAAGTTGTCTAATCAGAACAATTGAGATTATACTGCCACTTAGAGCTATGGAATAAAAGGTCCTAAAATATTTTCTTTTATGTTCTTTTAAATTCCCAGAGCTGCAAAACTGGCAGAATCTCATTTTCATTTTTATGTTACATAAAGTCCTTTAGCAGCCAGGAGGAATGTGAAAGGCATAACTGCGTGAAAGTTTTTCAGTTCAGATTAATTTACTTCTTCAGATTTACGGCTTTTGTATTGCATGTATAGGTAGCAAAATGTGATTCTCATTTATTTGTTATTGCAAACCAGAGAAATGTAGGAGAAAATGTTATACTGGTTTAATTACATAGTTAGATATGGTTCAATACTGCAGGCTTCTCTTGCAGTTTTCAGTACTCAGAACATAATAAAAGGATATGGAAATAGATCATTCCAAAAGGGAAGTATGTCATTCATGCTGACCAGAATTCAGTTACTTCAACACGTTGAATTTTCCTCAGCCTTTCACAAAAGTGAAATTCAGAACTGTAGATGTTGTACCATTTACAGCATCACCTCATTGCACAACCCCCAGCTCTGAAAAGAAAGCCAGACCCATTCGATATGACAGGATGCTGAGAATGGCGATTCCTCTATTTTATGGAGTGCCATTGCGTAGTCAAGGACTCCTTATCATTTTTCATTTCAAGGTCTTCAGCCAAAGAGCAAAGAAGACTGTTGTTTGCCAAGTCCTCTAGATGCTTTTGCTCCATCAGGCAGTAATATCAGTCATTACTGAGGACAAGAGAGACTGTTGTGGCTACAGTCTATTATCTCATACTGAAAGTAGTGCTGGAGCTGGGAGAAAGAAGGGTGACGGACATGCTCACCAGAGTCATAAGCAAACATTTACTTGCTTGTTTTGCCCTTATTTTTTACTTCTCATTTTCAAGCAGGCTGCCTGCATCCAGTCCCAGTCAGAGTTCAGATTATCGTCTTTAAATTTCCCTTTTCATTCGTCCATTGGAAGAGATAATAAATAGGAAATTCCGCATACCCTAACCCTACAGTGGCACCTCTGTACAGTGTCTGTGCTGGAGTGCATTTGCCTCCCATTCCCAGGAGCAGAAAATCTTTCACAAGGGAGGAGGCCCCTTGTTGTGCATGGGTGCTTTTCATGTCAGTCCCTTCCACCCAGTGGATGAGGCGATTCCCATCACTGTGTTTCAAGACTTCATCCTCCATATATTTTTGCATCTAAACCAAAAGGCTAGCTTTTACTGAGATTAAAACCAGCACTGAGACAGGGGCCAGTATTAGCACTAAGCTAAGGCAGTCACTCTTGCAATATGCATGTCATGCAGAGTTTCTTTTCAGGCAGTGAGCTTACCTGCAATGAGTTTTCCTCAGCTTGGGGTGGTATCTGGGCATGCTCTCTGCCCATGATGACTCTAGAGCTGCGTGCATATTCTGCTGACTCACATTTTTTTACCTTGCACACACAGTCTGAATTGTAAATGCCTTCCTATAGCTCCAGTTCCAACAAATGCAATTATGCCACAACTTAAATGTGATTTTATTTATGTGTAAAATATTTTTAAAATAAGCAATTACACTACACACTCTTCAGTCTGCCAGGGGACTAGCTTACAAGCATAGTTGTTCTAGTGCTCAGTATTTTAGTTTGAAATGCCATCTGAAAACATTTGCCCATAGGGTTCATATATTGTTGTTGTGATTTGTTGTGGTCCTCTATTTTATAGTGACTTGCAAGCAGATTAAACATCTATCCTCTTGCCTTTTGCTGTGCCCTGAATGTTTGTGTTCTAACAAAGAATAGAGACATTTTTCCTACTGCTATGAATTAACCACTTACTTAACCCACATTCTCTGTTACAAATTAACCTGTTCATTAATGCTCTAGGCCACAATTATGTCAGGAAGTACAATGAGTTTGAATCATGAAAACCCACAACCTCGTAACCAGCTGGGAAGACAAGCCAGCTTCCAGGAAAGAAGTTCTGTAAGGCCACATTACAGTCAAGCTACTCGTAGCAACACATTGCCATCAGATGTGGGGAGAAAGTCCATGGTTCTGAGAAAATTTAAGCAAGAAATGAAAGAAATCATGTCACCAACTCCTGTGGAGTTACACAAGGTCTGTAATTTTTCTTCTGACAACTTTGAAATAATATATTCAGTACAGGGAATCTAATTATATGGCAACACAGTAAGCACTTTTTATAATGACTCCACAGATATAATTTGGGGGCCATGCATATTAGTTCTTACAAACACATTAATGATAGACCCTTGTGGGGGGAAACAAACAAATAAGATGCATCCTTGTCTACTATTTCATTTTACAATAAATCCTCAAAAGGCACTGCTCTTTTGAAAGGAACATCCAGTGGTAATTTGAATTGACAAGACCAATAACTCTTCTCTGCAAAATGTGTTCATTAAGAAAGCAAAGTTTAATTTTTAGAAAATACATTTCTTTAGAAATTACTCTTGAGGGTTTGGGGCTCCCATTGGTCTTTTTTCAAATTAACACTCATTTTGAATCAAATACATGAGACTTGATGTACATAATATAGAATGTTATTTCAAATTAGATATTGCTTCTTTCCTCTTTATAATTCCTTTGCTCTAAAAAGGATAAATAATCTTCAGTCTATGCAGCGTTTCACTGCTCAAGTCTGTTGAAATCACCTGGTGATATGGAAGTGGCTCTGTACCCCAAGGAAGCACTGGATAAAGTATCTTTAGATGTGCACAGCAAATACCCTGCAAGTTTAAGTCTCAAGTCCAGAGAGGCCATAACAGAACCAATTTCCAAAACCTTGAGGGACATTATAATGCTGTTCTCCTTGAGGGGAATGAGCATCTCATTTCCTGCACTCATCTTCCCATTAAAAGTCCGAGATCTTTCCAGGAGGCAGAAGCATGGAGAAATTTCATTAAGACATCACATGTGGCCACTCTCAAGAGATTTGGTTTGGTTTCTAGTCACTGCAGATTTGACTGAGTTGAGTTTGTAGTTCATTCAATTTAGTTCAGTAAGGTAAGGACTCACTGAGTATGGGCTAAATGAATGTTTGTAGAAGGTAGTAGAGAATTGATCTCATATATGGTAAATGAATTCATTGTCCATGTAAAGAACCAATAGGATGTGTTTAATGGTTTAAGCTATTCATATTTCCAGCTTGATGTGAAGTGATTAATGGAGTTAGTTACTGTGCTCAGTTTTCCTGAGTGGTGAATAAATGTGAGATATAAAACAAAAGTACGCCAGTAGTCGTTTCATAGCGTGTTCACATTCAGCAAAGGCACAGTTTTCTCCTATGGATTATAAACCCAGCCTTTCAGGATAAAATAAATCCTTTTCTGGAAAGGAGTCATCAGATTTCTGTTAATGAGTCAGTGGTATTCTGTGATAGTAGCTAGCTCTTAAGAGTCCTGAGCAGTACAAAATACCCTGTCCTTGAGCTTCCTATGGCTTCAGTTGAAGCCACTATTTTTAAGATTGCTTTGACCTTCCATTTTAGTAATTCCCAGTTTTCATTCAGACAATATACCCACTTCTGTCTGCTGAAGTCATGTCAAGTTTGCTTTTACTGTCTGTTTTGTCACCCAGGAAAAAGTAATTTCTTTTCTAAAAATCTAAAAGTTGAACTGCTAACAAGGATTTTCCAAATCCTTACAGTCATTCAAGAAAAATAGAAACTAGTGACTCAATCTTATGGTCTGATTCCCCAAAGTAGGCTTGTTACCCCTATGATCACACATGCAGGTTAACTCATGGACTGCTTTTGTATTCATGCCCATCTTAGCAAGTTCTTACTTGTTAGTTTTCTTACTGGTTCTTGTGTAGCAGTGAGCCTGTTACTTTCTCTCTCCTTCATTTTTGTATTAGACCTGTAGAGCTCTAGTTTAATAACTGTACAGTTGCTACTTCTCATGGACAGCTTGTCCAATGATAGTTTTCAAAAAGAGCTGCAATGCCACAGGAATGACTTCAATCAGGGAAATGCTTTGATAGAAGTATTTTTTATGTATCGTCTTGCTGGCAAATGTGCTTTGCCCTCTGCAGGCAAATGTCTTAATTAGCTGGGCCACTGACAAAAATAGGAAGTTTTGGAGAACTCTAATGGGTATAAACAGTTCTGAAATACCAGCTAAGACATAGCTTGCCTAAGACTTACCTTGGCAAGCTTTTCAGTCATGTACTTGACTACGTGCTGCTGAGCTTTCCCAGTTTCTTGGGCAGGAACCTTTGTTCTCTCTCGGTGCAATGATTCTGCATCCCTAGAGTCAGGGCCTGTGTGCCCCATAGATCAGAGTTCAGTGTGCAGCAAGTTAACCTGAGTTCTTCACTTGCTCTTTCTTAGTTCACTGCATTGCCTTCACCAGTTGTGCATTTGAACTGTCTTTGTCCTGAGGAAGCTAGGATTGAGATAAGTGTGGTACAAATCTCTTCAAACATTTGTGCTAGATGGTTTAATAAGTAATAAGTAGCATGTAATTTAGTTGGATAGTGTATTGCCATATCAGTACCCAAATTTAATGAATGCATTTAATTGATTTTATCTACTTAGGTAATAATATAGATTAATATTTTTCTAAAAATCATAGCAGACCATTTTTTAAGTTTCATAGAGCACACATTCCTCTGAGAACAAAAATATGCACTAGGATCAGATAATTTTTCAATATTATTATTGCAAGTAGTCATTAACCTAAAATTACAGGCAGTTAAAATATCTCAATAGCTGATCTGTGCAAGATGTATGAATTTAAATTAAGCATTTTCCCATAGATTTGAGAGGGAGAAGAGGTACAAACACAGACTCAAAATGTGTAAGCTTCTGTTTTAAATTTGTAACTATTTAATTGCTTATGAAATATGAATTAAATTTCCATTTCAGCTTTCGTTTTCCCTTAGGCTCCTGATGTAAATTTAAAAGTCTAACAGATCATCCAAATGGAGATTTTGCTATTGAGATCAAACCTTCCAAAGAGTTATGATCAGCAGTCCAGATAAACTAGCATGATTTAGGTGTTGCATGCAGCTATATTCCCTTCAGACAGGGCTGTTGCAAGTGAAGATGAGAAACCTGTGTGATAGGGCTTTGCCCATACCCATTATTAAATAAAAATTGAGTACTTCAGATAGCAGAGCTGAGATTTCCTTTGAAGAATATATGCTACCCTAAAAAGAAGTAGCCCCAAAAGATAACCAGTAATCCAAAAGAAAGTTCTCTGCAGATGACTTCCATCTAAAAAATGTGACAGCTGTCAAACATGCAACAAAGTTAAATTCCTACCTCATCTCTTAAGTGAATAAAGATCAGTTTCTTTAAGCTCGTGTTAAATATACCAAAGTCGAGAAGATATCCATAAGGAAAACAGTTTTTAAAAATTTAGGATCCGTAGATCTGAAGAACCACAAAAATGAGAAAGTATTTTGAAATATAAAAGATGTGATTGTGGGGCAGTGAGTAATTCCCTTCCAGAGTGCTCAGTCCCTATAAATCAGGAAAGTCCAACCTGAACAAGTGGAGGGCAATAAAAGACGTTGGATGATCATTCTCAAGTTCTGTGCCCTTCCTTGTCCCCTGCCTCCCCCCCCCCCCCATTGCAGTAACTTCCCACTTTAATGCCCCTTATAATTTTAAATGCTACATTTTTTGTCTCACAAGGTGGACATGAACTAGCATGTCCATTATTATAGACAAGGCACAAGTTAAGGTGAGCTGATGTTGAATAGCTCTTCCTAATAGATCTCTAGAGCTGAATTTATGTGTGTTTTGTTTGCTAATAGATCACTCACTAAAAACCAGGAAAAAAAGCAACACTGTCATAGAACATATGAACATATGAATGAAACTGCCATTTGTGGTGAATTGTTCTCCACTCCAGCTTGGCCTTAAGAAGGTTTTGACTGGAATAGTGTCCAGTTTGGGGTATGAAAATCAAAGAAAGATGTTGAGCATCTGAACAGAGTCCAGAGTAAAACAAGCCTTATTTCACATCACTGAAGAGAGAATAAAGCTTCAACAAGGGTGATTTAGTTTAGACCCAAGGAAAACATCTGAAGCAATGAAAGGGATTACTTTAATAGACTGTGGAGTCTCCATCATTAGAGATTTTAAAAAGCAGGGCAGATAAATCTCTCTCGGAAATGGCTTAGGTGCAGTTGATCCTGCCTTAGGACAAGAACACAGTCTAGATGACTTCAGAGAGTCCCTTGTCTCATATGCTTTTGTAGTTCATCTGGGGCTGGATCCAGCTCCACTTGACTCTGGTGCCTGAAGAAAGGGGAAGGGGAAAAGAAAAGGAGTAAGTGAAAAGGGGAAGTTTCTTCCCTTTTGAAAATTGTTTATCTGTGCTAGAACAGTACAGAACATTTTAAGTCTTCTGCTCTTAGACACTGTCTTCCATTTCCTCATGTACTTTTCAAGGCTTCCTTAAGAAGCCTTGAAACACTCCTATCCTTTGTGATGGTGAGGAAAAAAAACTTTGTTCGAAGAGAATTTGGGTCTTGGTCCAGTGCTAATTATTTTTAATTTCTGCCAGGCAAGTGCACACAAATTTGTCAGTAAAATATATCTCCCTCTTTATCTTTTTTTTTCAATCTCGCAGAATGGTGGCCTTACAGTACTTCGGTAGCAGCTTCAAATATACTTCACATCAAAGCCATGTTAGATGTGCTCTGATATCACGATAGATGTGCTCTGTTCATAACAAATCATTAGAATTTCTCCAGAGTCCTGCTGCTATAGTAGCTGTTGATACAAATTAAAATCATTCTATGGTAAATTATTTTGAATTTGCAGATAGGTTTTTCAGTAGCTGAAATGCCCATTGACTCCTAAAATTCACACTGAGATGGAGGATGTATGACAGGTTCAGCAAGAAGTTACTCTGGGGGAAGACTGCAGACAAGAAGGCAAAGACCTTAAACACCACAGCCCCTAGGAAGTTTAGAATGACAGTTCATATCCAAAAAAGTCAGTGGCAGGAAGAAAGCCTTTGGCTTAGTTAAGGGCACTTTATGTGTGGCTTTCTGCTTTGCAGTGCTGTCCAAAGGGAGAAAAGCAAGGATAGAGGATGAGCTGATGTAAAGTAAGGGATGAATACAAGGTATGTTTGTGCTCACCACGGCACAAGATATGGATACAATGCAACCCAGCAATGCACCATCCATGTCTACAGAGAAAACAGTGCTAATGCTGCAACAACTGTCCTTGTATCTAACTTTTCTCAATTTGTGCCCTGGACAGCTACCAAACTTACTAATGAGTGTGATTTTACTATAGTTAAGACACTGCTTATATACCCCTAAAGCCAAGTAAAGTCAAGAAAACAGCAGACAACAGGAAAAAACCCAACCCCCTTTAGTCCTGTTTGGAGACAGTCAGGTCTGTTGTTGCTTACCTTTTCACAATGGCAGTTAAGGCAGGAGCTCAGCAGCGTTCTTAAGGTAGCACCAACCAGCACTGCGCTCCTGTACTGCTGTGCCTTGGCATCCTTCTATGAAATACTGACCTCAGCAGCCTGATCTGAATTTGGTCTCGGCCTGCCTTGAGCAGGAGATTGGACTAGAGACTTACGAAGTCACCTTCAATTTGAATGATTCCGCAATTCAGAAACATCAGGAAGCAATTTGGTGGCTGTTACACACGAAGATGCAGCACATGGAGCATTACTAGTACCAAACCATTATAAAATTATGGAACACTTAATGTTGTCGGTTTTATCAGTCAAGGTATGGTAAAACCAGTATTTTGAATCCAAGGTGACATAAGCTATAGCAGTAAAAGCATGAGTTTGACTGTGCAACGCTATCTGTGCACACACCGTCAGTGTCAGTCAGATGGTGCACCACTGACTCACACAATTTACTTGCATAGGTTGGCACTCCTGATGTGAGGGAGAACCAAGAAAAAATTAAAACCTAAGCATGCCACTTACCTACAAAGAAATCTCTATCTTTTTCTGTCAAATAGACAAATTTACTGAACTACCTGTGAGGACTTGTCTTCTGAACACTTGAAAAACCTCCTCCTAACAGTTTCATTAACTTCTATTTCCTGCTTTTGAGTGACCACCTCATGGCTATATGTAAGAACACTGCCTGCAAGCTCTTTCAGAAGGAGCCTTATTTGTACTTTCCTAAAAGATTGCATTATAACTCTTATACTGAGCGCTTTTGAGATTAGGCTCTACAGGGTGGACCACTGCCTGGCCAAAAACAGGCTGTCTAGGGCTTACAGTGCCAATGGTCTTTACTCCCTCTGGAAGTTTTGGAGGACACAAAACCACTTGTTTGATTGAGGCCAGGTCTTCATACCTGAAACAAAACTAAACCTTATCTTGTACTCAGATCCTGGCAGCTAGAGAATGGTGAAACAAAAAACTGAGACTCAAAAAAATTACACCAGAGAAAGGTGGGTTAAATACCACAGATTTCCCACTGACAAGCAGAAGTGAAAAGGGCTGTTTATTCCTGAAGAGTAAGGTGTCTTCTGAGAACCACATAATTACAGATTCTGCCAAGTTGGGAGGGACCCACAAGGATAATGGAGTCCAACTCTTAGCCCTGTACAGGACCATCCCCAAGAGTCACACCATGTGCCTGAGAGTATTGTACAAATGCTTCTTGAACTCTGTCAGGCTTGGTGCTGTGACCACTTCCCTGGGAAGCCTGTTCCAGTGCTCAACCACCCTCTGGGTGAAGAAGCTTTTTCTAATATCCAACGTAAACCTCCGAACACAACTTCAGAATATTAACATAATGTCCGAATGGGGACAATTTTAATATTGTAAGTACCAAATAGTAGGTAAGTGATCTCTCTAATGTGGAAAAAACCCCCACAATAAAACACCAAAACCATCCTAGGAAGAAAGCCTGCCTAATGCTTGTAGAACTGGGGACAGACTTTTTTTTTCTTTCTCATCATGTCACATCCCCTCCACAGGTAACTTTGTACAAGGACTCTGATGGAGAAGACTTTGGGTTCAGTGTCTCAGATGGTTTACTGGAAAAAGGAGTATATGTTAAAAACATTCGACCAGCTGGCCCTGGTGATCTGGGAGGTTTAAAACCATATGATAGACTTTTACAGGTAATGTTTCTGGCATCACACAGGTTTAGCACGAAGGGACATGACATACAGATTACTTTGTAAAAAGATTTGTAACCATACTGGAGGGTGTTTTCTTTGCAGATGTGATTGTAGAAAACTGCAAAAAGTGTTTTCATCACTTATCTGGAACAGCCCTGTGATCTGTATTGCTTATTGTAATTTAAATAATGAGCACTACTGTTTGTATTTCTACAGGGAAAAGATGTGTATGGGGGGCAGGAAGAAGGGCAAATGATGATAATTGCTCTGCTACAGGCTGTGCTGTGTAGATTTCTTAGAGCCTTGGTAAGAAAAGACAGCACTCACAGAGGCTTGGGCTTTTATGCAGTGGCACTAACACTGGATTTCCCTCTGTAGTAGTCATATTTAGTATAAGTCATATGTAGTCATGTTTATATAAACAAATTCTTTCAGAACACTAGGTATTTCAGAACTCCAAAGGAGACATACAGATGCTTACTAGGAAGCTGGAATTTATCAAAGCATTTCCATACAGATTTGTCTTTTTTGCTGTTCCTGCTACAGACCTGAGAACTATTTCTGTGTTAATCCAAGTGCTGAATGACATAGTCGGAGTAACGTAATACTCACTCAGCACCAGTCTTATCACAGTGCCAAGTTAGACTGTGATGAAAAAACTAAATTATTTCTCAACTAGCCCAATAAAATATTTTATATAAATTTATATATATTAAGTAAAACCAGAGAAGACCTGAACTGAATTGAAACTTTAGACATGCTGTATTGCATTTAAATTGATGAACAGCATGAAGGACAGAAAACTATGGGCTGTTAAATGTCATTTATGGAGTGGGCATTGTGACAGCTGCCAACAGCTAGCACCAGTGTAAATATCCCTACTTCAGCTACGTTCTGTTTAAAGAGTGAGTAGAAAACTTAACTGATGTCTTCAGACGAGACATCACGGTAAACAGCCTTGTACTGGGTGATTCTCTACCTGGAATAATTAAATCAGTCTCCATAGTCTCAAGGATAAATCTTTTTCTCTTGTAATCTCTTTCTTTTTCCTAGAATGGTAACAAAACTCAATCTTCTCATCATTCAGGTAAACCATGTTCGCACCAGAGACTTCGACTGCTGTCTAGTTGTGCCCCTCATCGCAGAATCTGGCAACAAGCTAGAACTGGTTATTAGCAGAAACCCACTGGCATCTCAGAAAGGAAGCTCAGAACAACATCCTTCAGCGAGTGGGGAATGGAGTGACCCAAATAACGCCTTCCTTCAGCAGAGCGGACACACTCATGTTAATACAGAGACACGGGATCCTACAAATACATTATAGCAGAAAACCATTTCAGTGGGACATTCGGTAACAAAAGACAATTATGGTGCTAAATCCATTTAAGATTTCTCTCAGATTGAGGCTTATATAGCACTGAAAAGCACAGGAGGTCAGTCTGTCTGTCTCAAAGCTTCTATTAATCCATGGTTACTTTTGAAATAGTTTAATTCTTCATTAAGTCAAGTCATTCCATTCTAAACAATCTAGCATTAGTAACAGTAAGAAAAATCATAAGGGCCTTTTTTTTCCCCCAAATAAGAAACTGGGGAGATGTTTTAAACATGATCTAAATGTACCTCTTCCTTCAGCAGTAGCAGCTGTTTGAGGGAAGAGCATGGAGTTAACCTCTGCTAACAAACAGTGCTGTCCAGGTTACATTGTTTTTAAAAAACATTTTATCAGAAAGGTGCTGCTGTATGATGGACAAGACAGAGTGGTTTACTGCACTGGGTTTTCTTGTGAAATGGCAAGAAGGGTGCACTTATCAGACAAAGCAAGGCTTAGATGTTTTAACTAAATGCTTGCAGGAAGCTGCAGTTTGCAGTGAACCTTACTCCCCCATTTCGGTAAACTTTGTTAGAACCTATGTTATTCCCTATGCAATGAAGTATTTAATGGTATGTCTTGCAACCCGTGGGGATTTTTAAGCAGAGACTTTTTTAGTCGGATAAAACCTCTGAATGAGGATTACTGAAAAGAGTAAAACTGAAATGAGTTCAGACAAATTAGAAAGGTTTTTAAAAGAAAATGGTGGTTTTTTAAACAATGTCCGTGGAGATTGATATGAAAGCTCTTTAATGATCCATAAACCTGTAAACTTGTACTGTCACACGTAAGCTTTTTAAGTCAAACAATTTCTTGAAGGGACAAAGGTCCTATTTAATATGCTTTGTTTTCAGCCTTCTTTATGATAAACATTACCCTCTGCAACGCATTTTTAGAATTTAAAATTGTAAATATATTTTACAAACACATCACACAAATTCTCTCCTCTCCCCTCTCCCCCCAAGCAATAAGATACTGCCAGTTGCTCTATATTCTCACCAGCAGCTGCTTTGGTTTATTCTGGTATTCAAGTTGTTATTAGTAATTATTGTTATTGGTGAATATAAAGATACTGGATTTGTACATTTGTAGAGTCTCCATATCTAAGCAATCACCTTTACAGAGTTGTTTCTGGTCAATTTAAACTGTTTAACTGTATCCCTGTTACTATTTCCAATACATGAACAAGCTCACCTGCCCTGCACACACAAGTATCTCCAATTTCTATTTCAGCACTGCCAGAAAAGGTCAGAATGACATTTAAGGCTGAATCATGTAAAAAAAACCACAAACAAAACAAAGTTCATGAGTCACTTAAATATGTATTTTTATCTGTAACAAATAAGTATTAAACTGTAAAGTATTTTTGTACAAATTTAATACTTTAATAGCATGATATTTATCGTCTATGTTATGTTTTTTGAAATTCAAACTGTTGCAAATATTTGTATGGAAAAACTGTAAAAATTGAAATAAACAGTGATTTAAAGACATTAAAAATGAGGTATTATTTTTCTACTTTATATTTTTTCCACATTATTTTTTCCACAGTTTTAGCAAAAAATACCATGTTTATACTTATACCATGTAGTACACTTTTCCCTACTCTATGTGGGAAAAAAAAAAAAGTTAAAGGTAAGACACATTTTAGTACAATGTGTCTGATGTTTTGGTTTAACATTCAACTTACTAATCTCAAAATTACAATGCAGCAGGTCACACAGTACACAAGAAAAAGTTGAAAGCGGAATGTTATTTGGACTCTGACTTGGAATTTTTCTTCTCTTACAGATCATCATCAGCATATAACTATTAGCTAAAGCAGCAATAGCAAGTTCTACATCTCTTTCAAGTACAAAGTGGGGAAAATTTTCTGTCACTGATTGCAACTTTCTTGTTCTATTTATAACAAGATTAAAAGCCATAATTCATCAAAGCTTCATGCCCATAAATCTACCACATTAGAAAAACCTAAAGTCCCCTTTGTAAACTGGTTTTTTTACTCAAGAGCAAACTACAAGTTTTGGCACATGAGTAAGAGCGTCTTATCAATGCTGTAGCATTAGGAGATGGATAAATCTTGGTATGGAAAGCTTGGGGTCTTTAAATCAAAATACATCCTCATGTATTTTTCACGGGAACATCCGAATCCTGTAAGACCTGTAAGTTCATTCTTCACCAAAACAGAAGAATTATGTGATTTTTTTGATGACCAGTACACCAATGAATATACTAGAAATGGATCACTGAAAATGTAAAAGGCGCAGTGTAAAACGAGCTGTTCTTCACAGAATATGCAAAAACAGGAAACCCTTTGAAAAGTAGCAGCATATTCAGCTTCTCAGTTCCAAAAATCTTGAACAGAACATGTTCAATAAAGATTCATAACGAGGACAGTTAATAATTGTTTGCTAGCTTTTGAAAAGCTTCCTAGGAGCTGGTTGTCCCAAAGTTAGATTCCTAAGTCTAGAAGATCCAAGTGGGGATTCTGCTACTGTTGTCTGTCAGAACAAAACAAAAGTGTTATCCAAGTTTGAACCAGACCTAAAATATATTAGCATCTGCAAAAAAAGCTCTATGACAGAGCTCAGAAATTAGATGTAATGAAAAAAAAGCATCTGTTAAGTAGGTTTGATTGTATAAAAATCAACTTCAATGATTATATTTTATATATATCTTTCACAGCAGGTCACGTAACTACTGACATCTGTGCACAAAGAATAAGCTAATATAGACTAAGCTGGCCAATGGATCACTCAAGTGAGTAAAAAGATGTATAAATTTACTACTATTGACATTGTAACTTATTTTTCCATGTTAGTCATATTACTCTGGGAAGAGATATGCCAAATTTGACTGCTTCACCAATTACTGATCATCTTGAAAATTATTAAATTATTAAATAAATAAATTATAAAATTATTAAATAAATAAGGGTAAAACAATCATACCAGTACCAGGTGACTTGTGGTGGTAAGAGTGCAAAAGTTTGTTCTAAACTTCCTCAGTAAGGAGATACTTACAGGGGGTATTTTTGTAGCATCTTCAGCTGCAAGAGTTTGGTGTCTTTTATAAGGACTTTGCTGCAAACTGCCTGTCTGCTCTTTATTGAGAACTGATGACCATTCCTGTTTCATGAGGTCACTCTGAGGTTCAGGTGGGTCAGGAGCACCTTGAGTTGCAGAAACAGAGCAAGTCGCGAGCTCCTGATGTTGCCGGCACTTCACGAGGGGAGAGGACATTTGTTTGGGACAGTTGCTTGTTTCTGAAATTGCCTCTCTCAAAAATCTCTGTAAGCGAGTTTTTCTGGGCACGTTCTTGTTAGTGACTGCTCTCCGGAGGTGCGGCTCTTCAGCCACAACATAGACACGGCAGCGTCCCCTGGTCACGGCAGTGTACACGTGCTGCCAGTGCTGACGGCCAGGATTGCCAACCACGTACACAACGGTTTTTTCCTCGGAACCCTGAAACATGTTTAAGAATGCCATTTCAAGGCAAGATCTCCGGTAAATAGTTTTTAAAAAAAGAAGACAGAAGAACGAGGAAGTTGGAGACAACTGTGGACACTCTTTCAAGAATATTTTCTATCCTGCATTCAAGGAATTGTGGTTTCAGAAAAGTTTCTGACTCTTTCACATGAAAATATGGCTCAGAGCTGCTATGCTCTTACCTGAAATGTGTGAATAGTTCTGGCCCATGCGTGTTTTATGTGACATAGCTTCTTCAGTGCCTTATACTTCACAGTGAACGTGGAGCCATACGTGCTGCTGATGGTCAGTAAGCGCTGTTTATCAATTTCTACATCCTAAAGAAATAACACAATACTTAGCAGGGAGCTTGTACTGAGTACATCCCTATTCTTTTACTGACCATCTTCAAGGAAAATAGTTTCATTGTACAGGGCCTACCCTAACTACTGATAATTTCACTGGCCCCTCTGCTCTACTCCCTGAAGCCACCAAAAAAATACAGTTTTTTATTGCTGTATTTTTAGGTTAGCTTAGTTTTCTGCCAGGGAGCGCTCCAGCTGTAACATTAGCCTTATTCTTTACTTAAGACTCTGTTTCTGCCTATATACAACATTATCCATTTCAGTTACAATACGTTTGAGTATTTACAGACTGTATTTACACTGAACACAAGCAGACCAACTGAAACACATTTTACAAGAAAGCCCAGGGTTGCGTTTTTTTAAATTCTCTACTGTAGCTTGCCTCTTGCCTTTCACGTGGTAGTTTAGCAGAACTAAGTATGTACTACAGACTAAACTTGTAAAGAGTGTATTTTTTGGTTCTGGGGATTCAACAAGGACCGAATCAGTTACCACCAGGGTTTTTTTGTGCAAGTTCTTGCAGCAAAGACTTACCTCTGTTATGAAAAATATATCTCCATTGCACAGTCGTTTGCCCTCCTCAGCAGCCTCTGTAGTGGGAGTGGTTTCTCCACTTCTATATTCATGGCCATTAGAACCATCTCTGAAACCACAGCCTGGCAAGAGATCCCTGAGATACGTATTCCGTGTGCAGGAAATCTTGTCCCCAGTTTGAAATAAAAGTCGGTTTTTATGGTTTCTAGGTCAGAGAAAGAAAAAGCAAGAAATGTATTCACAAAGTATGCATTTACCATCTCTCAGTATTTCTCCTCTTCACTTGGCCCAGATTAAAAACCTTAATAATATTCAAAACAGTTAAGATAACACACATTTATTTCTTGAACTTTTGTAAAACCGTTTGGTAAAAAACAGTAATATAGAGTAGCTCAAAAATCTTGCTTCCAAAACTATTTCAGAATCCATCTAGCAATCATACAGGGGCAAAAAATAATTAACCTTGAGAGGTTTTTTCACATTGCTTTTATGTCAGTTTTGAACATTCAACAGTAACTTAAAATCCTGGAATTCACATAATGACAATTTAAATGAAAGGCAATTTATCACTGTTGACAGTCCAGACTGAGACTGAAGAAAGTTTATGTTATAAATTGTTTATGTAATAATCAGATCTAGATGAAACATTGAAAGTTGTACAATCTTATTTTAGGGTTTTGGCCTGGCTATAATACTTTCAAAAACAAAGTGAGATTGTTCACAGGGAAAATGCAAAATACTGGCTTACCTGGTTAAATGATTTGAATAGTGTTGGCAACAAAGTTCATTTATTAGATTGCAGTCTTGCCTAGATCATACAAAACAAAAACATGAACAAAGTCATGATGTACAAAACATACAATTACAGGCAATGTCACATTAGCATTGATATATAAATAATGGAAAAAGCCCTTTTTAGCTTTGATGATCTTCCACTAACAATTAAAAAAATTGCGGATTCGGAATTTAGAAGACAGAGGAGTAAAGAAACAGTTTTGTCTAAATACCACAGAAAGTGAGGCAAGGATGTTTGCACTGCATACCTAGATTAGCTAGATTTGTTTTTAAGAAAAAGAAGAAAACTAAAGAAAAAATAAGGCCTGGACAGATTATTTTCTGTATATGAATATATTAAAAATAGCCAGAAGATTTATTAGCGTTTTAAAGACCTGGGATTTTAACTTTTAAATGCAGATTAAGTACCTATAAATATATTCCAGATTAATCTTATATGAAAATCACTAATAACAATATTGTACCTGGATGCAGATTGGAGAAATACAATTGATGTTGGAGTTACTCAGCATCCACAACAAACAGGTGAACTAGCTAAAATTTATAAATCGCTTATCTGCACACTGGTAATCTGGAAATAGTGGGTGTTTTTTAATTACCGAGAAAAGGTTCTTCACAAATAAAAGTGGAAGAGTTTTTTCTTAAGTACCCTTCTGTGCAGAACTGCAAGTTTATGGACTATTGGTACTACTGCACATGATATTTATCCCTTCAGTGTTTCTGTGAAGCCATCCATACTATTCATGCTCCTGTGATTACTAAACTTTCCAAGCTTTCCTCAATGTGTGTTAGAGCCCTACATCCCACACCTTTTTAATTGATGAGTATTGTGCTTCCAAATACCTAAACTGTAGGCCTTTGTCGCTGCAGAGCAGAAGCACTGATGCCCATCAGATTATATAACTAAATCTGACCCTTGACACACGGTCACAACGCCAGTATCTTCTGTTACTTGGTCAATTCCCACTTGTGACAGAAGGCTGTAGAGAGAGTGGGTTATACACTCCACCACACAGCCTGGAATTCACATCTGCCACAGTTGGATACATTTGAATACACGTATTTCTTTGTATCTTGTGGGTTCCTCCTACAGTCAAGCTCTGGCCTTCTGTTTCTGAAGAACACAGCACTCTTCGCAAACACCAGAGCACAGGCTCTCACAATCTACTACAAAAAAATGACCACCTAAGTCCATCCTTTGCTGCTTTAACATAAACCATACAGATGAACGTGAGCACAAAGGCAGAATTTATGGTGAAAAATAACATTAAGAAGAGAGAAAAATGAAGCAATTCTTCGTGGATAGACAGCGGGCAACCGGAAGGTACAGGGAGAGACATCGAGCCTGTTTGTTCTCTCTAGTAATTTTATGATATTGCCACTAGTCTCTCCAACTCAACACACTCAACTATTTTTTAGAGCGTGGCTGCTAGCAAGGATTTGTTCAATGTCTGCTTGCATACTCCATTACCTTCTGAAAGCAATAAATTGTGATTGTTTGGCATCTTCCAATCCTGGCCCTTTTTTAAGTAAAGTCTTAATGGCAGTTTGCAAATCTGTTTTAAAAGACATAAAAGGTAAGGCATAAAAACGTGCAGAACAATTTAAGAAAGAAAAATATAATTTAATATTAAATTGCCTTTGCTTCAATGACATTTCAAGTTCTTTAAAACAACAAAAATCAAAAAACAAGCAAACAAAAAGCCACACAGAACCACACACTCCACAAAAAACCAAAACCACACCATAAAACACCCACATATATATTCTCCCAAAAAAGCATCATGCAGTTAACTCACTTTTAAAATCTGAGAAACAAGAGTAATATGGAAGGAGACAAATTCTTATTTCTATGTTAAACAACGGCTGCATAGAACACATTTCATGCAAAATAAGGTTTTGATATAGGTAAAGATCAAATATTTTCAAGCCACAGACCTATACACTTAGATTCACAGAAGAAATCTACTTTAGGTATTCTGTTTGCTACGAACATGTTACGACAGTATGATAAGGTGATAAATGTTTGCACTATTTTTTTCCTCATCCCCCTTGAAGCTTTTTGATGCATATTAAATAGAGGCCACTCAATCCACCTGTACCAAATAGATGCCAAAAAACCCAATAAACAATGGTCCTAGCCCTGACCCCAAAACATTTTAAAAGAAATACTGGTATCCGGGAGGATATTCCTGTCCAGCATATCATCCTGTTACAGTTGCTGTTTACTCAAATGATTCACCACTGAACCATTTGATATGTTAAGGTTTGACAGCTCCAGCTACAACTAAAAGACAATCCCATTTGATTACACTGGTGGAAGCTACAGTTCAAAATGTAACTGGTGAGGTGGAGCTCTACAGCCTATTCTCTGCATTTATGGATTTTGCTGGGTGCACTTACAGAAGGCAGAAGACAAAACTATGAATGTAGCATTTAAATTTATCCCATAAAAAAACCCAGACTAAAATCTTCCCAAAATTTTAGTTCCAGACAACAGTCTATGCTTTACCAAAGGGAAAATCAAGATCAAAAACTGACTGTACACACATACTGTCACAACTCCCACCAGCAGGCAAAGCAATAAGAATAAATTTCTTCTCCGGGCTTAGAATTGTCATTTCCTCATTCCAGGCAGAAACTTGCAGCACCTCATCAAATTCAGGCAGCTGCCGGTGAGAGATTCTTGACCAGAGCAGTGGAGGGAAAACAGAAAAGTTATTTTCAGCTAAAGGATTCCAGTGTATCATCATCTGCATCAGCCTGAAGTTCACCACTAATAAACTTTTTGTCATCAACACTACATGCACCAAAAATTTATTCCTCTGAACATAACTTAATTTCACGTTAAAAAAGTTGGTGATTTATTCTCTAGACCCCCCAGCACTGCAGCAGATATTTAGTATTACCCATAGAGTTCCCATGGGAGCCGAATGGAGTAAAACAGAAGTGTTACCAAAAAAATAAGTGAAAATGTTTGTAAAACACTCAGTAGTTCTGAACATCTTGCAAATGTTCAGAATATTCTCAAACCATCAAAAGCTCTTGGGCACTTGAACCTAGATTTTGTTATCTGAGCTTTAAAAAAGAAATCATGTACTGACAGGAAACAGAACTATTTCCAAAACAAAAGTAATGCAAATGTTGGAAACATTTAGAGTCTCTAGGTATTAATACAGAAAGATATAAAAAGAAACTACGCTGTAATGGCCCTTGACATCTAACCTCTCAAAGCAATAGTCTGTTTTAGCTGTTGTCACACTTATTAGCAATGTCTTTAAAACTTCCTTTAGAGAGAAGCAATTTTAAGCCATTTCAAAAGGTAGAAAGTCACTTGTGCAATTACAACTCATTTGAAAACAACAGAGAGTATCTGATAGTGAAGTACCTCCTATGAAATTCAAGAGTATTCCAGCACACGCATTTTTTTTTTGTCCAGTATACATACTTCTGGAAAAATCTGTAGGGTTTTGTTGCTGTTGTTTTGGGGGGTTGTTTTTTTTTAAACCGACGTTACTGTTTTGGACCAAAAAAAGTTAACAGAAGTGATACTACGGAGGCAAATCTGGATCACTGTTATTTTGCAGGTAAAAGGCCAGGCCTACTACAAGAATGCTACATACATACATAAGGATATCCTACCTTGATGCATTATCTACAATTAGCTGTGACTCAGCTCTGTGGTTTGTTCGCAGTTGTACAGAAAAGCCTCTTGATTTTAGACCCTCAAAGAGATCAGCCAACATGTTTCCTGGGTCTATGCTTGGAAGCTGTCTAGTATCACCTAAACAGAATGCAAATTAGTGTTTGTGAGAAGGAATAACAGATCATGTGTTGCAAACGGTCTTGAAAAAAAAAATCCCTGGAATTAATAAATACTCAACTCTCAAATAATAACATACATCCTTAATACAATTCACATGAAATATCACTTTCAAGAACCTGAGACACTTAGGGAATCAGGCTGTAGCGTAGTTCAAGTTTTTCATATTCCTCACTCAGTAATGCTTCACTAGCAAGTGCAAATCCCTCTGCCTGATGAACCCTGACAGTGATCACATCTTATTCAAACACATTTTGAAAGTGACATATTTAAAAAATGCCCTAAATGGCATGTCAAAAAGCAAGCCTCTGAGAAAGCATAAAAATTTGACTTTATATTTCTTTGCTTTCCTTTTTGAATTAAAACAAGATGATCCTACCATTAAGAATTGCATGAAATCTCCCTTCTAACATATGATTAATATGCTAACTGCTAAACAGAGAATGGAGATACTGATAATTTCATACTGACAGCTGGAAAACCTTCTTATCTCATCTGACCTTTACAATTACCAGCAATATCCAAGAACAGAACAATGTAACATTAGGGAGTTTTTAAGAGACTCAATGAGACCAGTGGGAGCTCTGATACTTACACTGTGTATTGTGTGTTATTAAATATTGTATAATGCTAAATTTGCAGTTTCACTTACCTAGAATAATAAGTTTAGCGAGCTGAGCATGCTCACGCAAGAGTTTTAAAACTAAACTAAAAATGCGTACAGGCACCAAACTTCCTTCATCCACAATCAGAACCGTAACAGTAGAAAACTTCCACGGCTGTGCCTGTTCACTCTGCCTCCACGATTTATAACTATAGATAATCTAGAAACAAATAAGAATAAAGCAAGCTCTGACATTAATCAATTATAAACAACTGTCTTATAAAAGTAGACAGTGCAGTATCTTCTAATGTTGTATGTGGAGCTGTTATCTGAAATTCTCAACTTAAACCTGTAAAGACCCAGAAGACTCAACCATTCAGTCTTATTTTCCTCCCCAGTGAATACATTTCTAGCTGAGATTATTGACACTGACTTACACAAGAGCACAGAAATGCAGTCTTTTTTTTTCTGCAGGAACTGTTTAAGATAAAAGGTGAGCCATTAGGTTGCTCAGTAACAGAACATCTCCTACAACTTGCTGACATTAATAAATACCCAGCATTGCATGGGGAAGGGGTACAGGAAACTACCCAGTCCCCAAAGATAAAATAAGCCAACAGTACATTTTATGTTATAATTTTTATTTATATGCATTATTCCCCACCTCCAATGTCTTTTTGGTACCTTTCACTACCTAGGACAAAACAGACTTAAGTTTATTTACAAAGAGTTTAGTTTGCTTTCTATTTTTTTTCTAAAAAAATTTTCACAATACTTGACAGTAATTAAGAAAATAGTGTGCAAATGAAATTCATCTCATTATTCAACCCCAGGCTACTGATCTTTCCATGTATGTGCTGGTATCAGTATGACTGCCAGGCAACAGGATCCTAGAAAACAGCTCTACCACCTAGAAAGCATTTTTGTCTTCATTAAAATGAAAATAAAAAACAAAAGTGAGAAGCTAAAAAGACCAGATGCCCAAGAGAGGCACAAGTGTGAGATGTGTATAACTACAAAAAAATCCAAAGTTACAGCAAATAATGTTTTCAAATGACTGATTTATGATTCCCCACAATGCAACACTTACTTTCAAATGCTGACAAGCTGTACCTAAGCATTATCATTAAAAACAGTAAGTGACACATTTCATAAGGAAACTTCAATAACAAGCTTTTTGCTTTTTTTTTTCTCAAAACAAGAATGGACAGTGCCAAAAGGTCTTTCAGAACCTAACTAAAAAACCCCAAACAAACAAACAAAAAACCAAACCTTACCTGATGCAGTGTATATGCAGGAAGCTGAGTTTTTTCACTCAAAAGACTTGTCGCCCTCCCTGTAGGTGCAGTCAACAGTACATTCAAACATTTTTTTGCATGCATATTCTCTGACTCCCAGTGATGATCAAATGTATTCCATTCCTCAGATGCATCCAAGTCTTCTTCAAAGTCCTTAGAAGCAGCTTCCACTTCTTTTTCCATTTGCTTTAAATGACGAAAAAGGCAGCTAACTATTGTAGTCTTCCCACAGCCTCCTTTTCCACTTATGATTGTGACAGGATTAGAACAAATCTTTTCCACAGCAATAATCTGATCTAAGTCTGCCTCTGCTTTACTTTGGTTACCAGATATAGACTCCACTTCCTTTTCAGGAAAGTGATTGTCACCATTATGATTGTCTGGATCATTTTCCTTCAGATGTTCCATTTCATGTGCCCAGGTAATATTCATTTTGTTATCTACCGTCTCCCTTGATGTCTCAGAAATGTTAAGTATCTTTCTCACATCAGCATCCAGTTTCCATGTGTCATTTGACAGAAGGTCACCTATATACATTGCAATGTCTTTTTCAGATTTGTAAAGATGAGGCAGAAACACTAGCTTTTTTTCCCTAATCACTACCTTCTGAGCTTTCAAAAACTCAAGAGATTGCCAAACATGCTCAGTGGACATATTTTTGGATACAAAACGAGCCAATTCATCTTGATCTTCATATGTGTGTCCCATTTCTCTACACTGTTTCTTGAGTTGATCATAGAGAATTAATGCATTCTTCTGTAAGTCAGGAATCTTCCAGAGGAGATGTTCACATTGACAGAAGGCGGCCCACGTTGCCTCACAGTAAGAAAGGTTCAGTTCCTTATAGATAATCTTCTCCCAAAAAGAGTAAAAGCAAACACATATTTATTTCAGAATATATTAGCTTCTTGCTAAATAACATTCTTCTCAGTAAATGCCAATTGCAATTCAGAGGGTGGCGTTTGCAAAAATGTATGTATTTGCCATAACGTACGAGGCTACGCTTTTCAAACTACATGAAAGCAAGATATTTAAAAGTAAGCTGGAATGTAATTCCTCTCAGTCACCTTTCTGTATGAAACAGGAACTTTAAAAATAAAGACCTGACACAGAAACTGGGTATTAGGGAGAACTCGTGCCCACCTCATTGCACAATTTCAAGTAAAGGTACACACACTGTAGACACACAGCACAGGAAAGGCATTAGCCAGAATACCATACCCAATTCTGAACATGCTTCTTCAAGAAATACACAATCTTAAAGACACTAGCACAAAATAGTGCAAAACTGAGATGTGCAAAACAGATTAACTATTGAGGGTAAGAAAAATTAATTGCTTTTGCTCAGTCTTAAGAGAAAAAGCTAAAGAGTGTCTTCAAGCAACAAAGAAATTGCAGTGAGAACACAGGTCCTTGGTACAAGAAGCAAGAGAGCAACAAGTCCATACTGCATCAAGAAACAGTCAAACTGAACACGAGGAAAATCCTCTTAAAGGAAAGGATTTGAAATACTGGAATATATTGGCTACACTGCTGAATCTCTGAAATCGGAAGCACAGGGATAACCAACCATATTTGTGAACTATTAAGCAACAGTTCCCAACCAAAGTATGGGAGCGCTAAGGTGAGGTGCAACAGCAAAGCTGCACAGCAAGACCAGTAAAGGAGAATGAAGGTAAACGACCACTGCAAATTCCATTATAAAAAACAAATCACTGGATCAGATAACCTCTTAACAAGAAATTTATCTACCTTACTATGAAAGCATAGATACTGTTCTACATATTAGGAACAGAAAATCTCATTTACTGGTATAAAACTGAAGGGGACAAACGAGGATTTTTAATTAGCTTTCTTACTTTTGGTCCAATTACCTCAAGTATTTAATTTTCTGTTCCTTGCGAAAAATAGTAAACAAATGGTTGTAACAAACCCACTTCTAAAAATCTTCTGAGATTAATTTATTGTAGACCAACTGGAAAAATAAAACCCTTTGCTAAAACTGAGTCCAGTACATCATCCATTTCCAAATGAACTATGCTTAGGCCCTAAAAATGCCCATTTAATAAACTGAACATAACTAAAATAGCACTGTAGTCTAACGAAGCTCAAATGTAACAAAACCCTATTTTTACCCTACCTAAAATTACTTACCCTGCTGAATCCAAGTTTCCATGGCTCATTCTTTAATATCTCCTCCAATTTTGTTAGCATCTTGTCTTGAAAATCTACCTTCTCACCATCTGTATCATTGCTTTCTTCAGTCTCTCTTTGCCAATCCACCATATCCAACAGACAGCAAAAATGGCATGGCAGAAGAACTGGCAAGAACTCCAGTATCCTCGGAAAAGTCAGAGCTACCAATACTGCCTTCCCTGCAACTACATTCATCATAAACAAAGTATCATGCAATATACACACATATTTGTAAGGGCAATTTAAACCTACTATGGCTTTCATCCTTCTGCCTCCCCTATATCCAAAACATCTCAAATTTCTTTCAGTTTCTTACTCATTGTAATTCTTTTTAAATTATTTTAAGGTTTGTTTTCCCTGAACTGCCTTGGGAAAAAAACAATGTAAACAGATGACATGCATCTAAATGTACTCTCTTGGAAAATATGTATTATGCAGAAAGGCAAAGATAAAACCTTTTCCCTTTCAAGCAAGTACTTAATTTACACATAGAGAATCAATATACACTATTTCCACACAAAAAAAATACCATGAAGGCTTGAAGAACAAACTGCTCAAGCCCATAACAATTAATGGCAACCAAAAAAAATCACAATAGCTGAAGTAGCAAGGAGGGAGAGAGGGGGGCATACATTGCCTAATGATAGAGAAAGAAGAAAATTTAAAATGTAACAAAGTAACTTAGATACTAGGAAAAATCCCCAGCTACAAGAACAGTGAACAGAGTGCAATCTCTACCCCTGATGATTCATGAACACACTGGACAAACCTCAATGAAAAGCAATCCATATATCCCATTAAAACTCTCACAGCAAACCAGATCTGTGTTTCTACCACTATTGATTCCCACCCCTCTGTGGTCATGAAAAGATTTGAAATCCATAAACTAGGGTTAAGAACTTTGCCACCATTACAAAAACTGAACAAAAAGCCTAAAAGTCTGTAGAACTCTGAAAATTTTCCTCTCCTTACACATGGGATTTGGAGTAAAGTCAGCTCAAGTCTAGCAGAGGCTCTCAACTCTCCTGTTATACATGATTTGACATCCAAAAGAGTTACCTCCATCATTTGATCTGACACTGTCCAGTGATCCAGGTACTGGAAGACTTCGTTCACTTACATGCAACAGCAGATAGATCCAATCTGCCTGAGCAGGTTACGGAAACACATCACTGGAGCAAAACCAGAGAGCTGATGCTGAAGGCACACCTCAGACATCTTGTCTTTCCTTCTATTTTAAAGTTTTGCTTCAGACCAGCTGTAGTCTGGTTTCACAGACTGAACGCATGTTAGGGATTGGAGTACCTTAGGCATGCAACTGGAACACATTGTTTGGGTTTCATCCAGCAGGAATATAGTCAGTACTCTCAGAGACTGCATCACAATGGGGACAAGAGAGATGTCTGCTTCAAAAGCACACTCCTGATCGAATCTCTAAAACTCATGTAGGCACACCAGTGCAGCCCAAAACACGATCCTCAGCAGTCCTGAACTATCTCCATGTGGGGACACTCCTGTTTCCACATTCTGTTCATGGCCATACCAATCTGCTGACAGGCAGGATTCAAATACACTTAGACAGACTATTTAGTATTGATTTAGACTACACTGAACTCCTTCACTGTTCCCCTGTGCTACAAAGAAGCAGGCATACTATTTCTGAATATGTATTTGTCCTAAAAAGCCATACCACCATGTGTAGGTAGCGCTAAACCCATTTTTCAACACTTCCAGGGGTGGAGCATCCCTAGCACAGACAATTCTACTTAGTAAGCCTACAGAATTTAGGAAAGTCCTTCTGTAAACCTATCTTTAATCGGTCAGCTGTCCCACTGTGAGGAAATATTTTAAAAAAAAAAGAATCACTGCATGTTCAAAATTCAGTTGAATATACATTTGATATGAAGACACGTTAGCTTGAACACAGTATCTGAAACAACAATCAAACTAGCACAGGATATACCTACTTGATTTTGAAACATAGTTGAAGATGTCATAATCCTTGGTATCTCTTTGGCTCCTCCCTGGATGTACCTGTGAAACTTGGAACTGTTTTAGCTTTTCTTCAAGATTTCTAAAATTCAGCATAGACTCCGTAGGAAGCCAAGTAAAAAATTTTTCTTTAAAACTCTCAGGAACGTCACATTCCTCAAGAAAGAGTGAAAATACTTGTTGGTTGTTTTCTTCTATATCAGTCCGCAGAAAATATGATGGATATCCTCGCACAAAGTACTTAGACCCAATTTTTTTAGCTTTAACATTAACCTTCCACCAAGGGCCAACTAATGGAAAACGTCCAACTACTTCATACTCCTTTTTGGTGCCATCTTCCTGTATAATAACTGAATCATTAAAAAGAAAATAAGCCCATTGTCAATTGACAGTCATAAAGATTAAAAGTTTGGGTTGATTAAAAGAGTTTTGTTTGTTCTAAGCTCACTTTTGTCTTTTCTATAAGTTGCGGTAGTAAAAGTAAAGCAGGGGTTTTCATAAACTCTTGATGTCAGTCTCTCCAGTAGTACTTAAAAACAAAAGTGAAACCAATCTCAGAAGCAAGCACTAAATTGCTTCTCTAAGCATCAGAAATAAATCTTGTGTATGAATTTATTAAGCCAATTAAACACATATGGTTTAATATTACGGTTGACTATTTATGCCAAGACAAGTTTACAATTCAATTTTGAACAGTTTTGTCACAAAATATTCCATCACAATACCTGCATGTTCTTCGGATACAATTGCATAACAAATACTTTCTGGAACTGAAACCACCAAGATTATAAGCAATTAATATAAAAAACTCTTAAGATTTTGTATGACGTGGTTTGTCTCCTCTTTTCCTCAAAAAAATTAACACACCACTCCTCAGTCCACGACTGGGGACTAACTGCTATGACTAGAACAAAGTGGGCACCTACATTTAGCACGATCTCTTCCTCACCACACCAGAGTGGCTCTTAGGTTTGTAACAACTTATTTATTTCTCCCTTCTTACCCAGTTCAATTCAGCCATTTTAAAAAGAATTTTGAGGATAAAGTATTCTTGTTAGGAAGAAGTTGCTCCAACTTCACCTGCTTTTCTAAGTCAGGAATCATTAAAGTCAAGTATCAACACTCATATACCATTAAAAAAATTGCGGGTTTTTTGTGTGAAGTTACTTTAAATAGAAAAAAATTTATATTGTCTCACTGTTGCAGTACTGTGCCCGGAGAAAAGCAGAGATTACACTCCCCTTCTACTACACATGTAAGGTTTATCACCTACTTCGGTTCGCTGTCCCTTTACTTGTAATCGATTCAGCGATCGGGGGAAGGAGCGAGCTGCGATCTGCCCTACCCCGGAGGGACGGTGTGTGAGCCCAGGTGCCAGCGGGGGCCGCCGGGCCGAACGCGCCTCCCCTCAGCCCCGCCGCCATTCCCGCACAGCCGGCTCCAGCCCGCTCCTTTCCAACGCCGCGCCCCGCGCCGAGCCCAGACCCGCGGGCCGGGAGGGCACAGAAGGGCGCAGAGGGGCACCGAAACCCGCCCGCCCTCCCGCCCAGCCCCGCTCCGCTTCCGCAGCCCCTCACCGGCGCGGCGCGGGGGCAGCGCAGCCGCCAGCTCCCGCCCGGCAGCCTCCATGAGCGCATCCTCCGCCAAGTGCAGCTCCTTCTCGAATTCCTCCTCGCTCTCCTCCTCCGAGTCTGCCGCCCACCGCGGCGGCAGCAACCCCCCCCGCAGATCCACCACCTCTCCCCGCTCCCTGCGGGACTCCGCCATCGCTCCCGCGCCTTCCCGCCCCGGGATCCCTCCGCCCCTCCCCGGAAGGACACGTCGAGCGGGACGGCGTGGGAGTCCAGTAGTCGAAAGAGTCAGGAATAGCGGGAGGCAGTCAGGATAGTCAGTGAAGAGCATCGAGAGCACTTTTTTAATAACTCGAGACAATTCTGTGTCTTTATGTGTTCCCAGCTTCAAATAGGTCAGACTTGATTTTCAAAAACGTGGGTATTTGCTGCTCAAGTGGAGTGAAGTTGGTTTTCTAGAGCTAGGTGGTCAAGCACTGGGATTAGATGATCCTTTTGAAAATCTGGGACTAAATGTTTTGCTCTTCTTCACAGCGTAGCCAAGTTTAAGGTTCCTGTTTCCTCGATTTCTCTTTCCTCCCTCAATACTGCTACCAGTACAGTTGGAGAATAGAAGCTAAAGTAAGAGGGTTTTAAGTCAATGGTAAAACTGTTAATTCTAATATAAGGATTGCATCCATGAAAGCTGTAAGAGTAAAATATATATAAATATATAAGCAGTTTATAGATTTAGAAATTCACAACACATGTGCAAGAGAAGATTGTTAAGCATTAAAAATGAGGTGAACACAAGGCCAGGAGATTCAGTCAAAAATTACTCTGTCATGAATGTTTTAAATCATACTTTGAAAAATATTTGGATATTTTAGATCAGCTTTTTGAACTACCTTTTTCTCCATCATGCCTCACTTCAAATTCCAATCCAGAACCCAAGAATGTATGGTAAAAGGCAACATGCTTTGACAACCCTATGATTTTACCTTCTAATACACCATGATAATGCACTACCATGATAATTCTTAAGTATAAGAGTCTTAAAGTATAATCTCACATGACACTGAAGAAGTTATTACCTTCCTGTCCACGGGGAAAAAAATCTCTTTATGAATTTGAACTCCATATTGGTGCATTCAATGAAAAAAAATGCAAGGCCCTAAAAAGCAAAGTCACAATGAACAAGGAAAGATGATTTGCTGTTTCTCACTGCTTTGTGTCTTGACACACAGTGGCAGGTTTTCATTTCAGAGAAAGTATGCACATAAAAATCTCACACCTTTAAATAGATACATGAAATCCTACTCTGAAAACAATTTCAGAACATTCTGACAGGTACCATTTATACACTGCAGGGTTATAATAAAGCCAGCCTCCAGATTTAAGTAAGACTTCCTATATTTTTTAGTTTTTTCCCATACCAGACATCCCCTTTCAAGGGATGGCTAGCAGTTCATCTTTGAATCTGACTAGCACCAGGGGCACTCCCTAGTCTCAAATTTGCTTGGGTATTCATTGTTCCCTGATCTCTGCTGTGATTTAAGACATTCTTATCTGCTGAACTCCAATAGTAAGTCTGAGTTTGCCATCCAGGAGCATCACCTGGAAGCCCTCAGAGGAAGAAATTAGGGGATGTATCTAGCACAGCACGAGGCAGGGATAGCAGAGAAAGGTATATTCTGGATCCCTTTCCCCACCCACGACGTGGTGGAGCCCAGTTCTAGTTCCATCTCCGTCTGAAGAGCCATTCCGACGTCTTGAGGGAGGGGGAAATGGAACTCCAGCGACTGGGTTTTTCAGGCCCCAAGCCTGGAGGGGAGAGGTGCCCTCCCCTCCCCTCACCCACGTGGTCCCATGGCTGGTACAGAGACAGCACACCGGGCGTGGAGAGGGGGCAAGAGAGAGTTTATTGTTGGGGGTTGTTAAATTTATAGGGTTAGGGAGAATCACAGGTTAACCAATTAGAAGTCTCAAGGGGCTTACAGGAACACCCAATCACAGGAAGGGGTTAACAAGGTCCAATGAGAAACACCTCAGGACACCTTCCCAGGACACCTTGTGTGGGAGACAATAGCTTCACAGGGGGTGTCTGGAAGAGGGAGACAGTGACACTGCAGAAAATACACAAACATGTTGAAACATGTTTTAACTACAGTAAAAACTTCTGTTTCCATAAGGTTTGAGCTGTTTTCCTCACCAGTCCATCTCTGACAGGACTTTTTCCACACTGCATATGGCAAATTCATTGCCACAGGTATAAACTTTCATTGCTCTTGAGATAGAAAGGTTTAGTTTTTTCCCTATGCTGTGGAGCTTTTACCAGGAGAGGTGTGCAGTACACTTGGAACTGACTGCCCCAGGGGTGGAAACACAGCCCCACCGTTTTCCATGGACTGATCCAGACTGCAGTGGAAAAGCTCCAGAACATCTGCAATACATTGATGATATCATCATATGGGGGAACACAGCAGAAGAAATCTTTAAGAAAGGGGAAAAGATAATCCAGATTCTCCTGAAAGCCGGTTTTGCCATTAAATGCAGTAAGGTCAAGGGACCTGCCCAGGAACAGTTCCTAGGAGTGAAGTAGCAAGATGGATGTTGCCAGGTTCCAACAGAGATGATTACAAACAGAGTTGATTAACAAAATAGCAGCTATGTTTCCACCAACCAGTAAGAAGGAAACACAGGCTTTCCTAGGTGCCTAGGTTTTTGGAGGATGCATATCCCTGAGTACAGTCAAACTGTGAGCCTCTCTATCTTGTGACATGGAAGAAAAACAACCTCAAGTGGGGCCCCGAATGACAGCAAGCCTTTAAGCAGATCAAACAAGATTGCCCACGTGAAGAGTTCCTGTCATATTGTGGAGACAAACTGAAAATGGAAAGCAGCTGTATGGAGACCCATGAGGCGAGTCACAGAAGCTACTGATGGACAAGATGGATCAAGTCAGGTTGCAGAACTGAGAGTCATCCAATTGGCTTTGGATATCGAAGAACGAGAAAAGTGACCGACACTCTAGGTCTGCACTGTCTTGTGAATGGTAGCAAATGCACTGTGGGGGTCGCTAGAGAGATAGAGAAGGGCCAGCTGGCAGCACAGAGGAAAACCCATCTGGACTGCTGAGATGTGGCAAGACATTGCTGCCACTCTTTTGTTTCTTGTCTTTGTCCTAGGGTTTTTGAGGGTGGAGCTACAAAAAAATTTAAGCCATTTCCTTTGTATCTTTGTGATTGCTGATTTTTTTTTCCCTGTCAGTAAACTGTTCTTTTTTACTTATATCTCCTCACATTTTACCTCTCTATACTGGTGGGGACAAAAGGGGAAGTGTTTAATTTATTGCAGTTCCCACCCCCATATTTGTCTTTAAACCAAGACAGAGATGTTATACTGAAATGCTGGACCTAAACAACAGTGAGCTATCCTTATTGCTAGTAATGATCTTTCTGAAACAAAACATGAGGCCCAGAAGTTGTCAGCTACTACCAGCATGAGCTAATATTAACAGTATGGGGATATTGGAGATCTAGGGATCCCATAAACAGGTGTCAACATATGGAGGATTTCATATATACCCTCTATGTAGACCATATGGTCTTCTGTGTAGCACTTTACAATTGAATTCCTTTGTAAAAAAGTTCAGCAATTACTTTCTTGGTGCCTTGGCTGCTAATTCTTATTTCATATTGTGTAGTGTCTTATCATCCTGTCATTCTTTTGTCTGTAAGAAACATAAGACGGAAGTTGTTTCAGTGTTCCCTCAGGGCATGTGGTATTTAATGTAGAAGCCAGAATTGCCGTGTCAAATAGCAAATGCTCAACTATTACTGGGTATAATCAAACCTTATTGTATACATTTATGTTCTTCATATGCCTAGGCTAGTAGCAATTTAGGAACCTAATGCAGTGTGTAGTGTAAGGGCACCTATCTTCTTTTTTATTAATGCAGCTATCCTAAATTTCTTGAAGATATCTAAAAGGGCTTTGCCTGTATGTCACAGTGACCTCAGTTTGTGCTGCATCAAAATGCTAAATACAGTGTGTTTGACAGACAATAGCGTTCTCTATTGATCAGACACAAGAGAGATGAACCTGATTCAAGAGCCTATGAATATTAATTAGGCCTGCTACTCCTATAAACAGTTAATCAGGGTGTTATTTTTGGGGCAAGTGTGCTGAGATTAGGTACATTGCTGAGAATTTTCTTCTTTTTTATACGATCTTGAAAACTTGGTATTGTAGGAATGTTAGGCTTACTTTTAAAAATCAGTAAATTTCCAGCTTTGGGGTTGTCAAGAAAATGGATACTGAAAGTGCTCCGACAAGCCCATACCTGTCTTTCTTACAGGGAGTGTTGTTTATGGCCATTTATTTGCTATTCAAAGGCATGATAGTTTCATTTTTAAAAGCAAATTCAAAAATGCTTTCTTTGCTGTTGCAAAGCTAACTTCCCCTCCCAAAGATGGTAGCAGGAGGAGAGTTCTCCTTCTTCTTTCTTCCCAGCCCACAAAATATTTGCAGCATCTGGCATATATTTCTCCTTACAGAATGTTGACCTCATCTAGATGTGGGATCAGGGTCACTTTAACTTAATCACACCATTGCAGAACATTTAAAAAAATGGTTTTACAAGTAATAACCTTCTATGTCTGAGGGAGGAAAGAGCAAATCCAACACAAAAAAACTTTCTGGATAGAATGGCTGCTGCTACAAAAAAACCCCAAATAACTAATTCGATAATTAAATGTATGTGTACAAAGATTTCTGCTTTAATGTATTACGTTCATTCACCAGGCTCCATGTCACACTTACAGGTTTGTATATCTCAGGAGAGAAATCCCGTACTGTTATATAATTCTCCAGGAACACATAAAACCTTCCTTAACAGTGTTTCGTAACGGATAATGCTTGGAAGTGCTTTTTCTAAAACAGTCTATGTCTTGGTGGATTATAGGGGAAAAAAAGACTATGTTATCCCAATGTGTTCCATTAATGAAAAAGCTGAGGAAAACAGAAAAGAAACACACAAACCTCAGAAAATCAAAGACCAGCCTTCCTAAGAAATTCCTGAAATCCATAAGTCTGCATTTTTCCAAGAGAATCCAAGACTGGTTATTTATATTTATAACTTACAGAGCTATATTGTTCTGTAATGGTGCAATCTCTACCTTCCTGGTGAGCCCCACAGCAAAGATCTAGTTACTAAACTCAAAATTAAATAGGGATCTCAGAAAAAGTAATTTGCCTGTCTTTCGAGACTGTCAAACAAAAGGATATTAGTAAATATGTTTTAAATACTGTTCTGTACTTGCTCATCTTTGCTTTTTGAGAATATTTGTCTGATAACAGGGAGAAACAAATTGGGGTGGGTATGTGTGTGTGTGTACATTTCCCTCAGGATTTGACTGAAGACTTTAGTATGTACTGTGCTTAATGGTATGCTTTTTTTAATTTTCCTGAGCAGAAGGTCACCCTACTGCCAGCAATATGATACTATGTGACTGTTAGGATGTGATTCTGGGCCCAATTTGCATCTATATTTGCAAACTAACCCAAGCCAGAAGAGGAGCTGAAGTGGAGGTGTGCCACCATCCACACTGTATGCAGCTGTGGGCACTGTGGCACATTTTGCCCTGTGTCAACAAATACCATCTCAGAAGATGCCCAGACTCTGAAAGCTTTTCTCCCCCTTCTTGCAGTTCAGCAGCAGGACCAAAGAACAGATCCTGTGTTCTTTTCTGGTTCAGAGGTAGCCACTAACTCTACCCAAGAGAAGTCATATACCTGCATACAGTTCTACTTTCCAGCAGTGTGCCACTGAAGGTCACTGCTCACATTAGCTATATAAAGCCTTGCTTGATACTCAGATCTGGAAAATATTTGTAGCCACTTCCCCCCTGTTTAATTTTTAACTGGAGCTTTTCTTGAACAAAAGCTAAATGAGTAAGCACTTCCACAGTCTGGGGTTTGAGCCTGTTTCCAGAGGGTCCTTTGAGAGCCCTTCCAATTATTTGCCTTCAGATGGGCTCTTGAGTTTAGCTATTAATCTTTCTTCATAAATAAATCACAGTTGTGCACTAACCCTTCTTTGTTACTGTTCTCTCGATTTTTTTATACTTTTCTGGTAACGAATTTAATGCAATTTTATTCATGTGGTCTTACAAGCATAATGAGCAGATGGAAGTGCTCAGATTACGGTTAAAACCAGCTTAAGTGCAACTGTTCATCTTTTGTAACAAAATCAATGAATACAAAGATTAATATCTGACTAATTTTAATTCTTCTGTTTTTCCTCAAACAGCCATTCCCAATAGGTGTTCTGCTGGGAAAAAAAAAGCAGGGTTCCAAGGAGGATTTACAGAGAAGAGATGGAGAAGGAGCAGATGAGAGACACTAACAGAGTTGAGTGTTACAGGAAAGAACTTTACAACCCTCTCATTCATCCCAACTACTTCCAGGTTGGGATAGATTGTTTTTTGTGTAAGGCACTCTGATACAAAGAGCTTATGGATAATAGAAAAACTGAGAAGACTGGTGACGTCTTGTTTATTGATACTGTCAAGTGGCAATGGGTATAGAGGTGTTTAAATTAAATGGGATTTAATGACACTATGCACTTTTCTCTAAGAGGGCTTCCATGCTAAATAAACCAACCACCTGGAGAATGGAAGTAGTTATGACAGGAGGGATATAGCAGCTTTGAACTTAATAAAAAGTTCAAATGCTCACATAACACTGTGCTGGGTCATGCATCTAGTATGGAGCAGAAGATACTCAGGGAAAATGAATGCACGATGACAGCCGAATTGCCCAAACCATGTAGCTTTTTTAGCATAGCAGAGAGAGCAAAATAAAGAATAAAGCTCCCTTTTGGGTCCTCCCAGAGAGTGAAAATTAAGTTTCCCAGACCAAAATGCCAGAGACTGTAAAAATGCACTCTATTTAGGGATTGATATAGTGCTGCAGCTGATATCCTTTTCCTTTGGAAGTGTGTTAGATCTTTAGTGATCACTGCAGGCCAAGACTTTGTCATATTTGAGAAATAAAATTATAGGATGATTTTAAAAAACTTAAAAAGATTTTTCAGTCTTTATTGTGTGTACTAATTCCTTTTTGACCCTGAAACCAGAACCTGTTTTCTTCACTGACATGTTTGCTCTGCTTTTTTTGATACACAACAATTTCAGCAGGTAATGAGTTGTATGTTCTGGTTTTTGTAGGGCTGTTTCCTAGTTTTTGGTTAGTGTAGTTTTTGCAATGAACTTTTTATTTTTTCTAAAGCATAAAATTGCACATGATGTGTGGCAAATAGACTGAGAGAAAGTAGAAGGGCGAGTTTAATGTGGAGCTTTAACATTTGCAGCTTAGCCAAGAATTCTCTCATAAGTGATGGAAGAGTTTGCAGTGGTAGCCACATGTGTAGGAGTCTCCTCCCAGCATCTCCAGTCATGCTATGCTTTCGTGTAACCCTGACAGAGCACACAGAGCTGGAGGATTGAGGGGCCACACAGGCAAATCTGGGGGCTACCTTGAACCGTAGGCTGAAAAATTTTAGAAGATACTAAATTATGGAGGAATGGGGGAAGATGTGAACACTGAAAAGAAAAAGAGGTCCTTTCTTTCTGAGGATGCAGAAGGAAAAAATAGAAAAAGGATGTAAAACAAAGAAAAGAAAGGCAGAATTTCCATAGCTGTTTTTCAAGGAAGAAACCCAACAGTCTTAATAAACAGCGCTGTCTCACTTCAGTTCATTTCCTTTATGGAAAAGGATTTTTTAGTGGTTTTAAGACCAGCCCAATGAGATTCAGGACATTTACCTTCCAACATAGTACTGGTCAGGAACAGAACAAGTTTTTTCTTCTCTCCTAGTAATCATGATTCTGTTTTTTAATTATTCCCATCAATACCTTGAAATATTGATTTATTGCTTATCTGCCTATTCCACTTCTTGATGAAACACTCTTTTGGCCAGTTGCCATGGAAGTAAATGTTGGAGCTTTAGGATGTGGTCAGATGGACCAGATGTTATCACAGCCCATTTGTTTCTCCTCCTCTGTCAGCCTCCACCCAAATGAAGGCAGACACCCAGCTCTCCCAGCATTCATCTGCTCTTGCACAGTATTACTTAGTTTAGTTAAGCAGCTTGCATCACCAGTTTAAGCTAAACGGCCATTTTTCACAATGACAAAGGTGAAGGGCATTCATGCTAAACGTGATGAGGTGGGCAGACAGAAGAGTTTAGAAGTGTTATCTTCCTAAATTCTTTCATCTTTAAGAGACACTCTGATTAGTTACCTCAGGGCATTTTGGCTCTCTTCTTGAGTTGTCCCAGGGACAAGGGGAGAAATGTAGATTTGTTTGAAACAGCTTTGAGAACAGCAGTTAAAAATATTTCTTGAACATACCATATATATATATATATATCTTCTGTTCTGCAAGCATTATTTTTCTTCTTTCTGATATCAGTGATGTGAACTATCTTCAGAGAATACCTCAAGGTAAATCATGCAGTTTCTTATTAACGCTGCTCTATCAGAGCATCCAAGTCAGTGCTAAGCAATCTAGCAAGTGGAAAAAATGGTGAGTCATTATTAAATTTATGAGAAGCTGGTTCATAAATCCTATATAATCACTTTTTCTGAACTGAGTTGGGAAAATCCTTTAAAGCTGCCTCATTCTATATGGCATCCACAGTAGCTCAGTGTGATAGAGAAGATTTACGTTTCCCCAGACAACTTCCCAGAGTCCTTGCTTTTCAGCTGATAGCAGGAAAAGAGCCTGTAGCAGTGCATTTCAAATTAGAGTCAGATTTAAAGTCTTCGAAGGCACCTGAATTTAAGCAAAGATTAGGCACATAAAAGCAAAATTACAACTCAAACCCCTTCTGTAATTCCCTCACTCTGGAATTATTGAAGCACCCTGAGTACCCAGCTTATTTACTTCAAGGCTTCCCATGTCTCTGCACATGGTCCTGATCTGAATAGCACAATGCCCAATAAGGATCCAAAGCTGGGATGTTTTTCCTCCCAGCTTCCTCATGGGGTCTGCTTCAGCAGCTCTCCTAGATACCTAATGCCTTAGGAAAGTCAAAGATTCATAGGTGGAAAATAAAAGAAAAGGAGCAAGATCAAAGCCTGATATTGAGTGTTGGTCCAGGGCAGTGAGATCCTGGGGTGTCAGGGGACGTCTCCAATGGCTCTTTCATGCCAGATCAGCTCCTCAAGCCTCTCTCTTGAGCTGCAGGTTCCAAGCAGGTGCATGTGCCCATCTCCCAAGATGGGCAATATTTTGAATCGCACTTTAACCTCAAAGTGCCCTGCTGGGTGCTCCTTGCAGGCCACCTCTTTGAGCTCTCAAACATGGCCCTGCTGCGATTCCTGGCAGCAGCATCTGCCTCAAAAGAAGGACAGGGCTCTGAGGTCAGTTTCAGTGCCCAAAATAGGGAGTCTCAGAGCTTAGCTCCAGCTCCAGCTCTCAGCAGTCTAGTCCTTGGAGTGGGAGTCTGGAGCTCACAAAGCCTTGCATCTGTGACTGAGTTTCTCCTGAGCTGAAACCAAAGTCTGGAAAGCCAGAAACTGTACTAGTGTGCCAAGAGCTGTCTAAAGCAATTTTATGTCATATTTTTAAAAGATTAGAATGTACTTTTTATCTTTGAATTGCCGAACAAGAGTTACATTTTTTACTTCCCATAGCTTTCAAATATTTCCCAGCTCCAGAACAGAATTTGTTACCTTGTTAATTTTGAAGGGTTTGAGTTTTTTGATGACCATCCCTCACGTTGCTTCTTAACCCCTTAGCTAATCAGCAGACCTACCAGGGTATGCTCCTGAAGTATACTTACTTGCATTTTACATCAGTGACTGCTGGAGTAGAATCAAAAAGCCTAATTGGGATTAAATATTCATATAAAATACAGAACATGTCAACAGCAGAAGCCAAACTGGCATGTTCTGCTTGCCTGCCTTTGCAATAGCTGTGTGTCTCTCTTTTACTCCATTCTCATTCTTGACTTTACTGACTCCTGCTTGTCACTGAGCTTATATATAGGGTTTTTCCTTCCTCTTTGATTTAAAACAGTAGTTGTAAGAGCTCAGCAGCTGCCAGGGTTATTCTTTTATTTAAGCCATCAGACTCACTTTGTTATATTAATAAATGAGAGACCATTTTCTTCAAAATGCTTTTCTCAGACTTCTGCCAGCTTAGAGACAATTTCTCCCAAAATTTACAGGGCTTGTGAAGATGAACAAAGTTTACAATGGCTCAATTCTCTGTAAGCATAGCAGATAGCTGCCTGAAACATGATCACCACCTAAACTATACATTTAATGTGATGCAATGTTTATTATAATGTGCTTCTTATGTATTTTATGATCCTCTGCTACAGTGTTAATAAAGATAGTCTAACTCATTGTTGTCTTCCAACAGAAAAAGTTATTACCCGAGGTTTTTCTTGTTTTCATTGACATAACCAAGTAATGAATAGGAAGGTTACTACTGCAGAGATTTTAAAAATAACAGACAGAAAGCAATTTAAGAATAAATTATCTAAAACTAGCCCTGATTTTTTTGGGTTTGTTTTTATTCCCTTGATTAATGGAGGGAAATTGTATATTTCTTCTTATTCAACTTTCTTTTTATTTGGATTTCTTTTGGAGTATATTGATTTTACTTGTCAGCATTTTTTTCCTTTCCTTTGCAGAAACTCTAAAGAGTGCACATCCTTCAAAACAACTGGCATGACACAAGACCAGCAGTGTGCATGTATAGATTATTAGGACCTTAAATAACTCTCATGTTGTGTTCAGTGATCTGAATTTTTATGCTGCAAATGTAAATGCCATGTTCAATTTTGCTTTCTGCTGCTGTATTGCAAGTATGAATATTGCCATTTTCTGTAAACCCAAAAAGATCTGGCCAGGCAACACCACTTCTGGACCTGACAGTGATGGCAGTGTTTCAGCTTCCATTAAACAAATGGGAAAAGACTTAAAAAATTAAACACAAAGTTGAATATTTCATAGCGACTTTGCTAAATGGGACTGGTCTTTCTCTTCCAGAGAACTCTACAGAAAGTGACTTCTTGGGGCAGGCAGAGACGTGCCGTGTCCAAGGTGTCAATCTGCAGGTGTGCAGGGACTCCTGTACCACAGGACTTCTCAGGCAAAGCTTTTCTCAGCTGGCCAAGCTGGGGGAGTGTGGCCTTAAAGATCTGAAACACAGACCTCGGAAAAGAGGTCATCATAAGAAGACTGGAGAAGCGCTGCTGCTCCTCAGCACCTGGCTTTCTTTTCATGCAAGGAGATCTTCAGATATCTTCCCCTTTCCTCCCTAGACCTTGGAGAAGATGAGACGGATCTTACCTGTGCATGGGTTTAGATATGAGCTGAGAAAATTAACAGCTGACTGAGGTTTTTTGTTCCATTTCCACGACAAAAGAAGATTCCCAGAGTTTTCAGGTGCCACTTCTTAATTCCTTCCCAGCATTGGGTGACATTGACTGTTTGATACCCATATCTCTGATGTAATGAGATCTTGTGGTAATTTGGGGGTATCTAGAAGGTGGAGGGGTGGCTGTGGAATGCAGGTATGTGGAGGCTGGCAGCATAGGATGTGCTCTGCCTGTCACTAGGGAAGACAAATAATTGCAGTGAGGAGCGTCGGAGCTGCAGATGCACCCGTACAGTCAGTCCACCAAACGGAGGCTGTGTCAATTGTTGATGAGACCTGGAAACAAAGATGTTGCTTGTTCAAGAAAGCTGAGGGGAGCTCAGTGAAGAATAAGGTGATGCTATTCAGCCCATCATCCCTCCCGGGCTACTCCACAGTGTGGAGGACACTGGATGAACTGAGGCATCTCTGCTTTGTAAAGCTAAATAGCCCTAGTAAAGCAGTGGCTGTGCCTTGTATCCCATTTTAGTTTCCTTGTGAACTGTAAAAATTCTATTACAAAATAAATAGCCCAGCAAGATCTTCTGGAAAGTTAAGTGTTAACAGTCTTTTGAGGATGTTCACATTTTCTCATGTATGTGCAAGCTTGTACTGGAATTGGTTTCCTAAAAAAGGGCTTATTGCTAAAATATTCTACATAATATTTGATAAAATTCTATAAAGTGCAGCTCATAAAATGCTGCAGAATGGCTTGTGTGGTACAAAGTTGTGAAGTGCATCTCATAAAATACTCTGAAACCTGTATCTTGAAGCAGAGGATAGATCAAATGCTGCAGCAAATTAATTTGGATGACACCTGGCTTTCACAGTGATGGGTTTATTATTGGAATCTGCTGTGCTGGTAGAGATGTGAGGAGGGAGGGGAGAAGGCAAGGGGAAGGGAAGCATGGATTGATATCTTGTGTGATGAGCCAGCCACAGCCAGGGAATATTTCTATACACAGAGGAATAGTGCTAGAAACAATACTTCTCCATCCCTCCCAGCACAATCGCCATTCTGAGCAAGGAGCAAAGCCACAGAAATCTCTCTCAACTGGGCAAAGATATCAGCTCCCTGGAATGTGGTAAACACTGTGTCTGCCTTCCGGTCTCTTAATAATACATATATGCTTGTTTCTCTTGTTCTGTGTAAGACGCCACAAGAAAGAAAATGGTTCCAGCTCCTTCCTTGGGGCTGTCAGGACAGATGTATCCCAACTGCCATGTTCATGGAGAATTTTTGTTGGAGAGAAGATTTTGTTGTACGGGTAAGTTCTGCACCTCACAGCACCATAGATCCTGGTATCTGCCGTACTTCTATGACCCTCACTGCTGCCCACAGTAATATTCAGTTCAGTGTTGACATCCCAGCTCAGGATCCTACCTATAGGATTACTCTTAGAAGGAATGTACATCCACAGAGGTCTGATTTTTGGTCTTGGAAGTGTTACCAAATCCTTAGTCTAGCTTCTGTATTGCTAATGGTTCACATATGATTCCCTACCCTTGTCCATTGCCTTGATAGAAATTTTAGGTCAACCCTTGTTTCAGTGTGACAAGTAACCTTTGCTAAAAAAAAAACCAAACCAAACAAAAACTCAAGGAAAAAACCTCCACGTTTCTCTCCCCTTTTACCACACATATCCTTGTTTGCCTTTCTCTGTCCTCTGTATCATATAAGTTGTACTCAAAACCATTGACCAAGACCCTGTCACCTTCAGGCATCCTGCCACTTCACCATTTTCCTTCAAATCCTTTGCCTTTTACATAAGAATGTTCTTGTGTTCCTGGATCTGCACTGGGAAGCACTGTAATGAGCACTATAACTTCCTCACATGCATCACCAAAGGCTTTTTACGTGAAAAGCCTCTGCTTGCTTCCAGATCCAAGATCCCAGCATAGCCAGCTACCCGGACCTAAACCCACTCCCATGCTATACACCTTACAAAGGAAATAACAATTAAGGGTATTTTTAACCTGCTTCCAACATCATCTAGAAACTTACAACAAAAATGAGGGCCAGTACCTTGTGACAGTTGGGTGCTGTGCTCACAGCCTCTGACCAGAACATGACTAGACTGAGTCATTAGCTAATATGTCAACAACACATCAACACATACGATTTTGGTAGAAATGCAGATCCTTTGGGTAGGGCCTTCTCCATATGGTGGCTCTCCTCTCCCTTAGCTCCCTCCTCTCTGTGTTGTACTAATCTGGTGCTGGTTTGTGTTTTCCTTGTGTCTTTTTTTCACTGTATCCTCTCCTACCCTATTTTAAATCATGATTTGCAAAGAATGCATGTGCCATCTGAATGAAATCAGTGAAGCACTGGTTGCATCTTCTAATTGCAGGCTTTGGACCACAGTCTACCTTGACTTTTGTGACTCATTTATTTCTCTGTGCTGCATTTCTGTGACTTTCCTATTCCTCTGTATATGTATAAAAAGTAAATATAATTATGGACATAAAAAGAGAGAAAAGTGCACATATATATGTGTGGACTGATTAATTTGTAAAATACGCACTATAAACCCATGTTTTTCTGGAGAGAGATGCTTCCCCTTCCTCCAGGGAAGAGGGGATAGAAAAACAGAGCCTTTTAAAGCACTTGGCCATTCTTCCACCTCTGTCACAAACCATGCATGAGATGTCAAGCTGTCACAGGTTTGTGACACTGGCTCACACCTAAAACATGTTCAAAATATCAAGCATTTGAGAAATCTTGTTGAAGTTGGGGAGACTAATTATGTACCTGAAATTGTCTACATGGCTCCTTGGGGCATACTAGCCTGAAGGTGCATTTGCACTGTGGCTGTTGTTTTAAACAAGTTGTAAAAGTACCCAAAGCCTGTCTGCAGCAGTGTTTGCTCCATTTTAAGCACTAACACTATTTCCACATTGATGAAACAGCTCTAAAACTTCCCACTGCAGAGAATAGAGGTGACATTGGGCTTCCTCATCCATCTTCCCTATTACACATTGCAGGGTGTCCTAGCTAGGACAACTGAGACCAGTTCATCATGGCATGGGTGTAACCCAAAACTGTGTATTCTATAGCCTTCCATGCCATTTCCCAGAAACTGTTGTCAACAGACTATTCGCACCCTCTGCCCATAGAGCCTGACTCCTCAGGCTATAAACTAGGTGTTAAGAGGCCTGTGAGATAGGAGGATGCTCTTGTCCTCACACCCTTTGTGGAACTCCCCGCCCTGAGGGAAGCACTAAGCATTCCTGCATGAACTGGAGGATATATAATCTTGGAGTCTTAGAACATTTTTCAACCCCTCGTGGGATCCAGAGGGAGGCTGCATCTCATCGCTCTCAACCAGACTTAGACCACCTCTGGACTGCAATCACCACTTTTGACCAGACTGCAACAGCTCTCCCACCAGCAGGTTCTTCCCCTCTCCCTTTACTTTGGACTCAAGCGGGGCCCAAGGAACACCACTTTGTTCATGCCCCAGGGTACTGGGTTATACATTTGGGTTTTGTGGGTTAAGACCAATTGTTTGTTTGTATGATTGTACTTACTGTATTATTGTAGTAAATTGTTATTCTGACTTATAATCTCTCCTTTGAGTTGAGTTCATTTCCCCTGCTGGTTAACTCTTAAACCAGCACACAGGGAAACAAACTTTGCCTGGGGCTCCTATTTTTGCATCTGTTTGTGACTGTAGTCCTCCCACTGCAACTGAAAAAACCCCCAAACATGCCAGAACCCAATTTTAGTTACTTTGTACACTCCAGATTAATCCAAATTTTTCTCCTTTCAATTTTCTAATCAATTTAGCTTTCTTATCCTCAAACCTGTGTAGATGGCCTCATTTTACAGTGACTTCATTGATGCTTTATAGAAACTTCCCTCAAAATATACAAAAATATACAAGAATAAGATACAATGTGTGGGAGGACAGGCCACTTGTAAAAGACCCAAATTCAATAAAAGTACCCATTGACATGTGATGAATGCATGCAGTTCTAGAAGCTTTGCAATTATTTTTTCCAAAACTGGAAGAAGTTATGCAAGCTTAAAAGGGCATACAATCAGTTTATGCAGAATATTCATTAAGTTGTCCGGGGAAATCTCACCATTTTCCACACAAATATAAGTAAAAACTAGCAATTATACATTAATATAAACCCCATGCTGGAGTCAACTCATGATTTAAAATATGGTGCTTCATCATAATAATCATAAAGAAAAATGGGCAAATCAGGTATTTAATAGACTGGCAATTGTATTTTAATTTGGCTGTGCATTTATAAAATGACATTAAATGGTCTCCACTGAATAATTAATTTTAAAAAGTGTATTTATATGTATATTACTTAGAAATAACTGAAGATTTTAGAAAACTGTTACCATGGGAGGAAGTGCTACTGTGAGTTTCTTCTACTTTTCATTCCAAATCCTTCCAGTATTGAAGCAACTGGAGCCTTATATACTTCACCTGTGATACAAAATTGCCTACCACCTTGCCCAAAGAAACTATCTATTCTACACTACCACTGGGGGTTCAGGCAAGAGGGCTCTGAAGTGAGCGCTGGGGTGCTGGAGGAGGATGGGCTCAGCATCTGGCACTGGAGGCAGATCCCTGCTCCGCTCGGTACTGAGATTCAGCAGCACTGGTCCAGGAGACCAGTTTTGTGGCTGTCCTCAGCTGTGCCACAAGTTGAGTAGCCCTGCTGATACTTGTGGAACCTCTCACAGGTCAGTGTGGCTGATCTGAGGAACAGAGACTCAAGGAGGATCTGATCAGGTATGACATCAATCTAGACAAAGCGTGAGAATGCTCCTGTACTTCTGCCGAGTGAGCAAAAGTGCACAACACAGTGTTCAGTCTGGCTTGCTCTATAGGCACCCTTTGCATTTCAAGGCACCATCTTAGACATGTGGCCTTCCTCACCTACCCACCTGCTGCATGATGAGATGCGAGATTTGTAGGATGCTGACCTGGAATACTAGCCTACTGAGATCACCCACCACTCTGAAATAAAGTACCAGCTTTGAGACGCCACCAGATCCTAACACTACACAGCATTCTAATTTATCTGCTTCCTGGAGGCATTCTGCAAGCTATTGTGGGTAGTGTCATTACCTCCACTTGGCAGCAGTTCCTAAAATAGCAATGCCATGCATGCATCCTTCCACAAGTTCCTTCCTGTCATGAATCCCATATACCATGAGATGGTACATGTGGATGCAAACTACTCCCCTGTTTCTCATCCTAGTCCTGGGCAGAGAAATTCCGGCCAGAGCTGTAGTTCACTCTCTAGTGCTGCATTGAGGCATAATTAAAGTAGCACCAGAGAATGGGGCTGCCCCTTCTCAGACCTCCGGTCAGGTTATACCCACGCAGTTCTCCAAATACTGACTTAAACTGTGCCAAAACCAGGCCAAGGAGACATAAACAGACAGTCACTGTGGTGCCAAAGTCCATGCTGTAATCACTATCAAATGTAGTGGATGCATCAGAAATACACTAGAGTCCATTAAAACTGAATAAAATGACTCTTTTCTTCATTTTCTATTTTCTATTATTTCTAGGAGATAATGTCATTCAGTGTTCATTTTTCACTCCCATAATACCATGAAACTCTTGTTCTAATGCTGCATCCAGGTGAAAGAAAGTTGCAAGCTCCTGAAGGTATCAGGAAACATAGTCATTTCAGGGCTAGGATGGAGAAATGGCCCATCACCAGTCTCCTTTTAGTGGCAATTTCTCTGCTGATTCTTTAACTATTTTCTTATTTTGTCCAGTTGTGGGAATGTGACATCAGATCCACTCTGCTCAAGAGGAATGTTCTTTGATCACTTGTCTGTTCTGGGAGGAGAGAACAAAAAGTTCTGGTGCTTACTGTTTTCTACAGTTATACTTCAATAGCAGGAGCCTGAAAGATGAAACAATGTGGAAGCCTTCAAAGATCATGGCTGACTGGCAGTGAACTAAGCATATAGAGAGAATTTACTAGTGGCCAGTGCCTAAAAAACCCAACTAGATGGAGAGACAGAGTCATTGCAAGTGAGAATAGCCTGAAATCCCACCGTTAATCTCTGTGACACCGTGTCTTGAAACATTGTAAGGGAACTACAGGTGTTCAAGACATCCAAAAACAGAGCTCTAAGAAACAACTCTTATTCCAACCAGGGTCAAGCCTTTTCCTCCCTCATGCATTTCCCATCTGATTTCCTCCATTTCTCACTGTATTTCCTTTTAACTTTTTGTTGTTTGTTCTACTTCCAAATTTCTTACATCTGTATTCCCTACTATCCTTTTAGTGATCTTTGAATACCTTCCTCCCTCCTTTTTTGTCATATATGGTCACATACAAGAAACCAGAAAGTGGATGACTACCTAGCTTAAAGGAGACAGAAGATCTTTCAGAGAGTGCTTTAAGAGGTTTAACTCAAATCAAATACATCAAACACATTATTAACCCTGAGTAACCCAAATTCATCTTCCACGATTATATGAAAATACGCATTGTTTGCTTGAATATATAAAACATGGATGCAGGACTTCCAAATGAAATCTGCACATCACTAAATCAGTCAGGAAAAAACACTTTCAGTCTTCCATCGGCTAATGATTTGCTAAGGATGTTAAACACAAGCGTGAACGAGTCCTAATGACTGATAGCAGAAGGAAGAACTGCACGAAGACCAGTACTGGTTCCAAAAGCTATGGTGCTGCTGCCACCTGAGGTTTTCTTCTGGAAATACAATCCTTGTGCGGAATGTGTTGCACAAAAATTGGGGCATAGGTGGAAGAGAGAATCTGAAGCTCATTGGTCCCAGGAGGGCCTCACTAACGTAAGAAGAAGAGATTGTCCTCATAGGCAGCCCCAACCTGACACCTCTCCCAACACCGCCCAAGAGCTGTATAAGCAGTTCTGAGTGCACACAGCTGCCACCACAGGCAGCCTGCACTCCTCACTGCTCTTGCCAGCCTGAGTCCCCTCCTTGGTCTGTGCTGGCACCAGTGCTTTTGCACTAAGACAAATCAGGGATGCAATGCAACTAAAATCAAATATTTTTTTGGACTGCATCTAGAATACTGCACCCAGATTTCGGCTCCTCAACACGAGAAGAACGTACCAATGAACTGGAGTAAGCTTAGCAAAGGGCCATCACAATAGTCAAGCCTTGCCCTGTGAGAAGAGTCTGAGAGACCAGGGCTGCTTCATCCTGAGAAAGAGATGGCTTACAGCAGCTGTGCAGTACCTATGCAAAGGTTATCAAGAAGACAGAGGCAGGCTTTTCCCTGCAGCTTACAGTGAAAGGACAAGAGAGAAGGGGTGTAAGTTGAAAGAACAGGTTCAGACTGGCTGTATGGAAAACATTTTTCACAATGAGGGACAGTCAGGCAGGGGTAAGATTGTCCAAAAAAGTTGCACAGTTGCCATACTTGGAGGTTTTCAAAGCCAGTCTAGACAAAGCCCTGAGCAACCTGGTCTGATCTTCCAGCTGAGCCGGCAGTAGGACTAGAGACCTCCAGAGGTCTCCGCCAGCTGATCTGTCCTGTGATCCTACAGTCCTTAAGCCAGTTGTGTCTTCATAGAACTTTGTAGCTGTGTGATGTTTCAACTTCATATGACAAAATATTTTTATCTGCTTCTACCTTGACCTAACTTAAATTAAGGATTTCAAAGTAACCAGAAAGAGTGAAGGCATTCTAGCATTATGGTGCTGACATCATTATGGGATGAACTCACACTGGAGAGGTCCATTGAGGACTGTCTCTCGTGGGAGGGACCCCACGGGAGCAGGGGAAGGACTCCTCTTCCCTGAGCAGCGGCAGAAACAACAACTGACTGTAAACCCCACTCCTCGTCTCCCTGCACCGCTGGAGGGGAGGAGGGAGAACATGGAAGGAAGGAGGGGCGGGAGGAAGGTGTTTTAAAGATTATTTTACTTCTCCCTCTTTTGCTCTGATCCTGTTAGTAATAAATTCAATTAATATCCCCACTTTGAGTCTGTTTTGCCTGTGATGGTGATCAGTAAGTGACCTCTTCCAGCTCTTAACTCATGCATCCTTCGCTGCTTTTTTTTCTCTCCTCTGTCCAGTTGCAGAGAGGAGTGAGAGAGCGGCTGTAGTGAGTACCTGGCGTCCAGCCAGGGTCAACCCACTGCATCCTGATATAGAGTGCGACAGGAAAAATGAATGGGGTTTTTGAAAAGACCAGTAAATATAAAAAACTATTTAATGCTATATATTTCATCATCTTCCCATCATCTATCATTGATATCTGATTTTCACTGGGAAAGACCATGCTGTCACTTGTGACCAGCTTTTGATCCTGTTTCTGACTTTCTTCTATTTGATCATAAAAGCTATCATCTCATACAAACTTCTTCCACAGTGGACCTTGTCTTTGCACATGATGTACATCGGTGTACTAGACCAAGCATTTGCAAAGCTAGTTTTCTTCATCATGTTCACCATCACATCTTTCTGGTTGGAAAAAGTGTAACCTAGTTACATTTTAAAATAATAAAATTTGGAACGTAGCATGCCTTTTTGAATTGGGACTATCACTAAGAGAGTCTTTTTCACTCTTTACCTCTGCTTCAAGGCCTGTCAAAACTTCCATTATATCCTAAAATATTATAAAATAAAGCTACATTATTTTTATATAATACAATGTTAATAAACTATAACCAACTACAGCCAATACATTTTAATATTATTTTTAAATTATGTTATTATTTATTGCTTAGATTCCTTATAATGGTAAAATCATTGTACAGTATTTAACATTAAATCAAATAAAGCTAAAAAAATTAAGATCATCCCCTCTCCCGGTCAGATAATTTAGGAAAAGAAATATTTTATTAGTTTACAGAAGCTGATACTTGTAATTCCATAGCTTTAGACATGATTTTACAGAGAGTTTTCTCTTTTTTTAATAACTTTTCTGGCGTTTATCTCCAGAACTTATTTGTATCAATACTTTCAGTGTAAATGTGAACCACCACTTGGGATTTTAGGCATGACACAGCAAAATCCAATAATTTTCATTGACTATGGTCATTCAAAAGTATGTTTGTACTGGAATTGTATACAGATGTGTACATATATATGTATATATATATATCTTATATATAAGAAGAGGTGGGGAGGGAGAGAAGGGATGGAGAGTGAAAAATCAGGCAAAGGAAATTCAATGCTTATATTTTCCTTATCCATCAAATTCTTCCTGTTTCTTACATTAATATTTTATTGTGCATTTTAGCTCCATTGAAGCAATCCCGTTTATGTATGTGGTGGAAGAAGAAGACTAAAAAGTTTATCACTTTCAGTGAGATTCCTTAAATATTTTCAAGTTGAGAAAACGCTTGAAATAAGCATACCCTGGGTCAGTGCTCAACTGCACTGCTTGGTATTTGTAAGTAGTAGTGCGTGGCTAATGTAAGAGTTACTTCCATTCTAAATTCTCTCTTCAGCTGTTCATAACTTCCCTAACCAAATTCCTTTTAGATCTTAAATTGTAAATACTTGGCCTCATGCAAAAAGCTAATCTTTGTATATTGGTTCCTGTAAAATCCACCTATCTGAATTCTCATTATGTGGATAAGACAGATGTGATTACCATGAACTCGAGCTCAATTTTTTCATTCATATAACTGAGAATAGCCATGAAGTTTCAAGCATATTTAAAATTGCAAAATTCAGCCTCTCATTTTACTTCTGCAGATGCACCATGTCTCACACTCACAAGTTCACTGAACTCAACAAAAATTTGAGGAGGACCAAGGTTTCACCTGTATGATGTTTAGGGAAGGACTGAACCCCCACAGTCTCTGCCAGGGGGAAAGAGCTGTGGGGAGGACCCATGGGTGATCCCCATGAAGGTGAACAGGCCAGGGCCCATCGCACCAACCCGGCAAGGGAGAAGGCAGGCTGGGGGGGCAGCCAGGGGCACCCCCTAGCCCCACTGCCACACATGTTTGTGGTGACATACCAGGTCTGCGGACAAGCTGGAAAGTCAGTCTGCAAGTCAGGGACTGGGTGAACAAGGTCCACAGCCAGGCAGGGATGGGACAAGGCTGGAGACAGGTCACCTTCAACTTGGCTGGGGACGGACTGATGGCCCCTGGCTGAGCTGAAATGGGGTCCACTTTAATGCCTTTCATTCTGCTAAGAGCTCTTCACAAAACTAGGCAACTGGACAACACTAAGTAAGTGATTTATTATCCAAACATTTACAAATTAAAAATTTTTAAGAGAATTGAACAGTTATATTCTTTGGAGCCATTGCTTTCTAAACACGTCATGCCATGCTGGTTCCTATTGCTCTGTCTGTGTATGAATACACAACATGTATGAAAATGTAATTTCTATGACATACCTTGCAATTCTGTCACAAATCACAGTGCAAATCTGGATAGTATGCAAATACTGAAAAGCTTTGATTGTTCCTATAACATATTCAGACATGTTTGCTAATATATAAACTGTCACTATAATAACAGAGGCACTAAGTAAGTAGGTACTCTGTATAATACAAAAATTCCACTTCAAAAAGCACAATAGATGTCAATCTTAAAAAAAGCACCATATGATAATTGCTACCCTTCTGGTTTTGAATGTAGACTGGATATTTACTGAAGAGCTTTGATACACAGTCTACTCTGCATTCCCTCCATATGAATGGTCTAATTTCTTCATTAAATGCCACATTTTTTGTCACCAAAATTAAGAAATAACCTTTCAACATTTTCATAGGAGCTAAAGTTCATACTACTCCTTTTCAGTACAAAATAATGAGGCACTGCTAAAGAAGTACAAAAGTATTTGCAATATCAAGACCCTTAACGGTTTCTTTTCTTACCTTTACATAAAAGAAATGCTTAAAATACACATCGAAGAGATTGGATTGGTATAAACACCATCAGTAACAGTGTTTTACATCAAGTTGTACTTGAGGCTTTCAAAGTCCATTTAATCTTAGGGAAAATTTATTGTTATTGCAGGTTTCAATTATTGGCAACAAGGGTTTTTCAACTAACGTTGACAGAGAAAATCCATTTTCAGTGTGATTATAAAAGTATTGGCAGAGAAATGGGAGCTTATGTGCCATCACATGTCTTGAAAGGGTGCAGAAAATGCTTTTCTTCTGTACATAGCAGGTTTAAATATATTTTTGCCTGTCTGCCCCCTGCTGCTCCTCTTACATCAGAGTAATTAGGATAAATGAACATCAATTTGACCCTCTTCAATGCCTGTGGTGCATAAACCCAACCTGTAAGATAAAACAAGTGTTACACTTAATCTCAAGTTCAGCAGAGCACTTAAATGTATATTTTGAGACTAGATTTAAAGGTATGTTTAAAAAGAATCAGTTCTTAATGGCACTGGTAAACTGAGGCCTTAACAGACTTTCATGGCCATTGCACAAGGAAACCATGAGTTAAATGAGTTAATGAGTTAAAACTTTGGAAAGTGGCACTTCTTCCTTGCTTCATGCCAGCAACACAGCTGTATTGCCCAGTATGCTCTGCCCCTGGACTTTCTAGATCCAGGTATTGCTCCATGGGGGCCTTTGTTCAATCACACACAACCTTTGAGGTTTCAAAGGTAGAAATCAGCTTACACAGATATTTTCCAGGGTGGAAGTAACATAACAGCCTCAATATACCATGGTGTGGAGAGATGTCCAGAGCACAATATAGCCACACATGAAAGCAGAAAATCCTAAACACAAACCCAGACAAAATTCTCAAACCAAAAGTGCTCTCCAGCAAACATTTTTTCCTTTGGGAATATATTTTAATGTAGTCAACATCAGGATACCTTGTAAAGTATAAGCAAATAATTTTGTAAAGTCTGACACAAAATGGAAGTGCCAGTATTTATTTGTAAATTAAGACTTGACCATTATTTTTCTTAATAAAAAGTGGAACAGCCCATTCTATGAGAATATCTAGTTCAAGTAAGCTTAGGTAAAGAAACCTAGGCATAGGGTAGCTTTAGAATCCTTGATCACTCAGTAGGAAGAAAAGGACCAGTATTTTATATATGCCAGTGTGGACTCAGGAAAATCCTTTTCACAGATAATAGTTATCAGCACTCAATGGCATTAGATGAAGTAAAGAGTCATCTTAGGTAAATGTATTATGAGTTTGAATGTAGCATTGGGTGATGATAACACAGAAAAAATAAGACTATAAATGAAAGCTTAACTTTGAATGTAATGGCTTTGAACTTTTTTCTATAGTGTTCCGAGTGCAAATCGTTTTTTAACCATAAACAAATATTTGGTGGGTAAAGTCTGTAAGATTTGCTGGCAAAGATGCACAGTCAGAGCTATAAATATGTGGGAAAATCTAATAGTTCAAATTTACTCCAAAGGTCATCTGGAGTATAAATGTATTCTCAGAAAAATTATGCAGAAATTTTATCATTCTCTTCTTCACATGGGCTGAGATTGCAGGAAATAAGTAAGTCCTCACAAAATATAATGACAGGAAGAGAAAAATGCCTGTGCTGTGACAGAATCCAGTTTCTTCTAACAAATTATTATGTGTTCTGTGACATAAATTCCAATCATTAATCACTTCCATAGGCATGAAGCCAGAAGAATAGCACTGTTAAGAGCGGTTTCAGCTAACCCCTGGAATACTTTACTCTTGAAAAGGTTGCATTTCCTAGACAAAGGAGGTTTACATGCAGCTTGGCGAGAAGTTAATGTGAAAAGGAAAAACTAAAACAAAAAATCAACTTAAAACTGCAAAGCTTGGACTTCTGAATTTCTGAAAGAGTTTCAACTGTTTCTTCATATGTTTTGGCTATATATAAGCCAGGAAACATACATATAATCAGTATGTGAGTTACAGTGCACAGATGCAAGACTTGTTAATGTGAGATGCAACTCCTCTACCATAAAAGGAAAATGCAAAGTCATTTACCTCGCTTACATCCGATGTTCAGGCCATGGGGGAACACGCAAGAAGTGTATGTGTTTGCCAGAATAAAAGGTAAGAACAAACATCTACCAGGGAAGATACCAAAGACTTTTCCTCTGCTTGCAGACAGGCACAAGGTCCCAGGAGCACTCTCGCATTTGGAGCATTTCCAGGACGGCTGTAAGAGATCTAGTTCACACTCTTGTCCACAATGAATGGGAATAAGCTACACTTTGTGGGAGTACATGTATGCTAATTAGCACCATTTCTTCTGTAATTGTATTTTAATTAAACAATCTTTAACAGAAAAAAGACTGATAGAAAGTCCCCCCAAAACAAGCACACAAAAAAGCCTCTGCCTCATCAGCTGAAATGGAAGGGAGCTCAGATTTTGTCATAGCTGTAAAATTGCAAGACAACGCCGCATCACAAAACCCAAGAAAATTATTACAGTGCTTTCATATGAACATAAATTAAATAAAATCATGTGCAGATACTTCCTATCACCTCTTATGTCTCAATAACACTAGTCAATAAGTTATTTGTAACATTCTTGACAGCAAAAGGCAAGTTAATTTTCCCTTCTTTTGTTCTATTCTGAACATTTATCCAAGGGATTGGAATTTCAAGTCATTCAGTTCAGATTTCCCTCCTATTAAAACCAGCCCACATTCTTCAAAAAACCTCACCAAAATACCCATAAATAAAATTAACACTTAAAAGACTCAGATTACATACTGCACCACCTGCCTAGCCTGCCAGCTCAAAGGAATGGCCACTACCCTCCCCAAAGGCTCGACATACACACAATAGAATACGAGGGTGTATCTCAACTGATTCCTGCTTAATTATCTCTGCCTTCATCAGTACAGAGTAGGTTCAAAGTCCACTTCCTAATTTGTATTTATCACTAATATAAACTTCCCAAATTTCAAGAAAACCTTAATGTTGTACTGTTTATGATCTTTCTTTTCAGTCAGACCTCCAGGAAAACTGTTATTACTCGAAGCATATGGAAATCAACATGACCAGGAATTTTGAAACAGTAGAACTGAAATATGCACTGTTTCTAAGATGTTCAAGCTGCTCCTGAACATACTTTGCATTATAAGCAAAGTCGGTCTCTGGGTTTCTTAAGCACTGACAAATAAAGAAAAACTAGAAAAAACATACACTACATACAAAAAACTCCATACAAAACATATAATTTCTGAATGGAATTGTGCCCAAAATGAATGCTTTGGACATAAAGGAGTACACATTATTAAAACATGCAACTGTCAATATTAAACAAAAATTCAGCCTTATTTTGAAGTAATTTCTGATATTTCTATTTGCATTCCTTCCCACATTTTGGACTACTTTGCCATAACGCACTGTTAGATCCAGTCCAACATTTCCATATGAAATCTTTGAAGTTGCGCAGGCAATAATCCTAAAGATAGTATAGATCAAAACCACTGCCAGAAATAACAGAATATCTCAATATCTTCAGCCCCAACTCATTCTTTGGAAGCCCTCACTTATCCACGTTCAACAGTCATTGCCCAAGAAATTTAATGCTGTTTCAGCTGGGAAGGAAATATTGGGCAAGATCTTAGGAAAGCAGCAATCCTGTTTTCATAAAGCAACATTGTTTCTACCCTACACCTGTTCCAAAAACATTATAGTATATTTTTGATTCTTAGTACCTGATTTGTGGACTTCAAAGAACTTCTCTCCAACCAGCAAGTATTGAATCATGTTTTCTGTTCATCTGATAGCTTTAAGTAGATATGGGCATGCAAATGCTGAGAAAGCTGAGCATTATTTATCATTCAGTTATAGAACTATAACAACTTCCTGGTTTTTTCTCCCTGTTTGTCACCATTATTACACACTTTTTTCACTGCTGTGTCCACAGAATTAAAATTAGTAAATGAAAAGAGAGTGGTATGAGGATGCTGAAGCTGGGCTCTGGAACTATGAAGCAGAGAGAAAAGTGAGACTCTCTCATATGGGATTTTTCCTCTTTCCAGATACTACAATTCAGAGCAGTGATGCCATGATGGAGCACCAACACTGCTGGCAGATGCTAGGCACTCACCACCTACACCTGCTGAAGGCAGGAACACAGCTGGAGACACACGGGAAACTTTAAGTCTCTTTTGTATTCTCCACATTTTGGAGCTCTTCAATCTCTCCAAACAAGGTTTGCAATAAAAATAAATAATAATAAGAATAAAGTGGCAACACATTTTTTAGAAAGAACCAAATGCCAAGTAATAAAGCAATGTAAAAACATAGTATTATTGCTGTTCATTTTTTTTATGTTGCCAGAGGTACAGTGAATGATTTTTTGTCCTTCGGGTGTGGAACTATAATATTTCTTAAAGCTTTATATTAGCCTACTTTTTCATCTGTGTCACAAGAGTGATGTTACTGAGTTGGTAATAGACTTATCAGGAAAGAAATATTTTCTTTTTTTGATATTTAAAATTGATGTGATTTTTAAATATTAATTTTAAAATATTTTATATTTGAATATTTTATATATTGAAAGCAATACATATTTTGATACATAAATCCACTCTCTCTATTGTCAGAAACCTGACTGGGGTTTTATTAATCAAGAGCTTTTCATATAAAAAGACATTACTGCTGCAGAAAAACACAGTCTCTGTGTTAATTTTTACTAATTAAAGTAGAAGATTTATCCTTTGTTACTTCAGGATAGTGGAAACTGTGTCCCATCAGTCAGGTACACTCCGAGTACTTAGGTTGATGTAACCTAAGAGACAGAACTACAGTTTAACACCAAAACAGAACTGTGCTAAAGTTTATCTCTATTTAGAAATATCAGCAATGATACCATAGTCTCTACATATTGGTAGATTGCTGACAAATTAAAACAAGTATAAAATCGCAAAAAATGAAGTAGTTTTACATTTGCTTTCTGTTCTGTGCAGAAGTAACAAACTTTGCAGATGCAGAATGTCAGTAAACATCTGAAGGAAAAATCTGCATTTGTATTCTGAGAACTCAAAGGCACTTAACATGAGTTTTGTAATTTATTGCCATCGTGGGAATCATAACTTTCAGGAAAGCCTGTGAGTTTCTCAAACTATATTTCCAGCATCAACCTATTTACAGAAAGAATTTCAATGAGACTTACGATTATATGTGGGGCTGACGAAAAGCATCTTTTCCCACATTAGTGCTTCTACAAACTGTCAGTCAAAGCATATTTCAGTATTTTCTACCTTACTGACGAGATTCAGGAATACATCTACACTAATTGTTTCCTAGGAGTAAAAAAAACCCCAACAACAACAACAAAAAAATCCTGTTGAGTTTTATATATTTTTATCAGTACATTGTTAGAATTTCATTGCTTACTTTAGTGTATTCATTTCTCTACAAAATTCAGCATAGCCAATTAAAAACATGAGTTCATAAATGCTTATGTTGCAAATTGGCCTCTGGAAAACTTGTCTACAAGCAGCCAGGTCATCATAGTCACTGCTACAACTAGTCTTTGAAACAGCATACGTGCCCAAAGTTCTGCTTCTACACATTTCTCTGAAAAAAAAGGTACAGAATATTTGGGGTCCTTTATGCAGTTATTGTATTTCTAGAGTGCCTAGCAGACAGAACAGTGTTCCCTAATACTGCCCTAAAATGCCATTAAAACAAACTTAAATTAGATGAATGATACCCTCTACTTCCTGGGAACATAGGATACAAAGAATGTTTAGGTAACATTTTCTAGCATTGCAAAATTTACAGCATTTTTTGTATTAGAAACACAAAATCACCCTGATGTCAGAAACTTATGTTCCCCTTAGCTCTTCAATAAAATCATATCCATTCAAAAATGTTCCAGATGTGCATTTTAAATGGAGGAGCTCTGCTTGGGATTTCTTCACCCAAAATAATATCTGACAGGACTGACAGCTTCAGCTGGCTCCTAAGTGCTTCCACAGTGTAACCACAGCAGTGCAACCTCTCAGCATCAAGTTAATTTCATAGAAACGTGAAGAGAAAGCAACGTGATTTTGGAGAAAGTTTAAGGGAGAATTCACTATCCAGATAACACCTTACTTCTGTCATCTATTCCATTCGGGACATAGACGCAGATACGACAATTTTCAAAGTATTTTGAGATTGTGTGTGCATTTCCATCTCTGGGCAAAAGTCCTAAGAAGCCCAAGATGAAATATCAACCACAACATGTATTTCTGAGACCGGCAAAGAAATATTCAAACTGTTGGCACCACAATACGGCTGAGTACCAGCAGGTCCTGCCACATACCTGGAGCCATACACTTTTACACTGGTATCTGGTGTGTACCAGAGCTCCAACCCGCTGCACAGGAAACGTTATTTTAACTGATATTGTCCCAAGCCTAAACACTACCGAAGGAGTAGTTTGTTCTCTGAGTAACATTTTAATGTGATATCCACAAAAGAAATAGTTGGGTCAAATGTTAACTAAAACTGTGACTTCATAATTAGCTTAAGCTGCTGGAACATAGGATGCCACCCAAAAAGGCAATACCCTCTCCCTGCCACCAATCCCTGTGTGCCCACTGCCTTCCTCTTGTGTGCACAAACAGCAGCCACCACACAGTTCAGCTTGTACTGATTATGATCTATTATTCAGTATGAAGTTATAAGAAAATGCAGTTTCCTATGGAAGTTTATGTTTGGAAATGCTCACTCTTGAAGTTCTTCAGGATGAGCTGCTGCACTTCCATCCACATTCCTTCTAATGAAGACTAATATGCAGTAGTAAATAAATCTTTGTATAAAACTCAAGTGAACCAGTTTAGGAGACAGTAAAGTCTCGAGTCTGTCCCAAGTCCATGCAAACTCTGCTAAAATTACTACTTAATGTTGGTGATTAAAGAGTGACTCTAAACCCCACCTTTCCAGGAAGAACTTCTGGCTCAAGCAATCTCAAATACATCCCTATTCCATACCCTCAAAAAAGTACACAGATCTTCAAAATAATTGGTGTAGCCACGTGTATTGCAAAGCACTCCAGAAAATCAGCAGTTTGACTATTGGGTGGTCCCAGACCTAACAAGGGAGCTACAATCCCCCTGCTCTAACACAGGCAGGACTCATGCTAGGAAGACTTCCGCAGAGGAACTCTCCACTGACCTGGGAAATTCAGAGTCTGCCTTGGCAGCCCTAGGAGTTAAAGTCCATAAAGTGTGTGTGTACTCATATTGAAGGAACAAACCCTGAGGCATAGTGGAGGGCATTTCAATCTAATTTTTTTTTTTTTTTTTAATTTGCAAGAGGAGCTTACACTGAATTCAGGACCTTTTTAGATTTTTTACCTGAAACGTCTTGCATCCCAGCCATGTAGAATCAGATATCTCAGTCCTGTTTTATACTAGAGCAAAGCAGTCCTCAGACTGAGATCCAGTACTTAGAAAATACTTTGGAAGTTCTGCTTCAGAAACCAGCTGATAGATTATTCTCTCCTTGTTACAGTTATTTTTGAAAAAGGTGAAATTAATGTTTGAATATAAAGGGATAGGTTCCCCAAAACTCATAAAGTTGGAATTCTCATTAATAACTACAATTATGTTCAGTTTTTAACTGTCACATCCGTTGATCCCTTCAGAGGCTTCACAGAGATGACCAAGCAGAATCTTGTCCCAGCTGTCAGGCAAAGGAAAAATGGTAGCATCTAAAACACAGCTGCTAATTTTGAACATAGTATTTTAAAGGAACTGCACAACAGTCGTGAACAATTATGCTTTTTGGCCAGGAATCGAGAAACAACCATTAATAGGGTTCAATTGCAATTAGAATTATTTTGTTGGCAGGTACGTGTTTAGTACAGGTACAGATTGGTAGAACGTATTTAATATTTTAGCAGAGATTTTAGATTTCTAATTAGATGTGTAACACCAAGTATTAGATTTAATGAATCGATCACTGTAATGGCTGACTCATTAAGATACAGAGACAACTACCTACAAAAATAATTTTAAAATCGATTTCTCTCAGGTAAAGATCTCTAAAAACCAAAAGCAGTGTTGAATAACTGGAGCAGGATGCAATGCAGATATGCTCCAAATGATGAATGCTGCAGAATGATCAATAAGATCTCACACAGATGACAATAGGCCAAGTTTAGGGATTTACAGTAGAAATTTACCTGGATCACTCCATTTCTTAGTGTAACTACCCCTCCTACATAATTCTGGCAGCTTTTCTGTGTGCTCAGTATCAGCTATTTCTGAAACAGGCTTAAAACCAAAACCTGTCAAAACCAGCTTCCTTTAAATTTAATCAGTGCATTTGACCTATCAATTTGATATGGTTGAGCTTTCCTGAAAAGCAAAAGATATAAAGGTTATGTCTCAACACAGACTTACCCCTTCCTTTAGGATGCTCCAAGGCAACCAGGGCATCTGCTTGGCTTTGCAGATACAACAAAGGATTTAAAGAAGCTTAGTGCCTTCCCAGAGGATCAAATGGAATTGAGATTGATACCCCAAGGGCCATAAAATAGCACCAAACACTTATGTTTAGGCATCTGCATGCCACCCTTATTTCCATTGACAGTAATTGTTGCTTAGGCACTTAGTACACGTGTAGATACCTATTTATATACACCTAAATGCAGTTTTCATCTGGAGCCGAATCCTGCTCCTCAGTCTCTGCAGAGTAGACCCGACTAAGAGGTGAAAAGCCATTTCTATTTTAAATGTAGGGGTTTTTTTCCTCTAACAGAATACAGACTATTAATGTTGTTATACGTTGGAGTTGTTTTCAGGACCAGATTGAACTAGACACTTTAACAGAAATAAGCAAATCTGACCTCAACTTTTCAAAATGCCAGGAAATAAAAGGTTCAAAATTAAAAGTGGTCACAACAAAATGAGTTCAAATGTTGACATAAACTAATTTACAAAAGTACATTCAGGTTTTAGATGACAGAATAGCTAGCCATTATAGGTGATATAGGCTGTCCAGTGAAGACAACTGAAGACAATTAAAGCACATTGGAATTTGTACAGAAAGAGTAGTTAAGGGTTTTATAAGAAGACTCCATATGGCACTCCGAAAATTCAAGCAGCTCTTACTGCTAAATTGAGTCAGAACAAAATAATAGCAAACTCAAACCAGAGTGTGCTTTGATGTTTTGTTCAGAGAAACAAATTCAAGAATGATCCATCTGCTATTTCACAAGGCAGTGCAGCTATTAAATTGGTTCAGTTTGTAACGTTACCTGCATGAAAAAAGAAGAAAAACCCCCTTCATATATAAAGAAAGGAAAAATTACCTATATCTGGGCTGTCATTGTACCACTCCACATTTTCCTAGGATTCAGTCTTATGCATGGAATAAAATGGTAATGCTCTTTTTTAAAACTCTACTGGAATAACAAAGGTGTAATTATAAGCAAAGACAGATTTCAGACTGATCCTGACCTTAAAATATAAAATACCTCAGCTTGTCAAAATAAGATTGCACCTTTGAAAGATATGAGACTTCTATAAATGGACAAACATCTCGAAAGAAGACTTTCAATGCTAGGATTAATTTATTAACTATGAGCAATACTCGATTAACTGCAGAGATATATTTATCCTGAACTCCTTTCTCCAAAAAGAAACATACTCACTCTGACCCTATTCAAAACATCTCACCAAATCGCATGAATCAAACCAACATGTCTGTTCAAGGGCTGTTCATAATCCTTAAAATAAAGGTCTGGGCAGTTAACTTCCACATTGTGCTCCCTGCCAGATAAGCTTGTACTATCCACATCAATGGACTAGTACCTATCACCATCAGATAGCTCTGTTCCTAGGCACAACCCATTTCTTATTGCATGAGGCCTCCAGTGAGTACAAGAACCAAAACTAACCTGGTGTGTCTCATCGACAATGCACAGGGGGGGAAAAAAGAGCCTAATTGAGCTACAATATGGTGAGGTATAATGAAAAAAATATATAATGCAGATGAAAGATGTGGGCTCGAGGAAACCAAAGAAATATTGAAAGAATTTTTTCATTCTGGAATAATGATAGCTTGGCTTCGTGACCTGCTTTCTAAAGGGCAGAGTTGTTCTCATGAAACTATAAGTACTAAGGAAGATAAAATCTCTTCCCTGGATCACTGGATTTGAAAATTCACCAACAGGGATTTTACAGGCACATCTGTCTCTGAGTTTCTTTGTTATTTTCCTGCCCTCATGATGGTTTTGCAGCTACGTACTTTGAAAGATAATTTGGAATAACTTTACAATTACGAGATTGTCTCCACTTCCCATGGAAAACTTCATATTTTGAGTGTGAGGATAATTTCACAGTAACTCATGGAATCATGGAATGGTTTGGGTTGGAAGGACCTTAAAGACACCTAGTTCCAACTCCCCTGCCCTGGGCAGCAATACTTTCCACTAGACCAGGTTGCTCAGAGCCTCATCCAACCTGGCACGCACACTTCCAGGGATAGGGCAGCCACAGCTTCTCTGGGCAACTTGTTCCAGTGCCTCACATCCTCATAGTAAAGAATTTCTCTCCAATATCTAATCTAAACCGACTCTCAGTTCAAAGCCATCACTCCTTGTCCTATCACTACATGCCCCTGTAAAAAGTCTCTCTCTGGCTCTCTTGTAGGTCCCCCCTAGACACTGGAAAGCTGCTATAACTCACATTTCTTCAAATTAAAATTCCTCAGGGTCACACAATAAAATGATCCCTCTAACTTAACTAGCCAGCTATTTTGAAATTGAAAGAACAAAGTTCACCTGGGGATAAATTAACCGTTAATGGCCATGTGGATGCACCCATATAATCAAACTTCTCTGTTTTCCCATGTTGCTTTGCATCTGAACCACGTGTGCTGTGCTGTCCTGAACACAAATTGCCTGGATGTTACCTCTTTGTGGAAAGGCTGGCAGGCAGCCACGGTGCCCCATGTGTGACAGTCCACTCCTGCACACCTCACATTCCAGCAACGCTACAGCGGTTGTGCCTTGTGCATCTGTATGGAGCCATGCAGAGGTCACGGACTTTGCAGTCTGGGAAGAGGAGACCACTTAGTCTTGCCTCAACACAGCCATGGTGATGTGAAGATACACAGGTGTATATCAAAGCAATGCTGAGAGGGGTCACTCTGGGAACACTGCTCAAAGCTGCAGCAAACAAAGGAGCTCTGACACAATGATTTAAAAACAAACCTCTGGAAAGAAGCAGAATCCTGGCAATGCTCCAAGTACCTTTCCCAAGTACCTCTGAGCATGGACTTTTTCCATCCAAGCCACTGATTATGTGTAATGCAGACAAAAGGCACAGAGGAGTTCATGGTCCTTAACCAGGTCTCTAGTGAGAGCGAGCTCCCCATACTGGAGCCCAAACCAGAACCTGGGAAAACAGAAGGCTCTTTCACCCCTGAACACATGCACTCAGAGGGGAAGTGTCTAGCCAGTCCTAAGCCAGTCACTGCGGGACTGCGGTGGTTTCAAATAAAAATAGTGTGATGGAGGTATGTTTATGAAAACATCAAATACAGAAAAGAAAGGCAATGTAAAACATACTTCGCTTTTTATAAGGCATATTTAGCAATTCACTAACTATACCTTCCCAAGTGAGGAATGGAAAATTGCAGACATCGAAAGCACTCAGTCAGGCTCAGTGTTATTAAACCTTCATTCAGTACAGTCACTCCAAAGAACTGCTCACAGCACAGTGCATTCTGTATGCATCTGCAAGTAACAAAAAAAGATCTCAAGACAAGAATGATGCTCTCTTTGGGCATGAAAACCACAGGCTTTATCAGTATCGCAGATGTAAATAATTTTCCATTCCCATCTGCAGCAACTTTGGCAGACTGTGCTTCTCAGTGGTGTTGCTGAGTTATTTTGCTGCTTTGTCTCCTGCTTTTCTGAATAAGCTCATTACTGATTCTTGGTGGCTTATATCAGACTAACATCTTCTACACAGGAGATCGTTGTGTGAAAGTGCAAAGGCTCACATGCCTGTCTCCTGCCATCTCCTATCTCCCAGCCTGTGCCTAAACCCCGGCTAACTATTCCACAGCTTTACCCTGATAACTCTTAAAAGTTCCCAAGTTTCTTCCCTACTGCAGTTTAAGCCATACTTTCTCCACAGCTGGAGAACTGCAATAGCCTTTTATAAAGTATTTGAAGACTACTATTATGTTTGTCTTTCAATCATCTCTAGTCTTAAACTATTTGCAGGAGTCAACTCTGCAGCAATGCTCTGCAATTTTTGGTTTCTCACACAGAAGCAAGGCCATCTCTAAGAGGCATTTTAAAGAAAACTGCGCTGCATGTATTAGGAGAAGGCAATACCAGATGCTTGGCCAGAACTCTGAATGCTTCTTCTGGGAGAACATCAGTGTCGTTCTTCTGCAGAGGCATGCAAAACAAAGCAGACAGCAAAGTTATTTCAAAACAGTTACTATTCAGCAATGCAAAGAATGCATCAGTCTCTAAATTCAGGATTAAAGTTGAAAGATCCTTCTCTGCAGCAACTAAAAATGCAAAATTATGTTAGGAAAACCATAAATACTTCCCCGAATATAAAGTCATGTTCATATTTTTTGTCTCTGCAAATGAGATGTAGTATCTTAAGTCAACTCAGTAGAAAAACTGCTCAAAATTATTTCACCATACAATCATATAATTTATTTCCTTCTCCCTTGAGAAGCTGAGTACAGTTGAGGCCTCTATTTTCCAATTTTTAAAAGCACTTCCTGTCTAATCTCATAAATACATTTCTGATATCGCTTCAGTGTCTTGGCACACTTTAGATAATATTTGCAAGTTAAAAACATAACATACTGCGCTTCCCACCCCACATCCCAAAACCCCAGCTTTTGTGGATTCCTCAGCATGAGCTACCACCTTTGCCAGCTCTTGGGGGGCAATTCCACAAATACAAGGTCCGCTTGTACAAAGTGCTGCGTGACGCCTGAGAAACGTGCACCTTTGGGTTCTGTTGAATTACACCGAGTCTGAAGGACGGGACACAGAACTGGGAGAGAGCCGCGATAAAAGCCTGCTTCGCATTGAAGTTTTATGGAAGTGACTCTCCTCTCTAGTGGGGTACACACTGACAGGGAGCATCACCGTCCGAAGCACCTTTTCATCAGGCGCTGCTGAACGCGGGTACTTGTTTGTAGCTGTGGGCAACTCCAGCTCGCTGGAGCACTCTTTCCGCATGGCAGAGAGATGCGAATCAAAGGTGAAAACCAGCCAAAGGGCGGGTTTGTTTCAGTCCCTGGAACTTCCTTTCCAGACCTAAAACAGCTGCAAGACGCGGGGGCCGAGACGAAGGCGGGCAGCCCCGATCGACGCGCTCGGCCCTCGGCGGGGCGCCCTGCTCGGCGGTGCGGCGCGCGGCTGCGCCTCCCGGAAGCGGCGCGGGCGGCGATGGCGGCGGAGCAGCGGTACCCGCGGGGCTCCATCGAGGATGACTTCAACTACGGCAACAGCGTGGCCGCGGCCAGCCTCCACATCCGCATGGGTACGGGCTGCGCATGACCCCCGCCACAGCCCCCGCTGCCCCCCCGGCTGGGCAGTCGGGGGGTGCCGCGCTCCCAGCAAGTGCCTTTGGGTTACCCCATCGCCTCTGGCCTTGGGCTGAAGGGAGGTTCTGCGCGGTGTTTTAACCTGGGTACAGGTTGTGAGTGTGGAGCCAGGGCGTTACTTAGTCCAGGTTAAACATCAAGGGTGAGGGACTGCGGCCGGCGAAAGGTTTTGTCATCTAAGCGTGAAGGGAGTAGGTCTTCTCATGAGAAGGGGTTAATCCGCTGTAGATTCAGACTTGACTTTGCCCAGAGTGACGGATTTTGAAGCCCAGACATAATACGTGAGGTGCATAGACCCTGGAAAGCTGCACGTCCCTGGAGGTGTTTAGAGAAAGACTGGACGTGGCACTTGGTGCCATGGTCTGCTGGACACGGTGGAGTTCGGTCATAGGTTGGACTCGATGATCTCAGAGGTCTTTTCCAACCTTATTGATTCTGTGACTCATACAGAATCAGTATCAGTGCTAGAATCAGTGTCTGTAGTTATGGAAGTTTAACCATGACACTGAAGGACTTGGATTTCTTCTATGAGGTGATAAAATATTGTCTCTTCTGCTGAAGCACTTGGCGTACCTTGAGTCATATTAATGCCCATGAAATACTGCTTTACTCTTCATGTGCAGGTCTCAAATGCATTGAATAATCTCGTAGGATGTGTCTAATCGTTACTCTTTACTGAAATACTTACAGTGTTAGTGAATGCATTTTGGAATAAAAACAGCTGCATGTTGTGAAATTTTTTATCAGATATTTCTGATAATCAGGAAGCCTTTTCCTATAAAAATACAATTTTTCCTTGTTTGAAAAATTAAGGGGGCAATAGGAGATATGAAAGAGATAATGCCATTAGCAAAATTGCTGATGCATCTAGTAATGTGGGGAGAAAGCTGTGCTAGCTAGGAGGCTACTTCTAGGTTTGTTCAGTTTATCACAATCAAGTAGGCTCCAGTCCATCACGGCTTACAAGTGTATTTAACTTCCTGCTGCAAGCAGCTAATTCAGCTCCTCGTAGTATGCGCTCTTAAACTTGTTTAGGCTGTGCTACCAATGACTGAATCGTTTCTCCCTGTAAGCTTATTCTTCCTTTCACAGCATTTTGCCCAATGGGTTTGATTTCCTCGCATTCCCAATGAGAATCTCTGTATGATATATCTGTATGTCCTGAACTACTCTCCGCTTTCCATAATTCTAGAATTAAGAAGCCTGTTAGCTTAGTTCTGGGATTTTTTTATTTTTTCCTGCAGTCTGTGTCTGTAGATACCCATTCAGTACAGTGCAAGTCGCAAATGATGATAAACAATATTTAACATGGTGGAAGGGCAATCAAATAGATATTACTATAAAAAGTTTTCCTTTTTAAACTTTATGGCAGTTTCTGCCCTCCACAGAACTTCCAAATTAATCTTCCAGCATTTAGGTCCATTATATACCACTAACATGATGGAGAAGGTATGCTGTTAGTATAGTGAGACATAGGTGTACATAGGTTTTTAAATATATCCAAAGTAAATTCCTTGCAAATTTTTTTATATTTCTTTTTATTATCTTGTTATTGGTTAATTAATGTTGTGATAATAAAAATGTAATAAATGTAATGTAAAAATTGTGTCAATTTTTTTAAGGAAAAATGGCTTTTTACAACACTGTTCTGTGCTTTTTCACTATGACTTTCTAATGGTTCCTTATGAAAATGAAAACTTGTATCTGATTTACTGTTGAACTTTCTAAGTGTAACTCAAAAGTGATTTCATTTTTATTTTCCTTATTCTAGCTTTTCTACGGAAAGTCTACAGCATTCTTTCCATTCAAGTTCTATTGACCACAGTCACATCTGCAATTTTTCTGTATTCTGCAGGAGTGCAGGCATTTGTTCATGAAAGGTAAATACTAAAATGAAATGGAGATGTTTAGCATGTGGTAAGTAGAGTTTATGTAGTTTGTTGCTCTGGAACACTTCAGTCTTCCTAATAATTTTTATACCCCTTGTTTTGATTCTGTAATAGAAATGTTGTAACTTGATTAGGAAATAATCTTTCTTCTCTGACATTTTTTGTCTTTGGTTTATTATGGAAATTTTATTATAGTGAAAGTTTATTTTAATCAATGCTTTATTAATAGTGCTTATTTTAGTATTTAGGCTATGCAAACTTATGCATGAGTTGCACAACATCCCAGTTACTGACATTTCTTGGTTTATGGTCTAAGTACTTTCAGAATCTCTTTGGAATGCTGTTGCTTATAGGTAGCTGTCCCAAAAAGCAGAATCATATCTTGTTCCTCTTCTTCCCTCCCCCTATCTTTTGGGTTTTTTCAGGGGTGGTGTTGGTTGGTTGTTTCCCTGAAAACTAGTCTGCTAAAATTCCCGAGGGCTTGCTTCTTTTTGCATCTCAAATGTTCATGATAAAAAAACAAATATCCAAACTGTGGTGAACAGGCCAGGGAAAGGAACAGCTGGGAAAGGAGTCCAGTTTCTGTTTTCTTCCAAGTGCTTTTGCAGATTTGGCTTTTACTTTCACTTCAAAGCCCAAATAAAAAAGGAGGCTGAAACACTATATGAAAATTTCAGTTTCTGTATAAGCTATAGTACATGCAACAGATGTTGTAAAACTACAGTTTTCTACTTGAATCTGATAATTTAAAATTGACCTTCTCACTTAGAACTGTTGTGATTTTTGTCTTTGATGTTGGTCTATTTTTTTCTTGGAGGGCTGCCTGAATGATTTAATGATACTTTCCGGTCAGTACTGATTTTCCTTGGTGCAGTTAGTGCCTGTGTTTGTTGCAGTCAGATGCTTATGAAAAACACTTCCCTGAGTGTGGAGCTCATAATAGGCAAAATATGACATATACTTTAATACTTTTAGTTTCATATAGATGGATTTTCTTCTTTATATGGATTCTTTTCCAGGTAATGGATTCCTGGGTAGTCCTTAGCTTCAGTATGAAAAAGATGTCATTTTTTGTGACTATTTTTAACTGATTATCTGTAATGATATGTTTTAGAACACCTTTATTATAGACTTGCATTACATTTATTTTGGATATCTGTGTCTAGGTGATCACTTAAAAACCTTGGGTTTATATAAACTGTTTTTTAGTCTTCCAAATATTTGAGTTTAATTTTGACTTTTTTTTTTTTTGTATGGAACTTTACAGGCCTGCCTTGCTTTTGATATCTGGGTTTGGATCTTTGGCTATAATTGTGGCACTAACCCTCTACAGACACCAGCACCCTCTTAATTTATACCTGCTGTTTGGATTTGTAAGTATTTATAAATTCAATTTTAATAGTCCCTAGAATATTTTGCATTGTGATGAACTCCATGAAACTAGTGGTAGGTAATTTTTTTTTTCTTGTATTCCTTGAAAGATATCCTATGAAGATCTGATTTTGTCCACAGGTTGTTCCTGGATAGGCTCTAGGTCAGATTTCTCGATGTGTGTAGAAATCTGTGTATCTGCTCTTGTTGTTCTGTTGATGTCAGGCATTTGTCTATGAAACTGCTCAGTAGGAAAGGAGGAGGCATTCCTGTTACCTTATTTGCTTAATGGATGGCCTCCAGCAGAGGCCCAAAGCAGCCCTATGTTTTTATTTCTTCAGTTGTTGTCTTTTTGATGCTAAATTCTGAGCATGTTTCCAGCACAGGCAGGTGAGTCGGAGCTGTCCTTAAATTTCAGTCTCCTGCCTGATTTTGTGAGCTTTTAGATATGGGCTAATGATTTCTCTTGGATATTTTGGATAATGTAGAAATCAATCTTCTGAAGAGTCACAGTAGCTCAATTAGAATTTGATGCTTTAGAAGTTGCCTAAATTGTATTTGTGTAAAATGAAAGACAGCTTTGCTGTATAAGTAATAGATTGCTTAAATGGTGACACAGTTATATGCTTCCTGACTTTTGAACTCTTGCAGGTGAATAAAACATTTAAAAACTTTTAACAAGTGAAGCTGTAACAAGGAGTGATGTAACAGTTTGGCCAAATGTGGTGTGGGAGTTTGTAAAATAACAGTTTAAGTATTACATTATATAGGAATGGAAGAATTCAAATGTCTGTGTGATAAATTGGTTTAAACAAAATATGGGTTAAATATTCTCTTATTTCTGAGCCCTTGGTTCATGACATAGAGAGTTTTCTCATGTTCTATTATGTTGAAACTTAATTTGAAATTATCATTTAGAAAAACTCAGGGTCCATACTAGCCTTCATCCCAGACATTCAAAATGTGTTTTAAAATTAGCTGTTTCAAAACAAGGATTAGTGGGAAAAGGAAGCTGATGCAGAGACTTTATGTTACTGTTAGACAGCTGTCTAACAAGTTATTAAGAGTGTATTAATTGTATAGCTTCTTGAATAGTTTGTAAGAAATGTAATAAGAATGCTGTGTGCTTTGAGTAGAAAATGTAAATGGTATTTTTCTATAGGGGCGGTCTCTCACTCATTTTCAGTTTGTATGTAAACAAGTAACACAAGTTACTTTTTATGAAACACAAGTTCCACACAGTAAGACAGTGTGATTGCCATTTTCTTGTTGAAAACTAGATATGCTTTCATATACAAAGACTTAACAGGAGACCTAATGTAATGTGCTGGGATTATGTAGCAGAATGGGACTCACTGCATGTGAAGTCTCCAAGTAAGTGTTTTGTGGTCTGTTTTTTTTAATGCATGTAATTTTTTGATTTTGCTTTTTGCAGACGTTGCTGGAAGCACTGACAGTTGCCACTACAGGTAAATGGTAGCCATCCTATTGTCTGATTCCATAAAGAATTTGGAAAAGGAATACAGTCTGTTGTATGAATTACCATTAGAGTTTTTTAGATGTGACTAAAATGATCATGAATCCTGTTTGAAAATTTTAATGACAGTGATATGAGTTTAGCAGAAAAACAGGGAATCAAGGGAGAAAACTGGATTCTGATCAAGAACTGAAACTGTACAAGCCTGAAGTGAGAAATGAATTGTGCCATGAATTCTTTCAGTATAGCTATCAATGTTCTTTCCTATAAGGCAGCTGTTAGCAGAGCTGATCTTAAAGTTGAAACATCCCTATCTTTCCCCTCAGTTTCCTCGAAGGGATTTTGAGTTTGGAGAATTCTGTACTTCATGGTTAGGGTTGTGAAATGGGGTGGTGTGTGGACAAATCGTGGCATCACTTTGCATTATAGTTTCCAGTATATGCTGAAACCTCTTCATCGTGGCTTATGACCTGCAAAAAAAAAGTCATTTGGGGAAAAGAAAGATTAAGGAGGAAGGAGGGAAGAGAAAGGTTCCACTCATTTCTGTAACCTTTCTCCTCCTATCCCCTAATCAAAACTTTGAGCCTTTGGAGAGAATTTTGTTTTTTCCCCTTGCTTCAATATCATGAAAAATTCAGATAGCTTTTCCCTTAAGATCTCACTTACCTATGCTTAAAATATTTTTGTTTTGTTTTGGCAGTGTTTTTTTAATTGTAAGTAGGGAAGACCTGTTATTTCCATATAAAGAAGCTACAGCTATCAAGTAACTGTCAAACTCAGTGCAAGGCCCCTGAATCCTATGATCATGAATTTGTAGTGCAAAGACAAGTTCAGCTATAGTTTACTTTTTTCTGTTCACAGTTAAGATTTTTTTTCCTGTCTGTGAAAGTTTAAACTTCTGTTTCCTCAAAAGATAATGTAGCAAATACATGATGTAGTGTTCTTTAATTGACAGATTACTTTTTCTGTTTATAGTTAGTTTCTACGATGTCTCCATCGTCTTGCAAGCCTTTATTCTTACTACTGCTGTATTTCTTGGGTTGACTGCATATACTTTGCAGTCAAAGAGAGACTTCAGCAAGTTTGGAGCAGGGTATGTTGTCATATTGATGATTTTTAGAAAATTCTTTTCTGTTAAGGTTGTTTTTTCTTTCTTAAAGCAAGCTTTGCAGCTATAATAAGGAATACAGGTCAAAAGAACCTGCTTCAAGGGAATGATGAGGGGTTTATTTATCTTAAATTATTAATTTTACACAGTTCTGCTTTTCTGGTAAATTTTTTTCTGTGATTATGATTCTTAAAACCACTAGAAAACTAGTTTACCTGGAGTTTTCACTGAGACAGAAGGCAGCTGTTTCAAATATTTTTTAAAAAATTGAAGTTAGAAAGTAACTTTTGACAACTTTATAAAACTTACTGCTGACACCAATGAACAGTTAGCATCTAAGAAGAGGTTTTGTAAGAAGGGAGGATATTTTAAGTTTAAAAGAAAGTATATTGTTGCTCACAATTTATAATTTTTTTTTCAGACTCTTTGCTTGTTTGTGGATTTTAATCCTCTCAGGTTTCTTGAGGGTAAGATACCTTGTGTTCATGGTTACAAGATATTCACAGAATCACAGAATGATTTGGGTTGGAAGGGACCTTAGAGATCATCTTGTTCCAACCCCACTTGCCATGGGCAGAGACACCTTCCACTAGACTAGGTTGCTCAGAGCCTGACCTTTGATTTGACTTACTTCTGGTAGAACAAAAAGGTTTTGGACAGCTCAGTGTAACTTAAAGAAAATTCCTAAGCAGATTCATGGCTATTCTAGATCACACTGGTGATCTTTTAACCAGTCATTTCCAATTTGGATTTTTGTTGGGTGCTGTTCTTGCCAATAATGAAGGAGTATTTGTGTTGATTGACAAAATTTGTCAGTCGAGATCCACTACTTGATTGAGAGAATGGGAAGGAGATCATCTGGGTTTTAGCTGTATTTTGTTTTTCTAATTGTTAATATCCTGCAGACCAGAGTTTCCGCCCTCTTAGATGTGGAGGCACTTTTACTCAGTTAAAGAGACAGTGACGGGGGAATACATGGAATAAGGACATTGAAATGCCCTCATAATACCGTGTTTGTGTGTACATAACAGTAGGAAGACCGTGTTGTAAGTGTGGCATATCATTATGCATAGTTTTAATATTAAAAAGAAAATGAAATTTACAATTCTTTTTTCATATTTTGTCTGCCTCCAGCTGTTTTTCTATAGTGAGACAATAGAGTTGGTGTTTGCTGCTGCTGGAGCTCTTCTGTTCTGTGGATTTATTATTTACGACACTCACTTGCTGATGCACAAATTGTCCCCTGAAGAGTACATACTGGCTGCAATTAACCTCTACTTGGACATCATCAATCTGTTCTTACACCTGCTGCGTTTACTGGAAACATTTAATAAAAAATAGCCAGAAGTGGTGTGGTTTAACTATAGCGCAATTTGGATGATCTGCAAACTCAGTAGTTCTGTCTTCTAGAGACTGAATCTATATTATTTTTTCATTCCATGAATACTAATTCCTCCTTAGAGGGGAAAAAAAGTCTTTTTATGTAGCTACAGTTCTTCTCTAGACCATGTATTTTATGCAGTTAACATGCTGTCATCATTACAGTCACTTTTTTAATCTCTTAATTTGCACTTGACATAATTAATGATGAAAAAGTTTGCCAACTTCTTATTGCTCCAGAGTAAGCTACAGCTGTTCTGTAGCTGCTGGAAATGTTTCCTTTGGGATTGATCATAAATGTGTGTATCACATAAGGGTAGGCTGAGCTTACCATTGTGCTAAGCTAAATATTACTAAGCTAAATATTTTTCTAGTTTTTGGTTTTGTTATTTGTTTTGTTTAGTTTTTCTTATCTGTCCCTGACAGATACTCTCTTCTTGTTAAGGGCTGTCACTATAGAGCTGTGAGGGTGTTAAGAATGTTCTTAATTTTAGTATTATTTATGGCCTATCTTTCAGTGTCCTGAAAAATCATTTGGAGATAGATTCTGGGATTTTATCAACTTCTGTATGTTAAGGTTAATTGTGTCAATAAAAATTGGAAAGCCTTTTGTCTGTTCTTGCTGCCATGACTGGAGAACTTCAGGGTGCCAAGAATGAACTTTGCAGACCCTTGCTGGCGGGGGAGAGGTGCCGTGACTGTCGCTACTTCCCAAACTATGGAGATCCTGGAAGGGCAGGATTGTAAAAAAAAAATTGTAAAAACAATTTTGAAAGGCTTTCTTACTTCCTATGCAGTGTTGTTACTGCTCTCCTGGCCTGCCAGTGAGACTCAGTGACGAGGCAACGCAGTAATTGGGAAATCATCCGTGTCCTGCCACAAGCTGTGACAAGGTGTGTTTTCCGTGATGGAACGGGACTGATGCTATTGAAGTGCAACTGCGGATTGGTTTGAGCAACTGTGATGCTTTCTCTCTTCTGCCTGATTTAGAAATGCGTGGCAGTACCGAAGAATAAAAGCTCGCTTTTTTTCCCTGTGATGAAGCACGTGTTTATTTGTTCATCCATCCCCACGCCCTCGGCACGCCCCGGTGGTTGGATAAGATCCCGCAGCGCAGCCGACGCGGGGCGCGATGGGGGTACTGCGCGCTCGCTCGGAGAGTTACGGTAGGGCCCGCCTGCCCCGGCCGGCCGGAGGTCGGGGCCGCGCCCAGGGGCGGGACTGACGCGTCATCCTGCGCATGCGCGCGGGCGGCGCGGCCTGGCGCCGGTGTTGGCGGCGGCCTCGTGCGCGGGCAGGTGAGTGGGGGGAGGGCGGTGACGGCGTGTGCGTGCAGCCCCGCGCGCTCACCGCGCCCGCTCCCCTCCGCGCAGGACATGGCCAAGAGCCTCAGGAGCAAATGGAGGAGGAAGATGCGGGCGGAGAAGAGGAAGAAGAACGCGCCCAAGGAGCTGGAGAGGCTGAAGAAGATCTTGGGAACCAACGCGGATGTTGTCATGGAGGAGGTCAAGGAGGTGGCGACCGTGCTGCCCCCCAACAAAGTGCTGGAACAGAGGGGTGAGTTGGGCTCTGGGTGGTTTTTCCTGAAGTCCCCCAGGTGCAGGAACGTCCTGCAGTGTTGTGACTGTTCCTGTGACTTAACGCTGTGGGGATCAGGCGTATGAGTATTACAGGCTGAGAATAGTAAGTTGGAAAACTTTTATCTTTTAACGCTAAAAGATGCTGTTAAAGCACCGAATCTGGTCATTTCGCAACGTTGGCATCCATGTTGCGTGCGGTCACTTGTGGAACAAAGTTATTGACATCTGATTTTTAGTATGTAAAATACGTAATGTATTTTATGGAGATGTACTGTGTAGTACCTTATAGAGAGACATCTGTGAAAACACCAGGTGAGTGAAGATTCATCGCTTAGCAGTTGTTCCAATCACTGCATTATATTTGCTGCTAAACAAGAGGTAGGATATAATTTGCGCCCTAATTTAAGAAGGACACTAAACATATAAACTAAATCTAAAGTAATTTCATAGAAATTTTTATCAAGAATATAGTGGTGTTTTGCTGTTTAAATATACTGTCTCAAAGTAGGGGAAGTACGGAGCTAATTTCGGTTTACTAATTAATGATGCATTGCACGTGGTGCAGGAATGGGTGGTATTTAGGTGTCTACAGATAACGCCATCTTCCTCTTTTTGTCTTAAATAGAAAGTAATCAGTAAAGAAAGTGGGCAGTTACCCAGCAAGTGGAAACAAGGGTTTTAAATAGCTGCATACTGGACAGGAGTCAGAAAGAAGAGAAGCTTTCTCTTCCAAAAACTGAAGTCCAAACTAAATCGTAGTCCTTTTTACTTCTCTAGTTTATGGCACTTAAGATGTTATGATGTTGAAAATGGAAAGAGAATGCTATATAAAACCACCTTCCTAGTTAAGGATAGCTTAAATTATAATATGAATTTTTATCTATGGTTCTGAGTTGTTCTATAATCCAGGTAAAAGTTGTTTTTTAAATGTTGTCAGTCTTCTGATGCTGAATCTGGAGGAAAAATCATTGCTTTAAACCTTCTTTCTGAAGTAAATGCCTGGCTGTCTGTCATTCCTACACCTCCTTCCAGCTCTCCTGGCAACTTCTCTACAAGTGGCCATTGTCACTTGGCTTTTACAGAGAGATAACGGCCTCAGAAATACCCAAGAATATATGTCTTTCACAAACAACTACAAGTTTTGTGAAAATAACGATGTCTTCTTTGAAAGGACTTTTCAGCAGTAAGTGTGGACATAAGGGAGTTTGCATCACCAAGTGTTACAAGTATATATTAGGGACATTTTACTGTGTTACTCTAAGGTATTTTTCACAGCACCCTGTGAATTCCTTCTTTAATTTTTTTTTCAGTCTGTATTGTTAGGAAAAAAATAATGAAAGGTCTGGTTAGCCTTTGGTCAATAGTGGTTTTGTAGCCGTTTTTAAAACTTTGTGGGGATGTACGTATTTTTCAAGATAGTCGTATCTATTGAGTCAGTTCAATAACCAGCCTTTATAGTTTGTTTTTGTTTTGGTCCTTCTCTCTGTCTTTAACCCCTTTGATAGATTTTCTTTATGTCCCTGGACAACTTCTGCTCAGTGGGTTTCTTCCTGTTACTGATTCCTACAGCATCCTTGAGGTTGCAAAATACAATGAAAACATTATGCTGTGTGAACAACTGGTATTTTTTGTCCAAGAGGGTTCATTTAGTTTATGTTGCAGCAGACATTTATTGTGAATGTGCTTTTAATCTGTGTAACAGATTAACCTGTCGTGATAGGACAGGAATTTGAGAAGAAGCTTATGTATGTGCTGCTGGGTTTTTGTTGTTGTGTTATTGGAGGCTGTATCTCCTCTGTCATTTGTTAAGAAGGCCTCGGTGTTTCTCTGATACCCTGTGAGGTTTCTGGAGCTGGAACGTTTTTGCTGCCTGTCCCATGCTGGATCAGTCTTTGGTTCTGCAACTAGGCAGTAGGGCCCTGAGGTGATTCTCTGCTGACTACAAGTATTCGTATCCCAACTTAGGGCTCCCTAAGCACGTCTGTGGTGCATTCCTGTAGACTGTCAGCAATGCTTCAACCATAGAAGCAGCACATTAGCATTTTCCTCATGAGCTTTATCTCCTAACAACATACAGGCACAACGTGATAAAGCTTTGAGTTGCATTCGGATAGTTTGGAAACAAGGTTGAAATGAAATTACAGAGCACAGTTCCAATCAGTACTTAGCAAGGTGTTCCTCTTGCAGCCTTGTTGTTTCACCAAGGCACAATGTTCATGAGGTGTTAGCTAGCTAGGGATGCTGTTTTTGAGAGTGAGCAGGTCATGGGCAGTCTTCCTGATCCTAGAGATTAAGCCTCTCTCTCTGCCTGTAAATATGTTAGACTTGATGTCATACTTGCTCCTTGAGGCAAGTGTGGCATCCCTGGCTCATTGTTTGTACTGTCGTATTTCAGCTTTTTTCTTTATTATTCTCTTTACCTGTCTTCATCTTCCACTCAGATTAATTTAATTTTTTAGAACAGATCTTAAACATTACATCATAAAAAGTGTGTGATTGTGCATATGTTTCAGTAAGCCCATGGCTTCCTGTATGGTTGTGTGTCTCTGTGGTGGAGACCACACACAATATTTTTAGACACAGTATTGGAACAGATGGGAGACTAAAGAATAAGATGCTTTGCCCAGACAAGGGCCTTTAGGGAAAATTCTGCACATTTACTATCAACTGTTGAAGTTCCTGGGCTGCGGTTGCATTGGTTGGGAAAGTGCTTTCTGTATATAAACCCTTCAGCTTTCTATGTATAAATACTGTTGTGTCTAGGGGATATTTTGGGGAATCTAATAACAAAAGAACATCTATGAAGCTGATTCAGGTATTTTACTCACTATAAATACCTTTCATTTTCAGATGACGGCAAAATGGACCTGGATAATAAACGGAACAAAAAAACTCTTCTAGATCAGCATGGCCAGTACCCGATATGGATGAATTCCAGGCAAAGAAAGAAGCTTAAGGCACAGCGTGTTAAAGGGAAAAAAAAATCAAAATTGGCCAAAGGCCTTGTCTGGTAGAATCAGTTTTGTAAGATCGTGAATATTTTACTCAACAAAATAAATTTCCCACGTATTTTGTGCTTGGTCGCTGAGTATAATTTATTGTGTTGAATGGAATTTGAAAAGACTATTAGGCCAGCAGATGATGAAACAAGTATCAACGTGGTGTCTCCTTAACTTAAAAAGCAAGTTGAGTGCCTTTGAGTAGACTAATTGTCTCTGGTTATCTGTTTTCTTGAGGAGGGGAGGGTCTTCATCTTTTATATTGTGAACACCGAAAACAGTAAAGGAAACCCTGAAAATAACTAAACCATATGTTTTGTGTACTGTGGTCTTTGTCAGTGTAACTTCTCTTTTAGTAAATATAACCAAAGGATTCTGTAAACTTGCTGTATCCTTTAAATCCTTCTGTAAAATTACTTCTGTTGCACTGGTTCATTTTGCTTTTAACATCTGGTAATTAGCGAAAATGGACTTTGCACATGTAACCTCAAAAATTTTATGTGCTGAAATCAACACCAAGCCTTCATGAAACTTCTGCAAGTAAAAAGAGTGTCAATCTGACTTTAATTCACTAAGAGAACAAAAAAATATTTCGCTGCTGTCTGCAACAGAAGTATTATAGGACCTAAATAATTGAAAGTAAGACTGATTCTTTGATTATTAAAATTAGAGAACACATATGCACAGAATGGAAATAAAACAGTTTTGTTTAACATCTTTTCCAAGTTTTAGTAAAGTAGACAAGAATTTTTATTTTCATATGTACTTTCAGTAGCCTTTTATGACTCTTAAAATGGTACTCATCTATCATGCTTTATGATGTGTGCATAGGTTAAAATCCTGCATGATTGCATATCAAATGCCATTTACGTGATTAGCTACAGTTAGGTGTATATTACTTGGCAATAACATGCGATGACAGATGGAAGAGTTTGTTGCCCTGAAAGCTTGTGTTTTTAAAATATCTCATTTCAAGGATGGAAATAATTACAGCACTGGTCCTGCAATATGTTGCCTTTTCAAGTACCAGTCATCAGTACAGGGCATAACCTTTGTCCAGCTTTCTCCAAGATGGGATCCACATTGCGTAATTGCCCACAAATTGTGATATGTGTCTGTTGTGATAACTTGGGCATAAGAAAGGAGATCTGTTCTTTTCAAAGTAATTACACTAGGTTGTAGTGTGCTAAAATCAAATAAGAAGAACTCGGTGTGAGAGAAAATTTAGATTTTCTGGAAAAATACAGTGTGTTTATTGTTATTCTTGCTGTTACGGGAAAGGTACTCTGTTGCTCAGGTAAAGAGCTGCACAGGTGTTGGAGGAAATACCAGTGCATCTTCTGTTTTCACATACATTGACAGTTAATGAGACTTGGTAAGATGTATAGATCACGTATTACCAAATTACATGCCATTAATATCCTTATACTTTAAAAATATTTCCATTAAGTTGGTTATAGCCCTGCTAAAAAATAGCTGCTGCTCTCAATTTTTTTTATTTTATTAGATAAATGGGTCTAGATTTTGGTATCAAACTTATCTAAATGATAGCATTTAGATAGGACTACTTTAAAATTGATTCATGCAGAGGAAAGTGTTCATGGATGTGTTTAACCAGGAATGAAATGAACAGTCAAGTTTTATTTCTTTACTATTTTAATGATGTAGGCTTTATTTTGCTTAATACATGTTGTGGGGAATTGTGGAGGGGAGCTTCTTGGGTTTAAATGTGAAAAAAAAATTGTTTAGTTTTTTTCTGTACAGCAAGCACAGTGCTATTTTTAACATGCTTGTTTGTAAATCAGATAACTTCCAAGCAGCTGCCAGTGGGAAAGCAGGCTGATTTTCCTGGAGATAATCAAACTGGCAAAATACTCCTGTTTAAAGGTCTAGCTTCAGAGTCAGTTTATTTTCAGTCTTTAGGTGCACAACCATACTCTGCCTCATTCATCAAGCCTGCCATCGCTGCACTTGCCATACCCTCCCCTCACTCTGTGTGAGTTCTGCCTCTGCTCCTTCCTCCATAAGAGAATATGATTTTCACAACTAAATAGTCTGTTATTTGTGCTTCTATGACCTAGCCCTGATCTTTGTTTTACAGATTTATTAATCTGTTGCTTTTGTGACCAGATAAAAATTTGAATCTCAAGTGAGAGATGGCAGATGCTGCACTGATCTTTTATTTAGCAGTTCCTTCCTTCCTGAAATAGTGCTGGCTGTGTGAGGTATTTCCTTCAATGGCGTCCAGGATAAAGTCAAACGTTCACTTAAACTCCAGATATTTTAAGACATCCTGTTTGATTTTGAGGTGAAATGGAGGATAAGGAAGGAATAAACCCCAGTCTTTACTGGAAGGTAGCTCTTAGTCAATTACCAGTGTATTGTGTACAATGTCACAACTCACTTAGGTGGGGCAGAGCTCTCTATGCCCCACCAAAGATTTTTGAGAGCCTGGTTGGGTGGGATCTGTAATCCAGGTTAAAAGCTTGCTTGTAGACAGAGAGCAGGAACTTGGCTAAATATGCAACACGAATGTAACCTCATGGTTATAGCAGGGAAGTTCTACATTCGGGGGATTTGAACACATATATGGGTACTGCAAGTTTTTATTTGTAATTTGCTTTAGATCTGCTTTGAGCAACTCTGGTTTTTAAATGAAAATATGAAACTTTTAGTTGCCACTGAATATTTGATTCATACTGCTGAATCTAAACCACATTTCTGTTTGAGTTGATGGAAAAAGTAATTCATGTTTCTTTACAATAAAAAATTACTTTAAACGTACTTGATTTTGGCTGAAATACATATGTTAAAAGTCCTTAGAGGGATTTTCAAAGTACTAATTGATCTTCTAAACAGCATTCTAATAATACCATATTTCACTGGTCTTTGTCAAAAAAAATTTCTATAGGTTGAGATTGAGTGAGAAAAGGTTGCAGTAGATTAAAGAAACTGGAGGAAATCTAACTGTATAACTTAAATGGCACTGTAAGTGTTGTGGTTTGGTTGGGTTTTTTAAATTCTGTAATTGAGCTATTATGAAACTGCCTAGTTGAAACTTCCCACCACTGTAACTCTGCCACCTACCTGCAAAGTGCTGTAGTAGCTGTATTTCCAGGAACTGTGTACAAAATGTAGGGGAAATAATGCAGACACTTTGGAAGTACAAGCATAAAAGCCAGCACTGAAAGAATTAAATACTGTCATTTTACTGAAATGTTTATGTGTATAAGATGTGTGTATGTATACAGTATAAAAATTGCATTAGCAAATTGCTAAACGTCCTGCAGATTGTCGGCAGTTTCCTGAGAAGATGACAAGGTCTACCCTTTTTTGATCCAGAATGCGGGACTTGGTTTTTAAAGTGAGTTATTTCAGATGCCTAAAATAACTAGTGGCAGTGGTGGTGGTGCAGTTCCTGGGCTTTTTTGGTGACTCGGTGCTTTGTGACACCTTCTCTGCACTGTGTAGTCAAGTGGGTCGGGGGACCAGTTAGCTAAGATACACTGAAAATATTCCTATTTCCGCCATTTTTTTCAGCTGGATTGCTTTACAGCTGTACTCTACAAAAAGCAGCGTCAGTAGGAGGCAATACAAGACCAGGAACAAGTGGCTGATGAAGGCGAGGCTGTGTCAAATGGTGCTGTTGCTGAAGTGATCTCATCAGCCACCTCTCCTCCTGTGGCATTGGTGACTCTCAGTGCAGCCACCATGCAGATAGTGTTTTTAAGGAGGAGGAAATTTTGGAGACTAGGTCAAGCAAATGTATTGACTGGTGTTTTGGAAAGTGTTTCTCAGTAAAGGATAGGGTATTAGAATAATTGAGATCTGTGTTTTTTCTTACAGTCCCTGTTAAGGTTTGCTGTGCATAAAGTCAGCTGTGAGCTTTTATAGATTTTTTCAGTCTGCTTTATCTACATGACACTGGTTATAGAGGAGGCTAAATATAGTTTGGGGCTGCCTAGTACTGAAGGAAGAACGTCATGGCTGCATGCTGCAAAGTGCTCTCCTGATATGTGGTCACAACTTTTTTTTAAACAACAAAAGGAGTCCTTTACAAAGGCTTTATAGTATATGTCTGTTTCTATTATGCTACCTTTTCCAACTGCTGCTTAAACAATCACATAGGTTCTGAATTTGATGGAAACCAGATATCTGATCTGTGTCTGATTTGTAGTGTGAACTATTCTGGTATCAGAGATTACACCTTAGAAATCCAAGCGGTGCAAAGCAATCTGCTCCTCAGAGTGGCATAATCATCTATGGCAGTTGTCAGGAGGATGACAGTCTGAAGCCAGAGCTATGCATCACTCTCTTCAGCCAGTGTTTACCATCCATTTTAACTTACCTAAGGGTGAGGTTTCAGGGGAGGACTGACTGAGCCATATGACAACTCGCTTCCGTAGGAAGAGGCTCTTTTCAGCTTCTTCTCTTCCCTTCTCCAGTTGCATTGTCCAGTTCACAATTTCCTACTTCAGTAGAAACAGACATTAATATTTATTTTTTTTTTTCTGAGCTAAAAGTGGGAAAAAACTAACAACTTTCTTCTGTTAATAAAGACTCCACAATTGTGACAAGGCCACCATTCTGTGTCCTTTTATTCTTCCTACACTGCTCCAGTGTTCTGATCTCAACTTTACCTTATCAATAGTGACAGCATTTAAAGGAAAAGAGGAGACAAAATGGGAAGAGGATGATATTTGCACTGCCTCTCTTCCTCATCGCAGTCACTTAAGCATTGCTCTCTGAGGTCTCTTAATTTTTCTGATGCACATGTATCAATATAAAAGGTCTGAAATATTAGGGACAGTACATGGTATGACAAGAGGGGGTTGTGTATCGAGAGTCCAACGCAAGGTAGCATGACAACTTCTTTGTGAAGGGCTTGTATATTCAGAGCAAACAATCAGTGACTTTTCCTCTGTTTTCAATCTAGTCAACTATTCAGGAGACTACGAAAGTTACAAGTTATATTCTTGTTTGGTAAACTGTTATTTAGTATTTTTTCTCTCTATTTGCAGTTCATTTTCTTGCAAGGCTTCTAAAGTCTGAAGGTAGATTTTATAACATTTTTCAACTTTTGCCTTTATCCAGAAATTGGGTTTGTGGATAGTATTTCAGGAAACAAAGGTGCATTTGTTGTCTCAGGACAGCTTATCCGACTCAGCCAAGCTGATCTATTCATACATTCATGTTATTTGAAACATGCATAATGTCTCATTTTTGAAAGCTGACAAATTCATAACATATAGGTGCAACAGCTATTCCATGGTGCAGCTTGCTACCTTGAGTCTTTAAATTACTTTGACAATAGATGTTCTGTAAAACAAACTTTGGTGGATTGTGATGTCTGTGTATGAAACAAGAACTTTTTAGATCTATTGACTACTTCTGGCCATCTTGCTTATGCAAAATGTGAAAACTTGGTGCAGATCGGATCAGAGCTACAGTTTATCTTGCAAATGAGTACAAAACATTTCTATGAAGGATTAGAGGATGGGCTTTGTGACAACAGCTTCTTGTTCGTGGAGTCTCAGGTTTAGCTCATGGTCACTACTGCTACTGAATAGCCTCACCCCAATTCCAAAATTCAGGTTAGTTCCCTGAATATAAAAAAAAAAGCACAAAAGGATATTTAAAACTAAATTGTTTGTGAGAAATAGATAAGATACACTGCTTTTTCTAAAGTCCTTGCACTTCCTTGGAATGTGGTACTGTTAGAGGACATAAAGGAAAGAAGCCAGAGACTGAAGTGCACCAGGTTCTGTGCAAAGCCCATGGTGGAGCTGCAAACTACCCATCCGAACCCCAGCTGTGTTCTCTCAGAGACTTCTACGGGTTTTTTTCTCTCCTAAATGTTAAGGCTGCCTGAGTTCTTGTGAAAACAACAGAAAGTTAGCCACGCTTACTCTAGAGCAAATGCAGCCGTAGTATGATCCATATACTTGTGGTTGATGGGACTGCTTGTTATAGCCTTGGCTGCTACTGTGTTGAAGAGAAAAAATGTTTAATTCCTTGAGTGTGAGCCCAGGGTATAAGATCATCCATGGGAAAGGTTACAGGTTTGTCTGTTGATGTAATAAATTTAGAAACTATTGCTTCAGTGTAGGGTATAGTGTCTTTATATACAGACACCTATGTTTTTATCCATCCCTTTTAAAGAGATAACAAAGTGCATGTCAAGCACTAGGCCGCCTCATTTGTTCATGCAGGAGAAGATTGCATATGGATTTCTTGTTATTTTTCTCACTGTTTAAAATAAATACTAGTCTGCTAACCATTCTATGTGTCCAGTATTTTAGAAAGATTGTTATAAAATTAAAAACAAAATTACAGTTCTGTTTCCTTAGGCAACCAGCAAGATGCTAATGACCAATACATTTCTTTAACACATGCTATCAAAACTCATCTCCAGAATATCATCCCCTGATGGTTGTAGAGAGATTGGAATTTGAGGAAGTTGTCTTTTTTCTTTTTTTTTCCCCTTCCTTTTTTTTTTTTTTTTTTTTTTTTTTTTTACCTATGGAAGAAAAGCTTTTTGTTGAACTCCTTAATAAGCTCCTGACAGAAACCCTTGGCAGTGGGAACTGAATCTGTACTTCCACATCCGGCGTTTGCCCTGTAATAGTGATGGGAGGAGGACAAAGGACAAAATGTGCCAGGCATCGTATTGCCTCAGCATTTCACTGTCCATAACAGCGTTATTCAAACTCACCAGTAAGAGAGACTGTTGTCGTGCTCAATGGCATCAGCTCCTAACATGTCATTTTTCCACTCAAATTCAGCAGGGACACAGATGACATAAGTTGGTGCCTTCGGTCCGTTTTCCCTTAAGTTCGTCACTGGCATGACTAACCGGACCATCTCTGGATATTTTGAGAAAGAAGAAGGCGCCTCTCTCCAAGGAGCGATCCCGGCGGGAGCCTGCCCGGCGGGCGGGAGCTGGGCTTTGCTGGCGCAGCCGGTTCCCGGCAGGCGGGGGCGCGGCAGCCCCTGGCCCGGGCCGGCCCCGCTCCGCGCGGCAGGCAGAGGGAGGGAGCGAGCCGGATCAGCCCTGGAACGTGTCCCCAGCTCACGGACCATGTGGGAAATCGGGAAATCGCATCGCCGACACCCTGTACAATATTTTTTCGTTTAAGAAATATCCTTAGTTTCCGCTCGGGCATGTGTTAACTGCAGGAAAACGCTCAATTCCCTGTGCGTTGCGGAACAGTGCCGTAGTCTGGCAAGGTTGGTTTGCTGTGGCTATTCCCAACGCTCTTGGATTCATCGCTTTTCTAACTGCCTGAAGAACTGCTGGAATTACTGTCAGATATCCTGTTCTAATAAGGAGTGACATTTAAATGTGTAAAACCACTTCACGTTTTTACTGATACGTTTATAACTGATTGTAGTTATTCTCTAAAAATATACTAAAAATCCTACTTCTTGCAAATGCTCCTCCAATCTATTTTTTTATCCTTAAACATCTTATTTTTCCAGAAAAGGGCACAAAGGGATCCATTGCTTTTTCTGTTTTTAAAAAGAAGATTCTTAAAAAGCCTCCTATCAGTTAACTGAACTGTTTTAATGAAAAATCCAGAAACTTAGTGCAAAGAGAGTTGTTTTATATTTGCTTGTTTTATTTGAATTTTAAAATCTCCACGTGGTGATTTCAACTAAGGTTCTGTGTTGAGGAAATCCAGAAGTGAAGTTGACCAGAGACAAGTAAAAATGCCTGTGTTGTTTTCATTGTCCAAATGTAATGATGTGCAATGATTTAAACCAGCAGTTTCACATGGTTAAAAATGAATTGGATTTATAAAATTCTAAAAGTAACCTCAGCGACGTCAAAAAGGATAACTGTTTGTGTTAGGGTAGAATTAGTTTTGAAACTACAAAAACTGTTTTCTATGTATTCACAAAACAAAAAGTGTTTTTATTTTTAGGTATGCGTAGAAAAAGAATTTGTTCTTATACCAACAAACACTGTTAAAACAAATGCATCCATTCCTGCAACTGTCATTGAAGCTGAGAAAAATAATCTTAAGCATTTCAAGAGTAAGTTAATGTAAAATAATATAAAATCAGAAAAATTATTTTTTAAATACAAGGTTCCCTCTGCAATAAAAACACAGAAAACAAGGTGTCTTTATTTAAACAGGAATTTAAGAATCAGACATATTTGCTACAGCTGAGCAAATTTGTGGAATAATATTTAAAACTGAAAAATATTTTTTAAGTTACAAGAAAATAAATGTTGCTTAATTTGTAGAAATAAAGTCATACTTCAAAAAATAGTAAGAAATAAGTTTAGTTTACATAAATCTATACAAATAAACTAAATTTATGTTGTAACTAAACCTGTCAGTTCCAGTGAATGAGAATTTTGCTACTCGTTTGTCTGCAAACAAAGGTTAAAGCTTAAAAAAAACCACAAAAAAACCAGAGAAGCTGAAATTCCAGCTTTCATTGAAGAACAACAAATGAAAATAAAATATGCAAAATAGATTTTTGCAAAACCTTTTCAATTGTAAATTAAAGTTCTAAATACATCTGAAACAATTTTTTAAAACTTGTTATTATTCTTACATTATCTTTGATTCACATTCTCTACATTTTAGGATCTTATTTCTGTCAGAAACTTCACTAATACAAAAGTGTGAACCAATGAATGCAGCTTCTGGTCTGCCTTGATATTTTTAGAGATTGATTTGCTGTGGAAGAAAATTAAATAATTTCCAAAATAATCTTTCCCAAATATCTTTTTACATTAAACAGTTTTTGGATTCAGAATTCCTTCAGTGGTTCCTAATGAATTTGGATATGTTAACAATGACTGGATCATATCCAAATATGACTTGATGGGAAAACCATTAGTTTTCTTCCCTGAGGTTACACTGGGATCCCATCTGGTGATTGCTAATAAATGTGGATACATTCTGAAAAAAAAAGAGCTTGTATTGGATTCTAGTATGAATTACTGGGAGTTCAGTTTCTTGAAGTTCCATTCATGCACTTCAGGGAAGCTGAGTTTGGAGTACTTTAAACTTGACAAAAAAGAACATGACATAAGCCTCCAGTTAATTTTTTTATGTTGTTGTTCTACAGCAATTGTTTTTGCAATAGAATTGTGTTTGAGATTAGTGAAAATGTATTATTATGAAAAAACACTTATGAGAAAATCTAAAGCAAACCCATTCATTAAAAGCAATTTTTTATTTGATTGTAGCTACCAAGTGCTTTCCCTAAAATAACAGCTTTAATTATCAAATGAGTGCCTGAACAGCTTCTCTCCATAGCAGGATGAAATCTGAGTCATATTTATCCTTCTTATGCACCATCCAGAGCAATAAGCAAACTGTTTCATTTTTATATGCAGTGTTAGGGAGAAAATCTGAAGAGGAAAAGAAACAAATGTTTGTCCAAACGAAGAGGAAATGCTCATCCATTTTCAAAATCCTATAAATTCTTGGAAAAGACAGCAGTACCGTTAAAATAGTAAGACCAATGTTTGTATGCAGCTTATGTTACTTGTGAACACTACAACTATTAATTGCATGCAGTGAAAGATTGCATTTCTTTTGTAAAGAAAAAAAAAATCTATTGTTCAGCGCTTTTTTTTTTCCTTCCTCTCCTCCCCCTCCCCCCCTTGAAAAACCAATTATTAGTCAGGGGAAATTGACCCTGTTTTCAATCAAAGGAGCAATTCATCTCATCCTGCAGTTCCTGCAGCCTAACAGCTATCTGTTGCAGAATGTGTGTGTCACCTTTAGCTGCCAACTCGATCCAGGCATGAAAAAAGGGAGTGAGGAAAAACCTATAAAGCCCAGAATAAAACTGTGGATTCTTCTGGTTCTTGTCAGGTTCAGTTACTGTGGGACAGAAACAGCAGTAAATTCACTGAGGCTCTATCAGATCAAAACAGCTCTGTTATAAATATCATTCATATAAACCATGTGGGCGAGAGAGAAACTGTCAGAAGAAGGGAAGGGAAAATAGATCTTCTGCACTTCAATAAACTATAAGCTGTTTTTATAGATTATAGCATAAAAATTAAAACTTAACATATGTATGTCTATATATGTGTGCATACATGTATGTGTGTACACCCAACGGTAGTATTAACTTAAACATTCAAATGTTTTAAATCCAAATATTTTACTTTAATAAAATACAGAGATTTCAGTGACTATAGATAAAATTAGAATACAATATGAATCTAGAACAAGAGCTTTGAAGAAGTGCCTTGTGTTTTCCTCAGGAAATCATTGACTCAATTATTTGAAGTACTTTTAATGGGGTGAACAACATAGTCCTGCTTCATTTTGCAACTGGCAAGTAGCTCAGAGGGTTGTGATTATTAAAGGTGATGAGGACATGATGACCAAAACCCTTGTTCACCTACAGGGTTGATAGAAAAAGTTTGTTTCATATGTTTCCCTGCTGTAATTAAAATTATCAACCAGAGTTTTAATGATATACCATTTTGACAAGTTCTCTGTGCTTGATGGTGATGTGTTTGGGTTTTTTTAGATTTTGGGATGCCTTGACACTATTATTGGAGTACAATTAACAATTCTTTTACATGAAATAGTTAGAAGTTGCCAGATAATAATGTGCTTTTTCTCCTTTCTGACCTCGGCTAGATCTAGAGCCATGTCTTAGCTGAAGTTCATTAACTAGAGAAAGGTTAAAGTATATATGTGAGTTCAGTAAAGAATAAATGAGAGAGTACATGCTAGCAAAATCATTAATATTGCAGTGACCACAGCTATACAATAAGAAAATAGGAACACATTAAAATGACATGAGTGCACTAAGCCTTTTAACAAGGAAATTAGCTTTGTTACATGATTTCATAAGAAGTGAAGCTATGTACAAATTGCACGGCATCTAACAGGTAAATCTGTTTCTTAAAAACTGTCATACTTTTGGGCACACCACTAGTTTTGAGCTTTAATTATTTTTTAACAATGTTCAAATGTTTTTTCTTTCCACTGTCTCTTGATTTCTTGCCCAGGGAAGCTGAGGTCATTGATTTCTACTGTCAATGCTATATATTTGCTGGCTCAAGTCCCCAAGTCAGCTAAATACACAGATATTTGCTTCAAAAGGGTAAACAATGAATTCAAGAAAAGGTTGGTACTTAACTGCTCATGGTAGATAGCTTACTGCCTTACAGGGCAGTCCTTAATGAACCACAGGGAGTAAAGCCAGAGACAAAGAAAAGTGAGGTTTGATGGAAACCAGGAACACAGAGGAGGAAATGTACAGAAATGGGAGTCCTAACTTTAAAACTGTGAAGCAAAAAGGCCCACTAGCTGACTCCAAAGCTTTCTCTGCTCTTCTCTGTTGGGTACTTGTGTTCACTTGGTGCCTATAATTGTGCCTCTGCTCATCTCCAAGACTGTTGCAGATTGGTAGCACATCCCTAAGCACGGCTGGAAAATCAGAGCAGCATTCATTTACTCCAGCTTTAGGTTCTTTATATTAGAGAATTTAATCATAGCTGGTTATCCTTAGCTACATTTTCCATCAGTGGAGGAAATAAGGGACAGCTGAAGGGGATATTCAGTCTTATTTTTTGTTGACTACTCCTGCATATACTAATCTGTTCTCCTCTACCTTCTTCTGTCCACTCACTACAGTGAAAGCTTTGGATAAGTTACTTAGATTAGACCTTTAGCATAGGGATGCCCAGTGGCTTTCTCCCAAAGTTTCCTCTTTCCCTTCCACACTCCCTTCCCAACCAATAGAACCCACAACCTGACAGCTAAAGCTAGAGGATGACAGGATGGAAGGGCTTGACTCCTTGCAAGCAGAATTTGTTCCTTGCATCAACCTTGAAACTGTTGCATTAGCGGGGCTTCTCCTCTGCCAGTATGTGAGAAGACAAAACTGTTTAGATTTTGGGAGGAAGGATATAAGTAGCTTCCAACCCACTGGAGAGCTTTTCTGTGGATTTGTTGTGAGCAGAAATCTTCTTGTTATGCCTGAGTGTGGCACTTCCAGAGAGGGACAAGATTCAAAATACATCTTTGAAGTGGATGAGATTGATTTTGGACAGTTGCCTGTTCAAAACTCCTAGGTCTTTTGCAGAGCCACTTACTGCTCCCCATTTGTTGTAAAGAATCACTAGGCATCCGAGCCTATGGGCCTTGGCTCAATCTGTGATCTTGAAGCTTAACATTGAGCCCTTCTCTTTTTTTTTGGAGTTTATGTCTTTTGTTGAATGTTGCTGTAAGGGCTTAAGTCAGTAACTTTTGCACATGCAGGTATGTATAAAGTCTCAGGAGTTTGAGAGGAGGAAGGTAGCACAGAGGAGAAGGATGACAGTACTGGGCTCTGAGGCTGCTGCTAAAATGTACTGGCAGGCCAGACCAAGCACATGTGCATTTGCACTACTAAGGAACACAAAAAACTACAGCCCTTGCATTTTTAAACTGAAGGAAAAGTTTGGCAATATCTTTGATGAAGTCACCATTCTGGTGACCTCCCTACTGCTAGGATGTCAGAAACACCTCCTCTCACCGGGAGTTATCCTTCCTGCTCTGCCATATGTTGCCTTGGAAGGGCCAGGATTATCAGTAGCAGAGCCAGATACAGTGGGGTGGCTGTTTATCCAGAGGTGAATCAGAGTGCATGCATGTCTGTGAAAGGGGTACTCTGAGTATTGCTGATGCCTGAATGTATAGACCCCCTTTGGAAGGTAAGTTTCTGTGTCTCTTCTTGACTACAGATGATGAATGATGTTTTTCTATAATTTCATTTTCTGCTGCAGCTGCCATCCAGCCTTCTGAAGTAAAAATCTATAAGCTACTCCTATAAGTCACTAGGTGGAAGCATTTACCTGAATACCAGTAGCAAAACTCCTTATTAGGTAAGTTTTTCTATTCCTATCTCATCTTTAATTTCTGCATCACATTACAAAATATCTCATTATTAGATGCTATTAATTGCAGTGCTATTATTGCCTAGTTCAGCAAAGCATCTCAGCACAAGCCCAAGTCCATCCTACATCCTGACCCTGTAATGTTTGGAAATGCACTTTATTTTCTGTAGTAACTAGTACTTGCAGATTTGGGACTTCATTTGGTGATACGTTTAAACTGAGCTCACGGGGGCAAATGCTTTAGTGGCTGAGCTGGGACTAACATGAGTCTTTCTGCCTTGCAAACAACTTTAGCAAAAATCCAATATGAAACCCTTGCAGAAGGGCTCTCTGAGCCCCTTCTTTCTGTACTAGTACCTCCCATTTTCTCCACATTGTGAATTCTCTTCTCCCTTTCCTCTCTCCATTCAGAATAATTGTTTGCCTTGAAGAGAAGTCAAAATGCAAATTGACTGTATGTGACCTAGCCAGATTGGAGAATGGTATTTTTATGATGGAAAATGTCACTAATTTGCACATAGGTCTTCTGCAGCTTCGTAACTCTTAACTAGATTGCCACTTCTTTCTCCAAGAATTGGTATCCTGATTCTTCACCAAATCTCTTCTGGTCACTGAAGCCTGGAATATTCACTAAAGCTCTGAAAATGGCCAGTTGGAGAACAGTGATGTTATACAGAAAAGGAGACAAGTAGAGATGGGCCATCTGGCTGAGTATTGCATTCTGACATGCCAGAGGCTAAGACTGCAGGGCGATGATTTCTGGGTCACTCAGTTCCTAATCTACTTTAGACAACAGCAGCAGGGGTAATTCAATTTAAACCATCTACACTAATGTGGTAGATTTTGCAGGAAAGTGGATTAGCGAGGGCTGAAACCACCACTTTGCCAGCAAAACGCCATAGATGATAACCTCAATTAAAAGGACTGCAAACAACTGTCTGAGGTTGCCCTGGCAGTATTTTAGCCTTCTCAGCCATAGCAATTCTGCAGCAGGAGGGCAAACCAGCTCAATCCTAATCCAGCTCTTCCTCCATTGGTGTGTTCTCCCCCAAATGCTATTTTTTCTTGTGGTTAATACGTGAATTGGAAAGCACTGAATTTGCTTTTCATAGCATGGACTACAATGCTGAGAAATAAACAGAAATCTGGTTTTTACTTGTTAGCTGAGCAGTTTTGATTTGAAAATCACTGACAGACGTCAAACATGGGACCCCACAATGAAATGTTTACAGTGCCATTTCAGAGAGGGACTCCACTTTGAAACTGAGTGAAAGTATGTAGGAAGTTTGCAGAGCAGGACATGTGTAGGGGTAGAAAATTAAAGCATGATGGAGCCATCAGCATTCAGGGTTTAGGGAGAAAACTGGTATTCATATTCCTCATGTTTCTTCTCAGTTGACAAGATGATCCCTTCAATTTGTGGTTATTGGGCTAGCTTTTGTCTTGATTTCCCTGTATTTTCAATTTGCTGGCTATGGCTTTGTGTTATTTTCTTTTATAAGTGGTACTAGCAAACTGGGGAGCTCCACAGACTTTACTTTGAAACAGAAAGAAAACACTTTCTTTAAGTTTTTCTTCTGTTTGTTTTTTTTGTATGAACATATGCAATATGTTTCATGCAAACTAATGTGTTGTGTAGCACTGACTCTGTACTGCTATTTTAGTTCGATGGAGGAATGCTTAACACTTGACACCTCATGCAACAGCTGATGGTGCTTTCTGTAACATCAATGAAGAAGGCTCACTTCTATAATTTGAGACTTGGAATGACTTTATTAACACAATCTGATTTGTTTACTGTTGGCAAATCCCAAATACTCTTCCAAAGAAGAAGTTACTCTGTTATGCCTGTGGTTATATATAAATGTATATTATACCACGTGTTATCTCCATAAGGCACATTTGTTTCCCAGTTCACTGTTTGTTACAAAGAATAGAGAAAATGATTACAAGGCAACCTGCTTTTTATTTTTAAAATGTAAAAGTTATAAGCTGCAGTGAGTTGGAAAACCCTTAGAAAGTCTATGGGACATTTTGTGGAGGTAGCTGGCAGTAAATAAGATGTGAATCTCTTGTACCTTCTGCTGATAAAGCTCCCTTTGCAATTTGGGCTTGTGTTTCAAGAGACAGCACACAGATGAGTGCAGAAAGTTATTCTTCCTTTTACGATTGAATTGCTATGTCACTTTTGTCCTGCAGGCTAGGGGTTAACAGAAAGTATCTGTCCTGGGTTACACAAAAATTCTGGTATCCACCTTTTCTCTTTCCTCCAAATATGCCTTTTTGGCTTTTTGGTGTTTTACCTTCTTTAAAGAAACTAAACTGCTAGTGATTAACGGCTTAAACATTTGACGACCTGAAGTGACCGCCCAGGTGCTGTAAGAGACTGGACTATTCGTGCTCATGGCTCAGTCAGCAGTGTGCTTTGCTAACAGTGTGCAGAGTGGCCACCCAGGCCAGGGACTGAAGGTGTGCACATCTGACACCTCAGACTACAAGCTGGGTGTTAAACAGGATAAGGAGAGAGACAAGCCTTGCCAGGTGAGGTAGTATTTCTTCTTCCTTACACAGATGACTCAGCTATGATAACTCCCACAGAAGATTCACACTTTGCCTGAAGGTTTTCATCTCTTGTTGTTGAGCCATAATGGGCCATAATGGACGCAGCTGCACAGACATAAGAGACAGCTGCAATATCTTAGAAAGTGTCAAAAGCTCCCGAAGTATCCCGTGACTCACAGTCTTACATCATCCAGCGTAAAACTCCCCGCTCAAGGGGAGGTACCGGAGGTGTTCCAACCTAAACATGAGCGTATGTAACTGAGTTTTGGGGCTTCTCCCACCACCCAGGGCTTCCATGACCACCTCAATGGATTTGGACTATGACCACCACTTCAACAGGACTACAATCACCCCTTTGACCAACGAACATCGAAATTACAACAACCAAGTCTCGTTGCTGGATCCAGCGGGTGTCTTGCAGGTCCTTCCAGTCACCTGGGGGGTCTGCAGCCCTGCTCCGGCTGCCTGTACCAGCATCACAGCCTCACTCCAGCATCTGCCGGTATCGAATCCCAGCTATTGGTCATTTCCTGCCAGTGCTGACTCTCCATCCCATTCCTGACATGTTTTCCAGACATGGGGGAGGCGAACCACAGGGAAGGGTGGCTATTTTGTCTCTGTCCTGTGTTTTTTCTGGGTGTGGGAGGCCGGCTGCCATCTTGATTTGGTCCAGTAAGTGGGCCTTGGGAAGTTTCTCCTCATCAGTTGGTTTAACTCAGGTTTATCAGTATTGTTATTAGCATTCTTCTTGGTAAAGAGTTATTTTTCAACATACACCTGGGTGTATTTGGTCTCTCTATTGGAGAAACCAGGAGTATTGAATCCGAGGGATGAGACTTCTGTCTGAGGTCTCTGCCCCTCAAAATTGTCTCAAACTGAGATAGTATAGTACGAACTGGAGAGAACACCAGAGCAGGAACAGCTTGGGAGAAATGGATGCTCATTCATGTAGTGGGGGAGTACATCATAGTGGGTGGTTTAGGGGCCATGCTGGGAGCATACACCATTTTAAAAACTCTGTGCACCATAGAGCAAGGGGGACTAAAATGATAGGCAAAATCAAGGGAAAAACCCCATGATAAATCGATATTAGAGTGTAAAACTGAAAGACACATATGAAGAGAGAAGACAGGGGCTGAAGAAAACGAGAAGCCTTCCTGCATGTCAACAATATGAACTTAGAATCATAGAATAGAATCATAGAATCGATTGGGTTGGAAAAGACCTCTGAGATCATCGAGTCCAACCCTTGGTCCAAATCCAGTCCATTTACTAGATCATGGCACTCAGTGCCACGTCCAATCTGCGTTTAAAAATCTCCAGGGATGGTGAATCCACCACCTCTCTGGGCAGATACTTAAGAAAGATGAATGGCCTGCTCTCATTATTTTTCCTTCAGTTTCAGATGGAGGAGATGTTCTCTCTTCTCAGATTGTCCTAGAGCTGACACTCTTTGCTCAGGCTTTGTCCTCACTGTCGTTTGAGAATGCTCTGCCCTTGCTGGCTTTTCACCTCTGCCTACGTTCCCTTTTGCAGTGATGCTCCTGAGATTTGAGTACAATGGTAAAGAGAAATGAGAGGTCAACTGGTGTGAGACAGGAGGGCTGTACCTCTCGGGAGGACTTGCTGCATGAGCAGGGGGGTGGAACAGCAGCAATTCCCTGTGCTGCACCCAAGTTACCACAGCTTACTGCAGCCCAGCACCTTTTCCCACCCATTTCCCCCACCAGTGTCCCCCACTTGGTTGCTTGGCCTCACACTCCTCCTCAAATCCCCCTTTTTGTGGGATTTCTGTGACCCAAGGCTGCCCATCCTTGGTCCCCTTCACTGGTGGGCAGGAGGAGAGCAGTGGTCCTCCACCTCTGCTGTGCTTGCTGGGGCTGTACAACCCCAGGATGTTCAAGAAAGCATGGTATAAAATAGGGCAGTGCTGAGCTACAGCATCTCGGATTCGTGCTCTGTAACCACATGAGAGGTTCCCATGCTTATAAAACTGAACTGTTTCAGCATTAAGAAAAATATTTGTGAAGATGCTGCCAGCACAACTGACCTGCAAGACTGATTTCCTGTTGTCTCCTCCCTCCTACAACCTTCTTTTTTCTGCCAGGTTGTTGCATCTTTCATCAGCACTTGTTTTGTTGTGTCATTTCAGGGAACAGAAAGGATGAGTGTGTCCCCCGCTCCCACCTCACCCTGACAGCGCCCTGGCAGGTCCTCGATGTGCAGTGATCTCGTTACTCCTTTGCTGTATCTGACGGCTGAGTTTCGCATCTTTCCAATTGCTTGCATGACCTGCCCATAATCTTGAGGACACAAAAGTCTACTTCCTTGAAGATTGTGCTTTGGTTTTTCAGTCTGTCAGAGCCTGTGCTTGGCCTCTCCTGACAGTCCTGCTGGGGCAGGCTGTGGTGGACTGGCTTCAACAGCTCTTCCTTATCATGCTCTGCCCTCACCAGCAGTCTTTTGAATGTTGTTGTGATCAGCTTTGCTCATAGGGTGCCTCAGAGAAGATGCCTTGTGTGATCAGTTTCTCATTAGGGGCAACAATTACTTTATATCCTTGGCAATGCTCAGGTATGCCAAATCCTACAAAATGTTCCTGAACTTCCATTTCACAGTGCTTGTCTGAATGCTCTCCAGGAAACTCCCCTGTCCTCCTTCCACAGAAAAATGGAGGAAGTTGTCCCTGGTGACCAGGGAGCACTCTTCCAGCCTCTTCCCATGGCTAGTTTGGGATTTCATGATACAGCGAACTTTCCCATAGCTGTATGCACTGAAAACTTCCACTGTGCTGTGTGTACTCCCTGTCACACCTGGCGAGCAGACTCACTCTGAGGTTCATCTCAGGCATGGTTATCCCTTTGTTCTGAAGTTTTCAGCATTTCTTCCCCAACAAGCACAGTTGTTGCCTTTTCTTCCTGAGTGTCATACTGGCCCCATCATCTCAGTCCCTCCTTTGCCCACCCAGCTACTTCCTTGCACTTGAACTCTTACCTCCTTACCCTTTAGAGAGAGGCAAGTACAAATTTTGTACCATGTGTGTACCATCACATGTGACTTAAGGCATCTGAGCTTTGGAATATAGAGACTTTTGTTGATGCCTGCCTGGATTATCCTATGGTTTTTTTAAAAAACCTCTGGGCTCTTTTAAGGAGGCATCCATGAGGATGCCAAAGGAGAAGTGTTCATCGCAGAAGAGTGCGTATGTATGTGTGCATATGCATATACGTATACATGTGTTTACGTGTGTATGTGGACTCCTTGTGCTAGACTGGGTGCCAGCAATGGGGTACAGTGAATATACGTGCACTGCTTGATTTTTTGGAAGTGCTAAGTGTCCTACGGTTTCATTTAGCACTACAGTTACTCAGAGTGGGGGCATTTTTTGTTGTCTTTTTGACAGTTTATACCCTTTAGCAGAGAGAGGTTTTGGTGGTTTGGACCTGAGGACGTGAAGAGGAAATTTTGAACTGGAGACTAGCAAACCGTTTGCCAGTAATTGTTCTAAACCATAGAAGTAATATTAATACTCAATGGATAATAGTGTTCAACTCTAAGCAACATGAAGATAAAGCAAGCCTTAGGAAATAAATGGGTAATAGTAGTGGTGTAAATTGATGAACAAGGATTATCTCCCTTAATTTTGCAGTGAGAGAATGCAAACAATACTCAATGTCTTAGAAAGTGAAATAATTTAAAACATTTTTAAGAATGAATGCTGCAATTATCCCACTTGTGACAGTCATGTGTACAATCTGGAGAGATCTGCTGGGACCCAAAACATTTCAAAGCTGAGTTCCCTAATTAGATGTGTGCAGCAATGTCTGGTAAAGGCATCTGATTGCCAAGAAATGTTTTTAGTTACAGCAAGACAAAGGATCAATCATAAAGAGCCACCAAAGGGAAGACACTTAATATTTGCATTATGCAGCCTTCAGGATGTTGTAATGAGAGATCTGGAGCTTGCCCTGCAAAGCATCACACTGCACACAACACTTACTTTTGTAACCCCACCAGCAAACCTTTGAGGGACACTGCTGGGGGCCAAGTTTTACCCCTTACCTTTAGCCTTAGAATGCTGCTAATGGCAGTAACACATAGGCCAAAAGTACAGGTAATTTCTCCTGCAAAATAAAATTATGGTCCTCTTGCAGGAGGACTCAGAAAAATAATTTTCTGTGGCATTGTGTGGGCTTCTGCATGATGGAAGCCACAATATCTTTTGCTGACTTGTGCCCCAAGAGATTATGGTTTGCAATGTAAAATCATTGACAGTAATATATATTGAACAATCATTTTTTATTAGGAGGTTGAATGGTAACAGTTTACAAATTAATCAGGGAACAGGGATAAAAACATATGTCTTCATAGCTTATGGCATGTGTAGAACCCCTATTTTCTCCACTTAGTTAGTCTGTATGTTTTAAAAGTAATGTTATATGCTCATCATTTCTCTTGTTGTCTAAGATCTCAGCAACAAAACAGTAGGGAACTCCCATTACACATTTTGGCTCAAAAAATATTATTTTCTGCTCTCTGTAAAATATGCAGGTCTAGTGATCCAAGTTAAACATTACTGGAATTTCACCATAAGTCAAAAACAATATTAATTTTGAGCCCACATATTTTTCTTCTGGTAGGGTATAAAAGTTTAAAATAAGTACACCCTCCAGACAATCTGTAAACGGTAGAGTGCAATAGATGAGACAAGGAAAGAAAAACAAAACAACAAGCACATTTAACAACAGAGCAGCAGCAATTTTGGGGGCTATGAACTTTTTTGATATGATAGCAGGAATAAGAGGTTCTTCTCCCCCTTTCTGTGATCTGATTCACAGGAAAGTGAAGGCTAGCATCATGCCTCTGAGCTGGGTCAGAAGATTTCTGTCCCATACAAATCTGTAATCAGGGTTACTCCTCAATGGGAAGCACAGGGATTGTTCAGAATATTAGCGTGGCATTTCTGAACTCCCCCATCCCTTACTCCCTCCCTTCATGGGAGATACTACACTGCTGTTTGCCTGAAGTCTAAAGGCTGCTACAGCCATCTTTTTCAAATTAAAGTGGCAATGTAAAGTTTTGTAAATGTTAGTTCTTCTAATTGGTAGTGGCTTGTATAATTAAAATAAAATCACTAATACTTTCTCTTGTTTTTTTAATTATTACTGAAGTTCATTTTTTAGTAACTCAGACAATGTCTTCATTTTTATGAAGACCCATACTGACCTCTAAATATCTGACTTTTTTCAGTGAATGTTTATGCCCATCTGGTTTGAATTTAGCATTCTTATGAGTCATTCCACTTTGACAGGAACACTCTGCTATAGAAGACTTCTTTTAATATTTTAACATTTTAAATCAAATACTGCATAGTACATTACCTAAGCCCTGCTACAGTTATGGAAATCAGTGTGTTCGTTTTATTCGTCGGACATTGTGTTTGCTCTCTTTTGAATTAAATGTTGCTCATGGTAGAAAGATCTACAATGCCCATGTGTTCACATGTTTTACCATCTTTTGTTGCCACATCCTTTCCCAGACTTCATAACAGCTTTTTTGGATACAGCCTTAGTAGAAGAAGGATGAGTGATTCTATAGGAAGTTAGGATGCTCAGCACTGCCTTACATCTGACATTTAACCCAAGCAAGAGTGCTATATTTATTTTACTATCAACACTGATTTTATTACTTATGTTCTTACTGCACACATTTCCTGATCTTAAAGATATAACCACCTCTTTTGGGTTCTTCCTTTTTGTGCAGGGAAGATTTTTGATAGGTATTTTAAGAAACTCCAAGTGAATTGCAAAAGAAAGGGAAGGGGAAAACCTTAAAAGCAAGCCATTAAAAGTACAGTGAAGCAGAGACTATTCCATTTAAAAGTAAAATCTGAATTTGCCAGTGTGTTTTGTTGAGCTATAACCGAATCATTGCACAAAATAGGGTCAGTTACAACTGGAAAACAAATGGAATATTTTAAAATATTGTTTGTTTGCACTAAATAGAAATATGTTCTAACAAGATCAGACTCTATTTCCTTTCTTGACTATTTAAATGTATTTTAGCTCTTAAGTAAATACAAAGTAAAATTTAAAAATTTATGTTTTTTCTGAGACCCGCAACTAAAAGAGAATTAGTTTCTGAGTAAATATGAATTAATTGCTTTAAACCAGATGAAAATTACACTATTTTATAGTATTGTGATATAAAAAACTGTAAGAAGTTCCTTTTTTCCCATAAACACTAATTAAGCCTTAATTACTTTAAGCAAATGCTTAGCAATTTTAGAGTTTATATATCTTCCCACATACTTACAAATTAGATTGACACTGAAGTATTTTCCCAGTTTATAGCCTATAATATCCTTCTTCAAAGGCTCCGATTCTTCTCTCACTTCTATGAGGGTAAATTTGCATTTAAGTAACCAAAGAGAGCACCTAATCTTCAGCTGATCTTTAGCAGAAAACACCATGAGGATGGAGCTTTGTGAGAATCCAAAACGATCATATTTTTATACTCATATGCTAGGGTATATTTTATGCTGACCAGGGCAGCAGAATAGCTAATGTGCTTTAAGCAAGATCTGCTCACTACAACAAAGCAAATTTTTCAGTGCTATGCAGCTCAGTCGTTGTGTCTGGTTTATTTTGGTTGCATTTTAGGTAAGGTAAAAAAAAATGACAGGCCAATTAATAGAGGCTGAAATGTAGTCTCTTCATTTTCATCATTCCTACCTGGCTTGTAACATGAAGAATGCTTTTGTAGTTCATATTAGTCACATTATCATGATCGAACAATGAAAGAAGAAAGGATTTATTTTAAGTACACTTCAGAGGTGTAGTGTTGTCGTACTAATGTCAGAATACTGCACTTTTAAAAAATACTTAGCCTTCATCAGTCAGACAGAAAAATACTAAAGACCCTTTCTAACCCATTGAGAATGCCACGCTTTTCTTATTTTTTTTTTAAGTCAGATAATGGAAAACTTCTGCCTTGTTAAGAAACCTGGGGATATTATATTATAGAATTATAATTTTGCCAATTTTCAATAATAATTTTTCACCAATTGCTGAACTTTGTTTACTCCATTTGCAAACGCAAAAAGCAAAATACTTTCACTCATTTGTTCAGTATATGTATACAGTGCTATACTGTTCATTTTCACAGGAAGAGTTGTAACGTAACAGACATAAGAAATATCCATTACCTAGTTGTAGGCACATGGGCTGTCTGCCATTTTACTTATGAGAGTTAGAGAGAGGTAGTGGAGAGGCTACCCTCATGAGCACACAAATTATGAGGGCTGTTAAGCAAAATATTTTACATTAAACATTTTGAAGGTCTGACATTATTTTTTTTAGTAGCGTTATGCAGGTAGTCTGTTCCTTTCAGGCATACCAAGTATGCTACAGTACCTAAGTGTCATCCAAAACTAGCAAAGCACAGAAAGGTGTCCCCACAGAAAATCATTCTATTGTTGACTTTTTATTTAATATCCAGTATATAAAGGTAGAAATAGAACAGTCTTGCAGTTAAGGCACTGAAATGCAGAAGGGTGAGCTCCATTCCTGATTCTGCTACAAGTATCTTCCCTGCCAGGGTACACCCAGCAGCACGTTTGGGTCTGACACCAAACTCCTTTTGCACTGATCTTACAGGCATGCAATGCCATGCACAGACGCTTTAGTCAAACTGGGGGTAAAGGTGGGGCTCTTGCTACTACGGTTTCTGTTGTAAGCATGCACTGACCCACCATGTAGGAGGTGGCGAGGTACCCTGTTATCCCAGCTGCCTTCATGGTGACAGCAGGTAGCCAGCCTTTACCGGGGACTCAGCTGTGAGACCCTTTCCAAATGTGTTCCGGGTACTTTTCACAGAAGCAAACAGGATTTATAGGTTGCCAAACTGTCCCTATGGCTTTAAGTGTATGTTTCTGGAAGGCATGGATGGGCTGTACACCAGGCTGAGGTGGCTGCAGTCCTCACCCGGCTCATCAGGTTTTGGGATCGTAACCAGCCGGGCATGGATTATGCTCTTAAGTTTGATTGAAACTGGCCAAAAATTGTTTGTGGGGAAACTGACAGACAGATGGACACTGTGGTTGCATAAACCTAGTTTCCTAAGGAAACTGGATTAAGAAATATGGATAATGGCACTTCCCTACCATATGAGGATGCTGTGGTGTAGTGGGTTTCTGTGGCTGGGTTTCGGTAGCAGTGAGGCTACAGGGGTGGCTTCTGTTAGAAGCTGCTAGAAGCTTCCCCTCTCCCATGGAGCCAATGCCAGTTGGCTCCACAATGGACTTCCTGCTGCTGGCTAAGGCCAAGCCAATTAGGAGTAGGAGTAATAGTAAGGCCTCTGTGATAACATATTTAAGAAAAGAAGACTGTTGCACAGAAGGAATTCCAGCCAGGGAAGAGCGGAGTGAGAACATGGGAATAACAAGGTAGACACCAAGGTCTGTGCAGAAGGAGGGGCAGGAGGTGCTCCAGGCACCGGAGCTGTGGCCGCTGCAGCCCGTAGTGCAGCCCATGGTGGAGCAGCTGTCCCTCTGCAGCCCATGGAGGACCATCAGGGTGCAGAGACCCACCTGCAGCCCATGGAGGAGCCTGTGCTGGAGCAGGTGGATGCATGAAGGAGACTGTGACCCCGTGGGAGGCTCAGGATGGAGCAGGGTCCTACTGGAGGCCTGCAGCCCATGGAGTGGGAAACCCATGTTGAAGCAGGTTTTTCCCGGGTAGGACTTGTGGCGCCTATAGGGGACCCATGTTGGTACAACTCATTCATGAAGGACTGCACCCCATGGAGGAGTGACCCACGGGACAGCAGTTTGGGAAGAACTGTTGCCCGAGGGATGGACTCATGCTGGAGAGGTCCATCAAGGACTATCTCCCGTGGGAGGGACCCCAGGGGAGCAGGGGAAGGACTCCTCTCTCTGAGCAGTGGCAGAAACAATGACTGACCATAACCCCCAATTACCCGTCCCCCTGCACCGCTGGGGGGGAGGAGGGAGAACATGGAAGGAGGGTGGGAAAGGGTGTTTTTAAGACTGTTTTATTTCTCACTCTTTGGCTCTTATCCTGTTAGTAATAAATAGTTTTACTCAAAGTAAAACTTTGAGTCTGTTTTGCCCGTGAAGGTAATCAGTCACTGACCTCTCCGAGCTCTTATCTCAGCTCATGAATCCTTAGCTGTTCTTTTTCTCTCTCTCCTCTGTCCAGTTGCAGAGGAGAGTGAGTGAGTGGCTTTAGTGGGTACCTGGCATCCATCCAGGGTCAACCTACTACGTATGGGAATAAAAGCATTTCTGGTGGTGAGCTGCTCAGGTGTTACAGGGATGGAGAAAATGCAAATTCCTAGACAACTAGATTAATTTTGGCATCTTTCCTTCTTCTTTAAAGTTGTGTACTACAAATGGTTACTCATAAGAATACCTTTGGAGCCAGTCACTCTGCTAATACAAACTGTGTTTGAAGTATCAGCAATTAATGAAGTGGAAAGAGATTCAGGTTTTGTCTGCTGAACTGCTAAGTGCGTGTGTGGCAAAACACAAGAATTCCTACTTATTTTTCCATGAGAAGAGTATGTTTAGAATACAGCACTACTAGCTTTCTCCAGAAAGTGCATCAACTGAAAGCAAACAAGTATACTTTTTTTATTTTTAATTATATTGTATTGCCTTCTCTTGAATTTGAAAAAAACCCATGTAATAACTTTCGTAGGAATAACTTCGCAGTTCAAAAGTGATGCAGGTTAGAGCCTTAGTGGCACAAACAGGTTACTCTTTCTGAGCAGAAGGGTAAACAACAGTACATTGTTAAAGCTCAAGTTCATGAGGGATCCAAGCACTTCCAGCAGGAATCAGGAAGAATTTAGGAAGCTATTCTAAGGCTGAGAGTCTCAAATCTTCCAGTCTTTCACTGCCGGGTGCTGCAGGGGATGAAACTCTGGAAGTTCTCTAGTTTTCCCTTTCCAAACCCTGGGCAGGAGTAGCTCAGCTCCTGAGCACAAGAAAGGTGGCCTCTGAGAGGCCTGGGCCAACAGGCATCTGCCTTGGGCGGAAGGTCTGCTGGGACCTGTGTAGGAGGTATTTCTCCTTACCATATTGTTCCAAAAAACCAAGTTGCTTCCTAACCCAGCAACAGCTCTTTTAATGCCCAGCAGAAGCAGGAGAGGGTGAGCGATGTGCTGCTCTATGCTGGCTCTCCTGTGGTTATCCCATGCGTGCAAGGTGGGACTAATCCACTGACCAGTTTTCTGTGTATTGTGCCCTTGCTGGGGCAACCCCTTTTGCTTAAAAAAGTAGAAAATACTTGGTCAGGAAGAATAAGCTGGTACATCTTTGTGCTCCTCAGGAAGAAGGAATATAAGCATTTGCTCCAGCGTCATCTTATACATCTCATCTCCATCTACAAGAAGGGCAGGACCCTAGGCTGCTGCAGGCAAACAGGGAAACTGAATTTGAATCTCCCACGTGCTGGATGAACACTCCTGCCTCTGCATTACTGCATAAAGAAACATAGCTGCCCCTGCCAGCTGGCTATTAAGGGCAAAAAAAGGCTCTGCTTTTGAAGGGGAGAGGTTAGCTACCGAGCTCAGAGGAGAGGGAGCCGTGGCATGCACCTCTTAAACCATCTTTCTCCTCAGTGTGGGTTTTTCTGAAGCATCTCCAAAGACCACTAACTCCCCCCACTTGCTGGAGCTCAGCATCCAGAGAAAAGGTCTAGACTCCTGTATCCATAACAGGCATGTCAAATTAGGTTGTGCAAGTCCTGGCAGGTGGTGACTTGGTTCTGCAGTGTCTGTGTTTTTTTAAAGAGCTATGTGCTTGAGCCAGGTCAGTGCCTATTGAATTAGTCATAACAAGCTTTCAAGATTATAAACGGAGAAAGCGCTGAGTAACTTGTGATTCAGCCTTACTATGGTTTCTAAGTACATATTACCAATACATTCCCTGTAATTACACTCTTTCCCCCTCAGTTTGACACTTACATCCGCTCCCCACACAATGCCAGAGCTGAGAAAGCTTCACTTGTTTCCAGTAGCTGGTAGGAAGTGAGGAGCTGGGTCATCCTCCACTAGGCATTTCTATCACCCTCAAAACCTCCCTTGTTTAAAACTATTTACTCTGTGCCATGATGTTTTCTTTGAAAAACATCTTTTTCAACAGAAACCAGTTGATTCAAGGCAAAGTTGCAGGTTCTGCAACCCCTGCATATAGCAATCAGTATTTTTTGCCTTTGTGTTTACCATAAAATAACTGCAGGATTTTTAAAGAGTGAAAATTGAGCCATCAGGTGGTTTCTGTGGTGGAAGCTTGAATGTCCTATATATATATATATATATATATATATATAAAGACAACTTTGTTTCTTTTGGAATTATCTAAGGTGAAGTTAATGGTGGGTGGAGACTTCCCGGAAAGGAAATGTGCAGGGGTAAAAAATGAAATTGTGGTGGGCTGCCACCCTGTAGAGCCTTGGTGAAAACCCTGAATAGTTATCTGAATGTTGTGGGTGATGGAAGTTTCGGTCCTCATCAGTGGGGGTTATGCGGAGTACAAGGTGTAGCAGGAAATCCTGTTTGTGCACCTGTAGATTGGCAGGAATAGCACTGACCCCCCTCCTCCAGCAAGGGCAGATCCTTACTCACTGAAATAGAATTTGATCAACTTTATTTATATTGAGATATCTGTTATGCCAAGAAAGGTCTCTCTTGAAGAAAGAAAAGTTATTTTTGTGTTAAGGGTCTGCAGGCCTGACGCGCTGCAGGAGTTTGGGAGCAATGATGCCAGGCTCAGAGGGGTTCCCAGCACCAGAGTCATGCTCCTCCCTAAATGGGGCTGTGGCAGTTCCTAGAATTGGAAGCAGAGTGGCTCCCTTATCAGGTCACAGGAGGAAACACCTTCAAGCCCCTATTCTCTTTTTCCTGGTTTCTTTCCAAGGCCTGTCAAGCGGCTCTGAAGTGACCAGTCTTTTAATTTGGGCACCTTAGTTAATCACCTGAAGTTAGAAGGGATATCTGGAACCTGAAGTGCAGATTACAGCTGTGACAGCAACTTAAGTTCCTCTCCCTCCTCTTTAGCTCCACTGAACACTGAAGACCCCAAATTTTTCTGGCAAGGTGCCAGTTTGGGATTTCCAGCACATGGCTGGAGATGCTGCCAGTTTAGCATCATGCTGAAAAGTCAGTGCAGTGGTATATGTGAAGTGTAGGTGAAGCCCTGGGGCTGCCGAAGTGAACACCACAGTACTCACAAAGGCAGGGGACAGAGGGAGGTTGTGGTTGTTCAGGCCAGATCTTCATCAAGGAACCTGCTGACCATGGATGTGGGAAATACCACATCTGCAAAAGTGAGATTCAGCAGGTAAAAGTAATTTTTAGACATAAGCACCATAATAACCATGGTTTTCTCCGAAAAGACTGGTGCTGTTTGTCCCCAGTGACAGAGTGGCTTGGTGACTTGCCCAGGAAGGAGGGACATGTGTGCTCCAGGTGCTCCGTGGCTCAAGACTCCAAAACTTCAGCTTCTGTAGCCAGCTGAGTGTTTTGGCCACCAGGTTTAGGCTATTCTAGAACAAAGCACCCCACTGAAACTGCGCAGAGATACACAAACCTTGTGGATCTGGAACAGATCCTGCTAAAGAGAGCCTATTTCTCTAATTGTATGGTGAAGGACCTTGACTGGAAGCAGGAAAACCGTTGGTCTGGTCCCTGCGTCCAAGCCTCTTTATAAATTTATTTTAATCTGTAGATAAAGATGAAAACCACACCAGAAGCAGTGCCTGGGATGTGCCATCTTTCTCCCACCTCCCCCACTGCACCCCATCCACTCACCTGAACCTGGCACTAGCCCCAGGACACTGATCAAAAAAGATCCATTGGTAAAGGAGGCTGAGACAGCCTCAGTGAGGATAAAGATACCTTCACAATAGGCTCAGCACTACCTTGGACACTTCAGGAAAAATTTTCCCAGCTACAGTCTCCCTAGGAATTGAGAGTAGATCCTTACCTCTGCGGTAGAGCAATGAGGTGTGCTAAGATCATGGCCAAATATTAACTCTGGGCCACACCGGAAGGGTAGGTATTGACTTCAAATGGAGATTAATTTCACACCTTCATCCATGGTTTGTAGTCACATGTGGAAAGTGTACATCAGCTCTGCTTCATAGGGTAAGTGTTGTACCCAGCAAGAAAAACACAATCAGCACAATCAGAAGGAAAAGACCTTTCCAACTCTGTTAAAAGCAGACAAAAGAATACATGAACAAAAAGAAAAATTAAGAGGAAGAGGAGCCCTTGGAGGCTTTAGTGCTATTGCTCTGGCGTGAAACTGCTAGTGACCAGGGGTGGGAGTGTGTGGTGCAATGCAGGGTAAGCAAAGGGCAACGCCTGAGGTATCAGCAGGTACGCTTTCTGCACTGTATCAGTTACCTCAGCAGTTCAGACAGAATGAAATGGGAGCTATTTCCTGTGAATAATGACCGCAAGAGCTTTCCATTCCATGATTTTAATTTATCTTTCTTTAGGCGTTTGGATATTGTCCAGTGCTTCCTGGTAGCTGCCATTTTGTTATGAACATAGACTTGCATGAGTCACTGTTCTGCCAAATTCAGAATTCATCCTGGAAATACTCAGGCTCTTTTTTCTACTCTTTCTCCCAGTCCCTTGGGCATTACACAAGCTTCCTCCAAATCTTATCCCAAGGTCCTCACCATACCACCTGACCTCCTCTTTGTGGTGAAATCTAGTTATTACAAAACATCTTGACCTCTGAGAGGTTAAGCAGGCAAGCTTATGATAAATCCAGAGACATTTGGGTAAGTGCTTTCTGACAAAAATAGTTTTGTGTATTTGCAGTTTCAGGTCTGATTGGAAGTGCTGCTCATAGAGAACAGAAAGGCAAGAAATTCACATTTAGGAGTGAAAGGTTCACAGTCAGATTAAGAATGTGGAAAGAAAAATAATGTTAATGGTCTTTAGCATTATTGTGTAAAGAATGTTCTCTCCTATAACTAGTTAGCTGTGTGCCTGTGTGGTACAATTTGACTATTTAAAGTTTGCATCCATAATCCTGGATGAGATTATTTTCTGCATTACTGGAGTGATCAGAGAGCATCTTTGGAGCTATCTGTGATAATAAGGTAAGACTTTGTGCATGTATTCTGCCAGGATTGGGGCTAGAGGCTGGAGGAGCAGGGTATTTCAGGTCTTCAGGAAAACTGTGTAGCCTACTTCCTTCCATCTTTACTTTTTTAGAGGACCTATCACAAGGTTCGTACTGTAAAGCCAGCTTCAGCTGGAAGCATCCTTTCTATAGATGCATTTTGTACAAGGTTTTGACACAGTCATCTGCAAAGTAATCGAAATTATAGACAACCTTCATACTGTGTGATCCCCTGGACATCCAGAGCTCATCCTGAAGATAAGCAATTATCCATCAAAGGGATTTGAGTCTCAGCTATGCTAATTGTTTAGCCCTTTATCTTACCACATTTTTTCCTCTAGCTTTTCTTCTGCATGGTAGAAATAATTATGGCATTTTTTGGACTTGTACAGGAGTCACAGATCTATTTTTTCTCCCACAGTAGTGTTATACCTATAATGTAATAGGAACTGCAGTCTTGTTTGAATTACTGTTGTGTTGCGTTTGGATGCTGCCATGTCTAGTGGTCAAAGCAATGGGAAAAGTAGCTCACAGTCTGTGAAACACATGAAACACACGAACTACATTCCTGCAACAATTAGAAATACTTGGCAGAGAGAGTTTGTTGATTGAAAGGCAGTGTTACCTTTCCTTTCCTTGTAGTTTGCTTTGCGTTGTGGTGGCTTAGAATGCTGTTGCATAACAATTTTTAATTTTATTTCTTTTAGGATAGGAGGCCAGTTGCTTTAGCTTTTCTTTTTTTGGTGTGTGTATAAAGAACGTATTCATCATCACACACCACTGCTCATTTGCCGGTGTGTAACTGATATCTCAAATGGAGAGAACCTCCTGAAAATCACTGCACACTAAGATGACTGATCCTTTAACAGAAGGACCTTGACTGAGCTCTTAGGTTTTATTACCTATTACAATGTTTATCCTCTAGGAGATCAATTTCTTGAATTGAAAAAATGTGGCAATATAATAACCAATATGTCAGGTATAAACATCTCTTTTCCTTGCTGAGGACAGAAAAGAAAACAAACCTTACAGTCTATACTAAGCCCCACTAAGACAGTTTTTAATACAAAAAGAAATAATAAATCGTCAACTGGGAAAGTGGCAGAACTTAATACAGATCTGAATACTGGTGCATACTTTGTCACTGTGTCAGACTCCCAGCTATCCAAGCCTTGGTGAATTTATTTAGCCTAAAAGCTTCCTCCACATGGATGGTATCAAAGGAAACCCTGAACCCTCAAATATGTCCATACACACTCCTGCCAAGCTCCACAGGATGTGGTGGGTTACATCCTTATGCCATGCTACAAACCCAAGTCTGACAGGTTGCAATAGAGAGTTCTTGTTATTTTAGACACTTTCATCAGAAGAAACCCCAAAAGCTACCAGGTGCCCAGGGAATTCCTGTGCCAAATACTTTGTGATAGGTCTAGAGCATGCCAAATGTGAGCACTCTGCAGCAGCTCATCCAGGAACAGTCTTCAAGGAACCAGCTGACAATGGCTGCCTTGTGTACCTCTGGACAACGTCCCTTGTGAGCATGGACCATGCCATTGTCTGACAGACTTTGTTATCCGGGGTGAGACCAGGGGCTTGATCTGAAGGATGAGATGACATCAATTCAGGTGTCTCTATGCTGAATTGGTAGTGGGAGGGGAGGGAAGGGGAAGAGGAGGGAGGAGAAGCACATGGCTATAGACCTCTCACCTTTCCTCTCCTCCTAACACACACTAACTGTTCATATTGGGTTTGTTTTCAAACAAAATAATTACCTTTTTAAAAAACAGATCTTCAAATGTTCTTAAGGATAATAACAGGGATAACTCACAGCCTACATTACTGTACATGTTCAATTAAATTACCACCTAAATTGTGCCAAAATGCTAGAAGAAAGCTCTGTTTAACCTCATGCAGTGGTCTCAGGGCTCCGTAGCTGTGTATTTCGGGGGGCAGCTTTGGTAAGAGATATAACACTCATTGCTGTCTTTAAGAGCATTTGTTACTGAGGAATTAATATTTTTCTCATAGCATCCAGGAGCCCTGGCGCAGAGCCCCCATGTGCTCAAAACTGCGTGAGTGCGTGGTGGTGTTGTCTTTGTAGTGTTTCAGCTTGATCCAAAAAAAAAAAAAAAGGAGCCTGTGGGAGTAAGGTTTGTGTTGGCTGTAAACCAACATGTGCACAGTTTAATAACATATATCTATGTTCAGTGATTTCAGCTCTTATCTTTTAATCAGAAGCTATTGGACTGTAACCCAATTTTAAACAGCTTACAAGTGCGGATTTTATAGTCTTACCTTTTATTTTCTTTGTATTGAGGTGAAGTAGTGAGAAAAATCACTGTTACGGAAGAAAACCTTACAGAAGCTATCATTCCTCAACAGGTTTTAAATTTTTCTACCAGCTTCGAAGCTGCTGTTTCCAGGTCTCTTTTAATTAATTGTGGTAACTGAAGGACTTGACAAAAGTTTGTGAAGCCATATTCTTATAGGGTTTTCAATTACATTAATTAGTTTTATATAAATCAATTCACACAGCTGAATAGACCTAATTAAAAATAAATAAAATTAAAGAAGTTTACAAGCTATCTTATTACGGAAGCATTAAGGGTAATGAGTTCATTAAGCTCCACGTGAAGACATTATCAGGCTGCGGGTACAGGCTGTAACATGTTAAAGACACTAGTTGCTGAGGAAAGGAGGCTCTGCCAGCAGAGATAGCCTATCTGCAACAAAAGCATTTACTTCAAAGATCATAGATAACATTGGAGGACTTAATGAGAGTATGGTTTTAAAATGTAAATAGGAGGATCTAGTGGGCACATAAATTGCATAACACTCATGGCACACCCTCTACTCTGGTTTATGGAAGCAAAGAGAATAAAAGTTAGCAGGTTATGTACATCACTGTATTTCAAGGGGTGTTCTGCTTGTAGATGAAGTTCTGTTAGTGCAAGAGTGCCTTAATAATTGAAATAGTATCATAAGCTTGAAATAGCTGCTGCACACCCCATATGTCTGAGTGCCCCTTCTGGTGAGGTTAGTCCCAAAATGCCCAACTGGTAAGTGAAATAAATATATATAAGGTGGCTCAGCACACTGTTGTACTGCTCTGCTCTTAAAATGATGAACTTCTGAAAAAACCTCTTTCAGATCACAATAACATAAAAAGCTTTATGGATAATACTGAAAAGAGGATTTATTTTATGTTATGCAGGATTGATAATTGATTCTTTAAAAGTTTGCTGTGTTTTCACATGAAACATTAAAATGTTATGTGCTGAACTGACAAAGGAAATTTTTAATATGCTGAAATAAAACGTGCTTGTATAACCCTCCCCAATAGTCTTGCATTCTTTGCTTCCCTTATACTGAGAACCAGCTGTTACTTTTAAGTTTTAATAAGTTTCGTATGTTTTGTAGAGGAACTGTGTTTGGTTAATTCTAACCTTTAATTAGTAGCCTCTGGATTGGTGTATACCCCAGGCACGGGGATGTTATTAGTGTGAACTGAAAGCTATGTGTGTTACTCCATAACAGATCAAAACAAACCTTGTATGCTCTGACAGCATTAAACCCCACTGAGACCTAGTGCAGGATATGGTTTTCCACTTGCAAAAGAAAATTGTAATTCACAAGCCTTTGCCAGATGTTGTCCCCCCATACTTACATACCTACTGAGTAGGTGGTCACCTAGGGTAAAGCCAAGTGTGCCCTGTTAGTGCAGTTTGAGCATTTGTCAGACTAAATAATTTCTTGAGTTTTTTTTTTAAAGAAAAATAACAGCAAAAAGTATTAAAAGGCCATGGCAGAAAATGGCTGTTTAATATGAATAGGATCCTGTTGTTTTCTGAGAGGAATGCAGGCCCATGCTCATGATCTCTTGTAGAGGGAAGGCTTAGAGGCTTAAAGGAATCTGTTGAAGACTTAATTCTGCTGAACGTCACTACAGACTACGCTGCACAGTAAATGCTGCAGTAGCACAAAATCATGAGACAAACAAAATGAAGAGGACAAGATATTGCAACATAATGCTTTGAAAGGACACTTGGGAAGATATTTGTTAAAATTAGAAATGTTCCTGTAACCAAACAGAAGTGTCCCCTAAATGAGAGAATAAAATGTATTGGTGGCTGATCATCCCCGGCATTTTATTAGCATGTAGATAGCTGACACAAATGTGTATTACCATCAGACCGTTAACAGATTTTGCCAGGTTGTTGTCTGTACAAATTTTTTCTCAGAGAAAAAAGTTGAAACTTTGCATGGAAAAGAGAAACTTGAACAAAAAATTGTACTCAAACTTTACTGAAATTTACTTTGGAAACACTTAAGTGACCTTGCCTTGCCGTTTTTTACATACTTAAGCTGCAAACACAAAAACATTGCTTACATGTTGTGACTTATTGTAACTTTTGTGGTCCAACAATACAAGTGAGGCAGAATTGTGGACATTAAAATTAAATTAAAATTAAAACAGTGTTTCATAATTGGAAAACATGGAATAATTTTTAGTCTTAACCTTCTTCAGTAATTTTATGTAATATTCTGTAAGTAAAAGGAGAGATTTCTGTTTTAGATGTGCATATGGCTTTTATAAGCATGGCAAGTAATGACTGCAAGTGCATTTTATACAGTAAAATGCATTAAGATGACTTTTTAAAAGAAATTAAGTTCTCTCTGGCTTCTGGATTTTTGAGAAGAATGAGATAAACTTTTGACTCCAAATGCCATAAGGTACCTATGGTATGACTACTTGAAGCCACAAAAATCTTATCCGCTACTATGGTGGAAACCAGCCTGTGAACATCAGACATTCAGTGACATACTTACATGATCTATTTTTGACCAGATATAATGTAAGCGTTGTGATAAAAGGGCAGGTCCTGCCAACAGGTCGGCACATGAAGTGAAGTGAAGTGCAAATGCTGAATGCCGGTGGTGTCACACAGCAGTCCTGCACAGTTTTTGTTCCAGGAGCAATTCAATAGAGCCATGCCTTGAGGTACAGGTACTCCCCTGCCAGATCAGGCTAGCCTGCATGCAAATAGATTTTTTGCTTTATTGATTGCTTTGATGCTTGCCTGCATAATGTCTCAATAAATATATTGCAGCAAGTGCATTCTGTTTCTTCTATTAAAAAGCACATGTAGCTTTAGTTCTATTGATGGAGATCTCCATCGGGAAAGTCAATATCTGTCATGGAAGTGGCTTAAAACTAGTCACACATGTTATAGTACACAGAATACAGTGATATTTCTCTGTCTAGGAACACCATGCTGGCAACCCATTTTCAGCAGTAGTCCCATATTTATCTTCTCACGCATCTTGGATTTAGTGATATTTCAATCTGTGTCCGTGTAATAGAAGAAAAATCTTCTTTCTCATTGGCAACAAGAACTAACTGTTCTTCAGAACCTGGCTTTAAGGGCTTCCAGTGCTAAATTTTGTGTGTGAAAAAAACAACAAAGCTTTGAGGGTTTAGAAGAAATCTGAAAAGCCGGGGTAGTTTTTTCCTCTTGTTTTTCCTCTTTTCCCTTCCTCTTTAATAAACAGACTGAGGCAAATCTTCCAACAACCTCTGCAGTGTCTGTCTCTACAGGTAAACACTGCAGGTTATTTCTTTCAAGCTCAAGCATGTCATCTTCCTGAAATTAAACCAGATTAATCTCTTCTTTAGACAAGTGACTTTCCACTCCTTGACGAAATCTGAACAGCATAAAAAAAATTGTTCTGGTCAAAATTACAGATCTGTTGGAAGTTCACGACCAGTCGCACAGGATTTCCTCTGGAGGACCGACTGACTGACAGAATGAGGGCCATTTTATTTGTCAGTTATGTTGTTTGCCTCCAGAGGATAATGGCCAAGGAAATTAATTAGTGAAAATAAGCTACAAAACCATCAAAACATTCAGGCAAAGCTTCACTCAAACTAAAATGTTCAGTGAAACAGAAACTTGGACTGGCAGCTCTCTGTTTTTACACTATTTGTTGATTTTACTGACAGCTTTAATCATTGGTGAGCTGACACTCTGGTGGTACAAATGAGTAAACAAAACGTCAGTTTTGCTTACAATGACATCAAACATAACTGCTCAACCTTGACAAGTCTATATTTTTAGACAAGATAATCGCTTCTTTAGACTTTCCTGCAAGAATAACACAGCTAAAATCTGCACAGCTACCACATACACAACCTGTAAACAATAAAAGTCAGCTATTTTTATTTGTGATTTTTTGACAAAAACTAATGGTGTCTTTTTTTTTTACCTAGTCAAAAGGGCACAACAGCCAACATGCACCCAGCTCCAGACCACAGAGCAAAAGCACTACCTTGCCAAAACTGATGGGAGTCCTTCTATCAGCTCCTGTGGACTCAACGTTGGTGCTACACATGGTTCCAAGGGTTGATGCAAAAAGTCTTGTGTCAAAGAGATTCTTTGTTTAAGGCACAACCTGAGTTGCCTGTCAAACGTGGGTCCTGATCCAGCAAAGCACTTAAGCACATGTGTAGCGTTGTTGAAACCAACAGAACTACTGCTCACATGCTTAAAGTCACGCACGTGTTTAAGTGCTTTGCCGACCTGAAGCCTTGCAGAAGTCCTTTATATCATGTTGATTTCAAAGCACATTTTGTTATTACATCACCGTGCTGTTCTTGGCAGGGAATGAATTAATAGATGAGACAAGGAGAGGTTCGGCAGGAGCTGCCGGGGGAGTGGGACACTGCATTCCTTTCAAAACAAGTTTGTGGCAATAAGTTTTCAGGAGCCATGAATCAACCACGTAGGCAGATATAAATAATGTGAAGCAACTGGGCCAAGTGACATACTGCTGCACTACATATATTGCAAGAACGTATCAATACTGGGTACAGTGTGTTTTTAATCTTCCTGTAGACTTGGCATCTACTCACCCTCCCAGGACAGCCGGATTCTGGTCGGTGTGAGAATGCACTCGTTCGTTCTCTCTGCACAGGATTTTAATGCTATTTCACAAACTGGGATTGCATGGCAGGAGAATAGCACTGTGGTAGGCCACACTATTGGCATGCCAGTGCTCTGTAGGTATATTAAAGCCAAACTGTCCCCCTTGAGGACACAGAGGTAAGCACAGAGTTGGGTGGAGAGACATGCTTGCTCTCAAATCACATGAGCTGAGCTCTTCCAGAGGGATGCTCTGTTACATCCTGGCCTCTGTGCCAGTAACTGTGTTGCTGTTTGAGTGCTGGAATTAAAGTTGAGCTGCTTTCATGTGCAGAGTCCTGTTCAGATCACGCATTTTGGGAAACCTGGGAACCCGCCATCATGACATGGCCATGCTACTTACCAGCAGCCAACGTCACACCCTTTGCTGGTGGGTTGCCTTGGCAGCAGATCCATGCCTGCTGGCGAGATCTGAGAGCCCACACGGCAGAGAGTGCTGTGCCACCGTGTCAAGGCACTGCACTTGCACTGACATGTTACCCAGGCTTGCAAGATGCAAGGGGATCTGCAGACAGTGTCTGCTCAGGTAAGGATGGTGTCAAAAGCCATGCTGGTGTCTCCCCTTGTCATGGTCCTGGGAAGCCTACTTGGAAGGGAACAGCTAAATGGAAAAGAAAGAGCACTTTGGGGAATAGGGCAGGAAACAGAAGGCAGGTGTAGAAGGGACAAGGAAGGAGGAAGAAGAGGAGGAAGAAGGTATCAAACAACAGCTGTATGAAAGAAATGTCCTAGAAACAGCTGAAGGTCCCTTCTGGGACTTCCCTCTGGGGAACTGCTTAAGTGATGATGGGGATGAAGGTGCAGTTATGCTCTAATGTGATGGTGAAAGCACATGTTTCATGTTGCGAGAAGAGGGTGCCAGGGGGGAAATCTGGGAATAGAAATTTGGTACCACAAAGCATCTGACCTGCTGTTATCTGGGAAAGGCATCAGTGCCCCTTTTGCTTTGCTGGGATAGAGTTAAATACATCTTTTACTGATCACATGAATGGGAGGGAACAATAGAAGTTATGGAGCTTTCAAAGTTATCTTCACACACAATAAAATGTAGATATATAGCACAAGTCTAGTACTTCTTCCCTTGGAAAGTTTCTTTTAAGGAAGCCACTGTACTACAGATACTGACAAGCAGCTGGAAAAAACAACTTCCAGTACCATGGAGGCCAGTGGGAAGATGGGTCAAGCTCCCTGTCAGAACCTCAGCTCTATATGCCTTTGCTGCTGAAATCTGCAAAAACTTGTAAGGAAGGACAAGGGATTTATTTATCATTTCATCTGGGAATCATAGCAGTTTAGGCCCATTTTTCATTTTCTTACACTCTTTTGATTTGTTTGCTTATTATTATTGATAGATTATTTTAATGCCATTCATGACCAGAATGCAACAGATCATGTAATTAAATGTAAACGAAGTAAAACCAACTATGGTTTTGTAGTCTGCAAAGGGGCCTGATTCAGGTTTTTTCCTTGAACTAGGACCCAATGTCTCCTTTGATGAAAGTTGCGGGAAAGCTCTCAGCAACAACTTAAAAATGCACTGCCAAATTGACAAGTGAGAATGAGCACTCATACACTTTCAAGGGTGTGTTTTGCATCCTGTTATTCAACCAGCATACGACACTGCTGATATCATGGAGGCTGAATTGATGCTTTTCGTAGGAAACACCATTTGGAGATTTATAATCATCTTTTCTGGTACATATTGTTGCCTGTGTATTTTGGTGCTGAAAAAAATCTCTGTAGCAGTTAATTAGGGGTGAGATAAGAAAGGGTTTATTTGCCAAGGAAGTAGGTGATATACGACGCGCGCGCAGGCCGTACCTGAGAGGTTACATTTTATAATACCATCTATCCAATCCCAAATGTGTCCACCCTTTGGCCTTTCCTCTGGTCTGCCCCGGGCTCACCCCCTGAGAAATGGGTCTGGGGTGTATTTTGGGACCCCCCCTTCATCATCCTCATCATCCTCAGAGCACAAAGGGTACATAGTTACCTAATTCTTGACTCCGTTTTGTTATTCAGGCCCTGATATGCTGTTCTCTAAACAGTCTAGGCCTTTGCCTTGACAAAAGACTAAACACTGCTGTATTCAGAAGCAGGATTGATATGGAAAGCATAGAATGGGGTAAGAGGGTTAGGGAATGTGTAAACAAGGGAAAGGAACAAGGGACAAAGGGGTTTCTGCTTTTAAAACCTACCTATAAAACTTACAAGTCTTACAAATATTAGAAAAATAGAAAACCATTAGGGGCTTAAGGCATCATATATTGCATGGGGCTGGGATCTGATACAAAATGAGTACCTAATATAAAGCCCTCTGTCACCAATGGTAAACCTTCTGTGCTGTTTCTGGGATTTGGATCAGTTTCTCTGTCTGCAATTGCTGATGTAGGAGGAATGTTATTTTTTCTGTGGTACTTGCATTAAAATCAGAGTTGTCATTTGACTACGCTTGTTGCAATAACAAGCTTGTTGCCTGCAAGAGACTTCACTTCTTTGAGGGATTCAAATCTGCTAAACTGTCTGGGAAAGTGAAGATAATGCAAAATGTAATTTTAATATACATAAATGTAACACAAAATGTAATTTTAATCTAGGTCAGAAGTTAACCACTCTTTACAATCTGATTCTTATCTGCAATTCTTACGAATAATGTACTACACCTTTTACATTTCTTCTTTTAGGACAGCTACTTTCAAATGATTCTCTTCTTAAAAGTCTTCGAGAGGGAGGCAAGAATAATAAGAGCTGGTGATAACACAATGCAGGATACGTTACATCCTGATGCCTCCCACGTTCAGCTCTGTGCATCATTCCAGTGCAGCTGTAGCAGTGCTGGATAAGAAGTTACCTCTCCAGTCTGACCCCTGCAGCTCATTGCCACCCTCCTGCAGAGAGAAACTTCAACAGATGGGTGTACCCAGCTTTTTCCCAACTCAGCATATCTCATTTGAGCAATTTTGAGTTCCAGGTCCTGACTAGTTAGGATTTTTGTCTGGAGCAGCTTTGGGAACACGGTCCAAGTAGGAGCTGCCTCCTGCAAGTGATGAGGACCTTGGTGCTACGTCATCATGCCTTTCCACCTCCATGAGCTGCTTGGTCATGAGTTGTCTTCACAGAGCATTATCCATCCTGGAGCTTGAGCCTGTGAGCGTCTCACCAGGCAAAGGTCGAAGATGCTGACAAAGTGCACCTTTTAAAAATCACTGAGATAGCTAACCACTGCCACCAGAGAAGAGTTAGATTTGAAAAAATACCTTGGGATCCTTGCAGGGGTTTTAAAACACTGCATGAGTTGAGCCAAGTGTCTCTATTCAAGAAGGATGCCTGGAAACTAAGAGGAAGGAAGTGTTAATTTAGGTAGGAGATGTCAGTACATGGACAGGCTATGGGTAAAACTGACAGCACCTCACAGAAGGAATAAGTTGCTTTGCAGTAGTAGAAATTGGGGAGGGCAGAGGTCTTCTGGGAGGGGCAGGGAAGGAAAATCCTGCAGTCTGAAATACACAAGGGGAGGGAGCAAGGGAGCACTTGTTCACTATTTACCACTTTCCTGCACTGTTCTGCCCTCTGCTAAATTTGGTTGTGAGCAGTGATGGTGTTGATTGCTTTTCAAAGGTGGCATTTCTTCTGCATGACACTATTTACTCTGGGTGTAGGAGGAGGTGACCCACTGATTATCCTGATGGACCGAAGGAGCAGAAAGTCAAGTTTCAAGCTATTGATGTGACTCAAAAAACATGTGAGGATTTTGCCTCTGAACATAATCAAGTCAACATGTTCAGTATTGGTGTATGCTTAAAAAACAAAGTAAAAGCAGATGAAATGTGTTTATAGGCTCATCAGCCAATGAATGGATGAAATGGAAAAAGAAATTAATGGGAAAATGTCAGCCAGGATAGAGGAGGGAGTCACTGTGAAGTTCACATCCAGACCAGCAATTTGGAGTTAATTCCAAAAACCAGAGTATCTTGATTTACAGTAGAAAAAAATTTGACACTTTATCAACTCTGAATTTAAATATAAACCAGTAAAAAAATAATCCACAGTGGAGAAGTGAAGAAGAATCTTTTGCCAGATTGTCCCAGGCTAGGAAAGGCGAAGGGGCACATAGGTCTGGCCACTTGCAAATGTGTGGCTTTGATTTGAAGCTCAAAATCTTAAATAAAACAGGGAATATAGAAAGCAATGTTACAACAACGAAGACCAGTCTTGCTTACACTTCTCAACTCCAGATAAAATTGGGTATAACCCTGAGAATGGTGAAGAGGAAAGAAAAGTGGAGGAGGAAAATACTGCTTCACTCTGTGTTTTTCTGCCCTGACGAAATTGCTGCTTTTTGTGCAGGCAAAAATATTATATTTAAAAGCTATTTTCAGGAACATGAAATACAGGGACACGCAGAAAGAAACAGCAGCCTTGTGAAATGTGAAGGCAGGCTAGTAACACAGCATACTGTCACTGAACCATCCATCTTTTAAAAATTATTTAGGGAGTTGAGAAGAAGATTTTACATTTCATAAAAATCTCATTGTCTGATCTAGTCCAGTATTTAAGAGAAAGGGATATGAGGAAAGCGGCATAATGAAACCCAGCTCAAGGAGGCCAGACTAGAACAAAGGGATTGCTGTTGATTTTGTGTCAAGCTTTGCCACAGTTTGACTGTGTGAGCTGGAGCAAATCTTTATGACCATGCTGCCATCAAAGGTGTGATTGCAGCTCATATAATCATGCCCTCGAGCACTCTTTGCATCAGTTTAGCCATCTGTACCAGAGCCATGATACATTTTTACCTCTTTTAAGGTCTGCGGAAACTCCTGATGTAATCCAAGTTTGCAAAAGCTTTTGTGGTCTACTGATGAAAAGCATGGAAATGCAAGATGCTGTAATATTTCTGCTCATTGAACCTACCGATAGAGGCACGTGTCTTGCCGCTGGAGGAATCTTTTAATAAAACAAAATCCATTGCTCATCCACTTTCTTCTGGCTGCAAAACTATTCTTGTGAATTGACTCAGGCTTAACAATATAAGCCAGAGCATAGAACAGAACAATAATACTCATATATATGTTCTTGGCAGTGTCTTGATGCAGAGCATGACTACAGTCTGTTTAATTATCTGTATGTTATTTAATGATCCATCCGGTGTTGATTTAGAAAAGAACAAATTGGAATATTTGTGCTGAAATGGCAACTAGGGGAAGATGACTCAAAATTAACTGTTCCCTTAGTTCTAGTACGTCTCAAGGCTAGAAGTAGCACCTTGAAATGGCTTTAAATGAGCCCAAGTGGAGTTTACACACTGATGTTCATAATACAATTCTTGTTTCAGAAAAATAATAACTGTGAACACACGCAAACAGAGACTCAGTGCACAAAGCTTGTGATGATGAATATTTCTTTAAAAATGGAGAGCAGGAGTATCACTTATCATTCCCACATGGAACAAGTGGTGAAAAGGTTGTGGAAATAGTTTTTATTGTTATCATATGTTTTCCCTAAATGTTGTTATAGGACTAAACCCTTTTTGGTATTACAATATGCTATTGTTTGACATCCAACATTACACTCATGTTTGAATAGCTTGCCCTTGTAGCATCCTTCTTTGCTTTTGTTGATTAAGTTTGAGATAAATATACCATTGTTTCCATGGTATATAAAAACTACTCAGTCTCCTGTTGGGTGACTGAATATTAAAAGAATGGCAGGAGTGATCTTAGTGGAATAACACACTCGGACAGTTGCTCTTTGGAGTAAGGGATCCAGATTCAATGCTCTGCTCTAGTTTCCTTCCTTTGCCCTAGGATGGTGCACCCACCTCCTGCAGAGTCTGACAGGCTGTATGACTCTCACTGCTACCCAATTCCTTCAAGGAGGAATTTGCAGCCTGAAGCAGATTTGCAGATGAGTAAAACTTCCTGCAGTTAGTTTCATTTGACTTGTGTGGTCAAAATGAGTTATTGTGAGTCTTCTGTGAAAGGTGATCAAGGAGGTTCCACTGAACCACCTCCTGAGTTTCTTGCAGAATGTATTTCAAGTTTTAGGAAAACACAACTTAGGGGAGGAGACAGTTTTGAACATTCCATTTTTTATGGTTTTCAGGTGAACACTAGAAGTTTAGAATAAGGAATTTTGATTCTTGTTTGCTAATTTTTTCTTGGAAAATCTAGTTTTCTGACCATGCCACTTCCATGTGAAAGGCATAGCAGATCAGTTTTATTCTATGGAAAGCAGCTGCAGTAAGCTACCAGACATACTTCATTATGTCCCAGCTGCCAAGAAACAGTTGTGTTCTACTGATGTTGATGGATATCAATGCCCCATCCCTGTAAGTGTTCAAGGCCAGGTCGAATGGGGCTCTAAGCAACCTGGTCTACTGAAAACTGTTCCTGCCTATGGCAGGGCTGTTGGAACTTGGTGATTGTTAAGATCTCTTCCAACCCAAACCTTTCTGTGATTCTATGATTTATCATACCTAACCATATTTTTAAATATATTCACCTCTATCAAAAGTTAAGAGGTCTGAGACCACCTGACACAATTGCACTTCACTCTTCTCAAAGTGAAAAAAAAGGTGCTTTTCTTATGCTTAAAGAGATACGATGCACAAATACAAAGATACAGACATTAAGATACGTAGGTATGTAAAGGACTCAGTGTTTTAAAAGCTCAGTGAGTCCCCAAGGGCTTTTGAAGAGGCTGGAACTCTCAAGATGCTGGCAGGATCACTGAATGAGGTACACTGTCAGGGCTGTCACAGAATCACAGATTGACTGAGGTTGGAAAGGACCTCTGAATGACATCTTGTCTAACACCCCTGCCAAAACAAGGCCACCTAGAACAGTTGAGACTCCACAACCTCTCTGGACAACCTGTGTCAGTGCTCAGTCACCCTCAAAGTGAAAAAGCATTTCCTAATGTTCAGGAGGAATCTTCTGTGCTTCAGTTTGTGCCTATTGCCTCTGGTCCTACCACTGGGCACCACTGAAAAGAGCTTGACTCCATCTTCCTTGCACTCTCCCTTCAGGTGTTTATACACACTGCTAAGATGCCCTCCAAGTCTTCTCTTCTCTGGGTTGAACAGTCCCAGCTCTCAGTCTTTCCTCACAGAAGAGATGTTCCTTTCCTTTCATCATCTTTGTGGCCCTTTTGTGAACTTTCTCCAGTATGTCCACGTCTCTCTTTTACTGGAAGCCCAGACACAGTGCTTCAGATGTGGCCTCACTGGTGTTGAGGGAAAGGATCACATGCCTTTACCCACTGGCAAAGGAGAGCATTTATTACAAGGAGGCATTAATTATAACCACGTTCCTTTTGATATGGCTTATCATCTAGAGGGTTTGCAGTGTTTTAGTGTTCTCAAAGGCATCCAATTTTCCACTTTGATCTTCTGATCACATCTAGAAAAAGAGCACGTCCTGGATCCACTGATACTTGAACAAGTGTTCCATCACTGGCAAAACACATAGCTCTTAATCTAGAAAACTTAATCAGGGAGGTGAAAAGGAAGCCAAATTGCTAGAATTTTCTGAGGTAAGACCAGCCCATGCAAACAAGATGGGCAATATCCATCATCCGCAAAAAAAAGGCCTTGATTCTTCAGCACCAGGTCAGGACATCTATTGGTGGAGCACAGCTGGGATCACTCCAGCCTGGCAGCTGCCATGGTCTCCTGGGCACTGTGGCTTGGTGCAAGGCCCAGAAAACTTTTATAAATTAGACCTGCTGAAAAGAGGTGAGGCTATAAATATTTTTGCTGGTTATCTAATAGAAAGGTAGCGCAAACCAAAAGAGAGACTGACCTGCTGCATGGCCCTGCCAAGGCCTCTTTACTCCTCTAGAGCTCTTTCTCCCTTCGCACACCTCCATTGTCAAGTGCCTGTACAAAATGCGGAGAGCTATCCCTGAGATTGTCTGTATTTACTACTACGTAGTGTTTCTTAGACCAGGTCTGGTAATACGAAACGTGCAAAGTAGTAGGAAAAAGTTCCCTGGAAACTACCCTGAGACTGCTGCTCTCCCCTTTTTAGGGCCACAAAGTAATTTTGTTTCAGGGGCAGCGTACAGAAATCCACATCTCTGCAGGAGTTTGCCATAAGCTGTAAATGCCATGGTACTCTCTGCTATGTGGGCTAGCATCCACAAAACAAGGGCTGAAAACCTGCCTGAGGCTGCAATCACATTACATGTGCTTCACTTGGTACCCTCTGAGCTGCACAACACATATTTTATCAGAAAAGCAGCCCCTTGCATGGAAGTGTATCAATTCAATAAATTACATAGCCCTTTAAAGGCAACTTTCTTTCAAATGATGGTGCATAATGTCAAAAATATATGCTGTGTAGCTTGTGTGAAGTTTTCTCATTTTCAGTAATCGTTTAAACAGAAATGTTTCATTTCAGGTAAAAGTTAACATTATGTTAAGCTGTATTCTACTTCTGTGTACTAACAAAGGTCACCAATGCAGTAATAAGTGTTTGAGGTTTGCAGGATTGCTTTGATGTAAATTCTATTTGCCACTGGTATTCTTCATTTACCACATATATCCCTGGAGAACAGCTTGCCTGCATAGCTCATAAATTTGCTATTAATCATGATGCTTCTATTACATCATTTCCAACCTATCCGAGCTAAATACACAATGTGATTTTTTTTCTCTCTATGTGAAATTTCCAGTTTGGTGACATATCTGCTGCATAATAAATTCCAGACGGTCATTCTTTCATGGTATATCTAACATTTGCATTTTGGACCCAATCTAGTTGATTATTGAAATCTGTGGGAGTTTGCCAGCGGTTACAGCAGGACTAGAATCGTGTCATCCTTGTATCTAACTTGCCTTTGTTGCAGCAGCATGCTGGTTTGGAACCAGTTTCTAATGAGAATGTATCTGGAGCTGCAAACATCAAATGTGCTAATTGTCTGCTGAAATGCTGGGTGTGGTGCCAGCAGTAAGTGTTGGGTTTCTATTTCAATGCTGTTTGTTTTCTCTTATGATTTAGTGCCACAAAATTAATCTGTTACACTTTGCAACAATGGCAAATGAGGAAAATGCTGACTTACAATGAACAGTTCTGCAATCTGACAAAATAAGGGCCAGATGCACCATATTTCTGTTTGGTTTCTATTATGCATACTTTCACTCCAAAAGAGGGAAGGGGAAAAAATGATGTGATTTTATATGATAGTATTAGCAATGCTAGGTATTAAATCTTGTTGAAAGATAAGCCTGTTAGTGTAAGTCACCATTTGCAAGCCTTTTTAATACACATTAGTCTCCAGAAGTGCATATTACATTTAATTCAGTGGAATTATCCATGTACATTTAGTTATTCAGTTGTGTGTCTGCAGTATTGGGACTTTTTTCGGTAGGAAGCAGAAAGGTGATATAACACTGCTGTTTTATAATACTCAGAAGTACTCAGACTAAGAGCAGCAAATGCATCAAAGTCATACCCCTTCTGACCAGGGGTATAATTTGGTGCTTACATGTGAGTCTATCTGTTTTCTGCTTATCTCTGGTAGCAATATAATGATGAATAAAACTAAGACTGCCTGAATACCGAAATAATGTTAACAGGACAATCTCTAAAAGTAAACAAGTACAAATAGCATCCTTTGTCAAGATTTTTGAACAACTCATTAGGAAACAAAATAGGATTTTGCAGGGCTTAGTTGTTTTGGTGGTACAGTGGTGGAAATATATTCACAATGCTGTTTATGAAAATGTGTTCTTAAAAAATGTTGAAAGATTAATTTTTCATTTGTTCGTCTCTGCTCATCTTGTTCAGACCATTCATTGCGAAAGCAGCAGCACTCACAGTCAAAAAGTGGGGCAAGCTATCTCAGGTAGTAAAACTAGGGGGAAAACTATGATGAAGGAATCAAAAGGGTGTAAAAGGCAATGCTTTAAAAAAAAATGTTGGTCTTGTGATATGGCCAGGAACATGCGAGGCCTACAGACCTTTTGGATTTCAAGAGGAGGGCGAGTTTGCAGAGGGCTCTTGGAGATGACAGTTGGCAATACAGTCACCTGCAGAACGTTGCCTAACACCCCAGGTTTTTCCAGTGGACCTGGAGCAGAGAAACAACATGCCATGTGGAATGCTTGACTTACTGTGCTAAGCACTGAAAAGACACAGGGAACCCCATGTAGTCCCTTCTCCAGCCTAGTCAAACACCCTGCAGGACAGTGATGTACCTGCAGAGCTGAAACAAGCATCAAAAAGACATACACAGCAATGGGTCAATTAGGTACATTTTTGCCAGCAACTTCCCACATATAACTCAGTCCATTTAAAACACAAGCCGCCTTTCAAGTAATTATTTGAAATTATTTACTCTTTTATGGTTGCAGAGTAAGGCAACATAATGCCTTTAATGGAATCCCAAACAAATGGCATATGCTGCAACGTGTCTATGAATAGGTTTTATGGGCTTGAATTCTTACATCACACACTGGTAGCTATTATGACTTCAACAAATGCCTTGGGGCCATAGAAGAGCATATAGAGTATTAATGAAGGTATAAACTGATAATATTTATTTTAAAAGTATATTATCACACTGAGAGAGGAGGTGGGAAATGTCACAAATAAGGAAAAGATTTATTGTTCCAAAGTGCTTTACAAGTGTTACAACATATTAAAAAATAGTGGTCTCCGGTAAAGGCATTGGCTGCATGGGGCAGTCCTACCAGCTCATCAGCAAGTGCTGCAAAGACCCTGTGGATTGGGGCTAAGTGGCAAGATGACAATATTTGGGCTGAGGGCTCATGGCACAGAGCATCTGCCCTTGGGCTGTCCGGTCCAAAGGGTCGATATAGGAGTTTAGTGATTTACGCAGACTGGGACATAGCGGGCATGGTTGTGTGTATGCCTGCACCTTTTGGGATAAACTGTTATTAACTGTGATAATCCAGACCCTGACATCCTTTCAGATATGCTTGGTGGCAGACTGTAACCAGCCTTTAGTCTTTGGTGGGAGCCATTTTCTGCGCTTATTACCAAGTTAAGACAATGGTATGTGACTACTTCAGCTGGAAAAGTTTTAAAACTAGCTCTGATGTGGCTCAGTGTTCTCATCCTCTTCCCATCTCATAATATGCTCATCTCCTTTTTTGTTTTAAAATCTTAATTTTATAGTACAAGAAACATGATTTATTTTTCCCATTAAAAGTTTAAATGAAATTCCTTTTCAACAGAGTAACTATCCCATGTATAACCTTCCTCTTTCCAAAACTTTAAGAACTCACAATGTTATGAAACTATTCCACAACTGATGTATTTATGATCAAGCATTTCTTGGTCATACTTGGTGTGTGTTTAGTTTTTTCAATATGCGTTCAGTCCACATATACTCAGCAATCGAACAGTTGTTATATGTGAGGAGCAATCATTTTACAAACAGCTTTAGTGGCGCCTTTCCAATGGAATGAGAGAGTCAGACCACTGTTGTTTTAGTGTCCATCCCAGCTCCCTCCCAGCAGAAGATGTTGGGAAGGTGTGTGAGTCCTTAGGCGTATCAAGATTAGGATTTGCAAAGCATCCAGAGCAGGTGCCAAGTCATGGGAGGAAAACCAGAAATTATCTAGGGACCTGAATCCAGACCTACCCCATCCAGGTGAAGGTCATAACTTTGATACCAGAGCCATGTTTAGACATATCTATTTAGATCCACACATGTCACCTGAGCTCTGCTGAAGTGGCAGATCCCACATGCTGCAAACTTGCTGATGTCCCTGTTGGTGTGGATTCAAGCCCCCCCAGCATGATCCACTGCTGCAGATCCATAGGGATGTACCAGGGCAGCCACAGGGTCGAGGCAGATGCTCTGCAGCCAGTAAGGGGAAAAGTGAAGATTTTTCTCCTGCCCTGAAAGATGGAGTGTCACTGAACTCATTACTCGTCCTCAGCAGAGGGCCTATGATTCTCACTCAGGAGAGTGCCTGCTCCGGACAGGGCATGTGAATAGTGTGAGAGACTGGCAGTGACTGGAAATTGCAAAGATCAATGCCTTTGCCTGCAGCGTGGACTCCTAATCATCTGGGGGAGGCATCCGACAGCTTTACTCTAACCCACCTCATGTGAGATACCATATGTGTTTCCTGAACTAATATCTTATGGGAAATACAAATCAGAAAACATTGATCCTGTGCTTCTACCACTGCCCCCTTTGGACATTGCTGCTGTCACAAGCACTCATGCTGCCTTCATGCTTTGGTCCAGCAGTGTGGATTCCCCACCAGTTGTTCCCTTCATGCACACGAAGAATCAGGTGACCCCACTAACATATTTCTGCTCCAATTACCTGGATGGTTGCAACAAACACATCCACTCGATCCTTACAGAGCAAAGGGAGGGGTGTGTGGGGCTGTGCTTTGGGAATGGGCAGCAGGTGGTCCTGTCCTGGGTTTGTTATTACAAAAGCAGGGAGAAGCGCAGGAAAAAACTGCATACCAGCACCCTTTCTTATAGCACTTCCCAGCCTTTACTGCTCCCCTCCACGAAAAAAGGCTCCCCCAATCACCCTGTATTTGGAGCTGGGCCAGTGCTCAGAACGAACTGGTGTAATACATACCGTTATTGTCTGCAGGAAAAGAGGAAATCATGGATCCAGGAACTTACAGGAAAAAATCAGAGGCTTTTGCTTTAGTCTAATAGCACTGGGTAGATGGGTTTCACTGTTGTTATGAAGACCTACACCTCCTTTCCAACTGCTCTGTGACATGACTGCTAAAGTATTACGAGACCAGCATTTATTATTAAACTGAAATGTTAATATTTATATACTCTGTCTATTGGGATGGAGTAATTAATCTTTTATTAAAGCATTTATCTAAATTGCCCCAAATAGTTTTCCCACCTAAAACATGCTGTTCTTCCTTTTCCCCAAACTTCTTTTTCTTTTAAGTGTGTGGCTCTGATCTGGTTTTTTTTTGACCCGTGCTTCACAGAAAAAAATTATCATAAACCTTCACAGAAAGGCTCTCTTGGCTTAAAACCTTATTAAATAAATATGGTGGATCTGTAGCAAAACCATTTTAGGAGCACTTAGGAAGAGAAGTCTACTTGTTGAGTACCAGAATGAAAAGATTCACTTCCCCAAAGGTTTAGAAAGACGATTTCCAATATAGCAAAGTCTATTCTGATTTTGGTTACAAATCGTAGCGCAGTTAATAAAGCTTGGCCTTTTAAAGTATGAATGGGGTTTCACGTACTTCAATTCTTATAAAGCTTTCAGGAATGCTGCAGCAAGTCTACTCAAGCCTTTATGAATGCATCTCTAGTTCAAAGAAGCACGAACCCTGTGGCTACAAAAAAGTCCCCAGCTGCCATAACTCTAGGGTAGGAACCAACTGCGGAACAGGAGGGTGAGAGTTAACAAATAGCTGTAATCCAAGAGTACTACAGTTTTATTACATGTCTCCGCAAATTGCAGATGGATGTGGAACTAATGGTTTTATTCAGTGCCGATTCGTGCTCTGCTCTCAGCCTTCCCCACTCATGGCTTTGGCTGCTTGCATTGACTAGAGAAACTAGTGAGAACTTCATTTAATTGCAATGCCTAATGTAGGTTAGGGGATATAGGTGCTAAACAGGTGCTCTTGGCCCAGGGACAAGCACTTATACTGAGAAATGCACTGTCAAAAGGGTGCTCAAGAAAGAAAGGAAACAACCCTTAAAATAAATGTTTCTGTTTCCCATGCAACGGCTCTACAGGGTGAAATAGAAAATAGTCTCTTTCCCATGTAATGGCTCTACAGAGTGAAATAGAGAAGAGCTGTGTTTTTGGAGTTCCCTGCAGTTCAGTAATCTTCCTCTGGAAAGTAATAGAAACATTTGTGTCTCTGGCTGAGGGCTGCAGTCTTATTCACAGGCGCTGGAGAATACATGTCTCTCTGTGACACTCAGCAGGTTTGCATGACACCAGGCTTGGAGTGGTCTGAAAATGTTGCTGTGAAATTTTGCAGGGTGCCAATGCTGATGACTTGGGGTATATGCACAGTTCTGTGTGCCCAAGGAGGTTGTCCAGCAGAAGCTACCTGACTATCCGAAGGGGAGCAGAGCAATTCTGGAGCCCAAGATCCTCACTGGGAAAATCCAGGCAAGTACCATTCAAATGCAAGCTTTGTTTTTCTCATTAAGGTAGGTGCCAGCTAGGATGGGCTTCTCTAAACAGTGTAATAAGGCATAGCAAGGTAGGTACTTGCAGGGCTCAGGATGTCACATTTAGCCACACGGGAGTTACCCTAACAGCCCTGACTACTCCTGGGCACTCAAACCTGGCAGAGACCCAATGCTGCCCTCCTGGCTCCCACCCCTTGCTTTTGGCCTCCTGGGCTCCTGCCTGACTACACAAGCCCTTCTGTGACTGTCCCTGAACTTTATTACAGGAGACCATCTCAACTTCAGTTGGCTTAGCCATTTCCTGCCAGATTAGACTGAGCAGGGAAAGGGTGGAAGCAACCAAGAGAGAGGGGAGAGGAGAGGCTGCCCCTAGCACCGGCACAGATTTGCGCCTAGCTAAAGAGGCTGTGCAGCTCCAATCTCACCTTCCTTCACACACCTTCTTTTGCTTTTATTTTTCCTTAATGATTCCTAAAAGTTCTTACCACCTTCTTCCTCTGTCTCACACACTTCCTTTCTTCTGGCTTTTGTTACTCACCTCCCACCATTTTATTTCCCATAGCCCATCACCTCCATCTCCTTCATCTGGCTCCATTTGTTGGGTGTACACAGAGTAACCTGTTTGCAGGCATACATCTCACAAAGCCCAGCTTGGCATATGGGTCCATGGCTCTGGATGAAAATGGGTGTGACAGCACAAAACATGGTGGCCAGCATCACACTGGCATTTCCATTCTGCCCCTTTGGGCTGCATAGAGAAAAGAGCTGAACGAGTGAGGCAACAATAATTGGCAAAACATTGTAATTCATGCAGGGTGTCATCAAAAATGCCCAGAGCTCAGTGCAAATCTTGTTATGTACTCCAAACTTTGTCCTGAGAACTGCAGGTGAGACTTAGGCCTGTGAAACTCAACAGGAGGACTCCCACTTTGCCCTCAGGCTATTTCCTCTGTGAAGAAAGGGTACAGGGACCAGGCTGTTAGCAATACTGAAGGATACAGGGAGGACTGCTCAAAACTTCTATGTGTCATTTGCTACACAGTGTGAGTAAGGAGAAAGGAAGTGTCTGGAAATCTAAAATGGATTAAAAGAAATACATCCTTTTTTATCCTCTGCAAAGATTGTTCAGTAGGATAAAAATCTTAAATTCATGGATAATAAATCCATATTTATTAAATATATAATATAATCATAAATAGTATATATAAATTTATATTTATACCAATTGAATTGCTGGTTGTCTCAATAGAGTTACAAAATCTTCAGATGAATTGTTTTCAGTATCTTGCAGCAAAAATGGTGATCCTTCTGCTTCTTCCCTAGATAACTCTGATCCTATAAAATGAATAAAATACATTTTAGATTTACCCTGGAAAAATACTGTGGCACTACGGTAGTGTTCCAAAGAGAAGTTGTGTTTATTTAACAGATGAATATTAGCAGCCAGGCAGGACATTATGATCCGTGGAGATCTGCACTTTTAAACTCAGGAAGTACAAATCAATCTATTACTCATTAATCTTATCTCAAAAATATAGTTGATGGGACATTCTCTGAAGTTTACTTCTTTTTTCAAAAAGCCCTTCCCTCCTCTGGGACTGCTGGCGTTCACTGCTTAGATCAAATTGCCAAAGTTAGCCATCAGGCTGTCTGCTAACTACTTCTTGGATTAAGACATTCTTCTTAATTATGTTTATAAGCTGCTCCCCTCCCTTTCTGCACAAGTTCAGACCTGTAGTGTTTAAATTACATACTGGGTTAGGCATCTTATCCCACCAATACATGAGGTCTCTTCTCTGCCCTCCTGGGGCATCTTTCTAAAATAGACGAGCGCCATATGAGTAATCTCTCAACAAAATTAATTTCTTGCAAACCTGTATCATCTTAGTGGGGTTTCTAACACACCTTTCTAATCTTAGCAATATTCCCATAAGAATAGAGTAGGCCTGTTGCACGATGCTCTCAGAAAGGGTTCTCATCAGTGTGCTTGACACTGCTGGCATAGCTTCAGTGGATTTGAATATCAGGTCTATATACTCAAAGAGCTTGCCTGGCTTTTTGACAGCAGCCTAGCATGGTGTAGGTGGTTTTAGTTTATTCCCCATTTATCACCAAATGATTTCACCCTTAAAATTAATAGACGAAAAATATTTGGAAAGTGATAACTGGTTGTTAGATATTACTTTTAGTGTTCTTGTTCATATTTTTCTATTCTTTCCCATGTGCACTTGTTCTTGTGATCTTGCAGGACTGTAAAGTTGTGATCCAGCAAAGTGCTGAAGGTGAGAGCAGAGCTCTGCTGATTCTGTGGCTCTTGCTGCAGTCGGGACCTCCTCCCTGGTGTGCCTTTGGGTGGGGTGCTTAGCTTGGTCACCTCCATGACAACACCCCAGCTCTGGGGTCACTCTCACCTTCAGGATGCGGAGGAGGAGTTGGTGTGCACAGTTTTTGGAGTGACACAGGGATGGGCTGTAGCTGGAGGATCAGTGCCATCCCTGTGTTTTGCCCCAGACATGGTTTTGGGATACAGCACATGGATGAGGGAGGTTTCCAAAGGGTTTTCAAGGGGTGTACCCAGTGTCTGTGGTTTATCGCTTTTGGGGACATCCAGCCCCTTGACCCAGACCACTCCAAGGCTGGAATAAAAATGAGGCTTTTGATTCTTACAGAATTGATAGCATCTATTGAAATTAATTCCATGTCTCCAGATAGTAACACTCAGTGTGGAGCATGCTGCCAAGTTCTGACTCTGAATCCAAAATTGCTTGAAGGTAGAACGTATGTTTCATGGGGTTTTGGAGATACCACAACCTATGAGATATCTAAGGTTGCATGAATGTGTTTTGTATAACCCATGAATTAAAAAAAAAGTCTCTGAAGGCCTGAAACTTTTCACACATCTATCATGCTCAAACTGTGTTTTTTGCACGGTCATTCCTCTTTTATCCTCATCTAATGAGAATATACCTTTGCCTTCTAGCTGAATCTCACTGAAGTCTAATCTAGGTGTTCAGATGGACCTTTAGAGAACTGGCCCCAAGCTCCAGGGAAGTGCCGTTAACTATTACCTCCGCAGCTCCTGTGCATCTTCCCTCTCTTCCTTTCAAATGAGAAGGTTCTGAAACTGTTTTGGCCTGAGTTTGATAGCCTGACTTCTTCAGTGGCATCAGGCAGAGTGGTTTCATTGATTTCCTTGAGCTACACAGATTCACACCGTCTGGGAAGTTGACACAAAGGATTTACAGTAAAAAGGTACATCGTATTTTTATTATTTCCTGATGTTGTTTTATCGTTATGGCGTCAGGTTCCAGATAATGATAATTCAAAAGCCTTCTTTAACAGTCGTTTTACTGAGCTGCATAGTTGGAGGATTAGACTCCATTCAAAGGCTCGACTATATAGTTTTCACTCAAACTCATCCCAGCGTGGACAGCCAGCACAGCAAGACTGAGCCTGATGGTAATGTAGGTTGAGATAAACATTGGCATTAATGAATCCCTCTGAATTGCAGAAAATATCTGTCTTGGTTTAATATGTTTAATTGTAATACTACCTATAGCTGAGGGAATCTGATTAGGTTTGGGCTCAGAGTCTCCTGTGCCCCAGTGCTGTCATCAGAAAGAGCAGTGCTGATGAACTTTCCAAGAAGGTGCTGGTACTTATTTGAAGTATTTGTCCTTGCTGTCTGTGACATTAGTGGAGTCACTGAGCAGCGTCAGCTGAGACGGTTGTTTTCTACTTTAAAATTTAAAACTTTGGGCATATCGAACTCATCATCAGCCCACAAAGAACACGACTTGACAGGAAGAGCCTGAAGTTTACTCATGTAGGTGCTACATTCATTACAGGAAAACTGTTTTTTTAGGGAAGATAATGAAGTATGTCTTGTGTACAAGCATACTTTGGCAAAATGACTTGTGATTGAGGACCCATAAATTCTTTAGTCTACAGTGCTAATTACCCTTTCTTATGTAATGAATTGTAGGAGGTGATCTGAAGAACTATTTCAAAAATTAGAGAAATCCAATGAATAAAAATCAGAAGACAACTATTTTATGCTACACAAAATGCTTCATAAAATCACAGACTCATTAAGGTTGGAAAAGACCCCCGAGATCATTGAGTCCAATCTTTGACTGAACATCACCTCGTCAACTAAACCATAGCACAAAGTACTACATCCAGTTGTTTCTTGAACACTTCCAGGAATGGAGACTCCACCACCTCCCTGGGCAGCCTGTCCCAGTGCTCAACCACCCTTTCAGTGAAGAAATTGATGTCCAATCTGAACCTCCCCTGGTGCAGCTTGAGGCCATTTGCTCTTGTCCTGTCGCTAATTGCCTGGGGGAAAAGGCCAACCCCCACCTTGCTACAATCTCTTTTCAAGTAGCTGAAGACAACATGTAGAAGTGGTTAATAATCAGAGGGCTGAATTGATCCAGGGAGTCTTCTAGTAATATCTCTTACCTGAGTTCAAGAGAGGCAGCAGACTTCCCTGTGAGATCAGTCCAGTCGGCACATGGGGCATATGGTTGAACATCTGCCTGCCCGTGGGAAGTGGTATGGAAATTGCTCCAGGCAATGGGTTGTGCTGGCTCAGAGGGCAGATGACTATCTATAATGACCCTGTCCCTCTCCCAGTCTGCACTCAGTTATTTCTGCGAAACTGGGAACGGAGCCTGAATCCCATTCTGGATTTTATGCACCTACACTGTGCATGTGATGAAGAAAACTGACTTATCTCCCTTTGGAACCACATCTGGAAGAGAAGTGCAAGGGTTAGAGCAATTGCTCATGAGTAGGAGTGCTCAGCTCAGCTCAACAATGTATTTGGAAACGACCCATATTCCCTTGTTTTTGAGCTAAGTTAACATCACTGTTTCAGCTTCCTGAACAGTCAGTGGGGAGGGATGAGTGATTCGTCCCACCCAGCTTAGACCCATATTTTAGGAAGAAATAAATTGCCCTGTGGCTGATGAAAACCTTAGAAGAGACAGCTAACATTTAAATGACTAAAGCTTGGTGACACACATCTCCTCCTAAATGCAGGAAACCTGTTTAATCTGGCTACTCTTTGACCTTTAACTGAAGAAAAACACACTAACTTTTCATCAACACCAAACACTTAACTTTTTTATTTGCTACTATCCCCTTGCTTCCTGGGGTCAGGTCTCTCAGCTAGTGGGCATTTGTCTCAATGGAGAACATGTTGTGGCTGCTCTGGTGTAGGCCCTTTCACCTCCACAGACTATGAGGGCACCCACTCATTTTACTGATGCTCTCAAAGTGACTTGAACTGTTTTGGTGCATGCGATGGAGGAGAACAGCTTATCCCAAAGATTTGTACTGGTGACATAATTGCAGGGTCCAGTCACTGGAGGACTCAGTGCCCTTGGAGCAGGGAAGCCTTTGAACTTCTGTCACTGGGAAAGAGAGACAGATACTCAGCTAAGGTGACCATAGCCTTACGTTCCTGTGCGTCACCTTTCCAGAAGTGTAAAATCAAGTCTGTACATCTCAAACGCCCATTGCAAAACAGTGGGGCTGGTGTAGATGTGCTGAATTACAAAAATAAGAAGTTCTCAGATGAAGGTTGGCTTTTCTCTGCTTAGTCTCCACTGGATAGTTTTACTGAAACCCACAACAACAGGTGAAAGGGAAACCTCATGTTAACCAATTTAACACTCTATGTACAGTACAGTAGCCTTAGGGAAGGAACTAAATGAGGACAACTTCAAGACCAGACTCTGTGAAGCAGAGTCCCTCAGATCCTTGGAACAGGATGATCATTATCATCTAGACTGAGGTTCCTAGACTGTACCATGCTTGTGAGCTTTCAGAAGAAAGCTCACTTCAGAAGAAATTCTGATCTTACCAGTAAGGGTATTTCAAAGAAACTCTGTTGTAGAGTGCAATGGAGCTGGAGCACTAGCTGTGATAGTGTGGGGCAGACAGGGAGCGGTTACTTCTGAATAGTTTATTGATCTGTTAACTCATTTTTAATTTTCTAGAGTAACTCACAGCTATGCTTAAGCAAACAACAGAATGTTAATATTATTAGGAACTGTGTGTCAGCCTTTAAATTTCCATGAAGAAAGAAAGCAAGTTTTTGTAAATAGCACAATATCTGCAGCCTTCCATCTCAAACAGCTGGTGTGAGTAGGGGAAGCAGTTCCAACCTTCTAATACTCTTTGGGATGTCCTCTGCTCAGCTCTGCATGTGTGCATGTGACTGTTTTTGAACACTTTTCCATATCCAAGCCATGCAATTAGCCAAAATTCAGCATCCTGGATGTAGTTTCCTTTAGAAAGACAAATCGAGTCAGGCGTTGCCTGTCTTAAGCTTGCCTCTTTGTGAGGAACATGCTGAGTCTGATCTCTTGAGCAGAGCAGGAACAGTCATATGCAGCTTCTTTGCTCACAGGTTTAGTCTTTGTAGTCAGCACTTGGGTAAAACACTCTTGCTAAGCTTTCCTCTGGCCACACTTCCCAGTGCCATTTGCCCTGCTCTGTCTCTCTTTTCTCTGCTTCTGTTTTTCTCTTGCCTTTTTTTTTTCCCATATAATTTACTATAATAACACTAAAATGTCTTTCACAAGGTTTTGTCTACAGAGCAGAGGTTGAGACTTTAGCTGGACTTCACTTCCATGAAGTAGATTAATTATTCTTAACACTCGTTGCCTGAAGCAGCTCCAGTGAAATTTCACCTAACTCCCCATTACTATTTTCTTCCTTGCCTCTGTCATTTGTGTGCACCTCCAACTGTGTCTATTTAGCCTCATGATTTGCAGGTTTTGGTGTTACCAGAAAAGCCATTACTGATCCATGACCAGTTAGTTTCAGGGCGGCATGTCCTAAAAGTGTATTTAAGACCTTGAAATTCCCCATAATGTAGAGTTCAGAGAAGTGCAAAGGTAAAGCTATGCACTACAAGCTGATCTAAGTCAAGGCCTCATGAGACAAAGGAAATAGCAGAGGTCATCCTTTCCAGGTCAAGGATAATTACTGAAAAGAATGGAAATAGCCTTGGAGTTGTTAAGGGAAAGGGGATAGACAAAAGATTAAGAAGGCTTCCTGTGTTCCATAGGAAATGAAATCTTCCTATTTTCCCTTCTTATTTCCTATTGAAATCAGGAGCTATACCATTTAATTTTGTGTATTGGTTAAGAAAGATGGTGACTGTTTTCATGTAAAACGCACACACACATAACCAAACCGAAGAGGTTTGTGTCAGATTCTGATAGAAGGAAGCCAACTTCCATTTCCAGCACAAATAATTAAGTGCTGATGAAGCAATTTCATTCTAAAGATTTTAATCAGAAAATGTAACCCTTTTCTCTACAAAACTGTGAATAATGATGCACTGAAACTTACTTATTAAAAAAATGTACTTAGTGGTCTGGATAATACAAGGTTTCTGACATTCATTCTGGTCTCCTACCTGAGCTGTGTCATTGCTGTGTTGTTGTTTTAAATACAGTACAACACTCTGTTCAGTGTGCCAGGGGCACAGGTAATGGAGAATCACCAGTAGCCTTTGGAAAATTCAATTTTTTTAAAAAGTGTTAAAAATATTTAGATGCAGTTATGGTCCTGCTGTATAGTTACACATACCCAAAACCAAATAGAGATGCACCTTGTGATTGTAAACTGCTTGCAAAAGTGAGAGTGGGGCCACCTCCACCTCCATGCTTTATATATCATGAACTTTGCCACAGACAGTTTTGTTTAGGGTATGATCCCTTTCTCCCTGTAAAGATGTAGGGTCACTTATTGACCAGGCATGGTGGTACCTCTGAGACCTGTGGGGACTACAACTGGACAGTGAGGTGAACTTCAAGGGCATTGCTCATAACACAACAGCCATATGTGGGGAGATCAAAAGTCTGCATCATGGGGAGAACTCCAGCGGGTGACACTCCCCAGGTCTTGGATCTCATTGAAGTTACTGTTTGCTTATAGGATATAAATGCCAAACCTAAACCATCCCAAACTGAGCACATTATGAACCTTTGACAAAAATAGTCTTAGTGCCTTAGACAGGTATTAATTTGTCTTGGCCCCAAGCACAGCTAGAGTCTAGGAGCAGTAATTAATTGCAAACACCTTCCGAGCACGTCAGACCTCATAAAATCCCTATCTTAGACTAGGATGTAGCTTTAAAGACAATATTCTGCAGTTATACAGGGCCAAAGTGACTTCCTCTGTGCATCTGTTGAACTGATTTGTTTTCAAATGTTGATTTAAATTTTACTTCTTATTATGTGATATTGCTAAAACTATGGTTTTATGGCAAATGTGTTCCAATGCAATAAAAATGTGCTTATTTTTCTTCCTACTCCCTGAACTAAGAATAAAATGCCTTAAGGGGCTATATATATTTAATAGATTTTCTGAATTAAAACCCCCTTCAATTAAAATCATAATCTTTGGTGGTCCCACATAATATTTTATAGCTGACATTCATAAGTAACATAATATAATCTTGTTTTTTGATGGGACTTCTGTCTTTGCTAAGTTTCCTTTCTGGCTAATTGTTTCTGCCTGCCATTGATTTTTCAGATCCACCCAGCTTTCATTTGTTATTTTCTTTTACTGATTATTTTAATAGCATGCCTTAATGTAGCATATGTTTGGCTCCAGTTTTACCCTAACCATTATTAACAACATAAAGCTCCTCCTTTATGTGACAGTGCTAATGTTTTTATCTGTGTTTAATTAGCCCCATCTTAGTAGGGAAGCACTTTTAAGACTTGTGTCTTATTTCCTAATGTTTCAATTTCCACTTTTTCTAGCAGATAAAAGCTAAATGTAACCGCGGGCTGCAGGTTTGGAGCACAACCATCTGCAATTTCATTTTAGAGTGCGAACGGGCAGATTGCTTCCCACTTAAACTTCTGCCACAGTGGACTGTTATTTTCAGGGTAATTGTAATTACATTCATGTATCTTCAGAGAATGTTAATTACAGGAAGATGCTTTCCTTTTCTTGAATACTGGATCATGTGCACTGCAAGTCTGGAGCAATAAAGGAGAAGCATTAAATCACAGGTGGGAAGGAAAGAAATGAAAAACGTTTCCAATAGGTCAAAAGGTTGTTTGGGTGGCACAGGGAAGTAAAAGGTGTGAAGAAAAAAGACATGTTAAACCTTACAGTCACATGGAGGTGAATCAGCCCAGAGGGTAAGAGCAGCAGCAGAGCTCATCATTCCAACTGGAGGACATGAGGATGGTTGGAGCAGCAACTCTGCTAGAGCAGGACATGCGTGACAGGGGTGTCCTGAAGCAAGGCGGAGTGAATGCATCGGGTGGTTTCGCTCCTTGTGTGCCTGTGAGGTGGGGCGGCAAGAGGATCGAGGTTTCACCATTGCTAACGTCTCCTAGCCCGGCACACAGCCCATAGGTCCTGGAGCCGGGCAGGAAGAGCATTAACTGACATTGACTCTGCTGGCTATGAACGTCCAAACAGCAAGGATAATTGGATCATAGAGTCACAGAATAGTTTGAGTTGAAAGGGACCTTTAAAAGTCACCTAGTTCAACACCCAGCAATGACCAGGGATATCTTCAACGAGATCAGATTGTTCAGAGCCCTGTTCAATCTGACCTTTAGTGCTTCCATGTCTGTATTGTTCAGACAATGTATGTAACACAGAGTGGCAAACATTCATTTGACTGAGCAAGTAGATGTAATAAACCACAGATGTAATAAACCACAGAATCACTGAATGGTTTGGGTTGGAAAGAACCTTACAGATCGTCTAATTCCAAGTCCCCTGCCATGGGCAGGGACGGTTGCTCGAAACCCCATTCAACCCAGCCTCGAACATTTCCAGGTATGGGGTATCCACAGCTTCTCTGGACAACCTGTTCAATAAAGCTTCAAATGGTAGTATTTCTGAATCAAGAATCCATATAGCAATACAACCTTTATTTTTACTAAAGGCTATACAGTCTTGCCCTGGTTTTGGCTAAGGACAGGGTTAATTTTTTGCAGTCTCTGTGAGGGAGCGGAGCCTGGAGCTGTGTGGTCATGTCTAGGTTGTTATTCCATACCACTCACATCACTGCTGGGGAGTGGAAGTAAGGGATTCCCACTTCTGAGAAGAAGGGGCACGGCTTGCGATTGGGGTAAAAGCAGGTGTGCAGCTGCCATTTTGTTCATTGTCTCTGGGTTGCAGCATAGTGGGTCAGTCAGGGAGCAATTGTATGTCAAACACCCTCTCTTTCGTGCACTGCTGTTATTAGTATTGTCACTGCTACTGTTTGTTTTCATATCTCATTGCTGTTTCCAGTAAACTGTTCTTATCTCAGCCGGTAATCTCTGCCTTTTGTCTCTCTCACCGTAGGGGATGGAGGAGGGGAGCAGGAGTACCATTCCTAAACCAAAGCAATGCTTAAGTACTTTCATATATTTAAAAACTAATGTGATCGGGAAGATGGTGGGACATTAAAAAAGGAAAAATTGAGAGACGAAATTCTATATCCGTGTATGCAGAGGTGCTGGGGTAGAAAACACTGCTTCATTCAGGCTTCAGGTGAAGCTAGATGCATGACAAATCTGACTTCTCTTGTGTGATCAGGGGAACATGTTGTTGTCATTGCACTGGATCCTGTTTCTAATGATGACTAGACCAGGTGGTTTGGTTTTGTAAAGAGCTATGGACAATTAAAAAGGTGTGCAAGGCACTGGCAGTGCCAGCTTTCAATAACTCCCCCCATCTTTGTGTGGATGAAATGTTACAGGAGGGGAAAACAAAAGCAGAAACTTAATATAATTCTTGCCACAGGCATCTTGGATAAAGTACACTCAGCCACTAGACAAACACAGGCCTCGATCCTGCAGAAGCCAACTAGTTTTATACACACAAACAGTCTGTGGAATAAAGTGTGCAGAAATTTACTGGAAGATGCCCTGAGAAGGGAAGTGGGAGTGAAGCAAGCTGGAGGAATGACTATGAAGTAGAGAGGAGTTAAGCACAGAGCAGCAGAAGTTCAGCCACTTGGCTGATCCATCAGGTCAGTGGATTACAGCTGGAGCATCATACCAGATAAAATAACAAGATGAGCCAAGTGATGGCAACCACAGGGAAGACGACCACCAGGAAGACTGAAAATTGGAATGATATTTTAATACCACCAAGCAGAGTGACAAAGCAGAAGAGGAAATATAATGTGATGAATGTAATTACTTACATCTGCCTGGGGACCGAATGAGTATTGTTACTTAATGCTTTTTTTGTGATTGTATTTTGGTTATTTTACAAGTAACTGAGCCCAAAGGAAACATGCCATGAAGCCCTTGGCAAAGCAGTGGTTATCTGGCCAACAGAGATTAGGTGGAGAGACTGCAAATGAGTGAACATAAAGAATGTGTAAACCTACACATCCCAGGAAATAATAACTGGACAATCCCCTAAGGTGAGAGATGAATGGCTGCCAACATGAATCACTGGACATGCACCACAGACTTAGCCAGATGAGGGAGGTGATTGTCCTGCTCTAGTCCGCACTCGAATGGCCTCACCACAAGCCGTGTCTGCAGTTCTGGGCACCATAATATAAAACAGATATAAAGCTATTAGAGAGCATCCAAAGAAGGGCTATGAAGATGGTGAAGGGCCTAGAGGGGAAGCCATATGAGGAACAGCAGAAGTGACTTAGATTGTTCAGCCTGGAGAAGAGTGAGGTGAGATCTCATCACAGTCTACAACTTCCTTTACAAAGGGAGACAGAGGGGCAGGCACTGATCTGTTCTAACTGGTGACCAATGACAGGACTCAAGGGAATGGCCTAAAATTGTGTCAGGGCGGTTTAGGTTAGATATTAGGAAAAGTTTTTTTACCCTGAGGGTGGTTTGACATTGGAACAGGTTCCCCAGGGAAGCAGTTGCAGGACCAAGCCTGACAGAGTTCAAGAAGGGTTTGGACAACACTTTCAGGCACATGGTGGGATTCTTGGGGCTGTCCTGTGCAGGGCCAGGAGCTGGACTTTGATGATCCTTGTGGGTCCCTTCCAACTCAGGATATTCTGTGATTCAAATCTATGATTCTGTGACTTTAAATCTCACTGTAACAGGCCAAGAGACCATGCAAGAGCAAATGAAGAAGTCAGAAAAATCCTGCCCAACTTGCCTGTGACAATCTTGGGGGTGTTTGAGTTTTGATGCAGTTTCCTGAGCTCTTCAATTTGTGCTGCAGACTGTACTCAGCCACATCCCTGTGTCTGCTGCTCTGAGTACCTGCTTTTCCTAACTTAATGGCTGCATAATGGAAACTCCATGAACTTGGGTGCAAACTGCAATCTTGCCTAAAAAGAGAAGGCTTGTCACCTTGGTGGACTCCTGAGAGGAGGGTCTGAGATCAGGCAACAAAACCCATATCAGCCTGGCCCATGCTATGATGTTCCCTGTCTGGAAGGTAGGATTGCTGGTCTCCAAGTACATGGTTTAGTCCTTAGCTCAGCACAGCGAGTTCCAGGCCAGGAATGGGAATCTTTTGGGGAGCCTCATAAGATGTGTCCCTCTGCTAAGCCCCCACTCCTGGTGCCCCTAACAGCAAATGCACTTCTTCTCAGGCATATGCCTATGGTCATAGGACAAAACAAAGGCTACTTGCATGTAAAGATTTTACAAATTTGGTCATTGTGACCAAACTTTATTACTCATTTTATGGAACTGTGACAAAAGTTTAGGAATCAAACAACATGGGGATCACAGAGGCTATTATGTTTATTGTGCTGAACAGACTGTGATAATCCATTAAAGGAACATTTTCAACAAGCAAGCGATTTGAAGTACAATCATAGACAGCAACTCTACATGAAGAACAAAGCAAAAAGTTAGAAGATGCTCAAAAGCAAAAGTACACTGTAGTTAAACATCTTGAAGTGATTTTTTTTTTCCTGCAAACACACCTCTCTTGCAGAAATGGTAGAAGAGTTACATGTCCAGTCATAGTTAGCAGTGACCAATAACAGCAAAGAACAGTCGTATAAAATTTATCTCCCACAAAAATAAACTATACATATAAAAAAATTTTATGATGTTCTCACTGAGTCAATGGCCACATGCAATTTTTCAGTCTGAAAAAATGAGGTATAGTAGGCCCTAAGAGGTAGTAATGTGTTTTGATTGTACTACAATATATAGAAAATGTATGATTCAGTTCATCAGAGTGGTAAGTCTCTCGGAGGTTGAAGAGTGACATACACCCAGCAATTATTTCTGTGTCATCCGCCGAATACCGTGGTTTTAGAAAATGCAAAAAAAACCCCCTTAAATCCTAAAAGGGACTTGCTAAGGCTTGATTCAATGCCCTTTGATGTCAGCAGAATTCCTTTTACTGCCTTGAAGTGACACTGGAATTGGCCTGTTAAGAGCTACTGTATAGCTAGGATTTCTCTTTTACTTAATATTAACGTGTCTAGTTGTGATACTCCAATCAGCTCTTTCTCAGCAACTTCCACTACTGAACTCTCAGTCTTTCAAGGAGGTCTGCATTTCTTGACACTGCCTCTTGGAAGAAGCCATTAAGTAGTTATCTTTAACTGCATTTGGCTCAGTACTAAAGCCATACCAAAGGATGCCTTCCTGAGAAACTACCCCGGCCCAGTTATTAATACAATGGTACAAAGTACTGACTAGGAAAGAGAAGAAGAAGGGAAATAAAACAGAAATAGAGAAAAATGAAATTGGAGGGAGGAGAGAGAGAAAGAAGGAACAACAAAAGTCAGAGAAGGGAGAATAAAAAACCTCTACATTAGAAGCATTTAAAATAAATCTGGCTGAAACATTACAAAATCACATATGTCTAAAATACATGAAAATACTTGTCAAGTATTTTCTTACAATCTACTAATTTTTTTTTTTAAACACATATTTGTGATTGCATTATGCAAAAGCTGAGCTTGCTGCTTTCCACCTACAAAGCTTCAAGTTTCTTTGAAGGTTTTTTTTGTTAGTTTTTTTTTTTAATATGAAAGTAATTTAAAATGTGTTCATTTTCCACAAGTTATTTTACAAAAATAGTTTTGAACTAGGGATTAGTTGCAGTCCTAACCGTTTCAAACATCTCAAAACTAATGCTGAAAGTAACAAGTTCATTCCATTTAAAGTCTGGAGGTAGGTCTTTGTCAATCAATTAGTCCATTCCTTTAAACAATTCATTTGAGGTACAAACTTGGACAGTAATATTTAAACATTACAGCTAAATTTTTTCTATGTCATGTAGTGTCACTGAAGAAAATTATCCCACAAACCTCTCAGCAATTCAGTACAAAAATATATTCAAGTTAACAGTACATTACACAGAAGTCTAGCAGAGAATAGGGTAAAGTACATAAAACAAAACAAAACAAAAAAACCCCCAAAATCCACACAAAGAGAAAAAAACTCAAACAAATCAAGCGAAAAGAAAAACACATAGTCATGCTGAAACACAAAAAAAGACATTGCTTCCTTAACTGCAAATAATGTTGAAATAGAAAGAAAGGGAGAATGCAGATACTCATTATTATCTACCCAATAAAAATTTCCTGCATTGAATGTGTATAGCAGCATGTATTTATCAGTCTGTTGAGTTATTTGTAAAAAATCAGAGGTAGTATTGAATAGTGGGGTAATATTGCATCTGGTGCTAAAAGTGCTGCTTTGAATGAAAAGATGGAGAAATGCCACTGGCACAGAGGTGCTCAGTGAACCATCCTATGTCAAAATACATTGCTTAAGGTAATGCACGAGCTTAGTTGAGGTACATGGTGTTGGTTCTAACATTGTGACTGATGTGTAATGAGGAGATATTCAATTCTTTCAAAACACTGGTACAGGGTGAGGGGAATTAGTTAAAACAAAGCAAAAATCTGGATTATTTTTGTTCAGGTAAATGTGTGATTAATTTTTAGGTACCATTCTGTATATTTTAAAACACTTTTATCGATAAAGACTTAGTCATTAATGGCATAAGAGAGTTTGGTGTCAGTCATTTTTGTTTCCACAGAAAATGCCTCACTCTATAGAGAGCCAACTCCCTGGCTTCCTATTATCCAGGTGATAAGGGCTGTTCATTTTGTTTACTACTATTTCTGCTGATATGTTTGTATCTATAACCATACAATGTATCTTTGTCTTTCTTCCCTTTTGCAAAATGAAAGTACCATTTTCGTGTTGATTTCTTTCTTCTGATTACCAGCTGAATGAAGTGAAAGATCATCTTTCATTTTTTTTCCTGAAATAACAGTAAGTCTTATCAAAAAAATAAAAAATCAAGTACAAGTCTACAAGAAGGTTACAAAAGAAAAAGAGTAGTATCTATCCTTATCTTTGGTGATCTAAAACAGGGAGTTCACTAAGTAGGGAGTGGGTTGCTGGAAGTGTCTGCAAGGCATAAGTGTTACAACACTCAGCCTTTCCTATTTCAATGCCCATTATAATGACTATGTTACAAGTTTCTTGTTTATATGCAGTGCAGTGATGACATAAACCTGATTTGGAGCTCTTCTGGACCCATTCACCCTTACTTAGCAACTCAAACAAACTATTAATAGGAAAAAAGAAAACAGTAATTAAAAGTTGCATCGTTAATCTGTGTCCCCTTTCTGTTACAGCAGTTTTTCACTAAACCTGGGACTGTGAAGGGATTACAAAGATGATTAGTCAAATCCTTTTTAAGGTTATGTGATTCCCCTCCCCTCCCCCCCTCCCCTTTCAGGCAAAAGTGGAAAGATCATGGCAACAGAAAGTAAGTGGTCAAGGCAGTGTCTTCTCCCTTCAAAAGACTGCTGATGAGGTAGAAATTGCATGGTGCGGTGTCCTAGTCTTCCTCTGCAGACTCTTGTGAGGACGTTTCTTCAGTCTCTTCCTAGAATACACAAATAGGAATAATATATGATAATAATATGACCGTGTATCTTAAGCTGCTGCTTCACTGTTCCCTCATGCAGCTGACAATTACCTCCTGAGCTAATAAAATGCTCTTTACAGCTGCTGTGACACCTCAAGAAACCACCTTGGGGAGGAGAGGAAGGTACCCTGCTCTCTGATCCCACCACTTTGCCTTGCCAGGTTTTTCTTCCACCCCAGGAGACGTCAAGAAAAAGTAATCTGTGCCATGCTCTGTCATAGGTCTCCTATGGCCAGCAAACATGGGCAGCTAGAAAAGAGAAAGCGTTTTGAGCAGGTATCCAATGTTAAGCTGTTGCTCTCCTTCTCCTCCTCATTGGCCCTTTTACTACTTCATGTTTACCTTCAGCAAGCCTGACCAAATGTGATGCTCTTATCCTGATTTTTTTAATGAATGTGCAGTACCCTTCAGGACATGGGTGGTGAACTGGGGGCAATAAACATTTATAATAAAAGGGGCTGTCAGTGAAAAGTTGTTTTTTATCAAACACTGCACATCATTGCCTAAGACAGCACATGAAAAAGATCTATGAAGAAGAGGAATTTGCCTCCTCAGCCAACTGAGACCTTTGAAGAATGACCGCTTAAAACAGCTTATAACAGTCTTCATACTTTAATAGATTTGATTTTCCACATGGCTTCATTTTGTCTGGGTGGCTAACTGACACAATTTATAACTCTCTTCCTTTCCCAGGCCACTACAGTACACCATTCAGAAAAGCTTGCCTTAAAGCTTGCCTGCCTTATGCGACCAAACTTCCATTCATTAGTGTTTGAAACACCTCAGCTGTGAAGGGCTCCTAAATGCTACCATGTGTGACACTGCTGTGGAGGAGCAGCATCAAGGAAAAACACTGTGCTTTAATCACAGGCCACTGCTCACTGCAATCTTCTTTCATAAGGTTTTGACCTCCCCCCCACCTCACTGCAAGAAAAGGCTGAAAAAAAAGCTGTAAATCCAGGGAACAAACATAACTATAAATGAATGGATGACAGCTTAAAAAATATAACCATAGCAGCATCAAGCCATGAGATTTCACACTGGTTTTGTTTAGTCTGCTTTGGGTTATGTGGGAAAAGTGAAAAGCATGAAGGAAATGCTCCCTCCTCTTCCTTCATGCTCCCACTCCTGCTAAAGCTTGGGCCTCAGATATTTAAGCCAGTAGGTTTATACCTCTTTACTAGGAACCAGGCTGTGACCCTGGGGTACTATCTTGAGCACCAGGCACAAAGAAAGATGTAGCATGATCAAAGCCATGGACAGAGGAAAGAGAGCAAAATCAAGTGCCAGCTGCCCTATGACACTGAATTTTCAATTAATACTTAAATTCCAGAGGACACTGATCTATCACAAGATGAACAATTTCTTCCTCACAATAACTTTTGTCCAGTTGTAGCAGGTTATATTCGCAGTGCTGCAAAAAAAAAAAAGATCCCCAACTCACAAAATGATCAAGTGAATTTTACTCTGTCCCTGGTGGCATGGGGCTAGGGGGGATCTGAGCTCACACCCCATTGAATCCAGTAACTGTTACAACATTTCAGTCAAGAATAAAAATCGTATCTTCAGGCACCTAACAGAGGGCTGATTTGGGCTGCATGTGGAGAGACAGTGCAAAATATGTTGGTTTGAGCCTTGGTAATTCAGAACTCGGAATGATCGTGGAAAACCCCAGCTTTGCCTCCAAGCCAAGCATTTCAGTTAAAAATTACAACTGTGGGTTCTGTGCTCTTAACATAATACAGGTAGACATGTTTTGATATTTGATGATGATCACATGCTTAATTTCTTACAGCACTGTGGTCAGCCCTGAGCCTCTGATTATTGTTTCCTGGAAGGCAGCAACACACGTGTGGGTACAGAGCGGCAGCTCTCTTTGTTTTATGCTTGGCTTGTCAGGAGGCTACTGAAACCTGATGAACGCATTTTCCATGAAGGTAGACTTCCAATCACAGTGTAAGAAGGATGGGGGAGAGGTAAAGTATGTGGAAGGACATACTTCAAAGCCAAGCCAGGGTGGCCACAAGAGAGCTCTTTTTATTTAAAAAGCCATCCACTCTAGTGCTTTTTACTGTGAATCTCACAGTATTTTTTTTCTTGTAGCCCCGCTGTAGTGACAAAGGAAATTAATGAGAAGCTCTTCCTTCATGCAATGTTCATGCAATGAAGGCAGAGTTGCTCTCATCTGCATACGTGCATGCAAATGTGTATACCTGTAGTACCTCGAAGAATGAGAAACAAAAAATTAAGATAACCCACCCAAATATTTAAATAATAAACTAATTATTAAAATATATTTGAGACTGGCAGATTTCAAATTCACATCAGTCTTGGGAAAGACTTTTTCATGAAGAAAAGCTGTCAAAGGGTTCATATTGTTGTTCATTCCTTGCAAAAGTCCAAGATAGCTCAGTTACAGATGAGTGGTTTTAAACTAAACTATCATGTAAGTTTCTTGTCAAGACAACAGATGGAGACATGATTACTGCTCTGAAGTGCTTACAATTCAAACAAAGGGATAGTACCAATCAGACATATATGCATGGAGGGAGCCAAAGGAAGAGGTCAGTAGAGGAACTGAAAGAGAAAATACAAATGTATAAGGCAGGAAAAGAGGGATTTTTTGCACTTGTGAAAAACTGGTTGTGAATACCAGAAGGTTGTGCAGCTGTGATCCTCAACCCACTCTCTAGCTCTACAGCACCCATACGCACACACACTTCCCAAAAGATGGAGGGGGCTAGGCGTTTTGAGAACTGTGCAACCTGTGGAAATTGAAAACCAGCTCTGTGCTGAGTCATTTCAGTAAAGTGCATTGCTTGGCAGTCAGGCACTGGGTACCTCAGGGGAAGGATGCTTTAGCATCAGTAGGCACCCTCTAGGAACTTACAAGTCATCACAGATCCCCGTCAAGGTCGATGGTATAACCATGTATCATAGGGGGTCCCTGAGTCAAAAGTTGAAGGAGGAACTGGGGCGGGAGTTAAACACTTTGTAAGTCCAGAAATGCTTCTGATAAAGTTGAAGAGCAGGGAAAAAATTAGGAAGGAAAGCATGGTCATTAGACCAGACATCAGAAATCCAAGTCACTCAGTCAGAGCATGATAGCCATGCAGAGCATAAATTCAGCAACACCACAAGAAGCTTCAGCCACGAAGCAAAGGTTTCAGGTTACATGGCAGCCTTAACTCAGGTTGTTCTCTCTTTTTAGTTGCATTCACTGTAGCATGGTGACATGTTAATTGAGCATAAGTCAACCCAATTTTGCCTTGAAGGGCTACTCCCCTGTTTTTTTGTTTTCTGCTGCAGCAAACTAGCAAGAGTCTGGGCTAGCAGACTGCAAAGAGAAACCTGAGAAAGCTACAAACCATGTCGAATCCAGCTAACAGGGCTGGATGGCCATGGCCATAGCCATGAAGAGCTCAGGGTGAATAGGATTAACACCTAAAGGGCAGGGTAAATACTCACATGCATAGCTCAGGCTTTATTCTTGCTTCTAAGACAATATCTCAGGTGACTTCCTATGCATCTGTGTATACAACCCCATACATGTATCCTCAGGGACTGATTGACACAAGGACCTGCCACAGAAGCAGTTTTACTTGGCACATACTGTCCTTGGTCATCCAAGGGTGCCATGCATGGGTATGTTTATCCTGAGTTGCTACAGGTCATAGCATGATATTGTATGACAAACTATAAGCTAGTACCCTGAGCTGTTTCCACCCTTAACTGCTATAATTGCCCTGTCAAGCAGGGATGATAGGGAGCTGGTGTTTCTCCCCAAAACAGAGCTGCAAGGCAGCTTTCTCCAAAGCTCCTATGTGCACAGATGTTTAACAGGTCTTTTCTTGAGCGGTATCACTGGCAAGGGGCTGGCAAATGAGGACACTAGCCTGGACCCTCAACTCTCATATATGCTGGACTCCAGCAGGAGGGAAAGGACATATGTTTTGCGGTGACTCACAGAAGGTATCTGCCCTCAGAAGGGCTACTCTGTGGGGGACTGGTACCACTGTTGTTAGCCCTGATTTAACAGTGGTGAAGGTAACAAAAAGAACCAGGAGGCAGGACAGCAGGCTTCAGTAACGAGTACCTATTTGGGCTTGCCCAACACATGACAACCTTGGTGGCATCTGGTTGCCTGATTATAGGACCCTGAGGCTGCTGCCCTGGATATCTCATCTGGTAACCAGCAGATAAGCCAGAAAGGTGCTGGTCTCCTGTGCCATGCCCACCTGCTCTGTGTGGCTGCCTGTGATCCCTGCAGACACTCAATGGGCACAGAACAACTGTGTTAAGATTTGTGGATCCATGAACCCTCTCCAGAGCTATGAAGTTCCATCTCTGCTTTATAAGTTTCTCCACTGTGGAAAAACAAAATGGTGTATATACTGCAGAAATATGCAAAGTGACAACCACTAGCACATGCACTTCACAGGTTCCTGGGGTGCATTGAGAAGAGTGTGGCCGGCAGGTCGAGGGAGGTGATCCTCTCCCTCTACTTGGCCCTAGTGAAGCCACATCTGGAGTGCTGTGTCCAGTTCTGGGCTCCTCAGTACAAGAAAGAAAAGGAGCTACTGGAGACGGTCAAGCAGAGGGGAAGAAAGATAATTAAGGAACTGGAGCGTGTCTCTTATGAGGAGAGACTGAGGGAACGGGTCCTGTTTATTCTACAGAACAGAAGACTGAGAGGGCATCTCATTAATGCATATAAATATCTCAAAGGCAGGTGTTGAGAAGATGGTGTCAGGTTCTTTCTGGTAGTGCCCAGCAACAGGACGAGGAGCACTTGCCATAAACTAAAACACAAGAAGTTTCACCTCAGCATAAGAAGAACTTCTTTACTGTGAGAGTGGCAGGGCACTGGAACAGGCTGCCAAGGGAGGTCATGGAGTCTTCCTCTCTGGAGACATTCAAAACCCACCCAGTGGCATTCCTATGTAACCTGCTCTAGGTGACCCTGCCTTGGTAGGGGGTTGGACTAGATGATCTCCAGAGGTCCCTTCCAACCCTAACAATTCTGTGATCCTGTGATTCATTCCTAAAGCTCAGAAGTGGCACCATCTAGAACAAAGCTGTGCCACAAATGATTGTATTTAAACTTCAGCACCCTTTCAGGTCAAAGTCACGGCCTGACACCAAGATCTTCATTTGGTGATCCACATTTTGTTGGTGTAGGCTATTTTTCTGGAAGTACAAGCAGCCAGTAGCATCCTAGTGACCTCAAGAACAGATATACTTAGTTTGGTCTTTGTATGTCCTCTGCATTCCTTTTTCTGCTGGACTCGCACAAAGTGGTTACAACAAAACCTGATGAAGAGACAATTACTGGTGTTTGAGAGAAGCATTCCCCAACCTGCAGAAGGGTAACTGGTATTTTTGTAAAAATGTTTGCTCTGTTCTAATACCCTGGGGCAAAGCTTTAAGAATAATTGTCTTTACCCCGTGAAACTCACTGGCAATTCAGCTGCAGTTCAGTTTTTTCACCTTTTGCTCATGAATTTCCGAACTGCAGATTTAAAAATTAGAACCCATTTTGTGAAATGAACTTCAGGATCATCGTAATGCTGCATATGGAGCCTCTGAATTTGTCAGAGCTTTTATTTTATAATGAAGTATTAGCTATTGGCACAGATTTTGCTCGCTGCTTTCTAAGCCCAAGAGGGTAAGCTTGAATAGATACGTCAAAAAGAACTGCTGACAAGAGCAACTTGCAAACTGTGGACCATTGTCTGCTGTTAACTGCTCTGAAATCCACTGGCATGCAAGCTAGTATTTTCAGAGAAGACCCTGAAATACAGGGATAGGAACAGATGGCTTCTATAGCAAATGCAGGGGCCCGGACTCTGCTCAGCTGAGACACAGTGCCATCCCGATGGCTCCACAGCCAATGCACCAAACTGCTGTAGAAATTCTTACAGCACTAACAGACACTCAGAGTGCTGTTTCCTTTGCATGAAGCTTAGGGTGGGATCTGCTGCTTTGAGCTACTGTACTCTCTGCAAAGCACAACAGAGAGCTCAGTGACAGTATCACTCAGCAGTAAGGCAAAGTTGAATTCCAGAAGCTGGATTCGGAGCTCAAATTGTTGCAGATATACTTCACATATCACAACGTATGCATTTATTAAGGCAGAAGAGATGATCATGACCATATACAGAAAAGGCCACACAACTCTTCTTACTGCTGGATTAAAACACAATTTTAAGGAAATTATGTCAATACAGAAACTCTGCATTCAAACACATATAAGTAAACCAGCCCACAAGCAAGCAATTTCTGTGCACTGCAAGTGCTAGTATGGTAGGAGCACAAATTCTTTACCTTGGTGGGTAACAAAACAGTTAAAAACTCTGCTCAGGGTATCTGAGATACCCTGCCCTCTCTCAGCACTGTTTCTGCAGTCATAGACTAAGGCATGGGACAGCCCATGGGATAGTGAGCAGGCAGGTCCCCCTGAGGAAGTAAAACTTTTAGTACTTAAATGGCACTGAATATAAACAGAGAGACAAACAGAGAGATGGCAGATGGTGGGGCAGTTTTGGGTTGAGATTTAGGGACTGCAAACCAATATTCTTGCTTTAAATGTTTAAGTTCCTATGACCCACTTTGTCACGGATTTGATCATAGCATGAGTTCAATATTTAGATACCAGCAAGCAGCTGCTGCTTAACTTTACCGAAGCCCAAATGCTTTTGGTGGGCATGTTTAGAGCTGTCTAATGCTCTTAGGAGCAGTCTAAGGGATAGCAACTGTCTTTAAGGTCACTTTGACTTAGCAATTTCCTCACAGTTTTCACACCCAGGAAGGCAATCCATAACAGACAGCAAAATTAAGAGTGTGCATGAATGCAATAGCACTGGTTTGGATTCACACGTAGACTTATTTTGAAATCCCCATGCTCTCATTTGAAGTAGATACTTCAAGCTGGGTTTTCTCTCTTCTAGGAGGAAGCCTCCTCACTAAACTGTTGTGTATAGAGGACACATTTTCTTCTGTTGAAGACACTCCACTTTTATATAAATAATCAAATATTCTGTTAAAGACAGAAAGGGAGTAGAGGGAATAAAGCAAAAAACTGATGCTGTCCTGCAGGTGACCAGCATGTGGTTTTTGAGCTGCATAGTTAGTAAGCAAATTAAGTGTGTCCTCTCCTTTTACTGCTGGAATAGCACTGCTTGACTAGCAAAAAGGCTGCTCATGGGGATTACTGGATAATCCACATCCCCAGCTGCTGGAGGAAGTGAAGTAGCTGAGGCAGACAGACTGAAGTTGCTGGGGCTGTGCTGGGATTCAGCTGGTTCAGGTCAGAGAGAGTTACCATCCTTGCACGTTTAGAAACCACTCCTACAGATCCCCTTCCTCTTCTGGAAGAAGTGTCTCACCAGGCTTGGCCAAGTTTTGGTCCTTAAGCAACAGGTTCAGGTAACTGGAGGGGACCAGGACACTGTGCAGGAGGATTCTCACAGGACAGGACAGGACAGGACAGGACAGGACAGGGCAGGACAGGACAGGACAGGACAGGACAGGACAGGACAGGACAGGACAGAACACTCCTCTTTAAGTTAGAACAGCTTATTTTAAATATAGATTCAAGTATCTTCTTCCTGTTAGGTTAAGGGGGAATCAAAAACATTTCTCTATCTCCTAGCTTATCTCCCACTAGGAGAACTGTTTGATATAATGGAGTGATAATGAGTCTCTCTGGTTACTTTGATAGAAAGGGCTTATCTAACACAGGATTTTTAAATCCAGGAGGGCTTACACTGAGAACTTCCAGAAACAGGAATTAGGCTGCCTGACATTTAGATATCCTAAAAATTACCTGCCTTGGGTTCTGCCTCTCAGCTTCTCTTACAGATGGGCTTGAATGAACCTCAGCTTCAAGTGTCCATATTTGCCATGGATTTTAGAGCAACCCTGAAGTTAATTCAGCAAAGAAGTTTCTGCAAGGCAGCAGGTCGCTCAGCACCAAAGCTTGTGCGGCTGAAGCCTTGAAATTGAGACTCAGCTGTCTAAATTACGTCAGGCCAGATTTCTTAAACGCATTTTGGCATCTGAGTAGAGCAAGTGCCTTTTTGACCTAAGCAGGTCAAAACACTTTGAAAAAAATCTGTTCCCCATGTGATTAAAAGGAGACTGAAAATCTCCAGCAAAATCTCAGTACTGGTCAGAAGAATTTTGCAGGAAACACCATTTAAAGTCCGCACAGGCCTAAAGAGAAAATGGTGCTTGAAGCAATTGCAAGTGCTATCCTAACACTGACAGAGACGTATTTTGTCTTGGAGAGCTTCAACCCTACAAGATATAAACAGTTCTGGTGGGAAGGAAATAAAATATTAAGAAAAAGAAGGCAGTGGTGCTATTAGAAACATATACAACTGAGCTGGACTAACCCCAACTTTGAGAAGCTGCTCTTAAAACCTCTTGTGGAGGCTTAAACTGTAGTGGTAAACTGCTCCGCATTCACAGACAAAATCCAGACTGAAGCATAAGGCAAGCAGAGGCTCTAATAATAGTCTCTAACCACTAATATGTATAGTCCATAATTAGATGAAAGAGCAAAAGACGACGGATGCCAACCTTTAAAAATTCTTAGACTTGTCTAGTTCACTGAAATGCTGTGGGTGACTGCGTTAGCTCTGCTTTCTTGTGGCACTGAAGATGGAAAAGCCCAAAAGGATACTGGAGCCCCTACAGGTAAACCCGTAGGAGTCTGCCTTCCCCCTGAGCCTTTGAGGTACTCAAAACAGCACCAGTTTCTGTGCATATTTTATGCTGAATGACAGAGGAAAGACTACAGCAAAGGTCTCCCAGAATGGAATAGGGAAACACTAGTAGAGGCTTTGAAACTGAGGTCAAACCCACATCGTTTAGGTTCTGCCCCCCTCCCCCCCCCCCCCCCCCCAAATTTAGAACATGAAAAGAAAAATAAAATAAGGCCTGTTCGATTTTGATTCTGCTTTTCTTCTCCCTCTAAAATCGACCACTGGTTACAGACGGGAAGCAACTGCCAAAAGTTATTCACCTCCAATCCTTTATCACTTAAAAAAGCATTGTGGCTCTGCCCACGGAGCCACTGGCAACAGCAGTTTGGGAGCAGCTATCTATCTGCAATTATAAATAATAAAATAAAGCGTCTTCCCTTTTGAATCCCAGCTGAGAGATTTTGTCAAGTGATCAAACTTGTCTGAACCTTGGAGCAGCAGCTTTGAAGTAATAAGAAAGAGATTGAAAACTTGCAGCCAAGAGCCGCACACACCTCATTAGGGTCCAGACATGCGGGAAGGCCGAGCAGCAGCCGCCGGGTCCAGTCCCAAGTACCCACTGGAAAGGGGCTGTGGGAAGGGGAGATAAAAGCGCCTTTCACACTGGAAGCGCAACGGTGACATTTTTATGAACGCCAGCCCTGAGGCTGAGCGGCCCATGCCATGCTGCCGCCCACCAGGGCAGCCCTCAGCAGGACAGGGCACGGGGCTCTGCTGCCACTACCATCATTGCTCTTCCTCTCCCTGGCTTTTCCTTTCTTTTTTTGTTTCTGAAGGAGAGATTTGAATGTACAGGGCTCTACCTTGCCAGGGCCATTCTCAGAAAAGCCCTCCAAAATGAGAAACATATTTCTGAAAGACAGCAAGCTCTACTGAGCCGATTCAGTACAGTTCACATGAGACTTTCTGGTGTAATTCAGAAAATGATTTTTTTTCTTAAAAAAAGTGCAAACCAAAACAAAAACAATAAAGTTTAACAGACTTGTTAAATGCTTTTAAAAATATCTGAAGAGTTTAATCATGGATCTTGCCACACAGACACTGGCAAGGCTGTGTGCTTCCAGCAACGCAGAGTATTTAACTTTGAGAGCTGAAGTTCTGGGTTTAATTTTCAGTTTCAGACTAAACAGCAGGTCTGCAGCAAAAGGCAGGCGACAGCTCCTGAACACAATGGGCAATGGAAATGCTTCTCTTGCAAACTTTACTGATTGTGTAACCATGGAGCACCTCTTTGTGCAGACGAAAGCGCAAAATCAGAGAGGTTTGTGTTGGTTTTAATAAACTCCCCCACCCCTTCTCTTTTTTTACTGCAAAGAATTCAGCTGCTATTTTATTATGTAATGCTGCAGGCTAAAAATATAACCCTAATTTAAGCCACCCTGCCAATAAATCTACAAATACCAGGTAATCAAAAAAGGGTAGCTATGGTTTAATGACATACTCTTCTTGTCATCTTAATATCTTCAACTGCAAAAGCATTTAGAGTGATGCATTTAAAGGTTTTCTCCAACTTCTTGAATATCTCTACACAATCTGGCGGAAAGGGTGAGAAAGTTTGGTCCCTTCTCAGCATAGAGCAACAACCCAACTTTTTGAGCTTGATCTACACAGTGTCCTGCTACCACAGGACAAAGCTTTTTCTTTCTCTAGGCAAGACAGCCTGATTCAAAGTGAGTAAGCTGTCCAACTTAACAGATAGTGATTATTTCATTTTGATTATAGAACCTTTTATGGGAATTTCGTTTCCAGTTGATCACATCTATATTCTATAATCAAATCAGAGAAGGTATCCTGGTGAAAACGTGCATTCAAAACATGTTTTCTTTTAGGATCAACACAGATTTACTGTAATTTATACCTCAATGCTAATCTATTCTCCTCTTTCTAAACATAAAAAAAATACTAATACAAATTACAGTTAATGCCTCACTATATAACAGAGCTCTCAGGAGACTATTAAAGCAATGTGTGAGTCCCCTAACTTACTTTAACTGTGTCTTTGCTGTTCTGATTTCAGTTTCCAGAATTTGCCTCAAAATAAGCATGGGAATCAGGGAAGGGGAAGGGGTAGAAGCCATTCACTGCCCTGAATCTGATATCTCCTCAGTCCTAGAGCTCACATGTTCCTTCTTCCTTCCTTCCAGATTCAAGTCTGGTTTCAATGGAGTTCTCATTTTTCTTCCCACTAATCCTGCCGTGAGATCAACCACTGGTAACTCTGTGAGAAATTAAATACCAGGATGTGGGAAATCTGAGATCTGAATTCAGGCAGAATGCGGGTGATTCTTTTTTTTATTTCTCTCTTTCTCTTTTCCCATGGTTGCTGTGTGTCAAATAACTCTTCAAACCTGAGATCAGAGATCAGCCCTGAACAATGTGACTACACTGACAAAACAGAGGCAAAGCAAGATGTACACTGGCAATATTATATCCTTTTCTAATATATGCAGCAGTCACTTCTAAAGTGAGATTTCAGCCAACATTTTCTGAAAACATTCTAGCACTTCCAGAAACGTCTTACAGTGAGATCAGTAGCAGAACTTCATCATGGTGATGCTCACCATCTGCTGGAGCAGACTTCATAAAGAATTTAACATTTCTTGCATTGGGATCCCAATGAAAAAGGATCCATGAGATATGGATCAACGCTATGATGATGCGAGTGCCATGAGATATGGATTAACGCTATGACTATGCGAGTGCTACAATGCCCAACAGTCAGGCAGTGGTTTTGAATAGCTTTTCTCCTTCCTCAGTCAGGGAAAAGCACATTTAGTTATTTAGGTCCTATAATGATGAACTCAAAACGCTTACAAACTGCCCAAAGGTTTAGATCCTTCATGCACTGCTCATGTCTGAAAACCACCTATGTATTTCTGTAGCCTTCAATGTGAAGTACCTAGGAGAATAATTCTCACTGTGTGGTCTCCTATGAGGCTGTGACACTCCTATACTTCTTACTCTGTCTATAAAGACAGCAGCCCCGTGACTACAATATCCAATGAGCAATCTATGACCTGAACAGCCCCCCAAAGAGCAGCCAGCCTATCACAGCCTGTGCTTGCCATCTGTGTTGCTTCACTCCATCACAGCAGTAAGGAACAGTACAGTGAGAGCACCAACAGAAGTGACATGGGATAGAAGCTCCACCAGGAAAAAGATTTTAAAGTGTCTGTTGTGATTTTGTTTCACACTGACTATAAATCCTTCACCTGAGTGGTCCTCTCTAGACTGCAACGGAGGAGGCATGCTCATAGCTTCAGCCTATCCCCCCCCAGCCTTAATGTTTGGCACACGTGTCACAAGCGGACAGGCTGATCGAGGAGGCCAGATGTCACCCCGGGGTAGCATGGCAACACTGATTTCAAGGAAATAAATTCATCAAATTTCACAAATGCCCTACAGAGAACTGACAGAGTAGCTGTGAAATGCTTCTTATTTTTCTATTCCAAGACTGTTATTCTGGACAACAAGCAGACCTTATAAAACTCCCCAGATGCCAGGGAAACCCCAAAATAAAATATTTGCTTCTTATTACTTCCTTCTGAAACATGTTTAAATATGTATATCAGTTAATAAGGGCTGAGTATACTACTCTTTTCCCTAGTCAAACTTTCATAGTGCTGGTATGCAAATACTGTAACTATCTTAGCAAACTATTTAACAAACAAAAACCTATTTTCATTGGTCTTAACTTTGATTTTCTTTGTATTTATCTTATTACATATGCACCTCAGCATACCTCATTTTTAACATAAAATTTGCAACAGAATTTATACGGCCCTGAAATGGAATGGCAAAGATGGAACAATTTTCAAGAATGGGTACACAGGAGGTTTGTTTCCCTTGTTTTTCGGTGCAGCAATGAGCAAGGATACAGCCCTTGAGTATCTGTTAATAATATTTAAGTCAGGAAATATGGCATCTTTCAGTGACTTCAGCTGGATGTGGAGGAGAAAAAACGATGTTGACTTAAAAATGCAGAGCCTTTATGAAAAGCTCAGGAACCAAGCTCTCAGCAAAGAGCACTTTCTTCCTGCGCAACCTTCTCACGCACCTCATCTTTACTAATTAGCATTTTGATTATTTTTGTTCCTATAAGTCTGCAGACTGATCATTCTGGTATTTTCAACTTTCTGTATATCACTCTGTAAATACCTTAAAAGAATCCAGATTTTCAGAGGATAGCCAAGTGCTGCTAAGAATCTTGTATGTCTGTGAAGCAAGATACCCAAGTGTTAGCAGCACTGACTCTTGCTACTCTTGAAATCTCTGCCAAAATATGTAGTATGTGTATGCAAAAATAGCACTGTTCAATTTACACTTGACTGACATTTTTTAAACACTGCTCAGCCATGTTCCTCAATGGTGCTTCCCAAGTACACACCACAACCCCTTCTCTTCTGGCTATTATTAGTGAGACTTCAGTTCATGTCAAATCACAGCCAAGTTCTGAACTGAATGGAGTACTTGCATAAACACCTTGCATAGCCACAGCTATGGGGTCAAACACAAAGCCACCCTGTCCATACACATCACCTGCCCATCTTGGGCTTCCTTCCACAAGCAAAGAGAGGGGAGGGAAGAGGTGGGGAGAGGGTGAAGAGGAGCCTTGCTGGCTTAGGGAAGTGTTTTAGTTTACCCCTTCCTCCTCTAGCCTTCTACCACCAAATTTTTATGACGGTGATTTTTATAAAACTGACTTTTTGTAATGATCCTATGGCTACAGTGTTCATTGCGTGACACTGTACTTGGTGGCAAAGTCTTTGTCATCCCAGAACTGAGAGGTCACTGTGTACTTACCCACTATTAATAAACTACTAAAATCCAAACAAATTTGCCTTATAGAGCAGCAACCTACCTCTTCAGATCACTGCATGTATTTCCAACTTTTGACTCTTTAAAAGTGACTATCTGAATATATTCCTGTTCTGAAGGGTATTATTTTCCTTTTCTTCTGGTTTTATAATATCTCAATTTTTAAAATTTATTTACAGCCAAATTTCTGGATGCAGCCATCTCTAAAATGTTACTCTATCATAGCTATGTAATAAATGACAATCATAAATACTTACAGCCTTGGGTACATGAGTCTTACAATGATTTGCGTATTTAGGCATAGCCTCATTGAATTACATTATTCAGAGTCTATTCAGAAGTTATGTCATATAAATAAGAAAATATTTGCTGTCAGAAGTATGTGACATCCCTTTCTAGGTCTCATTCTTTAGCCCAGGTTAGTGCTCCATCTGTTCATAGAACTCGTAATTGCATCTTCTATATTTTCCCCCAGATTCTTTTTTGTTTTATTCCAAAAACTTGTTCGTTTTTTTTAAAGACATCAGACAAATTATTCAGTCTCTTCCTGTCATAATAAACTGATTATAAAAAAAGAAGACTGAATATGTCTTCCTTTTGAAGTCACATCATGCAGTTGCCACCATTTTGCCTTGAAAAGAGAAAGAAGGCAAGGATGTAAAGCCCAGTACCCTCCATGAGATTCCATTTACTGCATCCATGAAGAAAGCAAGAGGCTTTTCTGATTTCCCATGCTCCACAACATACACTTGCTCAGTCTGTGTTCACATGGTACCAAGAACCTCCAGTACATATAAGATGGCCCCTAGTGCTACCTTGGGGAAAACATTCAATATTTGCTTAAAAAAAAAAAAAAGGCAATAATGAAAGAATGGTAACTTTCAGAGGATGTTCTGGAATGGCCTATATAACACATATGCACTTATCTTATGCTAAAGTACAAAATTCCATGTACTATTGGAAAAGAAAGTTTTACCCCTCTGGGATCTGAATTTCAGGAGTTCCCCTGGGAACTTTCTGACTCTCCATATCAGCAGATACAAAAAAAGTCCACAACACACAACACAGCTTGCTGGATGCAGTGGGAAGGGCAATGAAACCCCAGGGCACTAGGTCAATTTCCAGGGCAGAGGTTTTTCAGTATTTCTACAGTCAAGGCTCAGTGGAGTAAGGTTGCAGTATTCCTGGCTTGGCAGGACACAGGGTGGCCCTTGGACAGTGGCACTCACTCTCTTGGATGTGTATGTGCACCTTGCTTAGGTGCAAGGGATTTACCATCCTGTCAGTGACACTGGAAGCTTCTTTTCAATCTATGGAAGTGGGTCTCTTGAGTATTTCTACCACATATCTGTCTGAGATTTCCCAGAAGGGAAAAGGCTAAATTCACATGTGGTGGCTAGCACGTAACAGAACGCCTGAAGCTTGTCCAAGTGCAGATTTATTGCATGGCAAAGAGAGGGGATGAAGTATTTAAACCCTAGACCTACTGGCCAGGGTATCCCAGCACACTGGACCTGCCACACAACCATCATGGGTCCCAGGCTCAGCTCTGCTCACAAAGTCTGTGCTTTTGGGCTGCATATGAATGTGCGAATCACGGATGTAGCTCCTGGGCTGCAGAGTCTGTCTGATGCTTTCAGCATTTACTGTGTCCTACATTGAGTAGACATATGTGATGGGTGCAATTTGAAGTGTATATATATTATGACTAATTAACATGCATAACTTTATTGATACCAAGATTGAGAAATGAGTAGCAGGAAAAAATATAGCAAATCTGCATCTTCTTTCCTATACAAAATAACACTTTTAAATGTTTATTCTTGTTGGGATTTGATTTTTTTTTTGATGTTGTTTTAAAAGCATATACTACATTTTGCATTAGGTAGAAAAGTAAACTTTATGTGTTCTTTTGGCGCACATTTTTTTGTGCACGCTTTTCTATGTACACTTTATGTGTACTTTTCTGACTGATACAATCTTTTTTCTGATCTATGCACTGTCCTGCTGACCTGGTATGCTGTCTTTTGGAATCAGATATTAAGGATCTGTGAGGATCTGAGATTTTAATAGATCTCCGAAAGAGATTATAAGATTTTCAAAGGGCTGTTCTACATGCAAAGTACTTCTTCTTTCCAGAAATGAAAAAAATAAAACATATCTTGTTTCCAGAAAACTTTGATAGCTTCAATTATGTTTCCATAAAAATATCTATTTCCTTTGTATTACTTAAGAGTGCAACTCCCCCATATAGCCAAGTCTACAGCTGCTACAAATTGCCTAAAAATGAGGAAATGGAGAAATTTCTACTTGGATTGTTTATTTTCACACCTTGATAAGAATATTACTACATCTTGATTGTAAAATCTGGCTCTACGTTCTTTGGGGACAGGGAAGATTTCAAAGAGTCTTGTTTTGAGATTTAGGCAAATATTTATGTGAAAGTGCTAAACCTACCAATGTCATACAGTCTGTCTGGCTATTTTTTCTTCATTTACTCAAGTAAGTGTGAAAGTATGCATCAGTGATCACCACAAAGATGTGTGTAGATCACAGTATTCAAAGGTTTGTATTAATTATATGGGTGTGCAGCTTTCCAGTGGATTTTACTGGTGCTATTTACTGTCTGTGTGGTGGTAAATTCTGAGAGCTCCGGGAATGTTTTAAAGATACTGCAAAACTTTATACAGGCATCTGTATGGCCCCAAACTGGACAGCAGATATCCATAAAGAGATTTAGAGCATGGCAGAGCCCTGTATGATGCTTAAAATCTGGGAAATGGTTCAAGGAACAGAGCTGTTTTTCATAAAATGAGAATTTTATCTGGTCCTACTGCTTCTATATTTTAAAAAATTACACAAGCCCAAGAGATATAGATGCTAGCAGCAATAACAAGAGTAACGGTGATGTACACTAACGCTCATGGAAATCTTTGAGAATACACCTACAATTCAAAGCACATGAGAGCACTTGGGATGAATCCTGATCAAGAGTTTCTGCCACTTGTACCAAGGGAGGCTTACCATCACACAGCAGTTCTTGACTGTAACCTCTTATAGTCCCCAATAATGAAGACAGGATACATTCCTAACTTAATCCAGACTGCCACATGGTAAAACCATCTGGGAGGATATTTTGAAGGAAACAGATGGAAAAGGAAGAGGTTGCTCTGAATGTAGTATAAGATTTACATTATCCTCCATGAACTTCCATGTAGTCCCCATGTTTACACAATTTATCACTATTTCCTCAGACAGCTCAGATTAGGAAGCCTGCATTAGCTCATGTTCTTGTTGTTAATTCTCAGTCTGAACCTCCCTACTTTAAAGGGAAATTCAGTAGTATAAAAAGAAATCAGAGAAAGGCAACAAGACTTGAGTGAAACCCAGCAGCATGAAGTTCCTGATCGTCTCAGGAATTACATTGTTTTACCTCTCCTTCTTTCAGCCTGAGGACAACACTGTTATGGGCATTTGCTCACAATAATAATTTTTGTTCTCTGTCATGCACCTATACCAGCAAAGCTGCAATTCTGTGCTACCATAAGCATGGGAGCAGGGTCTATTGATACCAGGAAGGGTTAAAGACATGTCAATAATTTCACTGAACGTCCTTTTGGCCAAGAATTAAAAAAAAGAAATGTTCTTTGTGTAAAGACATGGCTTAAAAATAATTTAAAAAGTGTTATTTCACTACTCCGTTGCGACAACTGGAGAGTTGTAAACAGCCTTCTCTCTCTTTTCATGTATTCTTCTGTGACTCCTTGCTTTCTGCACAAACACTTCCATTATTAATGGGAATGTCAAAGGACTTTCTTTTCTCTCTCTCTCTTTCTGTCTCTGACCGCAGAGATGCTGCCAAGGCACTGCTGCAGGAGCGGTGGTATCCTGGTTGAAACACGCTACAGCATCCCCACCAGAATCAGTGCTTCAGCAGAGGGACAGGAAAATTCATACAGGGAACACTGGTGCTTTGGTTCAAGTGCCTATGTCACTTTGCCACCAATTAAATCTGTCATTACTTTGTTCTCCTACCAGATGACAGAGTCCAGGTCCCCTCTTTGTCCTCCTACACCCCAGACCAGCCTCAGTCTCTGGTATTTCTTACTGTCTTGCACTCAGGCTTGCACGATTATTGTTCAAACAAAACTTGCAGGAGCAATGCCCAGGGATCTTGTAGACCTGGTGGCACCACACAGGCCATTGGCAGCAATGGTTTCTGCCAGGCTAGGCTTCAGGCACAGCCACCAACTCTAGATCCCTTCTTCCTGCTGACCCCAGTGATATGTACTAGGAGAAAAGGCAACACAAACAGCCTCCCGGGAGTCTTTGCGCCTCCTGTATTTGGCCTCCTCTGCACAGCAGGGTTTAAGCCTCTCAGGTGCCACAGAGGAGATAGCTGGCTTTGTGCACTGGCAGATTTACTATCATGTTGTAACAGGAACAGCCTGATTGCAGCCATAACATTTGAAGGAAATAAGCGAGACCAGGGAGGGGAAATATCTTTTATTAGAACAACTTGTTGTGTTTTGAATTGTGTGGTATAGTCAGAAGGTTATACACAGTAAGTCCCTTGGAACTTACACTGTGTTTCTTGCATAAGCTGGCCCAATAAAAGACATTACCTGTCCTTGCAAAACTGACCTTACTTGAAAGTACTACTACATTCACTCTGTATGTTACGTCCACCATTCAGAGACACTAACCTGTGCATGGATTCGCACTGCTGAGACTGTCTTGATTTCTTTTGTAGAAATCTGATTCCTGCACATGCTTTGGAGAATTACATCATTTTACCCCTTCAACTTATGGTTAGGATGTTTTCTGTTTCTTATGTAACAGATCCTAATTCAGATTACAGCGGATATTACAACAATATACACTGTACAATAATGTATTAAAACCATAAGGTGGAAAAGTGAAAGTATTATTCCCTTCTGAAAGCAGACCTCTTTCCAGAAAAGCTATGGACCCCTTATGCTCCTGACTCAGCAATCATCCATCTGCATGGAGATACAGCAGCACAGCCCATGGACTCTGGAGACCCAAGGATGGACTTGCTCTCATGCCCACAGGCTTTTCTGCTGGTGCACATGTAAAAGAGTGCTAGAGTTAGGTTCTTGGGGTTTTTAACACAGGGCAGACTGGGAAAAGAAAATGAAGATGATTGTAACTGCAGTGTTTGACTGGTTTCACCTTGTGGTTTGCATCTGTCCAGAGTGTTAAAGAAGAATAATACCATCCAATACAAAAAATTCAAATGTGTTAGTCTTTATGACGGATCCAGTCTAGTTACAAAGTTCAGTCTATTTTATTTTGTGGATTTAGGGAATCTTTAGACCAATGGGGAGACTGGTTTTATGCATATGCCCCTCCTTGCTGTAATGCAGTCCCCAGCTACCTATGTTCAGGATACACAGAGATATCTATCACATGCTGGACTCACACCATGGAGGTGTGCATGTGTGTCTGCATTACCATTGTAAGGTGAGACATGCAGAAAGAGGACAATTCTAAGCAAGCACCATCCACTGCTTCCCCTTCTCTTTCCCAAGGGCCATCACGTGAATTGCTCTGATGGTTGTGCCTAGCAAGCCAACAGCTTTCCCCCAGCTCATACGACTGATGCATTTCCCTTCTTTCTTTACAGTAAAGGAGACCAGCTGAAATACTAAAAAGCTATTTCACTTAGTCTAAAGAATTTAAATTAGCTTTTCTTACCTGACCAGGCTTCTTTTGAACCACTTGTTGAGGCTGAAAAGTAAAACAAAAGCACAGTGAGAAACAAAATTCCCTGAGAGCACTTAACCGTGATTTCACAAATGCTAGGAAAAATGTTTTCAGCAATAGAAATAAAACACAGGCAAAGCCCACATTCAGAATTGGAGAGATGTACATACCCAGCTCTCACACCCAGCCTCTCCTACACCTATCTTGCTCTGAAGTAGTTCAGATTACCATGGAAAAAGAGGAGTATGTTAAGTTTGTATCATTAAAACCAAAGTGAAGTCCAATTTAGCGTGTTACATCTTTCAGTTCTTCTATGGTACTGCTAAATTTCCTTTGCTGTATTAACTTATCAGACCATGGGAGTGGCCTGATTTTGTAACTGTATTTTTTTGTCTACACTGATGCTGTTCCCTCTTACGACTCTCTCTCAGCCATGAGTGGAGTGTCCTGCTGTGGGGAAGCCCTCCCTCTTGGTCATGAGCACAGCTGGGGCACAGCTTGGACAGAGAGGTGAAGGACGCATAGCCCCATTCCTGAGCCATGGCTTCCCACATGACCAAAGCCATCCCTGCCAAAATCAGGAGGCTGGGGTGGGCAGTGGTTCCAGCCCTTGGAAGCTCTGGTTTCAGACCTTTGCATGAAGGTGATGCTCATGTGCTGACCCTCTTGAGCCTACTGATGTGATTTTGGGGATGCCCATCCTCAGGCAGGTTGGCTGTATCCACCTGCCTATGCAGGACCTGGTGCCCCAGTGGTTCCTCAGCAAGTCTCCCTCCTGGCTGCTCCCACCCAGGACTGGGAAACATGGTCCTCACACGAGTCAAGAGACCCACCAAGGTGCCAGTGCACTTCATCCCCACCTGGGGGAGGAGGAGTACCAATTAAGGAACAAATACAGACATGCTTAAAATCCACCACCACTACCCACATGATGTGATGATGCTTGTGGGTGCTAGGAGCAGCATGGAACAATAAAACCACAGATGAAGGATGAAATCCTGACACAGAAAGAACAAAAGAGCTTTTCTTACTTCAGAGGGGCAAAGCTCCTGCCTACCCCCCTTCCCCGCACTGTTTTCAAAGTCTATGAATCACACCCCATGATTTTCTTTCTGCCCTTCCTTCCTGCTTTATCCCAGTCCCAGCCACGATTTCAGTGCCTTGCTTGGGCAGAAGCCAATATGCTGTCCCTCTCCATGGCCAAAAACCTAATTTTCATGACAGTGTAGTAGGAAATAACTGGAATATTTCTGAATAAGCAGTTCGATGTAACTGGCCTTTCAGAGCAATATTTCAGTGGGAAGGATCAATGAAAACGTAAATTAAATGTAACTGATTCAATTCAGACTGCCCATCTCAAGCGTCCCATTTTAACAAGAGATGCTCTGTTTATTTTCAGTCTTTTTGTAACTCAGCAGAGTCCTAGCGCTGTTATATTTTTGTATCTGTGCCTCAGGCTCCAAATTCTGCTCTCAAATAAATATGAGGAAAAAAATTACATGATGGCTGGGTCTGTCTTTAAACTTCAGGGTGGACCCTCTTTTTTCCATTAAACTCCCTTGCAATGGAGCAAGTATTATCAAGGCACACGTTTTATTGATGGCTTCTCCAGGTGGACTGCAAACCCTGAACTCGATGGACATTTGCTGCCCTTGGGCTAAGGAATTATTTGTTTCAAAGGAATCTCTCATAATTAAGGAACTTACTGAGCTCTTCTGTAATCTGCCACTAGTGCTTTTCCACCTTATTTTCTTTTTTTTTGCCTGCTGATTACACCTGTACATGTGTTTACTCCCAAACCACATGAAATCCACAGACATTTTTAGAGGCTGACTGTTTTCTCCTACTCAGAAATCCCCATATATTTTTGGCCATGCACTCTACATTCATGTGACTCACACACTGTGGCTCAATGAAATCTTCTGAAAGAGCTGCCAACTCACCAAATTTTCCATGAATTAGGTCCTGTCCTGACACTTCAGTGAGAGGAAAGACAATGTCTGAAACAAGGCCAGCTCTGGCTTTCTGCCTAGTATGTGTCACAGTAATTCTACCAGCTGCCTTTCTATACAGTAGTTCATACTTTTCAGACCACCAAAAAGCCCCTTGAATACTTTCAGTGATAGCTGGGGCTTGAGCTGCCAGCATGTTTTTCCAGCCTCTGGCACCCAGTGGCTCTGGACTGGACCTAGAAAGGTTTTTGTGTGTGTGTTTGGTTTGTTTTGTTATTTTTGTGAATGGTTTCCACAGGGGACTCCGACTCCAGCACAGTCCTATCCAGCCATTCATAAAAAGCAGAGGGAAAATATTGTACTTTGCCCAGTTGGAAACTGTCTCTCATACTGACCAAGGCTTGCAAGAATCTTAGTCATTCAAGACCTTTGCTATCATACTGCTCCTTGGTAGTGCTTGTTTACTGCCAGCTAGGTTTCCACTGGATTTGGAATCTGGAGTTCAGTGTGTGATATGCTTTCTCCCTTAAATGGAAGCAGCTCAGTTATGCAAGTTCAGAAGCAGGGCTTAGTCCCTCAGCTGGTATTAGTGGCACACACCACTGACATGATAGGAGCCATGCCCACTCATGTCACACTGAGGGCTATGGCTTGTGGCAGCTGAATCACTGCAAGGGCCAGTTTTCAGGGGCATTGCTTTTCCTGCTTCAGCTTGGCTGTGTGGGAGAGCTAGCTGGACAAATAAATCCAGAAAGGTCCAATCCTGTAAGGACTGCATGCTTACTTAGGTCAGCATGCCCAGAAGAACTGAGGTGTAGGGGAGTAACAAGAAATTTCAAAAGCACCTCTCTCATTTCTTTAACTGTTGTGGATGTGATGCCTTTGGAACCTTTTTGACACACTAGAGATACTAATGCCTCAACTCACTAAACTTTGTGTTCACTGAGTTATCTTTTTGGAGCTTCAAAAGAAACATCTCTGATTTACAAGCGTGTTGCAACTGCATGTTCAACTAACTGGAAAGAAAGAGAATCTGCCTTGGTTATTGAGAAGACTGGAACCATAAAATACCCACAGACAAAAGACTTTAAAGAGAGGTGTTCTGGAGGAAAATAAAGTTGTACACAAGATACGAGAGCTCTGAACTATTCTGTATTCTCCCCGCCAGGAGCCTGCAGAGTAACATGGCAGAATTTCTACTCTGTCAGAGGCTCTCTCACTAATGTCAGTGATCCTAAGTACGGAGGGGTTCATGCAACACAGCACTTTCACATTTCATTTTTATCCTAGGTTTGAAAAACAGCTGTTGTACACTGCATGTATATCAGCTGAAGTTCCATACACTTCAAAGCAAACGTCAGGGTTTTTTACAAAGTCAACATTAAGTATCTTTCTTAAATCTACATGAGACATAAAGAACAACTGACAGTGTTGGAAAAATCCTATGACCAGGTCTTCAAAAATATCCATCATGTAAGAACAAATCCAAAGTACAGAAGTATTTCTTTTGCCGGGTTTTAAATATTAAGTATGTGAGCTAAGGCAAAAGATAACAATTTAGAACTTCAGTATTCCTAACTTTGAACAGAAAAAAACCCACAAAACACCTGAAAAGGAATGTATAGGAAGTTTTTGATTGTTTTATCTTTGCTGTAAGTTTTGGACGTTCAAAGTCCAACTGTCTATCTTCTAGAAGACACTTCTTCCACTCCTCCTGTGTCACCACATCCCTCTTTTTTTTTTTTTTTATTTTCAAATTCTGTTACTTTACTCTTTGTCACTATCTTAGATGCATCCTTACAGCCTACCGTCACTGGTCAAACAATTTCCTTGCCTTCTATATGAGAAAATGTATATCACGTGACATATTAATATTCATCTTGTACCAGTGGCCAAAAGTTGTATCAAATTCAATTTGTCACACTTCTCATTCACCGGAGTCCTCTTATCCTGTGACTTTTCATAATATTAGAAAGCTAAGGAAGGAAAAGGGTAGGATATGGGTAAGTCTATTTCAACTACTACAAGCAATGCTGGAACATATTTTTAATGATCAGAGATAAAAGCTCTGGTTTCAATGCAAATCATCTTCTGACTGCTGTGCCTGAAGCTCCAAGGGCAAGCTGCACACTCACAGTGCTCCTAGATTTTGTATTTGTGTCTTCCTCTTCAAACTGAGTATTATGAAAATGTCTGACGGATGCTTCTTGGCAACAGTGATTCTCTGTTTTTTTCCAACAGCCTGACACAGACATGACATTTCCATGGAGGTAGCTCTGCTGGTGAGACTAAATGACCATGGTGTAAACTACTATTCAGTTAAGATGACATTTATAGTGCTGACAGCTCAGAGATCATTAAAATAATTTCATAGGTCACTCAAACACTTGTAGTTCTAAATTAAAAGATGAGTAAAACCATATTTAGTCTTTTTGTCTACACATCTTTGAAAAATCAGCAAGTTCATATTATATCTGTTGAAACCAATATAATCCAAAATAAATCATGTCTTACAAGCAGTTCCATATGAGAGCAGAGTAACTACCATTTTGCCCTACAGCTTTAATTGGTTTGAGTCCAGCCTTTTTCTCCCTCTTCCAACAGAGTGATACAGCCCTGGGACCAAGGGCCCACACAGCCCACCAGAGAACCCTCGCCTTCAAGCAAATCCACGTGCAGCTTCTTGATCATTAGCAGGAATCTACCCCAGATTGCATGGGACGATGTGCCTGCCATTTGCTCCTCAGGTCAAGGTATGCTCATGGCTTGCTTCAGAAATTACCTCCCTTTTGAGGCAGTAGCAGAAATGCTTCTTTATCCCATCAATAGTGATGGGGGAAGTCCACTCTGCCCAAGTAGGACTAGCTTGTGTTTTGGAAGCACGGGTCATGAATTCTCCTGCCTCCATCACATGTTTGCAGTCAACTGGCAACTGTGATGTCTGTGTATGCACACTGCTGTGGGTCATTAGAATCTAACAGCAAAACCATCTGGCCCTTAGAGTTCAAAGGATATTTCACAGTTCTCTGTGCAGTCCCATAAATGAGGCTAATAGTAATCTGCGGAGAATTCTGGCAAAATCTATGGAACTATTCTTTATTTCCTATCCTACTTGGCAATCCTCTGAGTTTTGAATACCAAATACAATGTCAGGTCATTAAAAAATATTTATTAGCTTTTAAACTGACCTTCCTTGACTGATGTTGGAAAAGCCTGCAGCATGTCAGGAGCTGCACCAATTAGTTGATAGCAAAGAATATTTCTATTCCATTTGTTGAGGAGAGCAGAAAGCATGAGAGTTTTCCAAGTACACAAAGTGAGTTTTAATAGTCATTTGACTGGTAACAAAATTTTATATTTTAATTGGCAAATTCAAAACACGCTACTTCAAATAACTCTTTTGGTAGTCTGAAAATTCAGGCAAAGGCACATATATCCAGTTAGGTATGCATATATCCAATGGAAGTCAAGCAGCTGATTTCATCAGGGTTAGGATTTCATACGTTTTGTTTACAGAAACCTACCTTCACTACAAATCATCTGTGAATTGCTACATTTGCAATGGTTTTATGTTCTGAGAGGAATAAAACAGTGAAAGGAATTTATTAAAGAATCAAATTCTGTTTTCTTTTATGCTCATATAATCCATTACTTTTCAGTTGCTTTGACCCAACCTTCCTCCCAGCCTTCCTCCCACCATTACAGATCTTCATAAGTACAAATTTAACGATTAGAAGGGGAAGGGAAAACCCATCATTTTTATTCATCTGCTAGCTGAACTGCTAGTTCAAGCACAACAATATTCTGTTGAGCTTATCAAGGATATAATCAAAACTCAAAGCACAGTAGCTGTCAGTTCAGTGCTCTTGATAGATTTTTATTAATTCTTATAATGTTTCAGCCAGTATTGGTTACATTTCTATAAAATATTTAGGGTAATGCAGCTTATGAAATAGCCATTTAATAAGCCTTATATCTGTGGTTCAATACTACAAGCAAAGTTTAAATTGGTGTACTGAGCTAAAATCAATACATTTTGTCAGCAGGAGGATCTGCTGTTGCTGACTGCTCGTGTTCAGAGTCATCTCTGCATTATTGGGTTCCCCTGTTTCTTCATTATCATCCACCATGTACTTGATAAGCTTTCCTGATGCATTTGGCTTAAGTTTAGTTTGGCATCCTGTGCATTTTCTGCTAAAATATTACAAAACATTTTCTGTCTTTCAGAATAATTCTAGTACATAGTTCAGCATTGAGGGTTTTTTAGATATACACATAAGGAAACATGAGCTGGCTCTTTTGTCTGGCAAACGTCATATGTGTCTGTCTATTTATAACTGCGCAGGCTCGAAGGGTTAATGACCTTTCCCAAATCTTCGCTCGCGAAGACTGGCCATACAAAATTTATAACTCCTTACATATAGTCTGTCGACTATTGAGAAAGCCAAAGGGCAGTTTTCAGTTATTCTTACCTATAGTGTAAAGAAAAAGCCCTACATTTAAGTAGACAGAAATAAATTATAAGTTATTCGCAAAGAAACCAAGCCCTCATTATTCAGGGATACAGTGATCAGAAACTACTTAGCTTTATACCTTGCAGACCTCTCCAGACAAATAACTATTGTGCTATTTATCTCCAGACTATCTTGTCTGTTTGGATACAGCAACTCCTGTGTTCACCATACATTTCTCTTGGCCCATGTGGAAATGATTTTTGGTCACGACTAAACAGGCTAGATTTGAATTGATGACCTAGAGGTGGAAAGCACTATATCACATTACCATCTGGTTCCAACTTTCGTTTTAGAGTCTTCTCTCCTTGATCAGGCACCTCCTGCCATATGGACTGAAAACTCAGGGCAGTTCCTGCTGCAGAGGCCATTCTCAACAGAAGCACTGACGGCTGCATGGAGCTGATCAGAGCTGCAGAACTGTCATCAGTGGAATCATCTCTGGACCTGACTGCCAGGAGCTCTGGAATCCCCCTGACCTTTGCACTGGTCTCCAGTAAGGCAATAGAGTAAATGGCACACTAAAGTTCCAAACAAGCCAATCTGCTGCAAAATCTGCTGCTGTTTGGAAAGTGAACTCTAAACTTCAGTGATTTTGCTCAAAATGTAACTATTGTCAGGTAACATTCGTCTTTCTGATCTCCTATGTTCATTCTTTGCCTCATTTTAAGGTCACAAAAACCTTCACTCATTTGGTAACAATGTCCTTAGTAATTCAGAAATTTGAAAACATGCACATCACATTTTCCACAATGAAGGCTTATATACAAGTAATCAGCTTCATTTCCAGGCCTATGAAAGCTTCTGCCAACAACTGGCCCAAGCTTAGAGGCAGGAATGAACAAAGAACTGAAGTGGCAGTGATGGAAAACAAGGGGTAAACTGCTCCTCTGGGCAACACTGGGACTACAGCAGTGTCCCAGCAGTATCAGGTGGCAACTCTAACCCTAACCTTCTCCATCTCTGCCACAGTGCTGCTGCAATGGCCATGCCACAGCCCAGACCTGCACTTCATAAGAGCTCCTGAAGGAGGATACTGGTGCAAATACAGCATGCACTTCCCTTGGCCCTTAGGCACCTTCATCACCCTGGAAAGGCAGCCATTTGAGCTACCTTGAAGGTAGTGAGATTCGAGCTAAGGAGTCTGTGTCCTCCCTTGGGTAGTTCCCAGTGGCAGCCTGTGGCATGTTTCTTCAGTTTAGTTGCATGCTACAAGAGCTGCAGCCTCCAGAGATTTGCACTTCGTGTTTTAGCGAGGCACATCTCAATCAGAGGAGGACAGCGTCAGAGTGGGCACTAGGTAAGGCAGGTGCAGGAGACTGTGATCTGCATAGAAAACCTTCAGACTTCACCAATAGGAGAAAACAATCCAGTTCAGGACCTCAGCCTGGCTTGCATACATACCACCTTTCCTCCTACTGCATGGAGCCATGTCTTCCAGACTGCCTAGAAGAAGGAGCCCTGGGTTGTGCTACTTCCTTAACAACATCTGTTATGTGGCAGAGGACAAGATGACGAAGGAAAGAATGCTCCCAGCTGCATGGCGCAGAAAACTGTAGGGCAGTGCTTGACACTGTCTGTGTTCAGGCACTATTCAGCCCACTGAGCACAGACACAGCTCTAGACATGGTTAGGAAGAGCTATCTGTCCCCTCATCTGCACAAACTGGGGTAAGGATACAAGGGATATAGGCAGCCTTTTGGCACAGTCATTTCTACCCCTTCAGGGATATAAATAAAGCACCTTGTACAGAGCTTATGTGGTCAGCCCCAAGGGCGGTCCTAAGCTCCTGCAGGAGCTTCCTCTTCCCATCCAACCCATTGCCTCCGTGACCTCCCATTGCCCTGTGACGGCTGGGCAGGGTTTTTCTCCAAAGAAAAGGCACACAGCGAAGGAAGGCCAATCGACCGTGCCTGGCTGATTTTCTGCAGCTGAGGATCTGGCCTGAGGCACTTCTCTTGAACTTCTTTGTCTGAGTAGATCCATTGGTAGCCACATGGCTGGCTGGGGATGTTTTTCTATGTCTGGGATATACAGATGTCTGATTTCTGTCTCTCTATTGAATATATTTGACAATTATTACTGCCTCCAGGACACTGATGCTGCTAAGATTGTCTGTCAGAGTCCAACCAGAGACTGCTGATATTCTGGCATAGTTTCACAAAGAAGTCAGTGTCCAAAACAGAAATACATTTTCCACGTACTTGAAATATACCAGGGGCTTGGTGATGAGTTGTTGTAATTAATCCACTTCCTGGCTTGATATATTTTGGGATCATTCTGGTGTGTGGCATGTTAAATACTGACCTCAGTTCATATTCTTATTTTTTAAATGGAAATTACATTCATTATGTTCAAAGGCCTGACTTCTAGGCCCTCCCTGCAAAGCAAAAAAACCCGCCACCACCGCATTGCATTTCTAGTGTGATTTTACTCTTAACAGCAATTTCATCACATGAATCATTGTGAAATCCATGCAACACAGTAATATATTTTAAACGACAGTGGCAAAACCATTTTCTCTTTTATCTAGCTAGAACTCATTTAATAAAAGATCGCAAAGTCAACATCTACAATATCCTATTGTCAGCCTCTCAACAGCATCAGAAATATGAATAGTGTCTGAGTACACATGCTTCCCCTGGTTTGTGAGTGAAAAAAGGGGAAAGAGAGGGAGCAAGAAAGAGATTCTGTTCTTGATAATCCTGGTGTAATTTTGAAGTTGTTCTATTTATGTCCCTGGACAGACTCTGAATTTAGCCCAATCTAGGAGAGAAGAATGTGACCATAATTTTACAGGACAATTACCTGACTGTCTAGCTATAGTTACTTAATACCCTTTTGGAAGCTACATATGACCTAAAGATCCTACTTGTTGCTTGGATCTAACAATGTGAACATCAAAGGTTATGTGTGTAAGGTATGCATGCAAATCTCCTGCAGATTTTTCATAATAGTATTGAAACCTGATACCAGATCAAGAATGCAGTGCCTGGAGCACCTTACTACAGCCCCGCTCCCTGGTACAGCTTAAAGTGGTTTCCTTGCTCACAGAGCTCCATCGGCCTCTTGGAAAGTAGCCGGCTTTTAAATGTTAGGGTTGCTAGGCAGGGCTTGTGAAGGTTTTACCAAATGCAGGTTATTTCAGAGAATAGGACTGATGGATATTTCATCTCACTTCCTGAAAACTCTTCCATATTTTGTTGCTTCTGTTGCTGAAGTGACAAAACCTGATTTTTCATGCTGCAAAAAAACCTCAACCAAATCCTGTCCTTGGCTAAATTCTGCCCTTGGTTCAAAGCAGTTCCAGAGTCTACTCTGGTAGAGGTAAGTGCTTCCATCTCCCAATTAGTTACATTTTATTGTGCTTGGAACCTCGGTGGCTTGGGACACGCCAAAAACATACCAGTTGGTAGTATCTGTGGCTAGGTGGTCATGGCAGAAGAGGTGAAAGCAGTTTGCTGGATGAAGAAGGAGGAGAGCTGGTCTCCAAATGGTGCTGTAGTTGGCATAGAGAGGCATACCTTTTCTGGGAATTAGGTACCCTGGGTAGACAGAAACTTGATTCTGAACACAATGTGCCTCGGTGAGATCAGCACCAGACTGCTTAACAGCAGCTGCATGATCATTTTAGCATTGGCAGCAATGTGGCCAAGGATACTCTGCTACTTTAGATATTAACAGGTAAGGGTGATGGTGCGGAGCAAGGTCTTTCTGCTGGTAGTGGCTCCCAGGGACCTAAACGTCCCCAGATTCTATGGCCATGACTGCCTAATCTCAAGCAAGGCTTTCTCTTGAGATGGGAGCCTTAAGAGTGTGCCTTGAGGCAAGCCCCACGGACACCACAGGTTGCTGTGAGCCCACTGCTCTCCCAGGCAAACCCCGTGGCCAACAAGGAGGCCACCAGCAAAGGAAGGACAGCATTTGGAGGAGGGGTGGAGAAACAACTTGAGTCAGTGTATGTACGTCTAGGTGCTTCTGGAAATCTTAGGCTAGTAGGGAACAATGCCAGGAAGTTTTGGTTGGGTCGCACAGTGGGAAAGATCCAAAGGGAGAGGATGGAGGAATGAAAGTGGCAAGGAGAGATGGTAGGCAAGAAGGGGACCAAATTCACACCACCTCCTCTGCTTACGCACGAATGGGAACAAGGTCTCTGCCCTACCCATTATGTGGAAGGAACTGAGAGGAAAAACAGAAATACATTGTTCATATTTCTTTTCGTCCACCAAAGTACACAAGATGGCTGTATTGTGGCCATGCTTTTTGTATGAAAAGTTTAGATATAAATATCAGATAACTAAAAGCAATCACAATATTTAAATATGTAATCTTATATCTGAATATCCTTTCCATCTCTGCAGATCCTAAAGTGATTTGCACACTTGAAGTGACATGGGAACCTTTTAAAGGGATCTGTTTCGCTCTGCCCTGCAATGCAGCCATTTCTGGGATGAGGGTTGACAGCAGCTTTAACAGCACAAGACAGTGTTACATACAGTTGGGGCATGAGGTGAAGAATAGTGTATCCAGTGTATGTGGCAGGGGAGGAAGGATGTAATTATCCAGACTTGAATTTAGCTAGTACACCAGGCTCAAAACCCCAACTCTTTTGAAAAGTGCCATGGGAACTCTGATGACCACAAGTGGTCAAGGCCTTGATTTTACATCTCATCTGAAAAGCAACACCTCCAACAAAAACCTTCTTGAGTACCATGAAAAGGTATTTTTCCTAAGTGAATCAGAAATAAAAGGGAATCTCAGCACAGCAGCCAGGTGTCCTTGGAGGTATTTACTTTGTTTCTCAGTTAGCCTATATAATCTGATAGCCACGGGCACTTGAAGAAAACAAATCTTAGACGTTCTAAAGGGTGAGCCAATATATTATATGTCTTCCAGCTATAAAGTTATATATATGTAGGAATATGCTGCAATGTCTCTTCACAAGCAATTTAAAATCAGTTATCAGTCTTTGCTTTAGGTAGGTGTTGGTTTTGAATGCACTTTTCTTATGTACATAAGAAAATGTAAGATGGATTTCACTCAAATGAGATACATGAAGTGTAGACCAGTAAACCTAACAGTTTGCCTCCTTTATAGGAAATCAAAAACAAAATTGTGAGTTTTAACTGACAGCAACAGATTGTCCTATTTTCAATGAAAAATCTAGTTAGCAGAAACACAGGCATGTTTGTTCCTGACCACACTGGAAGCTTGAGTGAGCATTTGTCTGCTTTGCTGGACACATACCGGTATTATTTAACTCGTTACCCAGCTATTTTTTTATTTAATAATACTAATGCTATGAATTATTATGTATTATGTGCTTATGCCCTCAAAAGCAATTGAACTTAATGTTTAACATTTTCTCCTATTTCCTTTCTGCTGCTGCCTTTTCTGTAAAAGGAGTGTTTCTGCTTTTAGCCAGATTCATTGCCTACAGCATTAGAAAAAACCCCAGCAACAAACATACAAAATCCAAGCCTTCTCTTGCTTGTTACTTTACTCAGTTTACTATGCTCTCATTGTTTTACTTTAATCGATGGAGCTTGATATCATAATGATTTTCCTTAGTCAGTTCATAATATCAATTCTCCTGTAGGTGAGAAACAATATCTCAGGAAATAGCACCTGCTATTCAGGAATATAGCAGGAAATTTACATTTCCACTTTGTAAAGTGTTATTATTTTGGACTGACAACATTTATTTCATTATTCCAAAATATTTGGGTCCCTGAAAGCATGACAGAGAAACGGGTGTCCTAGCTGGTCTCTCACTAGCTTTTCATGGTCATTAGCGATTAATAGTGAGAAGACAAAACAACTCACTGCTGAAAGATGTGTGCCTCACAGGCAGCTCTCCCTGTTACCCTTACAGGAGTAAGGGAGTGACTCAGCTGTTTCATCAGTCTACTCTGCTTGGCCAGCCCTCCTTTGCAGCAGGGCTGATGTCTGAGTGCATCCTTTCTTGCTAGGCAAACAGCACTGAAGAATGAGGTGGCGGATGCGGCCAGAGGATTTATTTCCCTGAAGGAATACAGGATGCTTGAGCATGGTTTCTGCAGGCACTTGGATGTCTTCCATCTACTCTTTTATTCATTGAGTGTGAGAATGCAGTATTTTGGGACCATGGGCAGCGGAAGGAAAGCTGCCCCCACCTAGATACTTGCAAGCCTTGCCACGTTCACAACAGCTGTAGCAAATAGCCCCAAAATAAACGTCAGCCTTTCAGCATTTTTTCCCCCGCAGGGGCATTTTGCGGTGACCACCAATACAAACTCCAGCAATTTTACTGCCTTAGCGTTCTCAGCACAGCCATGAGGTTGGGCAGGAAGGAGGGGACCTGTCAGAAGGAAGCTGCAATCCTGCTGCACATTTCTGATCCATTTTCTATACCACAAGGAGTCCATTCAGCTTTAGCACCCTTCTTCCCACCACTTCAAACTTATCTTTGTCTGTTTTGTTTTCTCCTTCCAAGCTTACACTGGTGGGGAAGAGTCACGCCCTGCAGTGCATAGCAGAGTACCTGCTTTGAGGAGCTGCGGCTGGGGCAGTGAGCGGTGAGGCTGCATGTTACATCCCCTCATGCTCGTGTCAGCAAACATGTGCTGCTTGAAATAACGGGGGGAGAGGGTTGTCCACAACAGCCCATTGTTTCTCCCAAGGAGACCACCCTGCCACCGAGAAACATACCAAATGGTGAGCATGAGGCAACTGGACTGAAGGCAGAAATATTTCTAAAAATGGCTTTATTTGTGGAGGTCTGTTGATCTCGCTCCATGGCTCAGGAGGAAGCGTGACTGTGGGAACGTTCTTGCACAGTTTGCCTCTTCTCAGCTGAGAGAACACATCCCAGAGAATCACTGCTGGGAGGAATGCCTTGAAGCAATTTTTTGTATGACGGTGTTTCAAAACATATCTCTATTTCAAGTTGCAGCACTGGAGACTGCTAAGGGAGGGCATTGAGTATTACTGGCTGGTTTAAAGGGAACTTTCTTTTTGGCTGGCTGCATGAATGAGGTGCAGCATAGGAGTGCATTCATCACCAGCTTCCCTGAATTAACTGTCCAGCCCCATGCACACCAGGGAGCTGCGCTGCCATGGCCAGCACAAAGCCATCCTGCCGCCGGGGAGCTCCGTGTTACACAATGCCAAGGGTAATGCAGATTCTTCTGTCATGGCACAGGGACAAGACTGAAAGCTGCTGCTATGCCAGCAAGTCTAGGCTGCAGATGTGGCACTGGCACAAGCAGATCCAAAGCTATCCAAACTTGTATGAGCTTAGTTTGCTTCTCCTGCCCAAGAAGAAATGCAAAGAGGTATAAAGTCACCATTCCCTTTTCCAGATAAAAGGACTCTCACAAACCAGCTAAGAATTTCCCCCCCTTCAGGGAGTCCTGCCCAGGTACATAGATTCAGCAGTCAGTGTTGACAGCAAGGTCTTTCTGGCAGAAGAGAGCTGAGAGCTGGCATTGACTCAGAGGTTGCTTGCACAAGGGCTGTCTTTTAAAACATCATAGTGATAAAATTATGACTGTGTTGAGTCATAATTTGCTCATAAAATGCTGAGTCATTTCTTACTCAATTAAGGAAGATGTCACTGAACTTCCAAGGAGGCCTGAGTAGGTTGCTCCCTTCCACGCTGTGCTGAACTCAGAAATATCAATCTAGGTGACACTTTGGATGACCAGGGCTGCCAGTCAGAAAGTTTAAATGGTAAGGAACACCTCTCAACAGGAAGAATCAGTGATGAAGATTTGGAAATAACCCTTGCAATTACAATTAGCTGTTTGGTACCTTCTTCTGCCTGGAAGCTTTTGTGCTACTAAAAAGTTATCTAGGAGAGATGGCAAGAAATGACTGCAAACCAGTTAACAGTCACCTTCAAGGCTTATTTAAAAGTCAAGATGAGGAGAAATGCCAATGTTTAACATTTAAACAGAAAAATGTTTAATTTTAAAACATTTTATGATTGCTAAATCAATATTAATACAGAATATAAACCATTTTACAGCCTCCACACAGGACTCTGTTGTTGCTCCCTTCCCAAGTAGTTTGTTTTTTGGGCAGATGAGCACTACCAGTGGAAGGTTCAGAAATGCTGGTCCTAACATATAACTCCAGAGAGAGATCTGATACCCTTTCTCAGACGAACTGCTCAACGAGTTCAGTGAGAGTTCTGGCTGAGTAAAAATACCAGGTTTTGGCCCATTACCTTCAAATGGATAGAACAGTTTATTTGTGGTTTGAGGTACTTCCTCCAGTCTGAACTTTCAGTTTTCCAGACTTAGCCAAAGAGGTACAAAGGGGGTTTCCCACGATCCCCCAGGTTGTATGTGCACTCCAAAGTGATCCCAAATTATTCTCTTGACTTTTGGGACTTGTGTTCGTACCTGCGACTGCTGCATTCACTGAGCAGAAGCTGTGGGTAGAGATGGGACGTCTTGACAATGAGCTTTAACTGAGTTGAAAAATAATGCTAGCCTCCAAAGACAGAAATATTTTTTTAACATTCTTTAGCCTTTATTCTCTCTGCAAACTACACATGTTAAACTACAAATGTTAAAAGGCTCTTACAACCTACAGATGAAAACCAGGACAGGACAGGGCAGGAAAGCAAGATTAGAAACAATAGCCTATGGCCATGCTTCCACCATTTATTTCCGTGACTTTGCTGCAACAAGACCATCCAAAAAACAGTCAGTGAATATTCATGAGCAAACCTCACATGAGTCCACCAGGTCCTGCTAACACCACACAGCTGCCACCCTGTCCATTCACAGAATCACAGAGTATTCTGAGTTGGAAGGGACCCCACAAGGATCATCAAGTCCAACTCTTAAGTAAGTGGCCCATACGGGGGATTGAACCCATGACCTTCGTGTTATTAGCGCCAAGTTTTAATCAACTGAGCTAATCTCAAATTCAACTCCTTACACATTTGAACTTCATTCATTCATTTGAGAGAAGATTCTGCAGTTCCCTTCTGGCTCCCTCAAGCCCATTTCCATTCTAGAGAGCACCCCCATGCTGAGGGCTGCAAAGCAGTCCCCAGCTCCCCTCCTTGGCTTCCCCTCGGTCCTTGGGAGGGGAACACGGAAAGGAAGTGGCTCTGACATGTATTTTACTGATGGTTTAAAGCATATGGTCTGAATGCTCTGAATGCCATGGAAGATTACTGTCACATGTCCTAACCCATTGCCTATCTGTTGACATAGTATCACCTTTCATAAAATGCTGGATACCATTTTTCCATCAGCACTGCTCCAAACACAGGAATTACAGGCAGGACACAAATTCAAATAAGCCTTATATGCTAAATAAAATAAATAACAATCAGCCCCTTAAACATTTCCCCTTTGAAGGAATTTTCCTTATTTTAGATCAAACAGTTCCTTGGGATCCATACTAATTTGTACTTTCCAGTGTCATAAATAACTAACACAAAGCAAGAAAAATACTGATTCAAAATCAGCCAGATTTATATTTTTAAATTCTAAAATATATGCTCATGTCAGGCTTTGTACACTGGCACAATTTCTGAATGAATGCAAACAAAGCAAGATCCGCTTGAATGCATCCGACCCCCTAATGCATACCTCGCATAGCTCCAGGTCACTGGACCCAGACCAATTTACACCAGTTCAACAGTTAGCCTGCAAGGTTCACATGAGTGTGGTATCTCCGTGAGTACCTTCTTCCTCCCCTCTGCCTCAAACTTGTGAATGGGTTCATGTCATGTATCTCGGTACACCTCTGAACTATTTGGATTCCATTCAGGTCTTGGACAGTTCAGTCAAGCTGGAAAATCCACATGCACCTCTGCTACCTCCCCTTGCTCCATACGTACCCCCACAGATACTTCTCCAGACTGAAGGAGAGACAACATCACCTTTTCGTAGGAAAACTCATTACTGACACGCTAGTTTGGCATGGACTCTAAAATGTTACATTTTGGGGTTTTCTATGAAGAAAATATCTTCTGAAATGAGCAAGTACTTTCAGTTCAAAATTTTTCATCTGAAACACAATTTTCTGATAATATTTCAACAGAAACAGCCTTGTCAGTAGCTAACAAAGTTTTATACTCTGCTGTAACAAAGCACCTCTGTGTGCTTCTACTCCTGAAACCCATATCATTCTCAATCCCTACAGATTTTGGCTTTCAATATGGCCTGCAGGTCCATGGATTCCATTCACTGACTTTGACTCGAGTGCCCTGCTTTTATTTTCTCATCACCTAAGCAAAGAGGAGGTTAGCACATATTAAACCATCGAATTTGTCTGCTCACAAACAGTCTGGGCACCAGTACATTGCTGCGCTCCCAGGGTTTAGACCATGTCAACTCTGCAGCCCCCAAATGGCCTGTAGCTAGAGAGTGGTGTGTGGGGGCTGTATGAGGTGTCTGTGGGGGCATCATCCTGCTTGTAGGTCATTTATTTACATCAAATTATCAAAAGTAGCAAAAGAAACTAAAGGAGAATGAAGAGCAATTAAAAACTGAATTAGTGGCATTTGACATCTACATCCTTATATTTCAAGGCATCTGACAAGTACTGAAGGCCCATAAGCCACACTGAATCTTCCTTGTAGGCCTCCTTTGTTAATAACTGTCTAAAAAGTCATGCATCCTCTTCAAATCAACAGAAACTACTAAAGTGAGACCAGATTCCCTCTTCACTTGACCAGATTACATTCCTTTAAACCTAGAATACCACTGCTGACTACGTAAGACCTCAGCCTCCTTAGTACTAAAGCTGACTTTGACGTAGCAGTTCCCGTGAAACAAAATATTTGGATATTACACAGAATTAAAAATCAAGCCTTGGTTTGCTTCCTGCCAGTTGGACATGCTAGACTGAACATCCTTTTTAAATTCCACAGGTAATAAACTTGCACTAAATGAGGCTGGTGTCAGTACAAGTCTGTACTGATGCCAGGCCCAGTAATCTCTTTCATCTGTGCTGCTTTGCAAGCACTAAGGCTGCAAGGCATAGGGGTTCATGAAAAGACCTGCTTTATAGGTTCACTGATAACTTGATAGAGTTGATAATGCAATTATTGCTTGCTGGGAGCCGATAAACAGATTTTTGTAGTAGTGGTAGAGTAATGCCAGAAATGAGCAGGCCAGTACAACTCACAGGATGTGAACTTCTGCTTCCTAGATGAGCAAATAAAACAAATCCTTCTCCAAAGGATGTGCCTGTAACCCAGGCTCAATGCGGTGGAGGCGCAGTCAAGATAACTACAGTGGAATTCAGGTAAGGGCTGAGTGCGTGCAAATATGGCAACAAAAGGCCTCATGAGACAGGATAATTAGATATGCAATATGAGAAGCCTAGTCATCTTTTCCTGATGAGACAGTCTCCAAGGTGGGAAGTGACCAGTGGAGAGGGAAAGTGAGAGCCAGCTCTGAATCTTGACAGGCATGCTTTTCCCACATGAGGACAACACCGCTGCTGGCTGAGAACTCGAGCTGCCACTCGCACAGCTCTGCCATCAGCATGCACTGCAGCATACCTTCCCATCCCTTCAGACAAAAGGGATTGCTCAGAACAACCATTTAAACTGATTGAACTAATCCTGGTGATTTTGCTTGGAGCAGATTAGGAAGTGCTCACAGACAGCAGCCGGCTATGTGGGGTCCTCCACTGGCAAGGGGCAGCTAGGACAACTTATCCTCTTTCCTCCACTGACCTCACCCACTCTGTACCATCCAGGCAATTAGTTCTCACCAGCACACAGTTCTGGAAAGAAAGAAGCTTTGCTTTCAGATAATTTCTACTGCTACAACAACGTGAATTGTCTTTATGGTAACACCAAACTGAATAAAACACTGAACTGAGGCACAGTATTTAGGTTGTAGTAATTAACAAAGCCCCAAATACACCAGACACCAGAAGGTGCCATTGCCATCACCTAGTCTGACCTCCTCCACAACACAAGTCTTAGAGCTTTGCCCAGCAATTCTTCCATCAACATCATCATTTCAGGGTGACGTAATGCATATCTTTTAGAAAAACATCCAACTGTGATTTAAAGACTGCAAGTCTTGAAGAATTCACCACATCCCCTAAGCAAGCTGTTGCCATGATCAATTGCCTTCTTTCTTCAACATGTATACTTCACGAGCATATAGGAACTGAAAATGCAAAGGGTGAGTGAGCCAAGTTCTGGTGTTCTGGCAGGAGCAAAGAATCAACCTCCAATCAGTTTTATGAGGTTATTGTAACTGCCTACAAGAGGTTATACTATCTTTCTGGAAGATCTTGTGCAGAATTTAGCATGAGAAGAGCATTTTTCTCTCTTTGTGAGAACTTTTCAGACTGTGTTTCCCTCTCAACACTAAAATGGACTTGACAAATTATATGATTTTTGCACAAGGTACATGATCTACAAGAGCCACCATGATGGTAACAATATCAAGGTTCTTCTCTGGCCACAAGACTGGTTTGCCTGCCAAGCAGCTGGGGCTGAAAAGACAGCTCCTGAAGTTAAAAGAGATCGTGGTGCTATCAATCAAAGAGCACATTCTGCTTTCCAGCTATAGCTCTAGTTCCTCCATACAAGCCCAGGCAGAGGGTATGCCACTAACATGAAACCAAACCAATCTGACAAATGTCATGCTAAAGGTCAGAGAAGTGGCAGTTGTTTGATGCAGCAACTGGTATTTCAAGTATTGAGGAAGAAAAGTTAAAAAGTCCTTTAAACGATCAAAAAAAAGGCTCACGAAACAAAAACACCAACACAATGAATTGGTTTCAACTGAAATGGGAAATTCGTTGAAATGGACCCTTCCTCTTAGGAATCTCTGATTAAACAATTTACTGTTTCTGAATGAAAAAAAAATAATCCTAAAAAAATTCCAAGCCAGTTCCAGTCAACTCTTACTCAGGCTGAAACCCACACTAGTGCATCTCAAATTTTGCTGCAGTTGTAATCAGAGCCCTGTGCATAACACAGAGAGGACACATCTCCTCACATATAGTTGGTATTGCTCATGAACAACACCTCTACAATTGAGAGGAAAAGGAGAGGTGGTGCTGGGAACTTGCAGCAACAGTGGGACATGGTTGCTCACAGCCCAGCTGCACAATAGCTGTGGGCAGGAGGGAAGCGAACTTGGAATGAAGTCCAAAACAAACATGCTGTCATCTATTCCTCTCTTGAAGAAGATCTGAACCCATTAACATCACTGGGATCTAAGGAGACAATTGTCATTGTGCTCTTTCTGTAATGCCAGGTTTTCTCTAATGTAAATCTTATCTTCCACACAGAGCATGTATTCTCCTTCAAGTTTTTTTTCACCTGGAGAAATCAGGCCACTCAAGGGTATGTTTATGAAGAAGACCCTCAGCAGACCCTCATCTGCTAGTCCACTCCATCCAGCAGAGGCAGAGGTCAACACCTTTTTTCAGTGTATTCAAAGAGGCCAAGTGGCACAAGGAAGCACAGCCTTCCCCCTCCTCGTGCTAATATTTCCTATACTTCATGGGAAGGATAGCATTTTACTTGAGTCACCACAGTTTTCAAACAGTTATTCTTACCCTTTTTCAGTCAAATACATGGGAAATAGATCTGCAGAAAATGTGAGCTTGTGGCTGGAGACTGACCTCTGGAGTGACCCCTTCATGACTCGACTCTAGTCTCCAAGTGAACGTTAGAAGGACTTCACCTTCAATCACTGTTAACTGTGACCTCGTGACTACATTTACCTGCATCAGTTTAGCTGCAGGCCTATCTCTTAAAGTTCATCACTATAAAAAACCAGATTAGACACAATCAAGAATTAGACTTCAAAGACCTTTAGACTGTCACATGGAATTAACATACTGAATCACAATTAAACTATGATTGGCACTTCATAGCACTAGTCCTCTGAGGACAGCAAAACTAATTCTTACCAACAGACTTGGAAAAAAAGACTCTATTATTTAAAGGTACCTCTAATATCTATACCACTCAAGATATTCTCAGGAGGTATGAAATATGTCACTTTGAACATAAAGTTGCTTTCACATTATTTCATTATCCTTACGGTATTTTTGGCAATGAGTGTTTCAGTAGGTGAATTTAAAAAAAGAACAAATACAAAATAACGTTGTCAGTGCACGACTGGAATTACAGCTAGCATCCCTTAATCGTGTCCCACTCAAACCATGCAACTCCGAGTCTACATGGCCCACGGCTGAATCTCCCACCATGGGCATTAAACGCTGTAATATGTTTAATTAATTCACCAAAATGCATGAAGGTCCTTGGACACCACAGTGACTGGTGCCAAGTGTTTATAGTTACAGCAACTGTTAATAAAACGTCAGGCACTTCCGTTTTGGAAGCTGATATGGAAGAGCTGAGAGGCTCTGGGGCCTTGAGGTCATTAATATCTTCTGTCTCCTTAAGGTTAAAGAAACTGGACTTTTGTCAAGCCAGTGCCTTGAGTCCTTTCTGTACTCTCTCACTTCTCTGTAGATGTCAAATTTCCACAAGCGCACACTGTCAGGTGTGGTCCCATTGCAAACACAGCACTTGGAAGCTGGTGAAACACACCCAACAGGTCCTGGCTGGGGCATGACCAAGGCAGGCATCCCACCAGATGTCCATCATGTCCAGGCCAGACAGCCTGGTCAGCTTACACAGCACCATAGTCATTCTCACTCCATTTTCCCCTTAATCTGTCAGATGCAACCTCTTACTTTCATTCACATTCATTCGCTCTTCAGAGCTGTCAGCTGGGTCTCTGGAGGCTTTCCATTCCCGTGACTGTCAGCTCAGGCAGCCTTTCTTGTCTCCCAGGTACATCAGAAAAGCCTTGCCTTCTCTGATAGTTTTGCCATGAGACCAAGATGGATAGATGGATAATCAGATGAACAGATGAAAGAAAAAGGGAAGATTTAGAGAGATTTCTCCAAAAGAGCTACCATTAGGCCAAATTACAGCAAATCTCTCACATTTCCTCCAAACTAAACAAGCCCATCAAGTGCTTAAGGTTAAGGCTCTTATCTGAAAAAATGAGGAGGGTCTCCACACTACCATAGAAAGGAGTTACAGGCCACGACTTCACTTGTAGCCTGTTGATCTAAGTTTAATAAGAGGTCTCCAACATACTTGCAGTACACCCAGCTTTTCCCTCAACATTTTCCAAACACAGTGTTGTTCAGCAGGATGAAAATTTCAGAAGTTATGTGCAGCACATGGAAGACAACGTGCTCATTTCCCTTCTATTTGATTCTTCCCTCTTTTAATTTTGGAGATGAAAATCCCAGCAAAAAATTCTTTTTTCTGGAAAAAGATTGGGTGACTTTAGTACATTCTGAAACAAACCCAGTTGCTTATGTTCACTTAAACATTTCGTTATTGGTTTAAAATATAGATAATTTAACAAAGTAAGTGGTGAATGTGAAAATTAATTGGTTTGAAACTGTCAATTGGAAACGGTGTTTTTTGAACTCAGAATTTTAAAATAAAAGGTTTTTTTAAAAAAAAAAATGCAATTTTTTTCTCAAAAGGAGCTGTACTGCTCACTCAGGCCATTATTGTGATATGTCATCAGAAGGCGTGCGAGACGTTTCAAAGAAAGGAGAAGCAGTAGAAAAAGCAATGTGTTGTTTACATTTTATTGGGTCCCATCACACCACAAAGTCGAGCAGAAACAACTTCAAAGCAGAGATGCAGTTCTGCCTTATCTCTGGTTGCTGAGCTTATTTTCTACAAATACAACAACTTTTGTGTCACCTCTGTGAGTTTAGAATATTGCTTTTCACAACATACCCATTACTAGGACAGTATAGCACTTTTAAACAGTGACTAAAGAGAAAAACATACACATATGTTGTCTAAAAGACTACAAAGTCACCATTACCAATGGACTTCAAAAGCAGAGGCAACTTTGGCTTTTACTTCAATACCAAAGTGAGTCCTTTCATAACTTCTTTTCCCTCCCCTCCTTGTTTGAACACTAGTTGTTGATGGAATCGAAACCCATTGATGGGAATGAAACCCATGAGAGTGAAGATGGGATTCAGAATCCATTGATGTTTCTGCTGTGATGGTCTATAAGACTCAGAGAAAACTGCTAAAGCTGAGCTGTTTGTATGGGTTTACTGCACCTCCTAGGGCCAAGCACATGCAGTGAGCTAACCCACTGTCTCCTGAGGTGAGCAGAGCAGAGGTGTCTCAGAGACAAAAAAGAATGCATGTTCATAAAAACAAGTAAATGATCAGAAAAAAATTAAAGGAAAATGGAGAACGGAGGGGAACAGAGAGAGAGCGGGAGGCAGAAAGAACTGCACTGCCCTACAAGAGCAGCTTTGTGATTCCTCTGGTAATGCTACTCTGTTTTGTTTATCATGAAAAGAACCCATTAATGCTTCAGCCCCATCAAACAGCACACCAAGTTCATGAATGGCACCTATCAGAGCCCAGGGTAAATCCAATGATTAGAGGGAATTTGCCAAAGGCCCTTTGTAGCTGAGAAAAATGCCTACTCCAGAGAGGAATGCAGAAAATTCCTGGGAGGACAGGCCCTCCTTTGTTGGCAGTCCAGCGGTATTCTGGAGCAAATAAAGGCACACAAAAAATGGGATCTTAGATGCAATGAACATTTGAAGAAACTGTTCAAAGACCTCCTTGAAACATTCACACGTCCCCCCCTTTCCCAACTCTACTCATTCTGTTTAGGATGACCAAACAGGCTATAATCAAAACACTACTGCTTCAGGTTTTCATAATAGAAATGTCTCCCGACAGCAACAGCTTCACTTAGTTTTTTCTACTGCTTTTCCTCCAGTTAAATCTTTTGTTGACACAAGCTTTTAGGGGCCCAGTTCTCAACCAGTGCAAATTGCTACAGATCCACTGAAATAAAAAGATCTCTGCCACCTTACAGCAGTACAGAATCTGACCTCAGATTTAGCCCATAAAATAGAAGAAATGTACCCAAACACCAGAATGGGCCTACAGTCAGTGGAGAAGGTACCTGGACACCTAATCTCTGATTCATTCGTTAATACCAAATGAATATGCATCACCTATGAGCTATGCAGGGGCAGCTAAGGCTGTTCTGCAGAATGAAAAATTTGCCTGGATAGATTAATTTTAAGAGCATAAACGCATCCTGGCAGAAATTAAACCCACAAGATCGGACAAGACAAGCATTCACTTAGCAGCTGAAAAGGACATGACATATGGGTGTTGATTCCTTTCAGATTCACACGGTGGATGCTTTTTACTTCTCTTAATAACTTGTTCATGAGAAACACATTTATACCAGAAAAATTATACAGAGATCCAAAAATCTCAGCCAAATATCAGCAAAATTATATTAAACCTGCAAGTTGTTATATAATGTTGGTCTGTATTTGCTCACCATGACCTTTTCAACTACATTACAGCAACACAGTTTTTGTACTAAAATAGCCCCAAACCATACTAGATGTACAGAGATGACATTCTGTCTGCCACAGGCAAGGTTCTAATCTCACTTACATCAGTGTAAATCCAGCATATTTACAACAATTTCACTGAACACCAGTGAAAGTGAGATCAGAATTTGGCCCTATGCCTCCTTCAGTCTATTTTCTTCCAGAGAAAATAAAACCATTTTTTGTTATTTCTTTGGTGTGAAAAATCAGATACAAATTTTATGGCTGATTTAGAAAACCTTATCTGCTTCTGAAATCTTGAATTGCATAAACCGCATGTAATCTTCACATAAACACATTCAACAAACACGATTTCCTCCCTCCTCACTTCCTATGGTCTGAACAACCTTAATGCCTTTTTTTGTTCACAATGTGCACTTAAACACAATATGCTTCCTCACAAACATTGTTAACTACTTTTATTTTTTGTCCTGCATTAAAGAATTTGCTGTGATGATGGAGTGAAGGAATATTCATTCAGTTGGAAGGGGGCTGTGTATGTGGGCGCATGCTCCATCTGTTTGTGTGCGTGCATCTGAAACCTAGTAAAAATATTATTTGCAACTTGTAGAGGGTGATACTCTAATGTTTTACAAAATGGGCATGAATTGTTTGCAAAGGTGTTTCCTCTATGGCTCTGCAAATGTTGCTCATTTTCCTCTTTGTTTTAAAGGATCTTTTACTGATCCAAGTGGGTTTACATCCATACAGCAACACAGTGGCATCGAAGGCATAACGAACCGGGCGTACAAACAAAGCTGGGTTGTACAGAGCACCACCTCGTTCTGCAGTTGTGTGAAAAAAAAAAGCGGTCATGTTACAAGAGCTCTTCCCCTTTGTTTTTTAATGAATGAAAGCATCCGAAGCTTTCTGCTAACAGCTAGGTTCTGCTTTCTCCCGAATATTCCCCTGAGGGAGCTGGTTAGGGAGCTCTAGCTTACCTCAGCATCAGTGGGAGCACTGCCACTGTAACTGACTGCAAAACTTGGGATAGTATCTCCTTCTCTGGTAGGAAAGGGAGAGCTGGAGTCTCTCACCCTCATTCAGGCTGACCTGTTTTCTTCAATGGGATTCTCCTGAGAATAAGATACCAAACTGCCCTCCTGGGTGAGTTGCCCTAAGAATGGATCCTTGACAACAAAAATGGCATTAAGGCCGACAGGCTAGAAGATATGTGCCACACATCCCCCCCCGGCCCACACTTAATGTAGACACTGAGTGAAACAACAGATCTGAAGATACATCATTCCTCCAGCAATTGGACACCTACAGTGTCGATTAAATGCAATGGGAAGTGCAGATATTCAGCATCTTCCAAGGTTAGGCACTTGGCTATAGTGAAAAAAGAAACAGACTGAGATATAGTCTTCCCAGCATAGTTCTTTAATTGTCATCAGCTGCATAAATCCTAGGAGCATCTTCTGTAAAATAAGTATCAACTGAGAAAACTGGTCATTGGAGAAGTATGTGAAGCCTGCAGAACACAAGCACACACGTGTGCGCACTAACCTCCTCATGCAACCTTGATTTACTGAGCCTCTGCCTAGCAGATGGCTGACATTTTAAAGTAGCCTCCTAAAACTACAAATCTGTTTGTCCGTTTATTTGTTTTCCACCAAATGTGCCATAACAATTTCAGTCATAATCCATTAAATCCAGGCTAGCAGGGTAAATGACTGTCACTGGAAGCCTGACTTGTCACACTGCCATAGAGCAGAGTGAAGTCCTGGGCTCTTCCTCTGAAGTCAGGGTGACATCACCTCACACATGCTCCATTTTGTTTTGAGTTCCCTTCAAAAACATCCATGAATGACACAGTGATTTACTTGAATGACATAGTGGTTTACCCGCTGTCGTGCACCATCAGGATCCCTCCCCTAGGGAGAAGAAGTTCCTTCTCTACCACAAACTTCCTCTGTATCTTTGGGAAGAGGCATATATCCAGGCATTTAAAGATGTCTTAGGAAACTAAAGACATAGACAGATGTTTGCAATAGTATTTCAGCCCAAAAAACCTGTGTTAAACCTGTGCAGACACCTTGGCCGTTCAGATGTCCCAGCTCAGCCAGAAGCACAACCTCTGGCACAATGGGTGACACAGAGGCTTGGACAGGAACAGTGTGAAATCACCCTGCCTAAGGTGGTTGATGGGTGAATCACACAAAGTAACACAGCAGTGATTTCTGCTCTAAAGGAAAAAATAAAGACTGGCTGTTTAAAGAGAGGATGTGGTTTGGGAGATTTTGAACTCTCCTTTAAATCAAAGGTGGAGTTATTTACCACTGCAAACAACTGTTAAGTCTTAAGCCATTAAATCCTGTAGTGAAACAAGGATTGAAGCAAGAAATAACTGACCAGCCTAGATTCAGAGGCTGGTACAGATGAAAAGAGAAGTGGATAGGCATCCTGGAGGCACCCTGGAGGCATCCCATGATTTCTGTGACTGGTTCAGTTTCTTTCAAGGAGTTAGGTACCGCTCCTGTCCATTCTTCTCCTCCAGTCTCTTGGCAAAGCAACCAGAGCCTACAATAACAAGCTAAATAAAAAGGATGTTTGTCCAACAAAGGTAAGAAGCAAAAATATTTACAGAGGAGAGAGGAAAGGGCAAGGTGTCACTGCCTCTTTCTGGTTACTGCTCAGCATTGCCTCCTGGTTTCCAGTTTAGACTTAGAATTGAGAAGGAATTATTCCAATAAAAATGGTAGTGCCAAATCGGTATGAGACCAGAAAGAAGACTGTGGTTTATCAGAGCAGCTTCATGATGAGGTTCTTCAAATACCCAAAGACACTGGCACCACTCCTAAAACACACTGGGAACCTCTGAAACCCTCACTGTAAACATCAGATTTTTCTTCCTCTTCTGTCACAGGGAAACAGGGAGAGGGCAGAGCAAAAGGAGGATAAAATGAAGAAGTATCTGGTCCTAGCATATTCTGGAAGAGCTGAACTTGACATTTACTTGGCTTTCAGAGCTGTGGTCGGTGTTCACACCCAGACTTGGCAGCTCAGCCCCAGCATGGGAGGCAGGAGGAAGCAGTCACTGTCAAGGTCAGACAGAGGATGTGGTGATTGCCCCTCTGAGCCGCCTGGGAGTTCATCAGGATATGAATGTCTGTGCAGGAGTAGGCACTGCTTCCAAAATGAAATCTGGACAGTGTTAATCAGGTCTAAGCCCGAGGCCTGAAATAACAGTTACCAGCATTTGTGGTTTTGTGTACACTTTGAAAGTTCTGGGTAGCTGAAACTGGCTGGCTTTTTTCAAGAATTAAAGCACTTCTGACCTTCCTTTCAAATGCCCTCTGTAAACAGTGATATATATAGGCACACATTTACTGGTTTTCTGTAGGGGGGAAAAATGTGAACTTGACATAAAGTGAACTGGTAAAGGGAGGGCAGGGGTAGCTCCAAACACAAAAGGTCTTGCTCTGTTTCTTAAAGGTTCTCCTGTACTAACAGCAATTAGAAAGTTCAGCTGTAATTTCACCCTTCATTCATACAGGACCTTGTCTCACCTTCAGCAGGAAACAGGGACTGAGTTAGGAGAGCCTGAATATAATAGAAGCCTGTGGCTGTAGTGCACTGCTGCCATCAATATAAATCTGTCATAAACACACTCGGGGAGGAAGAGGAACTTCCATACGCTGTGGCCTCTACATTTTTGGATGCAGACGCAGATTTATGGCACATGAGAAGCAATCAGCCTTTGGGCCAATGTGGACCTTGTGAGTGTGCAGGGCTGTGCAGAGTGGTATTCCTCAGCTGAATCGCACTTCCACAGCTGTGTTTGTAACCACCTCCTGCCGGACAGAGGAGCTGGGCTGAAATAAGGCTAAGGAGATGGTCTTGCTATGATGGATTTTCACAAAAATGTGGCCTACAAAAGGAAAGCTAGAATTTTTAAGCTGTACTGGAACTGATTTGTTACACAGTCTTCAAACTGCCACCCTGCACTTCCATGCATATTGAATGACATCTTCTGTTGCTTTCATTCCTATGTGATATGTGAATGGGACACACATGCAATCCAGGGCTAAGAGGCTATCCTGTATGAGGAAAGGCAGAAGAACTGGGACCAAAAGTCACCACAATTCCAGTACAGCTGTGTTCAGCAACCTTTCAGCAAACTACTAACCCCTGACAAAAACTAGAGCCCTATCTGGAAGGCAGTTACATCAAGTGATTGGAATAAGGTGATTACTCTTCTGAATCATGGTATCTTAGGAGTGTTTTTGCATAAGGGGAACTACAAATGAAAGCAGTTTTGAGCAAACTGAAAAACAGCTCAGTGTCACTAATAATTAATGAAAAACAATTTTTCCAAGTCAGCCTAATAGAAGGCTTCCTACATGCAACCAGTAACTGATTAAGTGAGTGACTCAAGCAGTAAAATCACAGTTAGGCCTATTTTCTTCATCCTGGAAGGCCAAGTTCAATATTTTTCCTATGAGACATGCCTTACTATAAAAAGAATGTGATGTTTGAACATGAACGTCTCTGCTCTCAGTGCTGGCACAAAAAGCCTTTCCTACCCCTCCTGCCACATTTCAAGAGTGCAGGATGAATCACAATCATGTGGTTTTCCTCCCTGCCAAATTCTTTTCTTCCGCTACCACTGCAAGTTCCTCCCAGACTGCTGCCAATAGTGGCTGTCCCCTAGCCAAGACCCTGGGGGTGAGTGTCAGCGGGAGAGACAGGGCTTCGCTCACCCAGCCTCCCTCCCTTCCTCCCTCCCTCCTTCCTTCCTTTTCCTCTGAGGACACAAGGAAGCGCTTCGTTAGAGACCTGTAATCACGGGACTAGTTAGTTAAGTAGGTGGTGGAGTAAGGCAAAGGAGAAAAGGAGCAAGAGTGAGGCTGAAATAGAAGGAGAGAAGGAAAGGGGGATGTGTGAGGCTGGCTGGATGCTGCAGCCTGCACAGCGCTGTGAGGTGGCTGAGCACCACATCCTCCCTCCTATCCACCCATAGACACACTCTTCATCTGTCCATCCCTCAGCCAACAGTACAACACTGCTTTCAACCAGGCAATGGAAGCCCCTTCGCAGCAGAGCTCTGAGGCTGCCTAACTCCATCATGGGCTGTCTTCTGAGACTGTAACATCAGGGCCCAATCTATGGTGAATGGGAGAGTGGGAAGAAAGGTATTAACTGAGAGGAGTTTGAGGAATATGAGCACATAGGTCACATCCTTTCACTGCAAAAGGAGGCTCATGCATTATTCTGTTTTGTGTGCCAAGGTCATGATTTCAGCTGAGGCAAGAATAAACACACTTCACACATGTGAAGGAAAGGAGGTGTGCTGCAATTAAAGCACATGAGGTGAGGGCTGAGGGTATCTTGCAAGACCAGCAAGCACCCTCAGCAGGGTGCAAGAGCAGCTCTCACAGCTTCATCTGAGCTGCCCAACCACCAGCTCTCCTGCCAGCCAAGCTCACAAACCCGTGCCTCTGACAAAGGTTTTCACCTCAGCTACAGAGATGAATGAGAGGTTCTGTGCCCTTCTCTAGGGTCTTTGCTACTGGCATTGATTTTATCCAGAAGGCATCCAGGAACTCCACTAAGGGTTGACAATACAATCCTAAAAGACGGTTTTAAGGAAAGAAAAAAGATAGTGCATAGCACTTGCAAGTCATCATCAGCTGAATGTACCCACTAGCTGTTATTGCGTGCCTAGAGCACAAAGAATACAGTGAGTACTCCTGGTAAAAACAAAATTATGGAAAATCCGAGTACTGTTTAATGCAGAGCTTTCAGACAAAATAATCCTGCTTTTCAAATAACGTGCTGGTATTATTTACATTTGCAAAAATCAATGCCCACCTTAGAGAAAATATTTCCTATTCGTGCAAAGAATGGCAATGACATTCCAATGGGATGAAGTTCAATAAAGCCAAGTGCAGGGTCCTGCACTTTGGCCACAACAACCCCCTGCAGCGCTACAGGCTGGGCACAGAGTGGCTGGAAAGCAGCCAGGCAGAAAGGGACCTGGGGGTACTAATTGACAGGAAGCTCAACATGAGCCAACAGTGTGCCCAGGTGGCCAAGAAGGCCAATGGGATCTTGTCCTGTATCAAAAATAGCGTGGCCAGCAGGAGCAGGGAAGTGATCCTTCCCCTGTACTCTGCGTTGGTGAGGCCACACCTTGAGTATTTGTTCAGTTCTGGGCCCCTCAGTTCAGAAAGGATATTGAGGTGCTGGAGCGGGTCCAGAGAAGAGCAACAAGGCTGGTGAAGGGACTGGAGCATAAGTCCTATGGGGAGAGGCTGAGGGAGCTGGGGTTGTTTAGCCTGGAGAAGAGGAGGCTCAGAGGTGACCTCATCACTGTCTTAACTACCTGAAGGGAAGTTCTAGCCAGGTGGGGGTTGGTCTCTTCTCTCAGGCACTCAGCAATAGGACAAGGGGGCACGGGCTTAAGCTCCGCCAGGGGAAAGTTAAGTTGGATATCAGGAGAAAATTCTTTACAGAGAGAGTAATCAGGCATTGGAATGGGCTGCCCAGAGAGGTGGTGGATTCACCATCCCTGGAGATTTTTAAACGCAGATTGGACGTGGCACTGAGTGCCATGATCTAGTAAATGGACTGGATTTGGACCAAGGGTTGGACTCGATGATCTCGGGGGTCTTTTCCAACCCAATCGATTCTATGATTCTATGATTCTATGACAGCCCAGAACACTAGACATACAAGCAAGATTGGAGATTCAGGATCATAAAAGGTTCATTCTTTAAGGCACAACTGAAAGCATCTCTACCTGGCCTTACAGATTACTAGCTTGTTTCTAAATGACTGAAAAATTATCAAGAGTAATGCTTGGCCACAAGAAAAGTTTTACTAATCTTGGATGTTTTTACTTGCTTTAAGTTAGTGAAAAGGTTCTAGTTCAATAACACTGAACTAGCTTTATTTTTTTTCCAAATTATGCTCTGATACTTAAGCACTGTCTCCATCTCTCTGATGGCACTGCACTGATTTACACAGAACTGCAACCTGGAACTTTTACAGCTTACCTTGTGCTACAAAGAATATGAAACTTAAAACATGTACAGTAAATCTAGACTTATATTATTCTCCCAGGTTCATTCATTATCCATAAAAGCAAGGAAGGAAAAGCACCCCAACAGATACTAAACTCTGGAATCTCTGAGCTCTACTGTTGTGTTCTGCATATGCAGCATTCCCACATCCAGACACCCCAGACTCAAGGACATCCCAGAAGTGAATGTTCACCTTCCCCAGACATTGCAGGTATGCTAACAATCCCCTTTTTTCTAAGCCTGTTCCCATACCTTAATCTTTTAAATTGAATTTAATACCTAAATCCCATACCCATGTCTTAAACTTTCCCTGCCAAATGTTTCTAGAGTAGGTTTTTACTACCAACTGTCTGCCTCTGGGTCAGTTCAAAACAGGAACTGCAGGCACAGTCAAGTTTAAGTGATGCCATTTACCCTCCATCTGCAGCAAACTAACCATACACATGTGGCTGGCTACTGCAGATCAGCCAACAAGCAAAACCGACCCTAGATTCCACTCCTTTTGTGAGTTTTCTCTATGAAGTAACACACAGAAATAATCACAGCTCCAATTGGCTTTGCGGAAAAAAGATGCTGAATAAGAATACATGAAATGCCCAGGGTCAACTCTTGCTCTTTTTCTGTAACATGAGCAACCCATTAACTAGATTTTCCATTTTCAAAGTATTCCTTATTATGGTGCCAAGGCAGAAACTGCTGGCTCTCCACATAACAGAAAGGACAATCTTTGAGAAAATGTGCTGTCAGTTTCTGAAATACCTTCACAATAATCTTTTCTTCCAGCTGAGGAATAAAACTTTTCAAAATAAATTACTTTTCTTGCAAGGAATAGGAAGTATAGCTTTATAACAAAATTTAAACTTCTGAAACACACTTATAGGAAACAGAAACAGCAAAGTCTATCAGGCAAGAATGAAGCACAGAAAACTGAATAAATCATTGTTACCTCTGCCTTAATGCAAGAAAGCGGTATTTGCAGGCACCAATAAATTCTCGAAATAAAAGTGTCTGACTACAACAAGATCAAACTATTCATGTCAGAAATATTCCCTTCTATTATTCTCAATAGCAAGTTGCTTTAGAAAACACAGCAGATTGATCTGAGTCTTTGAACTAAAGCTAGTCAGTGGCTTCACTAAGGTTAGCACAGGGCACAGCACCTTGAGTGTACCTTGACCGCCATGGTGATCACATAAGTTGGTAGTTCAGAATGAGTGTGTGGAAGAAAAACTGAAGATTATTTTTCAGCTTCAGCATCAGTAGGTACTGTTCCCATGGGGGAAGGCTAGGATAAACCTGTTTCTATCAACAAGTGTATCCTTTCAAATCAAGCAGTCCCAAAATGATGACTACCTCAATGAACAGCTTTTCAGTAAGAACTGCATTCATATTGCCAGCTCACATTCAGCATCCCAAATGTCATTTGCAGGCTACTTCTCTAGAGGATGTTTTCAATTACTTGGCTGTTCTTCTTGCTTCCCTACCCTCTCTGCTTCTCCCGGCTATTATTCAGTCCCCATAAAAGTATTTCTGTTGAGGCTGTAACTTGGGCATGAGACACACCAGTGTATACCCCATCTGCACATGCACGTTAATGACTCAGATTCTCTCATTACAGGTTGTTTGTGAGCTGCTTTTACCTCTTTCCAGTCATAAGAGATTTCTAGTTAATTTTTGGCTGTACCAGAGCTCAATTAAACCATCTCATCAACTTCATCAGTTCATACCAAGGTCATTTATCTCCACCTAAACTTGACTAGTAAGTGCCTCAGGGTTTTCCTTCTGGTGGTTTTTTTTTTGTTTCATTTTGTTTGGGTTGTTTTTTTTTGTTTTGTTTTTGTTTTTCTAACGAAATCCCTGTTCAAGTTTAGAGAAATACATGCCACTTTTTCTTTGGACATTAAATAAATCTAATGCCTTTATTGCAACTGAAGAGGAAGGGAAGGTCTGGGACGCTGCTCCAATACTATTCAATGGACCTATCCTTAGCACGCACAGTTGATGTGATGGGGTTGCTTTGTTTTGTTGCTGGATCCTCTACAAACACAAGCCATTGGCAGTTCAGTCAGCAACATATGAGAACGGGCTTCCTCTCCTGCCGTACTGTTCCTGGCTGTTTGAGCATGAACAGAAAAGGTGGACAGATGCCAACTGGCAAAACAGATAGAAATAGCAGTGCATGATTCTAATATAAGCAGCAAAAAGACCAAACATCTCTCTCTCTCCCATTGACTAAGGTTCCTTTTGGCAAACAGCAGCAGACTTTTGCATGCTGATTTCCCGCTGGTCAGGAAAGATAGCTTTAATGATGTATTGTACAGTCCCTGGCACTGCTGACGTACTAGGGTAGTAAATAGAGGGTAAAAGGACTGATCAGCTACTAGTCAGCTCACAGACACTCCCCATCTCGATTTTCAAATGAAATTCCACATAATCGGAGGACTACTCAGACCAAATTGCATGCACTGCAGGAACACATGGGAAAGGGTGTGTACCTACAGGGAAAGGAAATGTGTCAACAGCAGTGACACAGTAATCCTGGCACATTTATGAAAGGCATGTTCACTGGGATTCACATCCTTTCTTCATTAACAGACCTTCATTAATAACTGCATGGAACCTGCACGTGTTTCAGCATGTACAGAGCAGGGCAGTGGGTGGACAATAATATTTTAACAGTTTTCTTTCTTCTATTCTTTTTTTAGTGTCCTGCAGGATATTGGCAGCTAAAAACTGAAGCAGACCAAGGCTGAACTTTCTAGCACTTTGCAATAAGTACTCACAGGTTTGTTTTTTTTCATAAATTATTCTTATGATTATGATTGTTATTATCATTATGACCATGAGTATTACTGTGTTCTATGTTCTTTTTCTGCATATGCCTAGAAAAAGGCCACACAGAGAAAGGATAATGCCCTGATACTCTTCGAACCTTTAATTATTTTAGATTGTGGGAGCTCCTCAGCAACATGTGGTCTGTCCATGTTTAGTAACCCTCAAAGGATCTCATGAGTTTCTCCTCCCCTGAATTTCTCCAGCCTTCACTTGAACTCTCATGAAATGTTAGTATCCAATGCCCTTTGGGGCAAGCAGTTCCACTGATCTACAACCTGCAGTGTGAAGAACCATCTCTGCCTGTTCTGAAATAGGCTACTGCTGATTTGATTTGATACCACTCACTCCAGTGTTAGAAAAACTAGTCAAGAGCCAATCCTTACCAACTCTCTCTACGCCTCTCGTGACTTTGTAGACTCTTCTAAAGTCATCTCTCTTCCAGGCTGAAGAGTCCCAGCTTACTCAGCCATTTATCATTGAGCAGCCACCAATATGGCAGCCTCCTTGGTCACCCTTTGGGCTGCCCTCTGTTCTACTACTCACTTTCTAGGATGAGCAGACCAGAACCACATGCCTTATTTCTTACGACAAGCACATTAGCTTACAGATTCCAACTTACCTTCAACTTGCAGGCAACAATTTTTGGTGGGGACCTCAATACACAGCAAGTCTAATCATAGCAACCGGTACCCTATAGCACCAAAAGTGGTCATGTCATGGCTAGGCTTCGCGAACGCAGATTTGGGGAGGTCTCTACCCACGTTTGTTACAAGCGCGCTGGTGGCTAAAAAGGCCAATATGAGACAGGCACGTCCGGTAGCAAAAGGCACAACAGAAAGACTCCATAGGTGGTATATTCTGCAAGGCACCAAAAGTGGTACCACCTATATAAAAGGTTCTCTGAAAGATAAGTCAAATCTAAATACACATCTCTACTACTACCTTGCCGTAGTGGAAACCATTCAAAGAACAGTTGGCTGAAAAGGCCACACTACATTAGAAATCTCATGCTTTTTGCTTGGCTATGTAGGTGAGTGGGGAAGAAGGATCAGGGTGGACTGAGGGAGGGGAGAATGGTGTGTTTTGTTTATAACTTGAGTGATTTGGAAGTGTATGTGTTTTCCTGTGCGCAGTACCTAGCTCTATCTCTAATGATCTAAAATCAGTGTCAAAGGTTTGTGAATGGGTTACAGAATCAGCAATGGTACCTCCCATTGTTAGCTGTCTACATTTTTTATAACCACTTGCATACTTTTGGTCAAGCACTGTAAAATAAACAGTCCTTCCCAAATGTTTTTGTTTTCTTTGACAGCACAGCAATAATTCACTTGGAATGCTGCAGAATATAATAGCACTTTAAAGCTGTTGTAAAGCTGCCTTTTTATGATTTGAGTTGTTTTCAAGCAAAAAAGATGCCAGAGCTACAAGCGTATATGAAATTAGAAGATGTATCATGTGTGCATGTGCATGTATGGATGTGTGTGTGTGGGGCTCAAGTGGGAGACATTATTTTAAATAAGTCTCATTTTGTGGGGAAGATCTGATCATTTGCCTGTGTCTTTGAAAAATGACTCAATGCAACAGCCAGAATAACTTCCGCAACTACGAAAATCTGATCAAGATGACTGGAACAAGTCTCTTTCAACATGAACTCTTAGGACCTCATGTTTGCTATTCCCTTTGAGTAGAAAAACACTCTCCTAACTGGACATTCCATCTGACTTGAAGAAACATTTTACAGAGGGATAATTATATGACTGCAAATACAATTGGCAATTATACTCCAGGCCAGTACAGAAACCTGTGAAAATGACACCAGTCAGTGCCTGTTATCATGCACTACCAAGATGCGAGCGCATGTGACCACAGATGTTTATAATCACCCAGTATCAGCCTATTTAGCTCTCTCTTTTTTTTTTCTGAAAACCCTTGTCTCCAGCCTGCACAACAGAGACCCTAAATTGTACTGTAGAGGGAACAGGAATAAGCCCTACGTTAAGTTTGCTCTTGAAGGCTCAGAGGTTATCAGTTTGGCCATCACACCTGCATTCCTGACAAACAGTTGGAGACCCAGAGAGGTCTGGCCCAGCTCAGTGCTTCTCCAGCAGAGAGCAGTGATACACTGTCAGTGAGCTCAGTCCTGGAAAGCAGGGCAGCTTCCAGAGAAAAGGCAAAGCTCAGAGCTGGCAAGCTTGCCAATGGGAATGTCAGAGGAGCTGAACTTAGAGAAACAGATGAAAATGTGGAGTCATCTCAAAAGAAAATCATTAAGAACACCTGCAAAGGCAGAACCTGAGCCAACAGCCCTCACTTCAGTAGAAATACTCACATGAGAGATGTGATCTTTGCAGCATTTTGCACTGTAAGTCCAGTGCAGAGGGCATTTGTACCATAAACTCCACCCCACTTCAAATTAGTATCGAATATTCTCCAGTGACCATTGCTAAAGATGCACAAACCTGTTTGAGTGATATCAAGAAGACACCATGCTGCCAAGAGAATAGGCACTGCAATATGACCAGCTCAGGTTATGAGCAAGGCAAGATTTGCAGGCAGAAAATGACTCTTTTTTAGACCTGCCAATACTGACTTAAAAAACCTAACAAGCTTGTCCTAGTCTTTGTCCTGTATATAAGATGCTCCACGTATTACAAAAATAGGCTTACACATATACACAGGCACATCCACGCATATTGGCACTTCTCCATTTACACCTTGCGTGTATTTTATCCTTGGGTATATTCTCTGTATAGCCACTATGAGTAATAAAAAAATGTCAAAATGTCAACCCCTGTTAGGCAATGAAAGGTACTGAATGTTAAATTACAGATTTCAGTCCTGTGGTCTGAGCAACAGGCAGATGATTGCTTTAACTGTTCCAACTCCAAAGGAACTGATCTGGACCCCTAGAAGCAGGTTTTCCCAAGTAGAAATGTTTTCCTCTGTCCCATGTGCCAGTAAAATAAATGTTTGGCTTTTTGTCTAAAGATGTCAAAATATTTCATAAAGCAAAAGACTGGAATTACCATTCCTATTTTACACATGATGAAAACTGAAGCACATGAAGTATACTGTCTGGACTTGAAGCCGGTCAGGCAAGTTTTATGTTGTTTGCTGATGCTTCCCAATCTGCTTGTAGTCAGGACACCTTGCCACTGCTTTTTTGCCTACATCTCCTCAGCTCTCTGCCACTGCCATCCTCCTATGACAGCAGCATTGGTGGGGATGCTTGTACTCCTTGCATAGCTTTCAAGCCAGTGCTCCCCACAGTACCCTGGCTCAGCAGGAAACCTAGTTTAGTGAGAGTCCCCTCCTTGTGTGAAGCTGATTTAAACCATAATTCATCTCTTTTGGCTTTGTGTCCCACATATAGATACAAGTCTGCTCTTAACATGAAAAAACCCCACAGAACATCCAGTATATCACACAAATTGTGTTCTTCGAAAAGCATTGCTAGTTCAGCCTTAATATTTGCACTATAACGGAATTTACGGAATGGGTCAGGTTGGAAGGGCGCACAGTGGGTCATCTGGTCCAGTCTCTCTGCTCAAGCAGGGTTATCCTAGAGCACCTTGCAAAGGATTGCACCCATACAGTTCTTGAATATCCCCAGTGAGGGAGACTCCACAACCTTTCTGGGCAATCTGTTCCAGTGCGTGGTCACCCGCACAGTACAGAAGTTCTTCCTCATATTCAGATGGAACTTCCTGTGCATCAGGGTCTGTTGCCTCTTTTCGTATTGCCTGGCACCACCAAGACGAGCCTGGCTCCATCCTCCTGGTACCCCTGCCTCAGACATATAGACATTGATAAGGTCCCCTCTCAGTCATCTCTTCTTGAGGCTGAACAGGCCTAGTTTGCTCAGCCTTTCCTTATAAGAGATGCTCCTTTAGCAGCTTTCTCCATCATCCTATGCTGTACTGCCAAGTGGCATGTTTTATCTGTGGATCACTCCAGATGGTCCTGTAGATCAGCATATCGGTAGCATAGATGGTAAGAAAAATAACCATGAAAGGAAAAACTAAGAACTTTATTGGAAAGACCCTTCGCCACACACTGATCTTACATACTCCCCTTGGAGCCAACATCTTGTTTCTGTTTGAATTTAAAAATGGAAAAAACCCTTTCTATTTGTCATCATTGTCCTGAAATTTAAGTTTGGCCCCCCTGGAAAGGTAAAGAGGTGGGGGTTTTTTATTATTATTATTTCAAAGAGAGCTGATATTATTTCAAGGACAGCCTCTGTTAGGGCTTTTTGATATCCTCTCAACAAGAGAGCTTAAGGTACCTGGAAGGCATAATATAATCAAAACACTCCTCTGTACACATAGCAGGAAAAAAACCTCTGAACAGATTGTTGTCTGCTCCAGCAAAAATTCTGGTTTTAATTGATATTGTTTGTAGCTCACTGCTCATCAGTACCAACGTGATTCATACTGGCACAAGCCTCAAGCCCTTGTGGTGACCTCTTGTGTTTCCAGGAGAAGCAAGAAAACAAATTTCTTTCATAATATTGAGGAAATTTGATTAAAAAAAGAACAACCCCCCCAAAAAAAAAACCCACAAAAATTCAGCTAGAGTTTTCATTCAGGATAGTGAGTCCCAGGATAGTGATGAGATGCTACGTCTGTGACAGCTCTTGTTACCAAGCCCATAAGAAGCAAAGTGATGCTTTCAATATTCATAGCATGTTCCACCTTCAAGGAGTGGTTCTGGTACCAAGAACTTTAGGCCACTGTCCTAAGTTGAGCATTCAAGGATACAGTGGGGGAAGAAGGATCAGAGTAGTACCTTTCCCAAAAGGCACACACAGAGCAAGGTGAATTTTAGAAGACTGGCTCAAATTAAGTAAAACTATGCTTCACATTCATCCTGGCAATTGTGATCTCCTGCCCTATGAGAGACTCCTTTTGAAGTGATCCAACACTGGGGCCATGCTTTTGGGCAGCAGCAGCAAGGAAATCAGTGCTTATCACACCTCAACCCGGGCTCCCCAGCTAGGGAAGAATGCAGGCTGCTTCAAGGCTTGGGAAAGTGCAGCCCTGCTGTTTCATGTCAACATTCCTCCCCCTCTGCCTTTCCCAAGGTCTCGGCAGAAAATCCTTTTTTGTTCTTATCAGCTCAAACAAGAACAATGAATTCCTCAAGCCCACAAGAATGTGACAAGGTGCCAACAAAGCCAACCAGGAAGGTGATGTATGGTCTATAGGCTGCAGCTTGAATAAATTGCTTTACAAACCCATGCTGCAAGAAGGGAATTGAAACAGCTTAGAGCCTCTATTTCTAGTTCTTCCCTTCAAATATTCACCTGCCAAGTATCCCAGATAAAAGCAGTATGTGTGATGCTAAAACACCACATGCCCTTTGCCTTTGTTACCAGGAATAACTGATTTAACAAAGCATCTAATCAAATTGATATTACAGCAGTATAGTCTACACAGCATTAGTGAAGGCAGAGTTGCAGTTTCCATTATAAACCTCTAAATGAGAGAGTTTACAACTGACTGTAAAACTGGCTCACTAGGTACAACTTGGTGCACACAGCTGTCAGATACGGAGCAAATTATTTTTACCACATTTCAGAAATAACTGTTTGGCTTTCTTAAAATCATACTAATGTTTTGTAAAAATACTGAAGTTACCACATCTGGATACTTTTTAGCATATATCTTCCAATTATACAAAGAAACACCGATATCCTAGTCAACTAGTCTGACTGGGAAAATAAAAGAATAATGACCAACATATTCAGTCGTAAAAATGCAGCTTAGGAGATGCATATTTTGGATGTGCAGGGATTCAGATGTCTCACTCTGAATATGCCTTCTAGATAGAATTCACATAATGCTCGACACTGAAGAAATTATAACTGTTTCATACTAAATTACACACATGATGGTGAAAATTCACAGCCCAGACAGAATGACAAGCATGTGTCTAAGATGCTCAGCCCAGACATGGGCTCTTCAGGAGCCAGTGATTGAAACAAAATGTGCCTAGCCTTGCTGTGAGTTATGCCTGTGCATTCCCACCTGTGCAGATGCAGCTCCCACAGTGCATGTGCAGGAGATGCTCAGCTGTGTAGGAAGCAACTGGTTAGCTCTCTGGAGGAGCATGGATGTTATTGCTGGTATGAAGAGCACAGCTTTGGTCCTAGGGAGAATACCTTCTGGAAGAACCACCCATGATTCACCATAAAACTGTATCGATAAGATTGCCACATCAATGGCACAGAATGGCTGCAGAGGGGGAATCCACCAGCCAAGGCTCCCCGTGGGCAACCATCCTGCACCACTGTTCTTGCCAAAAGCGGGATTCTGTAGGAAAAAGCGGCTTACAGCTTACCAGTGTGGATTTGTCCTACCTCCTCAACCCTGTACCTTAGCACTAACCTATGTAAGTACGAAAAACTGTGTTGGTGCTACACCTCTGGCATCCAGCTGTCTGCTTGCAGCTCCTCAACATAACCCCGATAGGTGCCTCATTGGTGCAGGGAACATCTTCACCACAGATGGATTTTTCCTATTTTACATCACCTCAGCTCAGGAAATGCACTACTTGGCAGACACTCCAGTACTGCTCCTGCTCCATCACCAACCTCATCTACATCCTGTCCCACAAGTATACATCCCTGTCCCTACATCCCTGTCTTGCTAAGTATCCTCAGAAAAGAAAGCACCACTGTATCTCCTGCTATTAGACTGTGGCAACCAGTTATTATCACTGCTTGTGATAATAACTAATAATGCACCAGCAAATGGGCTGCAGTGTACTGAAAACGCTGCAACATCTCTGTAATGAGAAATCTTAGTATGGCTCTGGATTACTTCATTTTCCCTAACAAATGGGGAGAGAGAGTCGGCATTGCGTGAGGCTCCAGCATATTGGTCATCTCATAAAATAGCTTCAGTTGAAGCAGGACTTGGTCTTCCATCTTTAATAGATAAACTTGCACATCTTTCAAGAAGCAGTTTTCTTTAACTAAACACATGTGTGTGTGTGTGTGTGTCCCAAAAAAACCCAACCCGAAATCCCTGCTCTAAATTCTTATTTTATACAATACACCAAAGCATTCAAGAAAGTAATTTATATGCTGGGTTGAAAAGGCTTATTTGGAACTACTGCAGTCTGCTGAGTATGCATACGGGTCAAGAAAATGTCCTCCTCAGAGATTCTCACATAAAACTTAGTCTAGCAGAAGGGGAAATGCTTCCTTCTGACATTCACCTTACCACTTGTACTGACTGGAGTAGTACTTGTGAGTGTGGATCTAAGCCTGGAAATACTCATGCATAAGAGTACTCCTGGATTATGCCAGTCAAAACCATCGTTCCAGAAATGCAGCATTTCTGATGGGTGAGGTGTATTGACAACAGAGATGAGACATGGCACACAGCCCAAGCTCATTCCCGGACACATCATGACCAGGCTGACCTCTGTGCTGACCTCTGTCCCTGCCTTGGTGGGACTTGATAAAAGGCAGGGAACAGGAGAAGGAGGGGAAAGCTGGGCTACTGGGGCCAACAAGGTAGGTTATGGAAGCAACAGTTCTCACCAGGAGCGGACAGGATGCTGAAGAGTAGAGAGGATGGAAATGAAGGCTAGTAGAAGAACAGTTGGGAGCTACCACTTTGAAAGACCGGTTCACTAAGCTTCATGATGTGTCCTGTGGTACTCAGTGAGTTTCTCAAAATCTCAGATGCTGGAGTCAAATGCATATATAAAAATACTAAAATACATCAAAATTAAATTATTTTTAAAGGAAAAGCTCAAAATCCTGAAGGCAAATATAAAATCAGCTACTTTTAAAAGTCTCTTATGATTTTCAGCCATTCTCATGAAGACTGGTGTATACATTCTTTTTTAGAAGAATTTCTGTACAGCTATAGAAATTACATAAAGAAGGCACTGAGGTACTTTTCAAAATTACATATATAGTTTTTATACGAGAGAGTTTTTTATGTTTTAAGAGAAATTACAACTAAGGGGCAAAGCAGAGGAACACCAAGGAACAGAAACTGTACATTATCACTATACATTTATATTTAAATTTCACATGACTTATAGTGTTGAGTGTCTCTATCTGCTTTAAAGTCTGCTGGCTCAGCTAAATGGAAATTACCAAAACATAGAGCCCTTTCAAGTAAAATATACAATTTTACTGTACTCAGTTCACTTTGGTCTTTTAATTGTAATTCAGACCTTACTAAATTGTTCATCTACACTATATAAAGATAAAAAAGCCTAAACCTCCCTGAAATTAGCTCCAGTTTTCTATTAAAACCCTTTTTATATCAAACCTGAAGAACAGCAAGGGTATTTTACCTAACAGAGACAGTATGTTAATCCATTTCACCTCAACTGCACAAGATGTTAACACATATTACAAGCAGAGATGCTGTTTGGCAGCCTCTGTTCTCACCTCATAAAACAAACAAATGAATTTGGCACAGTTTGGCACAAACCTCAAACAGCTCAAGAAAGGCCCCAAATGACATAAAAGCTGATGTGACAGGCTGGGGTTGAATTGTAGTAAATAACCTCGTCAGCACTATCTCCTGCGCCTAACACACGCATATCCTGCTGCAGCATCTTATTCAAGTAAATAAATGCACATTTTTAATATAAACAAATGATGCAGTATGATTAATTAACAATTTCCCCTTCTGAAATGGTGTCAAAAAAAGTCAACTGACCACCTAACAAAATTACAGCTGCAAAGTAACATTTAACAAAATCCTATACACAGTTTATCATGTATTAATTTTGTGATGTCCGAGAGAGAGGAGAATGTGACCTAAATAAGCACTTTCATCTGAGGAGAAGAGTGATTAAAGACCTAATCCTGCTTGTCGCCAATTTGAAATCACTTTGCTTTCAGAAGGACTTCCTTCACTGACAACTGACAGTACTCAGCACCTGGAGCTCAGGGACGTCACCGAGTTTCCAAACAGCTGGAGCAGGGCTTCAGAGGTCTCCAATAATGAAAACAAGTGACTGGCAATATGGTATGCTTCATCCTCTCAGTTACAGTAATGCCTCGTTTAGTTGGTTGCTACTATCATGTTATTAGTAAAAGGTCTGTATCATTATTCAGATCTCAAATGCTATCTTTTCTCCATATCTCTTCCTAAAAAAAAGAGAATGGGCATTTCTGTTACACTATCAAGGCCAGTATCCCTTCTGAAATGGTTGTCAGTGAGGGACATTTAGGGAAGAATGTATGAGTAAGACAAGCACATAGAGATATTTGCCATAATGGTACCTCAGTTTTCACTGATTTATGACTCTGGGACTTCCTGAACATAAGCTCTGATATTAAATAGCCCAAGATAAAAATGACATTCTTTGAGCCTATCCAATTAATCTTTAAATCCCCATAAACACTTCCAGTTTCTGCAACATCCTGTAATAAGGTGTTTCAATATGCCTTGTATGATAAAGCATCTTCTCTTGTTTCTTTCAGATCTACCAGCTACTACTTCCATTAAATGATCTCCGTTCTGCTACCAGAAGAATGATAGTGAACATTTTCCCTTCTGTGTGCCACGACTGATCTTTGAGACCTCCTAAATGTATCCCACCCACTGTCACCTTCCTCCTGGCCAAAGAGCTCTGCTCTGTTAGATTCTTCAGCTGAATTCATTCTACACCTCTAGCTGTTTGGGTAGTTAACAACTCCTGTTGCTCTGAGGTCATGCAGTACATGCAAAGTCACACTGACTTTGTCCTTTACAACTCAATGGAGCCGTGATGCTTTTCCGATTATAGCATGAATTCAGGCATCCTAAAAATCCTGCAAGCCCTTTCAGTACACTGCTCTAGGAAGAAGCCTGTTCCTGCCTTAACTTCCCAGTCACATAACTTTGCCCCAAAGATGAGATAAACTATATGGCAATGGCTTGAAACCTGGGGCCAGCTCATTCCTTTTGTCTCTTTTCTTCTCTGGCTTGTTGACCACAAGCCTTTCCTTTGGCTGTACAGAACACAGCACATTTTGGAAACAGCTGCACTGGAACTGCCACACACCAAGTCTCTGTCCTCTGCTGCAAAACATCAGCTTAGCTGCAACCTTCCTTGGGGCCTCTGGCTTCCCCAAAAGCTCAGTCTGCAGAAGGCAGAGGAGGTAAGGTAAAACTGGGGACAGGTATGCAGGTTTTACCTTGCTCTCTTTATAGTCCACCAAGATTAACGAGGAGAAAAAAAAAAAATATACAGCCTGTGGCTGTTTCACCACATTACCAGCATTTTCAAGACTCTCGTTAAGCATGAAGAGTACATATTCTCACTGTTTATTTTTGTTTATGGTTTCTTTGCTTTTTAAACTAACCTTCTTAAATTCCCATCAAGAAATCAGGCACTGCATGTGCAGGTTCAGCTAAATTAGTTTTGCAGCAACCCACCTTTGCCCTGAGCTGCTCTAAATTGCTCCTCACAACATTCCACTTGTTTTGGAAACCTAGGATCTGTCAAATGGTAACATAGTCTTCCTGCTGTTAAACTGTCCCCTTCAGCCAAGGAGACAGTAGCTTGAAGGATCTGGTTTCTTTTCTGACAGCAACTGGACCTAAACTGGAATTAGAGTAGAATTTTGTGGTGAAAACGGAATCAGTGTCATCACATTGTCTCTGCATAGAACTCCAGGTAGATTTGGACACTTGATAGATTTTTACGTCCACTTCAACATCTGCTATTCTCCAGAAAGTTAAGAAAACAGGGAAACTAAACAACCATTGAGCTACATCAATATGACAGAGGCAGATACTGCCGTATTTGGCCCTGTTTAATGCTTTAATTAACTTAATTATAAACATATTTTTAAAAATGTGTAACTGCCCACCAACTTTCTCTGGAATCTCCACAAAATATTACATGAATCTACCTTGACATGTTTCAGTTTCACAAATCACTTTTCAAAGGTTTCGTGTCTACAGTGCAGAAGTTGATGCAGGAGGAACAACCCTAAAGATAGCAGGAGTGTTAGATTTCAGCGCTGTTCGTGGTTGCGCTATTTATTCCTTTCTATATCCCTTTCTATATTCCTCTGAGCAAACCAGTGAATGCTATTTTTGCTCACTATAAAAGGAGATATTACTGCCTTGTATCTATTCCAATTTAGGGCACAAACCTTTATGAAGTGCTCAGACCTTACTGCGATAGGTAAAGACTATGTTTCCAAATGTTATAGGGGATAAAAAGTCAGGTAGAACATGTCAGAAAACATCTTTAATTCATGCAACCTTCCACTGACATAAACCAGAGAAGAAGGGGGGAAAAAATCCCTTCCTATCAGGTGGGGACAGTAACTGTGCCATACTGCAGAACATGCTCTAACCCAACACTTCTCTGCCATCCCTGCTGCCAGCAGAATTTAGCCTCTACAAAGGAAAGTAGCTGCTACTCTCCCTGTAAGCCCTGGAGGAGAGCTACCATAGAGGTACCTCTGCTACTCCATCTGCCCGGGGACCTGCCTCCTTGCATGGCAGCACCCAGGTGCAGTTCACTTCCCAGCACCCACTGAGGGCATTCATTTCTCAATCATGTAACTGAAATTTTGTTTGTGCAAAATCATCCATGGAGTAAGTCAACTGATGGCACAGACTTCTACCACAGGTATATCTGACTTGTCATTTTGAAAGGGTGCTTTTAATTAATTTCTTTGATTTTTTTTGTTGAGTTGGGGTTTTTTTTGTTTATTTGTGGGTTGGTTTTGGGGTGGGGGGGTTGGGTTTTTTTGGTTTTTAGTTTATTTGTTTGCTTTTAAAGAGGAAGAATAGAATCATAGAATCATTTAGGTTGGAAAAGACCTTTAAAATCATTGAGTTCAACCATAAAGAACAGCAGTGCAGTAGGTATTATTTTCTTGCTCTACCTGTATTTATTACATCTCACCTCATGCTATTGGGATGAAATTCAGTAAATCCCAATGTGATCTCTACCACAATATTACCTGAAATTCAGCATATTCACAATTCTTTCTATCTAATAAGTACACTTCATCACGCTTAACTAACACTGAACATTTGGAAATGTTTGAGTATTAATGTGGAAAGTTTTTCACCTACAGAACTTATTTGCAACGTGTTAAGGGTTTTTCTCTCTCACAGACACATATAGATGGGTGTGTATATATATATATATATATGATAATGGAAAAAGAGATGTAGATACGCTGTTAGGGAATCGAAGACGTGCTGTAACAGGACAAATTGTTCCATACTCATGTTCATTAAAAATACTAATATTTCTATCCAGTGTTCAGAAAAATTCTCCTGCAGCATGCTATCATATACTACCATATCTAAAGCAGGTAAAGAACTTACAGAAAGCACACGGAACTTACTGAAGTCTCTCTGCATATAACAGAAATTATAATCTTTACTTGTGTTATGTAAAAAGATGTAAAAGTTGGGAGACATAATTCCAGTATAGGGGTCCCAGATACTTTATACCCATCAAAACACATATTCTTCTTTGTAGGAGATGCTGGAATTACTATTTCAGCTGAAATTTCTTATTATTTAAATATTAACTATAATATAGAAGCATACTGAACTAGAAATTAAGACCTTAAGAGCATTTGCAGTGAGTCAGAATAAAAATCTATTTCTAGAGTGGTGCCAGCTCAGACAGTGGCTAATAATGGATGCTGAGGAAAGATACACGTGGCAAATATGGAATGACATTTCCTGCATTTTCTAAGTGGGATACAGCATTAAGTCCACCGAGTTTAAAAACACTTTCTGTACGGTCTGTAAAAATCCTTCTTCTGTATCTTATTTTTTTTTTTCCTTTTAATTTGCCTAACATTTTTGTAAATCAATTTACACATCTGACATAAAGAATTTCCATGCTAACAAACTCAACAATTTAACTGCATTGTGTGAAAAAAATACTCCCTTTTGCTTGTGTTTACCTAAACAATTTCTGTTTGTCTTCTAGCTGTTAGATTTTGGGAAATAATAAATAATTATTTTCCATTCATGTTCTGTACAAAATTAATTAGATGTACAGGTCTCAGTCCTGTTTCTTCTTAAGTTTGTCTCTTATTTTTGAGAAGACCTATTCTGTTTATCTCCCCTTGTGGGGAAATAATTCTGTATCTTTGAACAATCTAACATTCATCTGCACTTCTTCAGATTGATTATTATTTGTAGTGTTCAAATCCATTAAAAATCCAAGTGGGTCAATGAGCTATCTATGTCAGAATTATGTTTTACATTTTATTCTCTTTTCCTTTCCTAACAATTATTAATATCTTATTCCTTCTTTTGACCACTGCCCTAACAAAACTGGTATTTTGCAAGAACTATTCATCATGACTCCAAGTTCTCTTTTCCATTCGGCAATAAATACCTCAGAGGTCACCTTTGCAAAAGCAGAGCTGCTTCTCATCACCTTGAACACAGTAACACAAAGCATTGCCTGCCATTGCATTGCCAAGCCTTTAAGTAGCATGAGTTCCTTTTTTAACTGTTCATTATCTATTTTAGTATTAACTAATTTTTTTATCATCCCCAATTCATAACTTCACACAATTAGTTCCAAATTATTAATTTTGAGCAGCATAGGTCTCAGCACAATTCCTATTGGAAATATACAGGTATATTGTCAAAGCAGCCCAGGAGAGAACCTTCTCTCTCATTCCCTGGCACTTAATTCCTTTAAAGTACTCAATGAATAACACTGAAATTAACTATTTTGGAAAACAAGACACATCACACTGATTGAACCATCCCTGGCCACACACTTACTAGTTTTCTTTCAGAGAACTGCAACAGGTTTGTGATACACATTCCTTTCTAAAAAAAAAAAGATTGCTGCCTTTTTTTTTTTTTTTTTTTTTTTTTTTTTTACTTATTGTACCTATCAATATTATACTTATCCAAATTTCTATAGTTTTGGGGTTTTTTCCATAGCTTATACCTATGTGCCTGGAGTGGTGATCAGACCTACTGGCCCATAGTTCCAGGAGCTTTCTTGATGTCATAATGGCTGCCACCACCTTCTCTGAGGTTAAGCCACCCGCCCTATGCCCTACAGCTACGACTTTACTGTAGGAAGTTTAGAAATTTCGTATTTCAGTTTGATCTGACTTCTTTGGAGAACAGTGTTTGTTCCTGACAATTTGTCACTACTGATTTTTTGATCTGTTTGAAAACTCCTTCACCCGTATTCCAACACTAGACAGCTCCCCCAAATCCTTCCCTGTAAAGAAAGGTTCTGATGTGGAAATCTTCTTAAATTCTTCTAAGATGCCTAAAATTTGTGTCGCTCTACTCCTGTGGCCTTGCCTTACTTGAGCTCTCCTTTTACTTGTTCAAGATTCATTGTTTCTATGTGCTCTTCAATGACCTCCTGTTTCCAGCATGTATGAAAGTGTTTTTATTAATACTTCCAAGCCCTTACCAGGTTATTCCTCAGCACCTTTTTAGTCCTCCTTCATCAATGCTTTTCATTTAACATACTTCCCATTTAACATATTTTCTTGTCTCCTTCATTTGGACATGACTTCTACTTTTTGTGAACTATTTATTTAAAATTCTCCTCTCCACACATCTCCTTAGAAATGGCAACCTCTTCATAATCCTTTTAAAGTAATTTTGATAGTTGGTATATACATACTTGGAACACTTAAGATGTCTGTAAGCAGTCTTCTTGTTGAATGAAAGTCACTTCACCCTATTGACCCTTCCTTTTAACCTCACTGGTATGTTGTACCTACTTACGACCTCAAATATAACTGGGAAGAAATTACAGTGAAGTAGAAGAACAAGAATGATTCAGTAGGACGTCTTTGCCCTGTACCACTATATGACTGTATGAATTTTATATATGCTCTTTTTATATAAGAGAATTTGAGGTTCCTTTTCCCAAGAACAAATGAAATGCTCTTTGCTCTAGAATCATGCATTCATGTACAGACTCAATGACACATGACTGTGTACTACTGGGCTTTAAACACTGGTTGACTAGCTTCCATTAAATGAGTCTGTGGCATCAGATTCAACTTCTCATAAACACTATTACTCAGTTCAAGTACATATTTTTGAGGATTTCAGAGAAAAGACTCCAGAGACTATATTTAAATTTATCCTTCAACAGCTTTAGGCAAACAGGTAAAGCAGTGTGGGCCAACCTGCAATTCTTCTAGCCATGATCAAATTTTTATTTGCATGTAGAATACTATTTCAGAGGCCATTTATTCATCACCACCTTTAATTAATACCTTTAATTTCATTAAGATATCTATATTCTAAACAAGTATTTTTTTTGTCAATACTGTTACTCACTGCTTTTCTGTATTAATCAAATATTTGTATCATCATTCACCTAAAAAAACCTGGGTCAATAACCACTTTACAAGAAAACTAATTTAGTGGCTCTGGGCTTTTTGCTGTTACTGAAAGAGCCTGACTTCATTAATTTTTTGGTTGGAATTTTGCTTCCAGAAATACCTGTGAGGATTATTTCAGAGGTTCATTTCCTAGTTCTTAGGTGTTTAATTGTCTAATTTGTAGATGTGACTGGGTAGTTAGTGTTCTAAGTACTATAAATGGCAACCACAAATATTTCCTGAGGTGAATTTGTAGGCAAAAAAAGGAAGGTCATTTTTCAAAACCATACTAGAAATGTATTTTTAATTGTAGTTAAAAGCATCCTCAGTAGTTCTAAAATACACCTAGAGGTGTCATGCCCAAAGTGGCAAAGGCTAGGCTCATAATTGTAAGACATTGGCTATGTTTAGTGAAGCTGTAAATGTTATGTGGTGACAGGTACTACTTTAGGCTCAGCCTTTTCAAACTTAAGTTACTACGGACTGAAAAAAACAGCTGGGCAAATGCACCTAGGATCTGTTTGCCTATTTGTACGTCACTGCATGGTGTCTTTTGTGTGTATACCCATGTAATAAAAGAGCAGGTTCTGCTTCTTCTAACTACACAAGGTTAGAAGACAGTCTGAGACAAATGCTACTCTGAGATACTCTCTTTCAACTTCTGGTAATTTCAATAGCATCACAGGTTCTGGTCTATCATCCTCAGGTCATTATCTTCTGTAGATTAAAAGAACTAAAGGCAAAGAGCATGCAAGTTAGACATATATAGTCAAAAATCTCAGCTATATAGACATATATAGTCTGATACAGTCTTCCTTCTATAGGATATTTGGGCTGCACACAGCACTGACATCAAGACTCCTAAAAAGATGACATCTGATTATTGAAACTGACTAGTAACCCTGCTGGCAGCACCTACTACAATTCTGCTAGATCACAGTGTTGCTGTTCTTCAGTTTTCTGGTGACCTATCCCAACCTATACAAAAATCCCAGAACAACAAAACCAACACTATTTTTAAATAGTGAGTGCACCCTGCTGGAATCCTCAATTAGTATAAAATGTAATACCTCGTCGGAGTTATTGCGGCTTGCTGCAACTAAGAAATCTTATGAAAATCCTTCTCCACCTCCACTCACTTACAGCCTGGCTTCTGCCAGTAGAACTTAGCACCTTTGCATAAAAGAAGGTCAGAGTAACATGGACCTTTAGATTCTCTTAAACACTAAACTGTGTCTATAAAATCTTTCCATGGGAATAAAAATCCACAATAGACAAAAGGCATTTTGCCTGGTTTTGTCTTGGATAGTAATGAAAGGAAATTACAAAATCAGCACTTGAATACAGAGGCAAAGCTTTCTTTAACTTCTATTTCTTTAACTTCTATTTCTTTAACACAAAGTCCCATCTGTGGAATGCTGGAACTGGGAAACTGAAAGTCTGAATCAATGTAAAGCACTTAATTGTCATTAGATGTGAAAGTGAAGGGTATCTCTACTATATTTCCTGTCCTGGAACCTTAAATGGAACATATGGGTGGAGAGCCTGAATGTGAAAATACAGATAACAGTTCTCTTTCAGAAAAGACCATGAAGAGTAACTTACTAATCAAATGATGGTGGAAATTCACAGCACACCAGATATGGACAAGGAATATCAGAGTTTTAGCAACTGCTGATTAGTTACAGAGACCTAAACTTGCTTAAAATTGTTGCTTATCTGGTACCCATTAGGGTTAAACACATTATAAACAATCAACCCATCTCTACAGAAAGGGAAGGAAACAAAGACAAATTGGAAAACAGTATCTGGACTCTTAGTCAGCCTTTCCAGTTGATATTATTAAGAGAGAAGTATGTTGCACTGTTGAGTACCTAAGATAGGAATGCCATATAAATACTCCTTGAGTGATACTAGTGTGTGGTTTGCTGGGTGACGATGCTAGAACAAGTTCTGAGTTATTTCCTTTACCCCTTAACCATGGACACTAACAGCAGAAATATTCTGTCTCATTGCTCTTATATAGAGCTCTCCTCCTACACCAACAAATTAGTCAGAAGACAGGTCAGTGGGCAAAACACACTCATGACTACTTCCTCTGCTTCAGAGACACTTGCCAAATTGTAGTGGCAAAAGTTCTGCATTTGCCTTTCGGGCTGAGTGGTCAGAGACTCTGGAAACACGCCCATGTGCAGTGGGACAGTTCTGACCACACTGAGCTCCTGATTAGGCTGTGAGCATTGTCTTCAGGACTGCTCAGTACAGCTTCCCACATGAATAATATCTTCAACAGTAGATAGCTTCACTGAATCTCCATCTAAATACACAAGTATAAACTCAAGAATTCTGTGAGTTGATACTCACAAACTATGAGGTTTCCTCTAAAGTTTTGCCTTTTTACGCTACTCAAACTGTTATTTAATCTGTGTCCCTCCTTTGAGCTTCCCTCCCTACTTCTGCTTCCTTAGTATCACAGAACCACAAGAGTCTGGACTGTGAAATACTCCTCACCTCATCTAGTCCCCTGATTGCAGGAAAGCCCACTGACTTTCTACTACATTTTCGTATAATGCAATGTAGTATCCTGCTTTTTTTTATCCCTTCTGGCTTTGTTCCACTTTTCCTTTATTTTATGTTGTACAGTAGATTACAGCCTATCTTTCTTTCCATTTGTCTTTAATGTCTGTTTCCTCTTTCCTTTTCATCAGGTTTTTAACTGTCTAGACGGTACAACTCCCTCTTTATCTGTCCTTTCAGCCTCTCTTGCTCTGAAAGCATGTTGCTGTTTGCCCCTTTTCTTTTTGTGCATGTTCAGTCCCACAGTCCATGGACCTTCTGGAACTGTCCACAGTCACTGTCAGATGCTCTACCTCAATTGTTTCCAATTTCTGAGAAGAAACACGGGTCTAAAGAAAAGGCATAACAAGAGACTAGGTGTTGGGAAAAGCTTTTAAAAATACAAAGGTAAGGAAGACAGGGACAGGCCTCACAGGAACAGGAGGCTTTAAGCAGGAAAAAGCAGCATGCTTTCCTAGGGGGTAAATGTGTCTCACTGCTGAACTAGCTGAGACAGATAGAAATTCATTGCCAAAAAGAAAGTGATTCTACGGATCAGAAAAGAACAGAAGTATCAGAAAGAACATCATAGCCTTCTCACATTCTCTTTCCCCATAAACCTAAGAACAAGCTAAAGCAGGGAAATATGTGTGGACACCCATTATTTTGCTTAGGTTTCCATAAGCTAGGGCATCTTGCAACGCTTTATGTTTAGAAACTCTGAAATGTCCATTTTCTTTCAAAAGCATATAAGAATGTCACACTTCTGTCAGGATTGGCCCTCTGGGACATTAAGAACCTGAGAAAGAGTAAGGGTGACCAGTGGTTGCATGGGCCATCTGACTGCACATCTGTGAAAAGCCGCAGCTGTAACATCAGGAGAGACTGAGGCAGACCTTGAGACAGTGCTGTAGATGCTCTCCTAGACTGCCAAAGTGTGGGACTGCGTCTGCTGGGGTGTCAACACAGCAACCTGGCACATTCTAGGGCAGCAACTGAGATGAGTGGGTTGGATTCCACCAGAGCAACAAAAGGCAGTGGGGAAATGAAGCAGCTGATCTTGCTGCGATGACTCCTGATGACAGGAGCGGTGTATTAACAGGCATAGCTGAGCTTAAGTCCAATTTCCTCGCAGTTTGGTAGCTCTTCTTTAAGGGACTAAAGCAATTTGCTTTCCAGTACAACCCCTGGGAGGCCTAATACATTTTAGAAATACATTTTTAGAAATACTCTTAATATCCAAATTAAATTTTCTTTTGTTCAGTTTTTCCTATTACAACAACTTTATCTGTTAGTTTTTATTGGTCCTTGTTCATTTTTATATTAAATGTGCCAAAAGTGCTGGACCTCTGCTAACAGCTTTTATAGTATAAAGCAATAAGCATTTCAGATGCTTTTCTGCATATTGACTCTCAAGTTCTTGACGGGAAAAAACCTCCCAACTTTAATTACAAAAATCTTTGCATCATGAACTCCATTACTAACATCAATAAAATATCAATAGTAGCAAAAGCAAAAAAAACCCCGAAGCTAGTGTACTGAATAAATCATTGCATTACACAGGATATGGTATTATACAGGATACTTTACAAGAACATATTTTTCTACTATTTGCTACTTGTTTTAGAAAAAAAATCCTAAAGAAACAAACTAAACTCTATAGCCACATCAATTTCTACTACAATCCATCATTAATGATTTTCCTATGAAAGTGAATTTTCAGGCCTGCTTTTTAACATGTGCAAAATTCCTTCCTGGAGAAGAAAGCTGCAAAAATAACTGAAAAAGAACTACTGAAAAGCAACTACGTATCCTTGGGGATTTTCTGCATTGATTTTATGACTCATTACTACTAGTTCATCTATTCCTGTTGTTATACTCATTTTTATTACATAGAAGGAAAAAATTTTAAAGCCATAAAATTCAGTTACTGCTATGTGAAGAAGGTGATCTTAATTGCAACAAGCTAAGACAACTCAGCTTCTCCTCTCTGACCTACAAATGCCACTTAAAAATAGATGAAAAAAACACTTGGAAGTCTGCCTGGAGAGAAATGGTTTTCTTGTGAAAGACCTTGTCAAACATATTAAAATCAAGGTTTTGGACTTTAGCTGAACAAACAGCTTTTATTGCTTAGCTCTGCTAACTGCATTCTAGTACTTAAGGACACATTTAAGGTAGTAATAGCAAACTGACTACTTTACATCAGCACCTCATGACTATTCAAAAATCTCCACTGACCACCACAGAAGGCAATGTTAATAAAGGTCAAAATTACCATCTATCTACATAATCTCCTGTAAGAACTGTGCTGTAAAGGATCAACCAGCCTAATTGTTTAATGTATTTGCAAAAATCTGATTAACCCACACTAAAGTCAGAGAAAACTCTTCCACAGATTTTAAATACTTGATTCAAGCCTGAGAGATGAAGGTACAAGGGTTCTTTATCAAATATTTTAGTTTGATATTAAATTATTTCCATTCCTTTCAAGAGTACATTAGCTGACTTATTAAATCGACTAGTTACTCATTTCAAATTACTTCCTCAGTTTGTGGTACTAGGAAATGACTCTTTAACAAATATTCTTGTATCATTGCTCATTCACTCGGTAAGATAAGTTCATGCCTTTTAAAACAGCATATCAACTTGCAACTTTTAAAATAAAAACTGAGGCAGCAATTAGCACTGTAAGCATGCAAATAAGTGAAAGACAGGATTGTTCAATTCTGATTATATACCTAACCTTAACTCTTTTCACTAACCCTGCCAAACATTTACTTTTCATATTTATTTTGTAAAGTGCTACATTATCATTATTTTCCTGAAGGAGATTAGTTGCTGCTCAACTTCTTTTTCCCAAGCACTTCAAGAAAACCAGTGCACATCAGTGAACTACATGGAAAAGTCACAGGGAGCTGAATGCCACATGTAGGGCATGCCATATTAAATGCAGTCCAAGCTGCATACACAGAGAGTGAGATTGTTTGCCAGATCATTAAACACGGCTCTTGGTGCATTCGATACACTTTTTATATTTTGCACATAGCACTCCGTATTATTTATTCCATAATTTCAGGATTTGTATCACATCATTTTCTATTTAGAAAGACAACATTTTGGTGTCTAAGAATGCAGAAGTAATTATTGATCAATGCTGCTGGGTATTACGTAGGACTTCAGGAGCAAGATGGACTCCTTTTTTTGCCAAGAAACATGAAATTAAATAACTTTGCTATCACTGGGTACAAAACAATGATGCCTTCCTCACAACCTGCAAGTTGAACTTGACCCACGGACAACTCAGTCTCCAGGCCTGAGCACGCTCCCCACACAGTCAGGCATCAACAAGAGCTACCACAGTGACTCCAGACAAAACATAATCCATCAGATGAAATGAAGTCAGAAGGTTGGCCATCTCTCTTTAAATGATATCCTGGTACACATTCTGGATTCAAAGACAAGCTATCTAAGGATAAAGTAAAAATCTCGGTTAAAGAAGAGAAAAAGAAAAAATGACAACTAAACACAGAAAAAACCCCAAATTATTTCACTGGGGAGGTTAACATTTTGTCCCCACTAACGTCTGCCACAGCTATAATGAAAAGTAACTTATTTAAAAAAAAAAATGCTTTTACTATTAGGGGCCACTACTGCAGTGTCTCTACAGGAAAGGTCTGTGTTGTGAGGAACGAATTCTGGTTGTGAGGAAAGGGACATGAGGAGGAGACAAAGTTGACTGATCTTAACAAAGTGTTTGCATATTTTTCCAGCTTTGAGAAATAGCATATGTTGGGGGTTTGAGTTGTTTGTTGGGGACTTTTTTCCAAGTGTAACCTCAATTTTCAGTCTCTCAGGCTTAAAAACATTAGAATTGGAAATTTTTAACAGCAATATTTTTTTCTATATTATTTAGTATTTTATATTTGTATACGATTTAATAAAATTTAATTTTATGCACAATTTAATATTTTCTATTTCTGTTATATTAATGTTTTCTATTCTCTATATTAAAAGGTATTTGCCTTGGAACTTCTTTGATTTGAAAATATGCATGTCTGTCTGAGTGCATACGTATGTAGAAAAATTGCTCCAATACAGGCACTTCAAAGGACCTCACAAACCTCATACAGGTTGATCTGTTCTTTCTCATATGGCATCCAATTCACACAAAGGGTATCTCTTTTTGACTTCTCATTCAATATTTCATTCTGACCAAATCAGATCTGACTGATCCTTACATGACTCCTCACCACAGCCACTCACAGCCTCCTGACTTCTTCAAAGAAACAAAGGCATTATTCAGCTGTTACAAAAAGACTGCAGGCCCTTAAGTATTTTTGTACGTTATATAAATATACTACAATGCGTTCATCAGCCATGGTTGTTTTACATATGTAACATCTGAAGAGTATTTAGCTGAATGAAGACTAAAATGCCATAAGAATCCCATTAGTCTCTGGGAGTTCTCTTCACCGAGGCTAATGGAATAAAATACTCATTTAAGAAAGAGAAGCAGCTAAGGAGAGGCTAAAAAAAAAATCAAGCCCAGAACATGAGACTAATCTCAGGTTTTTTTAATGTTTAAACCTCCTACAAACTTGTTTGTCTCCAATCCTAGCTCCACAAGCTTCAGGAAATTCAGTTTCTTTCTTAGCGGAGATGTTCTGGTGCTCAAAATTAAATAGAAGCTACTTACTTGGAGGCTGTGAGTTAAGTACTCCCAGCTGTGGGAAGCCCCGATGTGCAGCACAGCTGCAGTGGAGGTGGGAGTTTGAAAGATTCCAGCCTACTGCCACTCATCTCTGCCATTTGCATTAAGATGTTTCACATTGTTGCTGGTGTAATCATTCCAGGTACAGTTACTGTGAAACTGAGACTAAAATAACTACCAACATCACGGTTTAGTGCGTATAAAGGTGAATGACTTCACAACAACTGCAACAGGATTTCAGAGTGCTTCAGGACCAGGAATGTGAGTGTGTTTGCATTTATCCATTGACAATCACAGATTTTCTAGGTACCTGATAAATACAACAGATCTTCTTATTATCCTCTTTGTCCTTTCTGGCATGCAAAAGCCTCAGCGGATACCATCTGTTGGTGTCTGCACATTTCCTCACAAAGCTAAAGGATTTTCTATTTTATCTACACAGCCAAGGGAATGCAGTGTCTACTAGGGTAAATATTTCTAGGAGTACTATTCCCATATATCAGGTTTACTTAGCTGAAAGAGGATTGGAAAGAAAGGTTTACAGCAACCTGCAGCAGGCTGGAAGACAGGGCCCAGGAGACAAAAGGGAAAACATGAGAGGCGACAGGGGAAAGAAGAACAAAACAAGAACCTTACAACTAGTCTTCTCATTTCTTCATGGCATGGCTTTATATTCGGACCACAGAGGTAGCTCAAGGGATGGCAGATCACCTCTCATCTTGACTCATTAGTCATTAAGGAAAAGTGATTAATCACCTCAATCTGTCCTAGTTACCTGAATATCACTCACACAAACCTAAAACAGTACATGTCCCTGAAAAGATGTTGGCATCACTGCAACATCCCTAAAAGCTACTTCTGCCTCATGTGTTTACTTTTATACAAACTTAATTTTCAAGCACCTGAAGAAACTGTACTGCAGACAAAGTTACCAAAAATGTCTTAATTTTCAAAAGGGAAAAGGTATCATCTTGACAAACAGTTGTAAAGGCTACATAGAAATATGATTAAAATGATGTGCATAATACACCCCACTCCCCAGAAGGACTGTTCTACCTCTTCTCATCAAAGAGAGCAAACTTATCCAGGTCATTTCCTCAGGGTGGATAAATCAAGAGTCAGCAGCCCCTCCCAAACTGTCCTGCTGCTCAGGAAAAGCCCAATGCATTTGTAGTTCTTACTCTAATGCTAGTTATGACAAGACTCTGCTGTCTTGGGAGCAGCAAACAGAAAATTCCTGTAAGAAACCTAATGCACATGACTCCAGTAACAGGCCATGGCTGGGCACAGAGGATATAATTATTAAAACTCCAGGAAGCAGAGAGTCCCTGTCCAAACTCTGAAATGTTAGGGGGAAAAAAAGACAAATCCTAGGGGAAGTATGCCAGAGAAACTAAGAAATAGTACCTTTGGGAAATTAAAAGGGAAAGGAAATTTGGAAAGTATTTAGAGTTTCAGAACAAGTGGCCCACACAGAAAGCCCTCCTGTTGTTATCAGAAGAGGGAAACAAGTAAGACAACGATGCCTGAGGAACACAAACAGAATTAAATAAGCAAGACCTAATGTAACTTTATTAAATGCCACGCCAATAAACATGAGTCCTGTCTCAAGGTCTGATATGGGAAGAAGCTGAAGAAAAGCACGGGAAGAGGAAAGCATTTGCTGCCCATTTAATGAAATCTTCACAAACCTTTCCAGGTGCTTTCTGATAAACACACCCAGGCATGGGGTAGGGGGAGATCAACACAGGGAGATGAAGTGGTTGAAGGGTGACAGGTACCCATCTGAAGTGAGCTGGGGCCATGAACTCTGCAGAGAGTCTTGAACCAAGGCCAAAGCATGGACATGGACAGGCTTCCATCTCTGTCAGCAGCCAGGAAGAAGTGTAAGAAACAAGCTCCTAAAGCTGCTGTGATATATAAGCTTTCCCAGAAAGCTGTCCAAGGAAGAACAAGGACTACAGGGATACGAACACAAAAGGACGGCCACAGGAACTACTTGGTTGTTATGGACTCAGTCCAGCATCTCGTTTCTTGTTTAAACTAACAATTCCAATGTACAGAGGAGGAATTAAAAATCTATCTGCTTGGTGGGGACATAAGGCAGACATTCCTGAACGCTGAGGACTGTCATGACTCCTTCAAATGGGGTTATGAGCCCCACTAAGCAGCAGAAGTGAACTGTAAACCCAAAAGTGAAGTTGGAGGTAGGAAACATCATCAAAAAGATCTGGGAACTTCTGGCAACAAAGGCAAGATTACTGCTGGTAGAATTTCTCTGCCGTGTCCCTTCATTCCAACAGTGAATGTGATGAAGTTCATCAGAAATGTCTGCTGCTGATAATCTGAGGAAGCTTTTGCAAGAAACTCATCATGGTTGTCGCCCACACATGGATCACACTCACAACGGAGTTCCTGAGGATTCAATAGTACCTTTTTCAATAATAGTTACACCTTGGGGGGTTGTGTTGTTTTGAAACAACACAAAAGTCAGGAGGTAACTTCATTCTGACAAACACTGCAGCTTTAAATAGCAACTTCAGCATTTCCAGCAGAGAATAATTTCTTGCAGATTCATGTATTCTTATGGCCTTCAAACAATACTACAGCCTCATAGGAAATCCTAACAACTGTTCAGCTTGAATCACCTCTGTTGGTATTGCACATCATCTGTTTGGGGATTTTTACCAAACCTTCTCATTCTTTATTAATAGAGTCATTTGCCTGAAACCTGTTTCTTAGGAGTTTGTCTGTTCACTCTGCACCTGCAATCATAACCTTTGTTTAAACTAACCTTTGTTTTCAACCTCACAACTAGTTGCTGTGGAAATCATTATGATGTCACAAAAAACAAGGGTTAGTAAAACTGCAAGTAGGAAATAAACAGGTTGAACAGCTGAACTGTTAAAAAAGTTTTACTCCAACTATTCATTGAAATAAAAAAAAAAGGAAAACAAAAACTTTCCTCCAAACCTGATCTACGACATATGTTTATACAGTGCTGACATGGACCAGGACAGAAGAATTTTCCTTCAAGACTTTTGGTCCAGTAGCAATGTTCAAGAAAATCTACTGGCTGTGAATATATTTGCTGCATCTTGCTAAGATACTTCTAGAACACACGACCTTACTTTCAAACTACTGCGAACCTTATGCTTCTCTCTCATTCTAAAAAAAAGAACAAAATAACTGTTCTGTGGCTAATTTGTGGATGGACAATTTTTTTTCCCCTGGAAAGTAATGCATTTGGCATAGTGGTAAAAATAGCTCCTTGGTGGACTTCAGATCAAACAAACTAAAACCTGCTCCTCATGGCGCCTACCTGCTGCAACATCCATCAGAGCAACTGCTCTCATGCATCATTGCCACGAGATACCCTAATGCTCAGACTGGTGAACTCTCTCCCTTTGGCAGGTGACAGGGCATGAATGAGGCTTGCCAGCTGCAAGGTCAGCGTGGCAGTACAGGCATAAGCTTGCAGCTGAAGCTTTTGCCTGATGGGGTCTGAGCGAAGACCTTTCCCATGAGCTCACTGACCACTGCAACCTCTCTCTCCCAGTCTGGCAGCAGCCACCTGAAGCAGTGGAATGGCAAAATAAGAGATGGATAACTTAGGCACTCACCCTACACTGAAAAACTCATAATATCACCACATAGGACACAACTGAGCTGACAGCTGGTGAGATTAGATTCAGTCCAAGAACCTAGGAGTGAATATTTCCCACTGCTCCAAGTCTTACAGAGTCTTAGGCTCTTTATTCATTCTTTTTGCCTGTCTTCTACTCTTTACTGTAAGACTTTCTCAAAGATTACCTGAAATTTCTCACATTCTCATTTTTGTCTTGGACTAGATGTTTATTTTGTTAGATAGCTCCCAAATAAATCCAGTCAGACTCCTTTTTTAATTAAATAAATGCTCTTTTCAATTTTTCAACTGCCTTATCATGTTCAAATTATTCAAAATGAGAACTTTTTCAAAGTTTTTATCCATGACATTTATGTAGCCCTGAATAAGGAGAGCAGGTAAGCTAAGTATTCAAACATTGACCCAGAGAAGACAAACAGAGAATGGAAGCAGCTATGTTCACCCCTGCTTCTATACTTGTGAGAAGTGTCTGGAATGCTCACACCACAAAAGTGCAAAGAAAGGAAGGAATTCCTACCCCCTCTTTTTTTTTTTTTTTGTTTTAAGGTCACCAAAAACTTTTCTGATAACTAACAAGCCAACAAAAATCAGGAAGATAAATAAATCACTAGAGTTCTGCCTCCCAGTTATGATTACACTCAACATAATGGCTTTTGGGGATGTGAAGGAAGGTGTGCAGAGCTTTGAAATGCACAAAGCTTGCTCTGGGACATTACTTAATTACTATTCAAAATTTTAATCATGAAAAAAAAACTACAATGATTTATAATTATGCAAAAATATCATGATGACTCTAACTTCTCCCTTAAATACCTTTCTTAGTGATTTAGCACAACAGAATTAACAACCTCTTTCTTGGAAACCAGTGGCTTCTGGTTTGCCTACAGAGGTTCTGAGACCTTCTACTTTCTGAAATGAGCAATGAAAGATATAAAGTAGCTTTCTGCTTGGAGCAAAATTATTATTAAGGATATAATTTTGAAACGTTTCTATGCTCATGTGTGAACTTCAGTTATAACATAATTTCTCTTTGTTGTTCTCTGTGCAGTGGATATTGTCTTTACCTAAGGAATTTGTTCTAGTTGAAACAAAAAGTACAATGTACAAAACCTTCTCCCTCAAGATATACTGCAGATTAAAGGGCAAATTCTTTCCCTTACTCAAAATCATAATCAGTGGCTTTTTGTCAGCATAACTAAAAAAGGGTTTCCAATTTATATATCACCATTTACAAGTCCTTGGAGACAAAAATCCTGACTTCAACCAAGTAAGTTGGAGCCTCGCTATTGGATTCACTTCAATGGAGTCACTCCTTTACACGGACTCACCTTTAAAAGAATTTGTTTCAGTGGTAATACACCATTTATATGTGCCTACCTATGAACACAACTGAGTATATCCTTAATGAAAGTTATACACATGGAAAAACCAAGATAATTCAGGAATTTCCAAAACCACATCTTTGTGTATCTTTGAAAAATTTGCTGAAGGTTACAGTACAGAGGTGTCCATATCCCACTTTTCAAACAGTCCACAGAAATGATTAAAAAAAAAATCTACTTTTAAGAAGAATTACTGTTTATATGGCATACAAGTTTCCTTTATGAATAAAAAAACTTCAATAAAAATCTTCTCTCTGTATCTCTGTACAAGTCTACTCCACCTGTTACTCCTGCAGTGACTGCTCAAAACTTACTGACATTAATAACAAATTTATCATATTCACAGATCGATTCAAATACTATTCTTGTTATGTGAGAGTCACCATTAAGTTTCTGTTGAACATGTATAGATCTTCTTCCTCAAACTACCTCGGTTTTGTGCAAACATGGCTACTTGCACAATTTATAGAGCATGTAATGAAGCAGCAGACACACTAATGTCATGTGTCACCGGCAGACCATTTGTCTGTCTACCTATCCTGATCACACTTACTTGTAAAGCTTGACAAAACAATTGCTTGAATGGTTATTCCTGACCTGAATGGGAAGTTTGCAGAAGTACCTTGAAAACTGCGTACACCTCTGACTTCTCTGAATAGCTTATGAATGTTAATGAATGTTAACGAATGAAAGAGCACATGCCACGTCAGAGAAAGCCTTGTTTCCTCTACATTTTTAATACTGTGATCCCAGTACTGTATATACTTTGTCAATTGTGTTAGTTGTTTTTTTCAAGAACCAAACAGACAATTGTACATGGAAGGAGAGTTCCCAAGCAGATTTCTCAAGGCGTTTAGTATCATTAACAGGAAACAATGCAGCAGGAGCAGCCAGAGCCTGAATGGGTTCTGTGTGAACACTAAGGAAACCCCAAGAACACAGTAACACAATGCAACTTTGATAAGATTGTAACAGTGAAGCTCACATATGTGTTTGTATTACATCTTGGAAAAGGCTCCAATTGCTCTCTATTAAGATAATTGATATAACAGTCAAAAAGGATTAGGGTAATATATTAGGTAAAGACATGATTTCTGTGGTATAGAGGGACTACCAGTCTGTTTTTAAGCTCTCAGCAGTTACTCTGAACAGACAGGATGTAAAAACCCTACATTGTGCCAATTCACTGACAGTCTCAGAAGCTCCAAAACAGAGACTGCCACTATTGGCCAATCACTTTAAATCAAAACAAACTCATTTCTGCAGACCAGACACCATTCCCTGATACTAATACAGATACACAAGTAGTACATTACAAAAAATTTAATTTATCAGTACTATTATTTAAATGATCATAAGTAACACCAAAGTCTAACCCTGCAGTTCCACAGTTCTGCAGCTGTCAGGATTGACAGACTTGAATAAAACAAACTGAAAGTAGACAGTTTAAAGAAGTAAAAAGAAAAAGCAGAATAAAGACATACATATTCATTACTAATCTCCTGAAACCGCTATGGAAACAGCAAATATACAGATATATAACTGAACTGCCAATAAACCCCCCAAAACTCTACAATACTTGCAATAATAACAGAGAGCACAATTTGAACTGGTAGAAGACAGAATTAAAATCACATGCAAATAGATTGCAGCAAGCTGTTGCCAACAAAATCCTAGCATCCATGCTATAAAACACACAAATAACGTCTTATGTGTGTGGAGATTTCACCAGCACAAGCTTTGATCCATCTATTCCCTGTAACTGTCTATCTCTGGACGTTTCTCAGTTGCCTAGTATTTTCTTACTTAACCTTCAAGCCCTCTGCAAACTGAAGTTTAATTAGCTGAACATGCTCAAAAGTATTAGTCTCAGGTAGAAAGCCTTACCTTCTCACTCAAATGTAATTGCATTTCAAGTTTCAATTGACAGCCACCCAAAATCTAGCTCCATCCCTGGAGAAACCTTCAGAGCTACATAAGGCCAGGACAGAGCACAGCACTGTTCATAGCGTTCATGTGCAACCTGGCCATAAGCATCTCTGAGCAGGACTGCTCACAGGGGGTATGTCTATTAGTAAACATGATGAAGATTTAAATCCACACCTCCTATACAAGTGTCCTAATCACAAACTCCTGAGTCTTCCTGGATGAGAAGCATTCTCCAGCCATTCTCTTGAAGCTGAAATGCAATGCAGAGAAGCAGCTCCAACATAAAAACAAGAAAGTGGTATCTTTTGAGCACTAGTTAAGGTCAGTTTTCAAATTGAGACAGAAGTGAGTTCCAGGCTATCTTCTCCAGCGTCTGCATTTTAAATCACACAAAAAGCAGCCCCGGAGATGTCATCTCAGATCTTTATATGCACAGGTTTCCTCTTGTTTTTTTCATCTCCCATGTGGTTCCACTACTTTTAACTGCATTGTTGACTACAAGCCCTGGGTCTAACGAGTTGTCAACCCAGACCAGCTCATGGCACATCACTTCTCTCGGCACACAGGTTCAGCCCCAGCTGAGTAGCATCTATGGTCTCTCAGTGCTTCACCTATTATCCTATTATACTAAAGATGGACTGACAGTCCTCCTCCACAAAGTGTCCATCCTTATGATAGGGCTAAGCAAATTGGTCCCGAGTAGCATGAGAGGAAGTGATACATTTCTGTTTCCCCATACACAGAGTGGAGGGGTGGATGTGTTAATTCCATGTAAACCCAGTGGACCACCTGGTAGAGAGGAGGAAGCACATAATCTAAGGGAATGGATCCTTCTCTGCAGTCCTTATAAGGCACCTATGTCAAGCACTGATTGTATAAAAACTAAGTAAGAATGAGTTTTGTCCCACAGATTATATCACGCATCCTCTTCCATGACAGGCTCCTAAAATCCTAGTGAGGCAGGCTGTAACTTGGGTGTAATGGATTTCCCACAATGTCAGGCTACGAAAGAAAAGGGATGAAATCCAGAGATATGTGTGTTTGGGAAAAAAAACCACCTTCTCCTCCTGTCAGCACAGGTTGGTCAGTGGCTGCCCTTGTGGGGCAGTAAGATTTCCTTTTTAAAATGAAATCACTGCAGCATCAAAACAACCGAGAAGAAGTCGAAGAAGGAAATCATATCCCACCAACAGCCTCCAGTAACAGCAAGGCTGATTAGCATCTTCTGTGCAACCAGAACCATTTTGAACAGTGAGCAGTAAAAGAATGCAAAACAAACAGTGATATCAGCATTATCAGCCTCTACTCCACAATTACTTACTTCTCAACATAGGCTTTATCATTCAGCCTGTCATCTTCCCAGGCTGTCCTGGTTTCAGTTGCAGGGTTCCCCCAAGACTGAAAATATCTGGATTCTCTTGGATCTGAAAAGATCTTGTCACTACTGCAGCTTTAAATCATTAAACTGCATATCCCAATCTGACTATTTAAGCAATGCAGCTTATGAAGTCACAATTTTCAAATATTAGGGTCTTGTCCCTCTATTTTATTTTGGTTTTCTTTTGCAGTCTGATGAATATCTCACATAGGCCTTGGGACAGAAGAACAGGTATACTTGTAAATGCTATTGTAAACTATGCTTCATTTGTATTTTAAACTGGAACTAGCAAAAAAGAAATTCAAAACAGTACAGCCAAAAAAAGGTTTTTTTCCTCACTCAATGTTGTGCGCTATAGAATTAGAAGACAACTCCTGGTGAGGATATTTTGCAGCTATTTACTGAACGAAGCCCATTTTCTTGCTGAGAATCTAGCCTCATACCTAAAATGTAATACTGAACTGTAATTTGAAGTGAGGCTTAGTCCTAGGATTAAGGAAGAAGAAATAACAATACTTGCACTTAAAGCATATAATTACTTTCATTCAAACACCTGAAAGTACTCTCCAAATATTAATTATCACAGTACTAGCCTCCCCCCAACCCTTCTAAGAGAGGATCAACTGTGCATTCCTCTGGTATCCACATCACCTGTTTGGGTCTGTAAAGAATGCAGAACAAAGCCAAAAGTATTACCCCTCTAATTATTATGGTAACTCTTAATCGATGGGAGTAAATTCACCCACACAGGGACAAAAATTTGATATTTTCCTGTAAGCTACTGCACTACAGGGGCCTGCAGTATAATGCAGAATTAAATTAAATTGCATTAAATAAGATGTACAATTCGTCAGAAATTATAAGGAAACCTAGTAGTCTTGACTCTGAATCTTCTGTCCTGTATTACATGTTAAATCATAGGTTTTCATTCCCTCTGCAGCACTACATTTTAAGAGCACAGGGAACAGAAATACCATCTGTGGATGAGGTGACTTGGAATGGCCCTGTCCGGCAACTATAGCTCAGGTCAGCTAATGCTGAATAGAAAAGTAACCATATTTAAAATATTCAAGGAACCAAGCACCTTGGCTTTGTGACTACGTTTATAATTTAATTGATTGGTATTGGACTTCTGTGTAATCAAGGTACAAAGAAGAGAGAATACCATCAATATGCATCAAATACCTTTCAGGCTTATATTTGGGATTGGTTCAAAACCCTCATGGTCCTAAATCTCTTCACTCTATCCTGTATACAGAATCATACAATCACAGAATTGTTTAGGTTAGGAAAAGACCTCTAAGATCATCAAGTCCAACCATTAATCCAGCACTGCCAAGTCAACCACTAAACCATGTCCTTAAAGCATCACATCTACACATCTTTCAAGTATCTCCAGGAAGGATATTAAATAGCTTACTCCTACCCCTCACTGCCCACCAGGTGGACTTATGCTACAGATGCCAAAATACTCACACCTGAGTTTACAGAAACAGGTAAAAAAAGCATATATGGGTTTAAGATACAGGATTGAAAAGTGTGTTTCCCTCCCTCCCTCATCCAACCTGTTCTCAAGCAAGCTTTACTGGAGGAGGATGGCCTTGAGCTGAAGGCATAGGGCAGGCTGCCAGGAAATCTGAGTTCTATTCCTGGCTCTCCCAGAGATTTCCTTGGGCAAGGCAATTAACCTTGTGGAGTACACTTTCAATGGAGGTGGGGCCCAGCTTCTCTTTTTGCATTCATAGCATTTCAATGGTGCAAATGGAATTGTAGGAGCAAGAATGAGTGCCTGTACTTTTCATAACCTGGTATGTTTTCTCTGTCAGGTATTCAGATGCACAATTGCCAATAACTACTAGTGAAAAAAACCCTAAGAATTCAAAAATCACAGATGCAAAAAAGCTTCCTGATGTTGCTGTGAACAGCCTCAGTGCTCAGTTTCCTCCTATGTAAAATGGGCAATGAGGCTTGTAAAGTCAAAGTATATAGCCAAACAGAAAACTAATTTTTAGAGTCCTTGAACATCTGTTATCTGAGATCATAAAAAGGAAATAGCTCAGAATTTCAGTTTGCCTTTCACTAGAGATGCTAGTGAAATGCTTTCTGCATTTTTTGCCTGCTAAAATTTCCTCTCTGGACCTCAAACAGAATAAAATATTTTCCTTTAAGGAGTCTGAAATGTCAGCTGAAGTAAAAATATTTTTTAGTTAAACTGGTATCTTTTAATATACGTTAACCGAAGTGGAACTGAACTAGAGAATGAGTGAAATATCCTTTTGGTAGTATAAATGTGTTTTAGAAAAGAAATATCATGGCTAAATTTTCTGTTGTAGTCTCCTTCAAATAAATGGTGCCACATCTATTTATACCAACAAGGAACAGGACTCTGAAATTCCAAGGAAGGACAACATTTCTTTAGACAAGCTTCTAAAGAAATGAAGACACGTACGTCTCTGAACACTGGTGAGACAGAACATATTTTTAGTGACCTTTTTAATGCATTTGGTGCAAGCATGTAAGATTTTTTTTTTCCTTTCCTAGAATGGTGAATAGAAAAAAACCCACAAAAGCAAACAAAAAATGGCAAAAAAAAGGAGCATCTGTTAGTCATAGGAGAAAAGTTCAACAACCAATGCTTTTGTCAAAATTTTCAGGTTTTGAGAGAAGATTTCTTTTACAGATCATCTCAACTGGAAAGTAAATTTATAGGTATAAAGCTTTTAAGGCTTTCAATTCATGTCCTTCATCCACTTCTTAAGTTTAGGAATTTTAAAGGAGAGAGGTCAATAGTCTGTTTTTCATAATTATAAAAGCCCCTTCAGGCTCTTTAGACAACTGAAACAACAAACCCTCTCAGGTGATTTTCTTGCCCACACAGATGTAAAACATGTTCAAGAAAGAAGGTATTTTATATTACCAAGTTACAAAATAGCATCTATGATCTTCACAAAGGAGCTAAGACAGTTTAGAAGATTAAATTAACAGCAACATATGCAAATTTTTATGACATGCTTCACACGAAGCAGTAACACCTCTTATATTGTGGTCAAAATTTGTAAAGACTCAAAGTAACTCAAAGCGACGTTATTCTTCCCCGTACAAGAAACCGAACTTTTATTTGTACTATCTTCTATAATTACAATTATAATTTCTATAATTACATAAATAGTAACTTTTTCATTCATCATCCAATACACGTGACTTCAGTTTTACCTCAATCATGGTTTGCTCCAAATTGACCAGGTAGTAACTAATTTAAACAAAAACGTGTTCTCATAACAACAGAATCTCTATCCTATCTTAGGGATGCACAGCTAAGCACCACATCAAAGGGGGGAATCTCTCTAGATAGGTTTTGCTATCTAGAAGTCATATATGTGCCATTTCATTTTCTAGGTTGTCTTCCATAATGTCAAAAGATTGCTATCTCCAGATGAGAATTCACTACAACTATAACAAAGCCGTCTTTAGGGTAGGATGAACTATCATCTCAGAACATCCTTCTCCCTCTCTACCACCTAGTGAAGAAGCCTGCATGACTTTAAGCACCTCCTAGACCATGACTTCATATAAGACAAAAATGACTGCAGTGCATGAGAAATAAGAAAAATTAGTTAAATGGCTTCACATCACAGAGTATGTCACTACCAGACATAAACTTGACTTAGAAAGTTGACTTTGGTATGCAAAGGCTCAATATGGTCAAGAAATATCGTCAAAACATTGATCACTTCTCTGAGGCAACAGGCTTCTCTTGATACGCATTTCTTCAAAACTCAGAAATTTTCAAAATCTTACAAGTTAATGAGTATTAGAAGTCCTTGCCCTGCCACAGGCCTTTTGGAACTGCTGGCATAGAAATATCTTGCCAATTCCATGTTTAAAGTTTGATATCTCATCTATGTCAAAATTGCACTGGGAAATAACCTGAAGAAAAATTTATTATAAAAAAGCATTTTTGTAATGATTTTTTAAATGTGGTTTGGCACTGCTTAAACTGACTTTCTGTATAAAGTGAAATTCTGCCCTCATTGAAAAAGAAAGCTTCAAAAATTACTATAATCATAGAATGGTTTGGGTTGGAAGAGACCTGTAAGATCATCTAGTTCCAACACCCCTGCCATGGTCACGGACACCCTTGACCAGACTAGGTTGCTCAGAGCCCCATCCAGCTTGGCCTTGAACACTCTCAGGGATAGGGCATCCACAGCTTCTCTGAGCAACCTGTTCCAGTGTCTCATAACCCCCACAGTAAAGAATTTCTTCCTAATACCTAACATAAACCCACCCTCTTCCAGTTGAACGGCATTCCCCCTTGACCTATTGCTACAGGCCCTTGTAAAAAGTCTATCTCCAGCTTTTTTGTAGCCCCCTTTAGGTACTGAAGGCTGCTCTAAGGTCTGCTCAAAGGCTTCTCTTCTCTAGGCTCTCAGCTTGTCTAGATGATTGTGACTGGATCAGATTAAGCCTCTGCTTAAGAAAATTAAGTTAATTTCTGATTATATTTTATCTTCTACCAACCGGAAATGTGCTATATATACAATCTACCAGAAAATAAAATTACTGAAAGAGAGAGAAATTTTCTGATCAAGTCACAGTTGCTACTTAGGCATCAGTGATGAGATGCACAAGTGGATACTTCACACACATCCTGCATATCACTGGTCAAGAAAGTCACTATCTTCTGCTGTCACAATCATGCAGATCCTATATCTTCATCTATCCGTCCTTTAAAACAGCTACATGGCATGGCATCAGCCATCTCTCCTCCTCACCCAAGTCCTGCTCAAGGCTATAAAAACTCTGAACTGTTCCTTGGAGGGTTGGAGCAATTGTGCTATGCCATGCAGAGAGCCTGTGGCTCAGTTTAAACAATGTGGAAATGCCCAAAAATTCTACCTAAAGACATAACACCAACACTGCAAATTAAAAACAAATACTCTTTTAAGCATCAACTTCAGAACTAGGTTTCAGGTTTCTCCATTAAACTGATGCCTGAGAGCACTAGAAGCCTATGAGATTTCCAGAGCTTTTAGACGTAGTTCTTTGGAACAAACAGCAAAGTAATTGATTACTTAGTCTCCCGATCTACTCATAAACCTTCAGCCCCTTGCTTTCAGTGAAATTACAGGCATACACAAATTAAATAAATAAAATAAAAAAACTCTGATGGCACTTTACAAAGGGCTATGTGAAGCCGTGAGCAAAACCGTTGCTGATTTCACAAGCAGCAGCATCAGACCTCAGTGGCAAACACCTGGCAGTGATGAAGTCAATGACAAACCCTCCACTGACTTTTGGGAATGTGAATCTCCATGGCTATGAATTTGACTTTATGCCTGTGCTACATAAAATAATTCTGCTAATAAAAACCAGATTGCTTCATAGCCTCTTTCAACCATCAAAGGCTATAGTCCACAATATGGACCACAGGAGATAAAAAGGCTGGTGCTGAGGACCTAAGTTCCACACTGTGCACCTTTCTAGAGGTTTTTATTTCACTCTAGCCTAGTTCTATGGGTTGAATGTCTACCAGACTGCACTTCTGCAGCACATCCTCCAATTTTGTTTCATTTGAAAGTAGTCCAGCCAACAAGCTCTGGGACTGCTACACAATGTATACAGTAAGTGGGGAAAATTAGGAGATGCATTTCCAAAGCACACTCATGACTTGACCTAACACACTAACGCAGATACATCCAAAGAGCCCAGAATATATTAGTGCAATAAAACATCTAAAATTAAGGAGTACCAAGGTCCCCATGAAGAGGGTTAATAGGTAACAGGACTCACAGCCTTCAGTGCATTTCACGTGTGCAGCAACCTACAGTGAAGATCAGTTTTAAAGCAGCAGGCACTGTGTTTCTTCCAAATATGTTCATTTCCCACCTACTTGACCTTGTTATCTTCAGGACTTTTATTCAATTAGCTCTCCACATTTAGAAGGCTTTTCTATGTAGTTAAATATTTTATTTTCAGAAGATTTTGTCGATCTTTACTATCTTTTCTATTGTCTTCTTTCCTTTGACAACTTTGCAAAGTACACATTATTGCATTAAAAAGATCATCTGATGTCTCATATGCTTGCGATAAATTGGGATCCTCGCCCTCTTCACTTGGGCTCTCCCTCCCCCTTCTCAGTTTTATACTAGTCAAAAAGATTCACTTCTCTTCTAAAAAATAATACATAAATAAATATACTGTGAGTCACAAACATTAAATACTTAATTTGAACCAGCAGAAAGACCAGCTACCGGAATTCTACAGTGGTCTGTTAGCTCATACCTCTCCGCATGTGCATATTGAAGGAAATAGCAGAAATAATACTTTACAATTTGATGAACAACATATGACACAGAACCTCTAGACTCTCAAAAAAAGGGTTACAAACTTAGGAAAATACCTGTCATGTAGAATTCTGCCCTCTCCAATAAAAAAAAAAACAAACCACCTACATACCGTACTTTCGCTAATACTGAACTGTCATCATTAAGGCTTGATACACAAATAAATTGGATTAAGAAGAATATAATCATTAATTCAACTGAAGTATGGGTGATAAAAAGTGACATTTTCAGAGTACATGTTGGATGTCTAAATAGAAAGGATGATTCTGTGCCATCTGCTTTCGGGCAGAATCCTCCTTTGATTTCAAATATAAACTCTGCTTATAGCTGGCACCATAGTGGCTTATAATAATTTAACCACATTTCTCTTTGGAGGAAAATATAACATCACTCTCCATTTTGTCATGCACAGAGAAGGAACCCATGAACTTAATTTATACTGGAAAGAGAGAAGAAAGAGAGGAAGGAAAAAGCGTATTTGATTATCATGGTCTGTAGAATTATCTCAATGCAAGCTGCAGATAGGAGCATTATCTCCGAAAATCACAAGAAGCAATCATATAGTTGGAATAAGAAAAAAAGACTACACTTTCAACAGGTACAACAGCAAAGTAATACCGAGTTTTAAAATATGCATTAGTTTCAAAAAAATGAACAAAACTGTTGTAAGTATTGGTCTCACAGTAAAGTAATGCATATATCTACTAGATAACTAGTAATTCCCATTTCTGCAAAACAGATTCCTCACCTGACAAACAGCCCATTCCATACTGAATGCTCCACTGACAATGCCCATTCTTTCTTCCCCATGAAGAAAAAAAGGGAAACATTCTAGCCTACAAGATGCTACAAGCGCTATATTTAGCCCTTTTCACTGAAAACTCACCTTAGTTTCTGACTATGAGTGCTTGGAAGAGAAAAATCTTTTTAACACTTTAGACTGCTGCCTTTTCCCTCTTCCCCAAACCATTTAACCATTCCTATTCACCTGTCACACATTCCCAATCCAGTGGGGATGGCCTGACTGTTATAAATTATTTACTCTTATAGACTAGAGTCTGTTTTCCCTGGGATTGCACCCAGGGTGAAGATCAAGCAAGCAACACTCAGCATCCACATGTGCAAGGTTTGAGCCAGACGGGAGGAAGCAGACAGGAACTGATCCATGTTTTACTGTACTTGGCATTTGCCTTCTGCAAGTTGCTTACAAGAGGATCACCAGCACAGGTATGTTTTGATACACCATCATTTTTTCTAATGCCAGTGAGCTTCTTCATATACCTGAAAACTGCCTGACTTGAAAACTACAGGTGTAAGCAACTCATCTAGTATGCAGTGGTCTGTTTTCTCCAAAGAAATGTCCTGGGGTACTTTATCACTGGACAACACTATGGAACTACTAGGTCTTTAAGCAACTGTTAAAGCCAACTTTTCCTGTGTTCAGCTGCTGATACTATTCAGCTGTAGTTTTCAGTACCTTCTGGTGTTGTTTGAGCTCTTCCAAGCATATACCTTTACAGCTCTGTAAAAGCTATGCAAAACAACTGAACAAAATGAGGGGAAAATGACAGGACTGCAGAGAGGAAAGAGAATGCAGAGTGAAATAAGGGATTAAAATTGAGAGGGTGGGGGTGGATTTGAAAAAGAAGTTTAAAGAAGAATGTTGACCAGCTAAAGGGAAAGGGAACTGGAAAAGGGAAATCAGAAATGTTAATGTGTGATGGAGCACACAGCCACACCTTCGTATCTTCTAATATCCAATCATGTTTTCCAAGTGACATCCCCAATCACTTTTCTTATGAAAGCTCATGCATAAGGAAAAGACATGGAGATAAGAGCTGCACTAAGCAGACTCTCATTAGCTGTAAACATCAGTGAAAACACAGAATTTCAAGTATCCAAGACTGAAATATTTACACGGTCAAAGAATAAAAACACATGTGTCTGATAGACACATCTACAGACTAAATGGGGCCAGGGAAAGTGGAAACTTTTAATGAAATGTATTACCAGTCACTACAAATATATGAGGCATGAAAACAGCTCTGAATGGAAAAAATAAATTCTAAGTGCAAGTATCCTGTTGTTCATCTGTAGTCTTTCTTGCCGGATTTAAGGAAAATATGCATGTTTCCAGGCAAGGTAGGACAAAGATATTTTGGGTTTAAACATTAGCTTGTGCACACTACATCTGAATCTTATCACCTTCTGATGTCTGATAGTGCTCCTTTAACCTTCGTTACTCAATTACTGAACAAGTTATCTCATTGTTACTCTCTTTTGAAGGAAGAGTTGTGCCTCTTTTCATGCTGATAAGAGACACATAAACATTCACTCCCAGCAAACATTTAATTGTAAAGTGTCTTGAGCAAACTACTAGAGTCTAAAGGTAGGAAGTTGTGGTTAACTTCTCTGCTATCTTAACCCTTCAGTCAATCCACCAGAACAGACACAGAAGATGGATGCTCTTTTTTTACAAATGAAACAGAAATTATTGTTCTCTAAAAGAATGGACTTAATAACATGGTTTATAATACAGTAAATAAATCTGGAAGTGAAATACTTACCCATTTTCTGGGTCGGCCTCTGGGTCGCTTTTCACCAGCGGCTTCTGCTCCCTGTAAAGGGAAAAGAAACACAGCATATTTTATACCTCAGCATTACTTAACAGCCTCAGTAACTAGGAATTCCTTTCCTGTAACATTAGCTACAATTATATCTCTTGGGTGGCACTAGGCCTCCTGCCTAATCTATGTGTTTTCTGGTAGAACGTGATTATGTCAGTTTTACTGACATTTCTTAGCCAGTGTGGCCAGGTGATGCCTCACCAGCACCCAAGGGTGCCCCCAGCCCTAATCCACACCGTGTGGAAGGGCATGGAGGAGTGTGGCCACACACACACAGCTGCTCAGTGCCCACAGTAGAGCCTGGTGTGCCTGAGCCTAGGCCAGCCATGGAACGTGCAGGCTGAGGATGGGGACACAGGGCAGCCTGGAAACCTGAGAAACCCCAGAAGCATCAAATCTAGTCTTTCACAGGCTATCAAAAAGTACTTGAAGTTACTAAATTAAAAATACTGCCTGTTTCAAGCCTGGTCAAAGCAGTTTATAGCAGCTATAATTCCTTTTTTAGTCTCATTATGTTCAGGCATGAAATGGATTAGACAAAATATCACCATGAATATGTCTGTGTTCATAGTGGGAAATAACTTCTCTACTTTTCACTTGAAGTTTTCCAGGTAAAAGCACATCCTTAAGCTGTAAGTGAAACTTTTACTGTCCAAAACACACCTTTCCTTTCCAGGTTTAAGGAAACAGCATGGAAGGGTCCCTAAAAGTGACAGCTGTATTTATGGAAGGCCTGTGCTTGTTCCTAGAGCTCAGCGTAAAGAAAAAGTCCTCTTACAGACTCTTCCATTAATCTACATTGTGACATTGTGAATAGTACTACAACTAATACTAGTACTTATGCACTACACTAAAATACATACAGAGTTTAAAATGAAAAATTCAGGTTATTTTCTCTACATAAGCTATGCCCATCCATACACTCCATCAGGTAAGTAATCCTGTTCCACTGAGGGAGATGAGGATTTTGCCACTACCTTTAGTCAGGGCAGAATTTGCCACATACGAAGTCCCCAAGAATGAAGACTTCTAGTACACGTGAATTGCTTTTCTTTTCCTCCAGTTCACTGTGTGTGTATTTGATTTGCCCTTAAAAATCAACTGTGCCATTAAATAAATCACTTGCTGGTCAATCTCTGTAACATATACTGTAACCTAATGCTGTGTAAATTGGATCTCTCTAAAAGAGAACCTGAGCTGAGGAACTAGTGGAGGAATCTCTACAAAAAAACTGCCCTGTGAGTTAAACACAATTACTTTGAAATAAATACCCTGCCAATAAGAAAGCTGTGAAAAATAAAATTCACACTCCTAAAGGGCAAAATTATCACTCAGACTTGTTAAAAGAGTAAACTTGAGCTTTAATCGTTTATACCAGTGTTACATGTAAGGTGAAACCCTCTTATGAGAATACTTGTTAAAGTGCATTTACTATATCCTGTAGCTGTCTATTTCAGAGTTTTGTTTCCTGTAAGTGTTCATTTCTTTATACCTTGTAACATGATGGATGCAAAAAAAAAGATGTGATTTAGTTTTGATAAGCTTTAGCCCCCTGCATCTATGTTTACTTCATGAAACACTGGACATAAATTTTAAAAGAAAATATTGGTTAAAATTGTTCTTAACAAATCAACACCTGACGTGATCAAAGCACTAATGCCATTTATTTTCTTCTGTGTATTACCACATCTGAAGGAAAGATCCTTTTCCAAAACTCTATTAAAACCAAATTATTAAAAAATAATTAACTTTTTGGAAACACAAACTACTTTATCTCACAATTAAAGTTCCTACAAACCTGACACAAATTGTAACTTCAACTACAGCACACAATCTAGTTATCTAGTCTCTGGAAAGAGAACATGAGAGATTTCTCTGAATAACTAATCTTTGCTTCCTGCCATAAACTGTTACACAGTGTTGCCACTTGCCACGAGCAGTGCTGCGCTTTACCACTGAGGAAGGTCCATGTCAGAACGGGCTAGTGTTCCTCCTGGCTAGTTTGGATATCAGTTTGTCAAGTGCTTGGGGACCTTTCAATTGAAAGGCACTAAATTCCTGCTGTATATCACTTCTACCTCATGTTAGAAGAAAAATATTTCCATAGTTTTATCAAAATTAAATCTTTCCCAGAGGTGAGCTGAGCAAACAGTCGTCAGGCATGCCAGAGATGATGTTTTGGTACAGAGCAATTCTGTAAGCAAAAAGCAAGGTTTTCACAGACTAAACTGCAGAAAATGAATGACAAGAACCTCCAAAGTGGATGTTTGTATCTCCTTTCCAAGAAAAGAGAAAGACAAAACACTTCTGGAACAACCAAAAGGAGTAGTGCCAGTACTGTGGTAATGATAAAGTCATGAAGTTTAGGAAAATATTCTAACTTTTTCCCTCTGGATTGTTTTTTAGTTCGTATTTTCTCCAACAGTACAAGACTGTCTTTTAATTTAAGCACTTGAAGAAATGTTTTACTGCAAATCAGATCAATAATACAATGTTTCTCCATATAATTTTCAATTAAGAGAAGGAACACATAAGTGCCAAAACACTGCCATTCCTCTGCACAGGTATTTACATCATTAGAAACATACCAGTCTGTCGGCTCTTTGCTTTGATTAAGTGTTGCCTCTGAAGCTAGGGGCAAACCCAGAGAGAGTGCCAGGCCACTCAAAGGTGGTGTTTAGTCAGGGTTTTTTTAACATTTGGTGCTACACTATGAGGCATGACCTTGCTCCATACAGCTAAGACGTGAAATCACCAAACTTAAAGAAGGGTTGAGTATGTTATCAAACACAAAACATATTCCATGAAAAAATATGAAATTTCTTATAAACAATAATATGAATACAACGATTTTGGTATGTCACATTTTAGGAACAGAATTAAATTTATTCTTTATATCCACTTTTAAGAGCATGATCCATATGGGAAATGTTTTTTATTTGTCCCAGGTGAGAAAGATTACCATTCCAGTTACTGCTGTCTGGAAGCGAGCTAACAGTTCCCAGGCAGATTTGCAATCCACCTAAGCCCTGTACCACAGGTCTATCAAACCCTGATTACAAATAGCTCCAGTCAACCCTCGGACTTGACTGCCCATCATCTCTGCCTCCCTGTTGCAAAACTGTGCTGTGCCCAGGCAGAAACTGAGGCTGTACTACTGAAAGCAATTAACAAGACAAGACAAGTATAAATAATTGAATGGCTATAAAGCGCTCTTTTGGGCATCATCCATTGTCAAGGAAGACCTCAAGTGCAACAGAATCCAAATCTGAAGAACTCTATCCACTTTGCAAACTGATCTGCTGGGATCTCAAACAAAATGTGTCAGAGCTGTAAGTCAGGTGAAATAAGCGAGAGTTTGGGAGGAAGATCATCCTTAAATCATGTCAAAAGACTTGCACAGAAACATGTCCCTCTCAAAAAAACCCCAGTTATTCGGTAAAAAAAAATACTCTTAAAGAAACCTTAGGTATTGGCTAAACACAAAAATATCACACTTTCCATGTTCAGTTTTATCCACTTTAAGCAAGAGTCTTTTGCTTTCACCATCTTGCTCAGAATACCTGATTTTGATCTCTCTTCTTTTTTCAGTGCAACAACCATGCTACAATCACTTGTTAAATCTGATCGTGTTTTCCCTCTAAACCTGTAATGATTAATTTGGTGAAAATGAATGAAGCACAGAGAAGCCAACTAGATTTTTGTGAATGAATTTAGGGCACGGTTCTGGTCACATGCACTTCTCTGGTTTGGTGGTTTTCTGTTTGTTGTTTTTTTGTTTTCTTTTTTTACCTTTGGACTGCTTAACCCAGGGACATGCACTTCTACATACCAAACTCTGGCCATGTTATGTAGAGACTAATGTAGAGACAGTAGCAAGTGTAGTCACACACAGGATCACAAGTTCTCATTTTCAGAAAATGATCTATCAAACTCTGTAAGTATTGTCAGTGAACCTCAATACATTAATAACTACAACAAAACTCAACATATTTTAACTGAAGGTAAATTTTACCAGAGAGCTCTTACCATTAGATCTTCCTGGGATATCCCTTGACAATTTCTTGAAAGACAAAAACATGGTATCTATCGCTTCTTTTTTTGACCTCACAAATGTGTTTCCTGCTTCCAAGTAGGAGAGTATTTATGCCTATACAGTATTTTTGCCAAGCCAAACTACACTAGCTAAAGAAAGAAAAGCCCTTGAAAGGGAAATGTGATGGGCTGGGAACCCAGCTCAGCATAATACATAAAACTCAAATACAGAACACCCAGGAAATTAAAAAGGAAGATCCCCACTAGCATCTTCCTGGAAAACTAGTTGTGCTTTAGGGGAAAAAAAACCCACTTCACGTTTTGGTATTTTTTTACAAATATTTTAAATTAATAACAGAATAACTTCTTTAAAGACATAGACTGCAATAACAACCCAATTGTGGGGACTCAAGTGCAAGGTGATCAGGAATCTTTTTGTATCTATCTCTTCTCATCTGCTAACACATTCTGTTCCTTCTGTTTGTGAAAATTAAACAATTGAGAAATGGTTTGGTCTTCCATAAAACGCAGCTTACCTTCTGTGTCCAATTTATAACAAGTTAGGCATGTGTGATATGCAATTCTTAAAAAAAAAAAAAGGCATATTACCTAAAATTAGAGTAATTGCCACATTATTAGCTGTTCAGTTAGTTTTGCAACATTCTGTATGCATTGTCAAGTTTCACACTGCTAATTTCCTACCAAGCACTTTGTTTTCAGATGCCCTAAGGCCAGTTTACTAAGACCAAACATAAGCTCTGAAAGCTTAAAAAAAAAACAAAAACAAAAAACCCCAGAAAAATCCTGTCTACCAAGAAATTTTAAATACACAACATTACCATGATTTCAGGGTAAATTGTCCATCAACTGATTTAAGGGTATTTCCTTTCTGAAGTATAGCAAAACAAAGCCCCAGTTCTGGAGTATTTTTAACTCACTGCCAATGTGCAATACATTTTTAATTGTGATGTGTAATGCTTTGCAAGAGAACACCCAATCAATTAATCATGAGTGCCTTCTTATGGCTGCTCGGTGGGTTCTCCTGGTCAACGTTTATCTAACATGTGAACACTCTAAAGCATTTCAATGAGCTCCCTTTGAAACACACACTATTCTTTAGAAATTCCAGCAAATTCCAGTTGGGTGTATAGTACACCCAGGTTCAAATGTAGAGGGGCTTAAGCTAAGATAGACAGTTCTCCTTCTCAGAGTTGAGACAGGCTGGAGAAAATCTTAATAAATTTATGTATGCATATGTATGTATAAATATGTTTAGCACAAAATCAAACATATAACTCACTCTTTTTAGAGGTGATACCCTCACCACCAAATGAAGCTTTCTTACAGTGCCAAAACATTCCCATGCATATTACTGTTAAAAAAACTATTGGAATTAATATTACATTAAAAGATACTTTGAGATGCCTGGTGAGAAGCCAAACCATTTTAGAGAGGGTCAATTATCAATTTGGAAAAAGAGTTAAAATATTTATTTGAAATGGGATCCCAGTCGCTTTCTTCTAGTAAGGCTTTATAAGTGTTTTATGTTTTAGAGGATTTATCAAACATTTATATACTTTATCTACAAACCCAGAAACGAGTAAGACTTGTAATTATATACTCCTCAAAGTTTTTTTTATTATAAAAAAAGACGTGGTCTTTGGTCAATTTTTTACATTAGCAACACCCAAAAGGGTTTGCTTTAATTACAGCAGTAACTTGATGCATTCTGAAAATCAAAATGTTATAAGGAAATTGCTCAGTTTGTAAATTAGATTAAGAAAACACAACTATGTACCAAAATCATCTGGAAAACTTTTGACTTGATAAACCAACACATATATGAATGTTTTAAGTTATTTTCCATTTATACTGATTTCCAAATTACTATGTAAATGAAACAATGTTAATATTTCTTTTGGAAGAATATTTTTAAAACACATTTCTATGAATTACTTAAAATCTAATCTTATTACAAATATTTCTCCTAGAAAGTCAACACTCCTAGGAGTAATATTCAAAATACTAAAGCTCACATTTGGATTTGCTAGACTAATAAAAAAAAATGCTCTCTCTCTTCTCAAGAGTGACATTTAAGCTATTTCAAAGTACATCTGAGGAATATTTTTATGGTATAAAGAAAAAAAACCCAACATTTTAAGCACGTTACCTTGAAGAATGACTTTGACATATTTTAAATACTTAACCTGTAAAGCATTTTTTAGTAATTCGTTAATTTCTTGATAGAATATACTGGGTTTTTTTCCAGCCCAGAAACTAAAAAAAAATTAAAAAAACTGAATTTAAAGAGTTGGAAAATTCACACAAATGTTGAAAACATTTTAGACAAAACAGACATGAAATCATAGTCACCTCCTAATGATTAGATATTTATCAGTAGTTGCTATAGTAATTTATAACACTGAAAACTATAAACTTAATTCTGGACAGTACCATAGGCAATTGAACCATAATTAGATGAGGACACAAATACCTTTGACACAGGTTTTGTCACAGACCTCCTTAAAAGATACTGATACGAGTAAGCTCTACAGTTCACTACTAGATTTTGTAAGCTTTTGTTTCCAATTTAGTACCTGTAAATTAGTGCTAACTGCTGTATAACTATCAACACAAACAAATTTCCCATATTTGTTTTCAACTATATACAACTATTTGCCTTCCCTAAAATATTTCCTAGAGAGTGGTATTGTTTGCCTTGACAGTATAGGTTTTTAATGCTGTGCTTTCCCCAATTCAAATAAAATTAAGTCACTGTATTTGTGATGTCAAGTCCATGCACTAAATACAGTGACTTCAGAGAGCTTCTCCTATAGCTAAATGCATTCAGAACCACCAGAATAAAAGTTTGCTCCCATCATCAAGCAGAAGTAGTGGTTCAGAAGACTAATAGCACTTCCAGTAAAAGTCTCTTTGAAACTGATTACTAAACAAGATATAGCAGGCTTTTACTGTAACTCACAGTTTACTTTAGCATCACATTTTAAAGCTGTAAATTTCAGTATATGCACTTATTTCCATCAACACATAATTGGATTTACCTCTAATTAACCTATGTTTGACAAAGCACTCAGCTTTAATATACAGATTTGGTCTGTAGTAGTAACAACTGTAAGTGGGCAAGAAATTAATCTTCCTCTTGCAAAAATTTTAATGAAGAAAATAATATCCTTAATATTGATTTCCTTACTAGATACAGGATATCTCAATGGTTTCTCATCATATAACATAACACATGTTATTTCACTAACCTGTACACTACTCAAAAAGCAAGATGCCCTTATAGGTTCTGTACTTATGGTCTTCATGATAATTCTAGTTTTAAAAATGCAAAATTCATGTTTTATGTAGCTTCCATTATTAGAAGGGTTCCAACCTCACAGTTCACAGCCTAAATGATTGGATTTTTTCCCTACCAGCTGATGAAAAAACAGCATTAGTAACTCTTTCCCTTTAATAGTCTCACCTTCTGAGCTGCTTTAGAGGGACTCTTATTTTTGCTTCCTTTGGGTCTTCCTCTTGGTCTTTTAGGAGATGGTTCACCAGTTGGTTCCTAAACACAGGAAAACATGCTATTGTGGCAAAAGGCAACAACTAACCCAGGAGATCTGAAGGATAAACTATAACAGAAGTTGCTTAAAACATATGAATTAATAGTATAAATAACATAATATTAAAAATGCAACATGAAAAATTAAACAACTCCACATAAAAAAAAAACACTTTTGCACAATAAAAGAGTTTAATTTCCCTTATAATCGCATTAAAAAACTTTGAAAAGTTTGTATATTCTAACATAAGTTACAGGAGGAAACACATTTTTTAAAGATAGTTGTGATTTCCCTCATATAAGAATGGCTATTCACCAAATAATACAGTTACCCACTTAATTGCAATTGCATTTCATTATAGCAAGATAAAATTATAACATGTAGCTTGTAGCACAAACTTTCTTTGGGAAAAAAGTTAAATACCGGATTACTGTAAAGTAAGCTGAGACTATTTCTCCCTCAAGGCCACAAATATTGGGGAGGGGGGATTTTTTTTCTGTTGTTCTGAAGTCGGCATTATATTCACACCTATTCTAAAAACAATTCATTCGTAATAAAATGCAAATGTAAAAGTTTCTTCAAATATGAAAATAGTAAGCCAGAAAAACTCAACCAAAGAAAAATCTGAAACAAAACCCCAACTCTAAGATGAGTTGACAGGAACACTGATTATTTTAGCTATTTTCTTAACTAGTTCCTTTACCCGACAGTAAATATCCAGTTCTTAAAACTGGGTATGAATTACTAAGAGTTCGGATTCCAAATATTTATTCAGTGAATCATAAACACTATAAAACTCTTCCAGTCTTAAATATTATACATTTCATTCAGGTTACAGGATGTGGTAAAAGTAATTAAATGCAGTTTGCTAACTTAAACCAGTTTAAACCCCTTCAGCTTTTATAATTCCCAGGTAGATTAAGAGGAGGCTGGCGAGAGGACTCCCCAAGTGCTCCAGCTCAGTGGTGAGCCTCGCAAGCACTGCACATCTGGGCTGACCACGTTGAAGGAGACGCGCTTTTCTTTCACTTCCATACATTCAAATGCTATAGGAGGAAAAAAAAAATAAAATAAAGAATACGGGAAAAAAAAAAAATAAAGGAAAAAAAAAAAAGAAAACGGACCCCTGGCGCAAGTCCGCAGGGCCGGAGGGTGCCGGCTGCCGAGGCTGGGCGAGGGCAGCCAGAGGGTGAAGCGGGAAGGGGGACAGAGCCCGCAGCCGGTTCGGTGGAGTGTCACCGACGGCAGAGCGAGAAAACTGGGGTCTCCGCTTTTATGGCTTTCCAAATAGTACTTTCTGTGCAATTTACAGGACCATATCGGAGCGGGGGATGGGGGGTGGGGGGAAGTAAAGCAGACGGTTTCCCCCGGCTACCGGCTCTGCTCCTCAGCTCCCTCCGTGCTTAGAGCTCCTCGAAGGTTCTCGTGGCAGTGGGGCTGATGCCAAATGAATGGGAGTAAACATGTTTAAAGCCCGCGGAAGCTCGCTTTAAAATGAGCTCCGTGGACAGCCCTACTCCTCAATCGTGACTTCCGAGAGAGGCAGGGAAAAGGCTGCAGGCGGCTTCGCGCTGCTCCCGCCGAGCTGCGGGAATTAATTGGTTGCATCCGCAGGCAAAATCCCCCTTCGGCGGCGCCGCCGGAGGGGCTGCAGAGCGCGGAGGCTCCCGCCGGGCCCCTCACCCCGCGGCGGGGGGCTGAGCGCGGCCCGGCAGCTCCAAACGATGCGACAATGGTACTTCGGGAAAGGAAGGGAAGGTGGTGGGGGGGAGAGGGGTGTGGGAATAATGCACGGATCTAGCAACCTTAGCGTGGATTCAGGTCTTGCAAGTCAAAAAGAGAAACCCAACGCGTCCCTTTCGGGGCCCGGGAGGAGGCTGTAGGTGCGGGTGGGAAGGAGCTCCCCGCACCCAGACACCCGACAAGCGTTCCCGTCGCCTCGACCTGCCTGCAAAAGCGCCGAAGCAAAGGCAAAAGGTGTTGCAAAAGCAGGGTAAGCCTCCTCCGGCTACTTCCCCCACCTCCATCGACAACGGGGGCACCTCTGCATACGATGACGGGGCGAGGGAGGGAGATGAGGAAGGGGGGAAAGCCGGGGGGCGGGGGGGGAGGCGAAAAAACCTATGCGACTTTCTAGACACCCTCCTCTCCCCCCAGCCCCAGGATCTAGGGGCAGTCAGGGGCTGGGCTGGTCAAGATCGGAGGCGGCAGCAGCGCCCGGTGGGACCCGACACACGCACATGCACGCACACACACGCACGGACTGAGCTATTGCGAGGGCTGAGAGAGAAGGGACAGGAGAGCCCCGTTCCTTGCTCCTCGCTTTCGCAATTTCAAAATCAGCTCGAAATGACCCAGCGAACGCTGGTTGGTCGGAGCCGCGCTGCTCCATGTTCCCCATTTACATTGAAAAGCCCCAGCTCGCTCCCTGCACAATAGTGAAAGTCCCGAGGAGGCTCCGAGGCTCAGCCACGAGCAGGCAGCGCCTCGCCGCTTCGGGCCCCAGGGTCTCCCCGCCAGAGCGCCCGGCGGAGCCCCTCGCTACGCCTCTGCACCACCTCGCCGGGAAGCAGCACACAACAAAGCCCCCCACCCCGTCGCCAGGACTGCTTCATTTGCAGCACAATACGTACATGAACATGCCTACAACACTACAGATCTACGTCTCTACGTTTTTATACGATACTGACTTCTGTTTGTTTCCTGGGTCTGCCTCGTCCTCTCTTCTGAAGCTCTGCGGTTGCAGGTTGATCCTGGGCAGCAGTGGAAGGCTGACCGGGTCCCTCACCTTGTGCACTCATCGTGATTTCTGCTGCTCAGCCTGAAACCAGTCTCTCCAAAGCACCTTGGAAGGGGAGGAATCAAAACGAGCTCTTGCTGCTTTTGCTGCTCGCTGCCACCACCACACCGGACGTCCTGGTGCTGCCAAAAAGGAGAAGAGAAGGGGAGAAGGAGGAGGAGGAGGAGGTGATGGTGGTAGTGGTGCTGGTGGTGGTGGAAGAGGAGGGGGAATTAATCTCTCTTACAATTTAGGAATGATTAGTAACATGAAGCAATTCAAAAGAGGGGAGGAAAAAAAAAGGAAGAAAAGGCAGAGTAAGTTGCAACCCTGGAAATAGAATGAGAGAGGGAAATACTCCGAGGGTAGTCGGGAGCAAACCAAGAAGGGGGGAAAAATCCAACAAATTGAAAGCAAGTGGTGGCTATCGCGCTTAGATCGGATCAGGACAAATTAAGATAAGACACACTGAAAATGGACTGAGAACACTGCACAATCTTGCCAAAAGCATGCACCCTGGGAAGATGGGGATTTCGGCAGCAGCAGGAGCAGCGCGCAAAAGGAGCGATCACTTAAAAAATAATAATAAAACGATTTGGGAGATTGGGAGGAAAAAAAAGGGGGGGGGCGGTCCTGAGTTCGTGTCTGTGATGCGAGTTGCTGAGACTGGAAATATTATTATGCGAGTCCTGCCCACGGACTAAACTAGGATGAGGGTTAAAAGAAAAAAAAAAAGGAGGAAAAGAAAAGCCACTTTTACCCGTGGGTGGAAAAACCAGGAGGGGGCTGTGCGGGGAAAAAAAAAAAAAAAAAAAAAGGAGGAGGCAGAGAGAAAACCCGGCGATGGGGGCCTGGCGGCCGGCCAGATAAAACACGAGCAGCACGGCAGCCGGGGCAGCGGCGGCAGAACGCGCCGCCGCCTCACGTGTCCCGCACCGGCCTGGCCGCGCCGCCACGGCAGGTTTAAAGGGCCAGCCCGGGGTCCCGGCGCGGGGGGGTTCTGCCGCCCCGCACACACCGCACACACCGCACACAACGCGGCCGCCGCTGCACGTGGGGCCCTGCGGAACAAAGGCGGCCGCGCCGGGGCCGGCCCGGGGACGCGCCCGCCGGGCTCGGCCCCGGGCAGCGGGGCCCCCTCCCGCCGGTGCGGCTGCCAGGAAGGCGCTGCTATTGCGGCACAGGCTCGGCGCCTCCCGAGACGGCCGCGCCGGGGTAAGATGTGGGCGGTGTAACCCGACAGCGGGTCGAACCTGTCCTGTCGGGAGGATGACGGAACGGGGAATGACCTCTTGCGGAGTGCCCTGCCCCATAAGTAGTTTTTCCCATAAGCACGGCGGGGCTGCAGGCGGTACCTCTTCACAGACGCGGTAAGCAGGGTGTCCAGCAGCCCTCTCTCTCCGCCGATGTTAGGTCCTCTCCCGTGCAAGCCATGCGTAGGCGCCCCTTCTCTGTGGCATAAGCAGACGGCCACAAAGGCCAGGGAGGACCACGCTGTCTGTGCGTCCCCCAAAGAAAACGGTCGGACCTGGGCTTCATGGGCACCTTGGGCATTTCCTCCAGTCCCATACATCCCTCAAGGTCAGATCGCATCCTTCCTCCCCTACTCAGAGGTGGACGAGCACAGGAGAGTCCTCAGAAGGAAATAAAAAGTTGCATTATCGTATATAATACTGAAGAGGGCAGAGATACTGCTGCAACGCTCCTTGTACTGGCTATCGAAATACAGCCAGTTGTCTTGATACCTTATAAATTCTTAAGTCTATAGATAAATAACATACTCAGGCAAAAAGTTATTACAGTAAAACATACACAGTCATTGACCAGCAAGGGCTGCACTGAGGAAACAGCTGTTTTCTGAGGAATAGAAAAAGTACACTACAGACAGATGGGCTAAAGAAAGAGTAATCCTAGAATACTTCTTAAGGCTGAAAATATTCCCAAAGTGTTCTTAATCGAATCATAAGGCTCCCAAAGCCCGCTTCCCTCCCATCCCCAAAAGCAACCAGCTATGGAAGATAGACACAGTCCACCTGTTCAATGTAATAGCTGTAAGAAAAGTCTTGTAGTCCCAACTACACTTCGTACAATACTCAGTTACCATCACACCATGAAGCAATCCACAGGGCCCTACATCTATTCTGGATATCAAATGATAAGCTGCTGTATGAGATCAGGATTCCAAGCGGAGGCTGTGAAATCTATAGTTTAAAGTGTAGCAGCACATAACTTCTATAACATCCATTAATCTCTTTAAAGCATATTCATGTATTCGTTTCTCTGAAAGAAAGTGGTACATGAAATTGGTAATAGTCTGTAGCTCCAAAATGGCCATCTCCGCACAGTCATTCTATATGGGCTACTAATAGTTCTACTAGTCTTCCTTTCAGTAGTTTTAGTAACTATACTGTAGTCCAAAGATTTTTTACATACAGTTATAAACAAATAATCTTCATATGGAAGCAGTGTTCCTAAACTCACTGTTTGAAAGCTGCTCCAGACAAAAAAGGTCTTGACGCTTGCACTGTGCCCAGCACAAGAGTTTGGGTCTTTCTAAAATCTGCCAGCCGATGCACCATCATAAGAATTATGTATCCAAGATCTAAACCGTGATGGGTCTTTCATTTATTTGAAATTGTCCTGATTACCTCCTTAACCAAAAGTCCTTAGATTAGACCAATGTGATACTCCTGATGGCAGCTCTGGAGATACAAAGCTGTCTAGACTAATAAAAGACCTTGGGTTTACGTCATGTATATTCTGAGTATTTTAACAGAGGTAAACAACATGATATCCAGAACCCAGAAAGCCCGGTTTCCTCAAGTGGCTGGTAGAAGCTGAGGAGCCAGAAACAGCTCTTGGTTTTATCCCAGGTTTTTTTCCAAAAAAGATGTGGTAGCTGTTCCTTCCACTGTTCCAATCTGTTTTCTGACAGTATAACTATATTTGCACTATATTCCGTGCAAACACCAGTGAATACAACTGTATAATTAATTTGAGGGAATCCTGCAAAGTCAGTGGAGTAGAGGTGACCTACTTTCCACCAGCTTTGGTCTGAGATTTAAGCTTTGGTCTATCAACAAAAGTATTAATTGTCAGTGGTTTTTTTTTCTTTTCCACCCCAAAAGCATTCATAATAAAATAGGAAATTTATAGGCATAAAATAAGGCCTGGTTTCACTCTCCACGGGTTTAAAAACTCAGGAAATTTCCAAAGAAATTAGAGGAACTTCCTAGAAGATTAAGAAGAAGACAGTGAAAAATAAGGTGCAGATTTTATTACCTAGCCCAGAACACTTGGAGGCCATTTGTTATTCTGTAGTCAGTGTGGTGGCTTGTAGAGGGTTAATTGTCTCTGTTCTGAGATGATTTTTTCAATTGTGTATTCTAACAGCAACAATAATATTTTGCATCAGAACAAAGAACCCAACATTGCAGGAAAGTATCTTTTAGGAAGACGGAAAATTACAGGTTAAATAGGCCTTGGAGCTTATAAATAGCACCAATAAATGGCTTTCCTTGCTCACTTTTTCATCACCTCCTTTCTCAAAAGTCCGTGGAGGCCGAAGAATCACAGCCTATAAATCAACAGGCTCATGCTGTGCATGGTCATGGGGAGATGACACCTATAGATAGCAACCTAACATAACCCATACGTAAGTATAACTGACTTCCACTAGTGGAATTCTGTGGGCTTAGATGGTCTCAACTGGCAGTTCTTTACACAAGGAGAGGACATTTTTTTTCCAAGTTATAACATTTCCCTGAAGGTCTGTGATGCAGACTGTGTGACAGAAAGTTTGTCACCAACTTTACAGTGCTTGCTCACCATGTGTGTAAGAGTGCAAAGAATCACGGCACCTCTCTGTTCTGCTCAAGGAGGTCATGTTTTCTCCACCCTAGTTCTCATGGAGTATAAGATACTCAAAAGTGGTAGTGATAGTAAGTTTAAGACCTTAGCTCAGGGAGAGCAGCAATATTTTAACTTTGAAAGGTCTCTGGCCACGGTGGGAGAGCAGATGGTAAAATTTACAAGGATTTTTCTGCTCATTTCCTCAGCTCTTCAAGGAGCTTACAGCTCTACACTGCCTCAGAAAGCTCCTTAGAGGAACAGCCTTGGTCTACCAGTGCTAGAGATTGCCATGTCTAGAGGGGTTGTAAATCGGTTGGGTATTTCACTTTTGTGGCCAACCAGAGCAGCCAAAGATATTTGTGTACTCAAAGGCTACACTGGGTACTCAGCGAGCTGGGAATCCTAATACTCTGCTTCTAGAGAAACAGTCCTCACAGGAGAAGTACATTTTGCAAGCATTGTATTTCTGGGAAAAGTTAACTTTTGTTTTCCCTTGTTCTTTTTGAATTGGCTCTCTCTGGTCTTTGGGGATGCAAGACAGAAGAGAGAGGAAACTTGAGTGCACCTATCAGATGGGCCAAGGTGAAATCACCACTCTTCCACTCTTATCATCTAGCTGGTGGGACCAACAGTGGTCTGCTTCATAATCAGCAACCTGGAGATGGCTGGGAGAATGCTTTAGGGAAGCATGACTGTGACTGACAAACAAGACCCAGAGAAGAACATTAAGGCTCACTCTCAGGCCTTGCCTGCACTGGGGAATTTTCTTCCCTCCTCCAAATTCCCACCATTGCCAATATGAATGCAGCTGCACAATTGTTAGAGATGTTGGGAGGCATAATATATGAGTTTTCATCTAGTCAGACATTTGCAGCACTGTGTCAATTAACCCTCCTCAGAGCAGGGTTAACTGATACAGTGCTGAAAATGGCTGCTGGAGCTGAAAGCTGTTTATACTAAGGTTCCCATTGTTGCTAACTCTGGTGCAGCTGCAGTGGAATAGGCCCACATGGGATTATTTGTTAACAATTCTCCAACCTGAAAGCTACTTCAAAATGCAACACAGCCACCTTATGGGCCAAAACATGCTTCCAGTGCACCTCAACAGCTATACATATAGGCAGTCACCATTCATAAGAGGATTTCTTTCAGTCCAGAAGTTACTTTTTGCATTTCTATATGAAATACTCAGTACTTCATCTCAGCAAATCGGTGTTCCTGTCCCCTCCATAGAACTGCCTCTGCTCATTAGTTCTCACTAGCTCTGGGCTTGAAGATGTGTCTTGAAAGAGCCAATTTTCTGGTAGTGTCTTTTCATTGATTCATACATTCATTAATTCAAAATAAAATTTGCCCTTTCACTCACAGAATCTTTGAATTTGTTTTTGGTCTTAATTTCTTAATGCAGATTCAGTTCTTTAATTTATGGTTGTAGTTTCTTGTTCACTAGCAATTTTGCTTTTTTATTGTTAACCAGTAAAACCTGATTTACGCAGAATAGCACCATGAAGACTCTAGCTGATTTCTGATAAAGTTCTATTTTGAATGAGCAGAGTTGGCAGAATCAGTCCCAAGTGTTTCCATGTGCTTTAGGAAGCAGTTGTGAAACAGGCTGCTGAAGTATGGGTATTTCACCTTCTGCTGAGTAAGACTAATACTTCTAAAAAGCCCCTCTCTATCCTTCTCCCACATCCATTTCTAACACCAACTAAAACAAGAAAGTGTTGTTTGGCATTTGTTACACTTTTGAACAACTATTTATCAGACAGATGCTGGCAGTCAGGTTTTTTAAGTGCAATCTGCAAGTGTGAAAATGTTGAAGTCCAGGCTCAGCAAAAATCTCAGTGAAAAACTCTAGCTCACTAAAACCCTTGATTAATGACAAGCAGGTTTCAGTTCATACACAGCATTATATGCAAATATAGAACACAGCTATTTGCAGAATTCTGGGCAACTGCCTATGCCTGTGAATATCTGCAGAGGCTCAACATATCTGCCCAGGGAAATGGCAAAGGGGCAGACACAGAGGAGATGTAATCCACAGCCTCCTAGCTGTGAAAGTGAGCAGTAGAGCTCAGCTTAGGGCACTGGGATGTTGAGCAAAAACTGATTTGGCAGAAACTTGGATACAGCTGGATATTTTGAGAAAGGGGAACGGAAGTGGCTCACTCTTCCTTCATCTCTGATACTGCTGTGGTGACTTGTTTTTCCCTCCCACAGATCCCTTTGGGCAAAGGGACTGGGCACAGTAACTGAGTAGCCTGCAAAGCAGGTGTGACAGCTGTCTGTGGAGGGAAAGAGCAGCAACATACTGACTACCCCTTTAGCTCATATTGAGCTGTGGGGATGCATGATAAGATTCACAGGTCACAGTTGTCATACAACTTGGCAAACATATTTACATGTTTGCTTAAATGGTTTTCATTAATTCCTGAAAGGTTCTTATAAAAATGCTAAGCAACTCCCATCCAAAATCCCAGTGGAACTAGATTTCTCCTCTCCCATAGCCCCTTTCCTTTTCCCCTCAGTATTAGGCTCTTGCACATGGTTTTATATGAAATTCAGTGATTAAAAGTACTTAAGACTGGCTCATTTTTCTCTGCAATGAATTCAGTTATTTCCTTTTTATACTTTCCAGAATTTACTATACCATATCTAAGTATTGGCTGCAGTCCACATGTTTTAGATCATTCTCTATAATAGTCCTGTTGTTATAGAATCCTTTGTGTGTGTGTGAGAACGAGAGAACATGCATATGTGTTGGAAGCAAGGCAGGGTGCATATAATTGTTTGGAGAGAGAAATCAGGGTATATCAATTCCATAAGGGATTTCTGAACTGATAACATGAAAGTGATAAAAATAGTGAGCACTGAAATTATAGATCTCCACTTCATTGCCTTGTATATGTGATAAATAATACTTCTGATCCCAACATGTTACTCTACTATATATATTCTAACAATAAAATTACTCATTCACCTTTTGTTGCTATATAATTTTAAGGATCAGATTTATTGTTGCCACATGTCCTTATTTTTACTTGTATTCTAAGTGTAGATATCCTTTGACCTGAGTTGTACATGTTAGTCAATGGTAAGCTACATGAAGATGAAACTAAGGGAGCAGTGGAAAGTCCTTACTCATTATACCAAAAGTTCATTATCTGCTGAAGACAAAGAACATACACATGTAGGGTAAATTAGTGATACAGGGGGAAAGCAGAATTTGATGCTTCATTTGACAAATCATAAGCTTTAACCAAAACAAATAAAAAACTCAACTCACAGTGTCATAATGTATGGACAGAGTTTATGAAAATGTAACTGAGAAGTGCCTCTCTACTCCCAGGACAAAATGAAATTGGTAGCCCTGTTGCCGTGGGCACCTTTGACTCTTGCCTGTGACTCCACACATAGAGGATGCATTTAAGTGGCAAACGGACAGCATCAATCTACTGCATGTTTATTCCCTACATGGACTGATTTTGTGCCCAGCAAGTTTGCCTTAGCCTTCCAGATAAACCAGTTCACACTCACAGCAGGTTGGGCGTCCTCACAGTTGCATGTATGGAGTCACAAGAGCATGGCAAATTTACTCCCAAATTTCTTTAAATTTCTCATTGCGGACAAGTGCTAAGACAGTCTGCCGGTGCTGTAAATTCAGACCTCTTTCCCATGTGGAGAAGTTCTCAACTACCCAGAACAGAAAAGATGCAAAACCCCCTGCACTAGCTACTCCACTCTTGTCCCACTCTGTAGGGCCCTGCGTTGGAGATTAGGCAGTTACAGGGCTGAGTGGATATCATTTTGTGGAATGAATTTTACCTAAAAAGAGTATACTTAGTTTCTATATTTTTTTTTTGCCTCACAAGCTAAGATAAATTTCTGCTTTGGTCCATTAACAATACTTGTATTTTTAATCAGAATTATTTTGTATTATATTTTCTTTGGAAATAACAGTAATACAGTTTATGTGAAATACAAACAAATGAGGGAACGATTTTTACCTAAATGTATGAACAGCATTTTGCAATTTGTCATTGTGATATATTTATCTTTTGAACTTTAAGTGAGCTCAGCTGAAAAAAATGCTTTTCTTCATCACATGACTGGAAAATATATTACACCAGAGAAGTATATTGCTGTTTCAGTTTAGAAGTTAGTGGCTAATTATAATTTTCCACTATACTTACTTTCACAAAGTATGGAGTAAATTATTTACATTACAGTAAATTCTTAGTACATATTCCAAAAGGTGGTAAAATTGGCATTCTCGCTCAAATTAATGGATATTTTGTGAATGAGCATTAAGACCTTAAGATCTTGTGTTGCCTGCTGAAGCCTTAAAACCACTGTAATATGGCTAGAACAAAACAAATTTGTTGAAAAAATGAACTCAGAAGGAAGGAAAAGAAACCAGTATGGAGCAGAAAGACACAGACTGGCCAGTGGAGTGACGACAGTTTAAGCAGCTGAAGATTTGGGTCTGCTGTCTGTTTTGACACCCATCCCCTTCCAGAGGCACAGCATATGCTAGCCACTGTGCGTAGTCTTTCTAATCAAAACTTTGCACAAACCCAGAGGTGCCTATGTTTTCCAACCAGGCACGGTGCATCACTGATTGCAGTGGCAGCGGGAGCAGAACAGTGCAGGAACTCCATGCCCAGGCTCCCCAGCTGCGCTGGCTTCCCCACACCCCTGCACAATTCAGTCAGTCCCTACTTCAGCAGGTTGAGCTGCCTTAGCAAACAGGGCTGCCGGGAGCAAGCTGTGGCCACAGCAGCAGAGCCCTTCAGCCTGTGCCTTGCTGCCTCACTTTCCCTGGACGTCTTGGGAACCAGGAGAGCTGGCTGCATGCTGGGGGAGCGTTCCCAGCAATGGCAGCTGCTCCCAGCCGCCATTTTGCCCAGGGGTCATTTGCTTGTCACATCCCAGACATTTAGCCCCCATGTGATGGGAGAGCAGCCAAGCAGCCATCAGGAAAGGCTGGGGCCGGGTGGGAGCTGTGGCTGCTGCCAAAACAATTCATCTGACACACAGCCTGCTCCTTACATGCTCCAGCACTGTACCCAGGAAAGAAGGCTATGGGAACAGGCTGTGAGCCTGATAAATTGTCCCACCTGCCACGAAAGCTGGCATTCCATAGGGTGAGCATGTGTTTCCTACAGTGTACAGTCATCATGTCTCAAACTGTTGCGTTTCTTTCATAATTAGGTTGCTTTTTGACCATTTTCCCTGTGTGCATATATGGAATGCAAAGGAGGGTCCAGGTCTTATAGCATCAGTTGGGAGTTCAGGAAACAGAGACAACTCCTGTTCATTCCTGACTGACCTTGGGCAAACTGCATACACACAATTCCTTGGAGGTGTTTGGATGTCTACCTCACACTGAGCCAAGCAAGTCTGTGCCCTACCAGGAAAACGCAGATGTGAGTATTCCCTGTCTTCCAGGGCCATTATGAAAAGACAGTTCTGGTCTAAAAAAAACCTAAGGTGATGGCAGACATTCAAAAATCATATATATGAGACAGTAGTGCAAACACTGAAGAAAGTTGCATGGCAAAGAAACATTTTTAGATGTTTTAAGTTGGGGCTCAGAATTGGTAAAAAGAGGTGTAACAAATCTTAATACTTAAAAGTCTGTCTGAAAACATTCCTAGACTTTTTTTTTTTTTTTGAATAATGACATTAGCAAGAGTCCATTATATAATCACAAGAAAATTAAAACTCTCCAGGGCATAATCTTAGCTGTGTAATTAACAGAGGTGGTTAAAAGTACAAAGTGAACCTGAAGCAAAATTTGTTCCATAACCACACCTCATTGTGTTTTTCTGCCTAAGTCTGTCATAAATGGAGATATTTATTACACATCGGCAATTTAAAGTATATATTACATGCAGTGTTATATTTTATTTAGTTTTAAAAATTTAAAAACACATGATGACAATCTGTGTTACTATTTAAACATGCCTGAGGGGCCAGGGCTGCACATTCACTTTGTGCTTTAGGTTATATTACAGTTCATTCGCTCCAAAGTTAGAATCATTTACAGAAGTATATTGTGTAATTAGTGTGCCTAATTTCAGTCCATGGAGTTTCACTGGTGTGAAAGAACAATCAACCCTGTATATTCATTCATATTTATTAGACCAAACTTTGTAATCTGTCCTTAGAGCATCATTCCCTCCTCTGCTTTCAACAGCAAATGGCACTAAAATCTCCAGAACTTCACAAAGCAAAAGCAGTTATTCACTGTCCTTGTGATTTTTTTTTCTTTGATTCAGTATTGACTCAAATGCATGGGCAGAAATGGCAAGAGATAGTGCACCCGTTATACGCTTCTTAATTCTGTCTTCTTTAGGTTTGCTTTCCTAAAGAGACTACCCTCTTGGACTAGCTCCAGGGCTGGCTTGGAAGAAATCTTTCACAGAAAAGCTTTCACAGAAAATGATCTTGACCAGGATCTGCATGGAATGAAGTCCCACTCTAAGCATATGGGTTATTTCCAGAAAATCCTGAGCAATTCGCTTGGCCAATGAGGAAAAACAAATGTAGTTTCTTCCATGCAAGAACTTTGATGAAGAAAAATGCTACCTACTAGTCAGCTTTTCTTTGTAAGCTGTTTATCCAAAGTCAATCTCTATCACAATTTTTTAGTTATCACATTCTATTAACTGTGTGTTAGGGTAGGACAAATTTACATCTTATATATCTAAGATACGTATCTGCATCATGAACAATTGATATTCGTATGTTTTGGCAAAGAATCTTAACCTTTAATACCAGCCCTGTCAAACTTTTCTGTAGTGTTTCATAGTATGGGTCACCGGGAGCCCTGACTGATTTCTAAAAAGCTGCAGTAGCAAATATGGATGCTCCAAAATGAGTCAGGACCATACCTTCAGACTAAATTCAGGGAACTATGAAGTCCAGTAGCACCTTCAGCACCTTCAGTGCTTACCTGAGAAGTCTTTCAAAGTTTAGTCTCTGCCTGACCAGTCAATGTGCAAGACCTAGCAAGAGTGAAAGAGAAAAATGCTAGCAGTTCATGAAGCCTGTCTGTCTCTGTACTTCTTCTCATCAAATATAAGCAGCAGAATCACCCATATTCCTCAGAAGAAAAAAAAAAATTAAAACGCTATATGAGCTTAACAGGAAAAGATGAAGATGCCTCCACTGGCAGAAAAGCTGCAGTGTGATCTCAGCAGTCCTCTTCTTAAAATAGATGAAGGTCTGTCACCACCCCTTAGAGTATTCTCAGGCTGGTCAGGCAGTAAACATACATATAGCATAGAATCACAGCATACATATGTACTCTCTTGATCATTTGATTGTCAGGGCCAACCACACACACGTAAGGGACAGAGGATATTGAGGGAGAGGTAACAGAAGAGGGAAGGGTCTACATCTGTGGTCACAGATGCTGAAAAGGGCATATCAAGCATAATGCAGAAAATTGTGTCATTTATCCCACTTATGAGACTACTTGGGATTTAATGACAATATTTTTCACACACTTTTTTCTTGTGTTTCTGAAGTATGACTCCCTTAGTACTAGAGGTCTAAGTACCTAACTACTTTACTTAACTGATGGAAGGAAAAAAAACCACATATTAACATAGTAGAACCCTCTTAATATTATCCAAAAATAGCTTTTCCATAGAGTAGTTTAATACACAGCAGTCCAGTTGCAGTTCTAGGGTATACTTCTCTTTGGCTATGTATAACTAATGCCTTAGAGATTCTCAGCTCACCTGTAGAATAAAATTCTACATTACCTGATAGGCTAAAATGGACACCAGAAATTTAACATAGATTGTGGCAGAGTATTGTTTATCCTACCCATTAAAGGATGATATTCTATATTTATGGAAAAAGATAAGTGTTTTAGTGTAAGAAGAGAGTGTTTGCAGGGTATACATACCTGAGTTTGGACCACTTTCAGTACAGAATAGCCAAAAGCAAGCCACTCCAAATAAGTACCAGTAAACTATATGCAACATACACAATGTGTCCCTAGTGTCTACAAGTGTAGTCTGTAGAAATACATATCACAATGAAAATATGAACTCTGAGTTTAAGAAACAGAAAGTTACAGTTTTTCTTCTTTGTCCTCAAAACCAAATGTTTAAACTTCTGAGTCTAGTAACAAATGTTTTAAATAGAAGCATAAGTCACAGTTTCATACAGAATTTTTTTACAACAGAGTATCTTAACTAAAGGTTAGAGTAGGTGCTACATCCATATTAGAACTGGAAAAGTAGTAACTGTATTTTGATTTCTGACAATGTATTAGGTAACATTTGTGCAGTAAGATCTGAGAAGGTATTGGGTAACATTTGTGTGGTAACATCAGTACAGGTGCTTCCACTGAGTTGAGCAGGATACTTGGAATGTAAATTCTAAGGAAATCCCAAAAATCTAGACGCCAGATGTTCGAATGTTGGTATATTGCAAGTGTGTATGTCCTTTAAAATAGAATGTAATTATCTGGAATTATACTGTTTGACAGATTGAACACATTCCTAAATGCATGAACTTTGTGTAAATAAAATAAATAAATTAAAAATTGATGGGACATTCATACAATAACTGGCATAACTAAATAATGGAATAATAGACCTGCATGATATACAGTACTCTCCTATTTCCAAAAGTTTCTCTCACTCATACCAAGACAGCGTATTTTCCCTGAGAATTCAATACTTTATAGGCTCAGTACTTTGGCCAGGAACCAGTTGACTACGTAATTCTGTTCTTTTCAGTGGAGTTACTCACATGCCTAAAATTAAGAAAGAGATTATATGCTTTGCTGGACAGAATGCAGAGTACTCCAGTTCTTTCCAGAGTATCATTTGCAGGCTGCATATATTGACACTTAGAATTTTTTGTTATATAGGTCTGCATAGAAAAGGTAGAATCAAGAGGGAAACTCATAAGACTAGGAAAAAAGACTTGAAATTGGTCTCAATTTTGATCCAAAAGTGACCACAAAACTGCTTTTGCAAGATTCTGCCAGTGCTGCAGTCATCAAAGAAATTAACTGCAACCATTTTAGTTTTGAAGTGCTATTTATATTGCATTACATTAACATTTACTGCAATCTGCAAGGAACTAGTAATTTTGCAGGGACTTGAGAGTCTCAATACAGAGATGGTGTGGAGAAGACTGCAGAGTACTGGAATATTTGGGAAACACAACTTGCTTTTGATGTCATGATTTGATAATTTATTTTGTTCTGTGGGAATAACAAGCTTCTCAGAATTGTATGCTTTCTAAAGAACTCCTCGTACAGTCAGCAAAATGGATGGCACTCCACCAGCAATCATGTTAAGCCTGTCCTTCTAAAGAAAAAATCCATTAATTTCAACCATATTTGAAAGAACAGTCAAAGTCTCAAAAATAATTAGGCTCCTACAAATAAATAAGGGGGATCTGAATGACTGCTCTGACAGAGGGAAAGTTGAGCAGAATTCAGGTGTAATATGTTAAATTTGACAGTAGCCCTTTATCCATTCAGTAGAGATGATTGACTGGTCATTCAGAACATTTACTGTTCCAAACTTGCTGCAAAACTCCTCTTTTTGACTGGTAGGGAAGTCAAATGTGGGATTGTTCATAGCAAAAAGGAGGAGAGAAACCATAGGACAACCAACACCCACAGGGAGTGTGTTCAGACTTCATTAGATAACCACAGAACAGTGTGCATGGTTGCTCCAGATTTAGCTGTCATTTAAGACTCTGGAGTGTAAGTGGATAGATATAGAATCCAGCAGTAAACAGAGCAGCAGAGTGTGGAAAACAGTATGAATGAAGTAAAATGGGATTCAAGTGATCAGTGTTTATGGGCAGGAACACTAGTTATAGAAAGTACTTTTCTCACACTGGAAACAATAGAACGGTACGCACCAAAGAAACATTTATTGGATACAAAAAATACAATGTATTTCTTGTATAAAAAGGAGATATAGGGAGTTATTAAAATGGAATATTGGAGAAGCCAAACCACATTTATGTGCGAATTTCCTCTAAGAAATTTTACAGTGTTTGAAAACTAAGATTTGTCTTTTAGAAACAGCAATCAAGTGTTCTAATGGATTTCCAGAGAACAACACTCTGGGACATGATGGACAAGTAGAACATAGTAAGTGGGTAGACAGACACAGGTGCAGTTACTGGTGGCTCTGCCATGAAGGTCCAGTAGGTTCTTCATGACAGGTCTCATTGTGGGATTATTATTACCACATATTCCCCTTTTCCAATCAGTTTTGCATTTTTATTTATTTCTGGATTTCTGCTCATGTTCATGAGATGCTCTTTTGAAAGATGATGCCTCAAATACAAGCAGGGGAATGGTGGCCCAAAGACATGTTCTTTTGGATGTTTGACTTCTCTAGGGTCATGTTTTGCAGAGAGAGGCATCTAGAAGAAGAACTGAGACTCCTTCCTTCATTTATAATGTCAATGGTTTTAGCAAAACAGTGGAATAAATTCCTTAAATAAAACAATACTGCATCTCTCCTGACAGTTTAGAAGACATTAATATCTTGGGGCCAACATTTAAAGTTTTTACTTTGTTCTTATTCTTTCATTCTTTGGGCAGAACTCCATTTATTTCAACAGCTTTACCTAAGGAATAACCTCAGGATTCACCTCTTAGAAAATACCAAGTATCTTAAAGACAATCCTAAGTGCAACTAAGATCCTTCAGGCCCACAGCATTCCAGTGCCTAAAGGAGAGATCATCATAAGTCTTTAAGCAAAAAATGGAATCATCATTATTTAAGCCTGGAAACACTGGTTAAGGGCAACACTTCTCTGCTTTGATGTTCTAGAAAAATGTAAACAAAAGATGTAATTTGTGAGGTTGAGAATTGATCAAGTTTTCAGAGAGCAAAATAGCCCTACAGGAATCTGGTGGAAGTATCTGATATTACTGTAGGGAAGAAATTTGATCTTATTTTAAACCTAATTAAAGCCTTCTGCATCTCCACAAAAAACCCCTCTAAAACCCTGGAGATCTCTGATGGTTTACCCTCTGGGGAGAACACACAAATATGAATTTTAATAGTGTCTTTTGGTAATGTGGTGAATAAAGACAAATTGATTACAGCAGTCTGGAAAAAGCAGGTGATGCATTACCAGGGCCACTGGGTTCATGTTTTCCCAGACATGGTGAAGGCCACCCAGATTGTAAAAGAAAGCTGATATCTTTGAAAACTTGCATTCTGTGATTTGGGGCTTGATATGGCTTTCTTGTTTCCAGATACACTGAATTATATCAAAAGAAAAATAAGAGGTATGGTCCAAATTCTGTTCTCATGTACACAAAACCAAACCTAGGCTAAAACTTCTGAAACCAATGGGTTTGCTTCAGATTTATACCCAATGGAGGAGCAGTGCTGTCCTTCTGATTGTAATGATGTCTGTCATCATTTAGTATCCGACAAGCAATGTCAAACCAGCAGAGTGTGTAGGTCTAAGAAATCCAAACTCTGAGATAACTGTTTCTGCATAATTGCATGAAATACCAAATAGAACAGTCCTGTAGAAGTCTCTTATGAAGATACTTGAGCCTGGTCTCAAAGGACATAGTTATTCAAATTTTGTTTCCAAGAGAACACTAGACATGCACATTGATGGAACATAAACTGAGTGTGTTGTGATAACCACAGACTCCTTTAACTGTCATTCTTTCTAGACCATTTGGATTTATACTAGGACAGTTAGATGCAGATGTATGAATAGAAAAGACAATTCACTAACATGCATGAATATTATAGCAGATGGTAAGCTGGATGGCAATCCTATTGTTCAATTATCTAGATTTGAACTTTGTCTGATTTTGCTGATTAATATTTGGTACATATCGATATACACACACCAGTTCAAGTTTGCACGTATGGATCAGGTTGACATGTGATCTCCTTTCAGATCTAGCCATTTTTCAGTACCATAGGTAGCCTGCAGCCTGCCAAAGAGCCATGAACTTGCTATGCTGGGGAGCCTCACTCATTCCAGTGTTCCATGATACTAGCCTACGTTTGGAAAAGAACATGGACCAAATCCAGATAGAGACTGTCTATACAGACATGTGGCCCTGGAAAGCTCAGCTGCATCTAACTGAAAAAAATAAGTCACCTTTTTCTGTGCCATGAAAAATCCTGAAACTTCTCATTTTCCAGATGTGCAGGGTTGTCCTTTGTCAGAGCTACAAATGAAGTAAATCTTTCAAAACAAGCACAAAGAGAGAAATCCTGAGTTCTCATCCTGTCTGTCAGTACCATTCATATTTCTAACAGCGTTAAATAGTCCTCAGCTAAACTACAGCAACTACATTGAAAATAGCAAGCAGAACTTTCTCAACCACTAGAACTAAGTCATGCTTGGCCTTAGACTCTTATTTACATTTTGCAATGGCACAAGCCTAACAGAAGAAATAGAGACAGCCCACTTTCTCCCTCATTCCAGTAGCCTTTAATCTGGCAGCTGGATCACCCTGCTGGAAGGCAATTCTCTTGGGCGTGAATCCCCACCAGCAGAGCCAGGGATTGTCCCAAGTCTCTTGTGTCAGAGGAGTGTGCTCAAACTGTTATATCAAAAGCAAAATGGCAAGGCTACCAGAAATGGAGACTCATTTCAGAAGCAAAATGAGCTGTGTTGAATTCCTGAAAGAAAAGATGCTGCTAACCTCATTCAAGAAGTGGCAGGCTGTAGATGCAGAGTAAATAGAAACAGTTCCTGCAGACTTTATGAGGTCCACTGGGAACAAGGTGTACAGATTTACCTATGTTCTTAAAATTTCTTAACTGGAGAAATTCCAGGCTTTTACAGCAGCTCAACTTGTTGGCTCTTTTGGAAGCCAGCTTCCCCTACTGCAGAGGGAGTCTATGCATCCACAAAAGAGCCTGAGGAGCAGGCTGGTGTTGCAAGAATTAACTTTTAGGCACCTAAGTCCTCACTGGATCTGACCTTATATGTCTGTGAACCATTTTGAACACTGAGCCACTAGTCTAAATTCTTTATGTCTTGCTGGGCAGAGTGGTGCCTGCATACCTGAAAGGATCTAGGTCATTTAGATTGCATTTACAAAGGTGTGCTGGCTTAGCTGCACTTGGGTGCAAGTTGAAGGTCTAGTCATTGTCCTTTGTCCACCCAAGGAACCTGTGATACAAATAGGCAGATTTTTAATTTTATTGGGTTTGCTTTTTTCCATGCAAGGTCTGATATTACACAGGTCTGTAATGGGGATTTTTCTTCTGAGTTGCAAACCAATGACATGCCTTTATATAAATACTATTTTTTGGTCCAAATAGGAGCTAAAAATGCTTAGCTGCTATACTGCAAGTTAGTATCAATCTTTTGATCCAAAGGTCCTACTGTATGTTTTAAAATAATACTCCATTATGCAATGCTCAGTCTGCATCAACCTTTCTCCTCAATAAAATATAATATAGTCATCCACCTCTAGAACAGCAGAATGCTTTCATCTCATAATAAGCATCAAGGGATGGTAAACAAGGAGATGACAGTGTTTTCCTACACAACATAGTGAGTCTTTAACTTGAGAAATCAAATCAGGAGAAGAGACTGCTAGGCACACAAAAATGGTGTAAGAACAGATGTCTTTTCTGATAGATTTACAAGACTGGGACTCACTGGCTTCAGAGAGTGACTCAAAACACAATCAAGACTAATTGAAATAATGTTGTGTAATATGTGTTTGTCATAGATGGTATGATTTTACAGCTTATTTGCAATCTGGCAGAGTTTATACAATTAAAACAATGATCAGTTAATATAGCATGACAACAAAAAACAACTCCATAAAAATGCCCCCATGACTTAGAGATGCAAGGATATGCATTTCCCACAGAGTTGTGACAAAGAGTCTGTGAATTATGGGGGTTTTCTCCTTTTTCCTTATTTTGCTTTTGAGATGAAACATTGACTAGTTTCTCCTATACCCATTCCAGCCCTGGATAGCTGAACTTGTTACAGAGCTAACCATAATATGCTAGCATCTTGGCTGCCATTGTGTAATGATATTGCCAGAAACACTGACAAAAACTGCCATATCATGGCTTTGAAAATAGCAGGATGTAACTAAGGAGCATGCATACTGATGTGGAGTACAGTCCCATCTCCAAGGTCAGCAGCTGATGAAGGATCACAAACCCAAACAGAAGGAAACTAGAGGTCATTCTACTGACATATAATGCTTCTTGTGCTCAACTCTTTAGATCAGCCACTAATAACTTGCATTAGAATAAGTTCAGCTTCACAAGTTGAGGGTTTGTCTCTCTACAGCTCTCATTCTTTGTTCACTGTTTTAAACTGAATATATATGGTTATAACAATCTAGTTGCTTTGTTTGTGCTTGCTAAGTTCATGGTCTGAAACTTGCAGCAATCAGTTCCTTTAGCTAGCTGTTTACCACTTTAAGTCATACTGCAAAATCCCTTCACAGTTGAGTGACCTTCAGTTACACTGAGTAAGCAGAAGCGACTTATTTGTCCTCCCTGCATTGTTCGCTATTGCATGCAGCCTGTAAAAAGACACACAATAAACAGTTCCTATCTTGTCATTTGCCTTAGCTGGATCTCCCATCTGACAGACACTCTAACATATTACCTACCCATTACCTACCCTGCTTTCTTGCCTTTACAGCCCAGAGTTCAGATTTGATTGTCATATCAGTTGCTTTGACTAGCTACAATAAAGGGGGAAAAAAAAAGCCACACAGCTATAAATACATATTGCTCTTTCAAAAAATGTGACCAGCTTTCAAAAGCTATCCAACACTGTCAGAAACTCACTGATGTAACAGTACTGCTGCCAGAAAACTACCAGGAGCAAAATCTACCAACTGAAAATATTAATGAACTTTACTTTAAGAGAGAGAACCAGAGACCCATCTTCAAAGACACCAGCAGAAATAATACAATTCAGTAGTATGGTTTTCATGTGATGAACTAGCTGTTCCAAAAGCCAGTATTCTTTCACAGACTGCCAAAGTTGACTGAAGGAAACATCCAGTCAGAGCCTATAACTTAGTACCAGTTTTCCAATTGCTTGGGCAGTTTCTTACTTGTACAGGTAGCAGTAAAGAGCAGTGGATTCAGATTTCACAGAGCTCTGGTTAAATCCAAATATTGATGAGGGTCTCCTGAGAATACTTTGTGGGGTTTGCATATACCTTTTTTTTTGTTTTGACAATACCGGCAATAATCTGCAAGGAGTTCTTCGCTCCCTGTGGAAATTTTTGACTGGTTTATGTTTACAGAATCAAAATCAGAATCAGTGAGAAGAGAGGGAAAGCATGAAAAGTTACGTAGAGCACAAAGAGCAAACAGGGAAGTACCCACCTTTGCTGGTACTAAACAAAACCTTATCCATTAGCCTTTGTTTAGTCTTCCCATGTAGCATGTGCTGCCTTCTCTCATTTTTTGCAATCTAACAGATGAGTTAACCGAGGGGATCTAACTCTATAAAACAGGGAATTCATTTTAGCAGGTTGAGTGAGTTAGTTGGCTGGTCGTCCCATTGGAGCAATTTGCTAACAGCAGGAGAGTATCCAGCAAAATGTAGTTCTTCACACAGACCTCCCAAGTTGTCCCATCTCTCCATCAGAAAAACTTTTGTGAGGCCTGGGGAAGGGAGAGTCCTGTGAAAATAAAAATAAAAATGCCATGTCTAGGTGGAACCCTGGAAAAATTCCACAGAAGAATATCTCATTATGAATTCTTTCTTTATACACTGTATAGCTAATCTGAAATATTAAAGAGGAAGACAATATTGGTGGGGAAAGCAGAGAGGCTTCAAGTAAGTGGGATCTGGCTTCATTTGCTTTCTCTTTTTCAGACTGTCTAGCAGATCGTGGGTGAGAGACACAGCTGCTGTGCCTCATTTTCTCCTAAGAAAATAAAAATTAATTAATGCTACTGATATGCCTCCCAGAACCATTGAGAGATTATTTACTAGTGTTTATAAAAGTCTTGTAAGGAAGAGCAATGTATTTTTTAAACAAATAAAGTAAGTGTGGCACACACTCCAAATGGCTAGTGCAATACACAGGACAAGGATTAACCTGTAAGCATAATCCTTAACATTACTTGGTATGATGGGGAGTGTTCTACTCTGAGATGCTATCTTCTTGTCTGCATCTTTTCTTCAAAATAGTTACACTATAAAATCTATGTCAGACATAAAATCTATCTCAGATCAGCTGACTGAGCTACTCATTGGCAGGAATCGAATGTGTTTGATTGGCAATTGTTCTGAAGGTTTCTATACCAGAGAGTTGTGTTCACTCTAGTCAATCCTTAAAGCTATCAAGAGGAGAGCTGCACAAAGACATATTTGATGCTGTGAAAATGGTTATATTGGCTAGTGCATCTCACTCGGCTTTCAGGAAAATAAAATGGTTTATATAGGCGTGGGGGAGAGAATGACTTGGTGCAAGTTATGCACCGAGACTATTAAGCTGTTTGTCTCTGTGTTTCTTAATACCTGGTTTTTGTCTCCAAAAATGCACACAGGAATATTTTCAGACTAAGGATATGTTACAGTCTCACATCAGTTATACAAGTGGGAATGAAAAATACCAGGTTCTCACTATTTCTTTGCTCTAATGCCTGTTTCAATGGAGATATGAGTTCTGGGAGCACTGTATGACTTAATGTTTTTTTTTTTCCAGTAGTAATGATAAAGAAGTAACATGAAAGACTAGGCCAAACAAACTCTTTGAACTAGAAGATGAACCAGATAACATTTTCCACATCATTGCTATTTGTGTTGCACATTTTTGGCAAAGAAGTGCTCCCTTGAGTTTCTAGATGCCGTATTCAATTGGAAATCTTAAAGACACAACCCAATGTATGGGAAATGTTTAACGAACAAAGAAAATGGGCAAATAGCATCTATGGATCAACGTTCCTGAGTGCAAGGACCTTTTAAGTTAATTTTGGTTTATATTTAAGTAAAAACTTTGCATACAAACTTGCCAGTATGTATGTTAGTCAAAATGTATTGTGCTCCCCCCCCACACACAAAGGTTTGCCATTCCAGGTTTGGGGGAGGGGAAGGGTGTCAAGCGGGTCGAGGGGGTCCCCGGAGTGGCAGGAGGGTGAGCGGGGCAATCCTGTATGAAGTGTCGCAGGTGAGCAGTGCGCCTGAAGATATGTGGTAACACAGCGGGGGAAGGATAAGGTCAGGGTGGATAGTGGGCTCTTTTAGAGTGATGAGAGTCCCGGCTGGGCTGGGGCCTTGAAAGGCACCCCAGCCTTGGATGGGTATGAGGGTCAGAATGGTTGGTTTGGTTGGTTGGTTGGTTTTGGCTCACCTGCGGCTACTGCCCAGGTTTGGCATGTTCTGGATATATTTGCTTTGCTTTGTTACATCCTGAAAGGGTGGTCAGGACAAAGGGTTGTTCCTGGGTATTTCCTTGAGATTGTATATAGATAGGTGATAGTAAAGTAGGAAATGAAAGACTTGCCCAAATCGTTCTAGTAGGAATGAAGCCTGTGTACCCCTATGTGGTTGCGAGTTACGCTGGCGATGGTACATGCCTTTGGTAGGGTTGCCCATGTCAGACAGATCAAAACCGTAGGGCCAGATACAATACATTCTTGGGCAGGATGAGCTCGTTAGCCTTCTGGCAGTCATCCTAGGAGAAGGACAACTCTAATCCCAAACCCGGGCAGATGAAGCTCACTTAGCCCTGTAAGGCCATCCATCTAAGAGAAGGTCACTCTAATTAAACCTACATCCTGAGGACCTCGCTGCCACCGTCCAAGCTCGTTCAGCCCTGGCAGATGAACCTTAGGATTAAAGGGTGGGTTCAGTTCTGAGCATACTGCATCTCACCTAAAAAATCCACTGTGCAGGCTTGAAGGCTTTACCCACATTCATAAAGCCCTGTAGCGACAGGCGAGGGTCGAAATGGCAGGTGAAAGGTGCACTGGAAGCTGCAGACCGAACCCTGCATGCAGGCGGTTCAGGATATTGGTCATTTGAGACTGACCGGAGATGACAGTCTCTTGGGGCAGCACCCTGAACGACCAAGCAGCCTTTTCAAGGACAGCACTGCTTGCTCCACTCGGAGAGGGGCCTAGAAAAGGTGGCCTAAACAAAGCTCATCTCCACCTTCACCTGGTTGGTTAACTGCAGGCCAATGAGCATCTTCTTCTAATGCGGTCGCACAAAGATCAAAAGACAAAGGCATACACCTGCCTCCAAAGGTGTACCTAAATTAAATCTAGCATGTTGGAATATCAGAACCATGCTTGATTCTGCGGATGGCGGACGTCCTGAGCGATGTTCTGCCCTAATCGCCCATGAGCTGGCTCGTCTCACCATCGACATTGCTGCTCTCAGTGAAGTTCGCCTTCATGAAGAAGGCAGCCTCAGAGAACATGGTGCCGGTTACACACTCTTTTGGTCAGGTAAGCCCAGAACTGAAAAGCGTATCTCTGGAGTTGGCTTCATGATCAAAAACTCTATTGTTCCTAAACTCAAAAATCTGCTGACAGGTCACTCTGACCGCATTATCTCCCTATGCCTTCCACTACACAACAAGCAACACGTTGTCCTCTTTAGTATATATGCCCCAACTCTCCAAGCTGACCCTGCTGAAAAAGATAAATTTTACACTGACCTGTGCCGCCTTACCCAAAAGGTGCCTGCAGACGATAAGATCATTATCCTTGGTGAGTTCAACGCCAGAGTAGGTAAGAATTTTGAAGCCTGGAAAGGAATATTAGGCAAGTATGGTGTTGGAAACTGCAACGATAATGGTCGACTTCTGCTAGAATTCTGTGCGGAGCAACAGCTCACCATCACTAATACTATCTTTCAGCAGAAAAATAGTCTGAAGACAACCTGGATGCACCCCAGATCTAAGCATTGGCACCTCACTGATTATGTCTTGGTGCGATGGAGAGATGTTCGCAATGTCCACCATACCTGCGTGATGCCCATTGCAGAATGCCAAACAGACCATCGGCTTGTGCACTGTAAACTCAACTTCAATCTTAAATTCAAACCTGAAAGGGGCAGTATCCCAAGGAGAAGACTCCAAGTTAACAATCTCCAATCAGCCACAGTGAGAGACAGATTTCAGGCAAACCTTCAAACTAGGCTGGAAAACCATTCCATAGATTCTACAGATTCCTCTCCTGAAACAATTTGGCACCATATTAAAAACAGCATCCTGCAATCCTCTGAAGAATCCTTAGGGTTCTCCTTCAAGAAGAACAAGGACTGGTTTGATGAAAACAATCAAGAGATCCAAGAACTGTTGAGGAAGAAGAGAACTGCCCACCAAGCACACCTTGCACTGCCATCCTGTCACACAAGAAAAACAGCCTTTCGTCTTGCATGCAGCAAGCTCCAACAGAAACTTTGTGACATCCAGAACAAGTGGTGGATCGATCTAGCTGAAAAAACTCATTATGCACAGATACAGGTGATCACAAAGGATTCTATGAGGCTCTGAAAACAGCATTACGGGTCTACATACCAAGTCCAAAGCTCTCTACTCAGCGCTGATGGTCAAACGCTTCTAACAGATAAAACCTCCATTCTGAATCGATGGTCTGAACACTTTCAGACTCTTTTCAGTACCAACCGTGTAGTCCAAGCAATTCAGTCCATCACACAGCAACTGGTGAAGTATGAATTGGATACTGCCCCCACTTTGGGAGAAACCCTCAAGGCCATACAGCAGGTGAAAATCGGCAAGGCAGCTGGGGTTGATGGAATTCCACCCGAAGTCTGGAAACATGGGGGCCTTGCACTCCATGCTAAATTTCACGAGTTTGTGGTGCGCTGTTGGGAACTAGGTGAACTACCATCAGACCTTCGAGAGGCAGTCATCATCACTTCGTATAAGAAGAAAGGAATTAAATCTGATTGCTCAAATTACCATGGTATTACTCTGCTCTCCATTGCTGGCAAAATCCTGGCAAGAGTACTCTTGAACAGACTAATACCCACTATAGCAGAAGGAATTCTTCCTGAAAGTCAGTGTGGTTTCAGAGCCAACAGGAGCACCACAGACATGGTGTTTGTTCTCAGACAACTGCAAGAGAAGTGTAGGGAACAGAACAAAGGTCTCTATATAACCTTTGTTGACCTCACCAAGGCTTTCGATACTGTGAGCAGAAAAGGTCTATGGCAGATTTTGGAACGTTTAGGTTGTCCCCCCAAGTTCCTTAAAATGATCATCTCACTCCATGAGGATCAGCACGGCCAAGTCAGATATGGCAATGCGCTTTCTGAGCCCTTTCTAATAACGAATGGTGTGAAACAAGGCTGTGTTCTTGCTCCAACCTTATTCACAGTCTTTTTCAGCATGATGCTCCAAAGGGCCACGGCAGATCTCGAGGATCAGGACGGTATCTACATTCAATATCGTACTGATGGAAGCCTTTTCAACCTAAGGCGACTGAAGGTCCACATTAAGACCTTAAACCATCTTGTCCGGGAGCTGCTCTATGCTGACGATGCCGCCCTTGTTGCCCACACAGAAGCAGCTCTGCAGCGTTTAACATCCTGCTTTGCAGATGCTGCTGAGCTCTTTGGGCTGGAAGTCAGCTTAAAGAAGACAACCTGCACCTCTATCAACCTGCACCTCAGGAAGTCTTCCATCATCCCCGTGTCACCATTGGTGAATCAGAGCTCAAATCAGTTCAGCACTTTAATTACCTAGGTAGCCTCATCTCTTTGGATGGTAAGATTGACAGAGAGATAGACAACAGGTTAACAAAGGCATATAGTGCCTTCGGAAAGCTTCATAAAAGAGTTCGGCGAAATAAACACCTGAAGAAAAGTACAAAGATCTGTGTTTACAGAGCCATAGTGCTGTCTGCTCTGTTATACGGATCTGAATCATGGGTCATCTGCCGCTAACACCTGCATCTCCTAGAACGCTTCCATCAATGCTGTCTCCGCACAATCCTAAACATCCGCTGGTCAGATTATGTGACCAATACATCTGTTCTAGAACAAGCAGCAATCACAAGTATTGAGGCCATGTTGCTGAGAACACAGCTGCACTGGGCAGGGCACGTCTCAAGGATGAAGGACCACCGCCTCCCTAAGATGATGCTTTCTCGTGAACTTGCCACCGGCTGCCACAAGAGAGGAGCCCCAAAGAGAAGATACAAGGACTCCCTGAAACAACATCTCAGCCTTGGCCATATTGAGCAACATAACTGGTCTACTCTGGCCTCCAGTCGGGAGATCTGGAGACACACCATCTATAACGCTGCTGATGCTTTTGAGAAAGCACGCAGGATCACCCTTGAGGAGAAAAGGCAACGCAGAAAGAATTGTGCCTTGCAGAATATACCACCTAAGGAGTCTTTCTGCTGTGCCTTTTGCAACCGGACATGTCTATCTCATATTGGCCTTTTTAGCCACCAACGTGCTTGCAATAAACATGGGTAGTGCCCTTCCCAAATCTTCGTTCGCAAAGCCTAGCCATGAAAGTGAATGATGAAAATGAAAATTATGCTCCCCTAGAAGGAGCCAGGGAGGGAGAATATGAACTGCAATGTTCCCTGGGCTTCTGCAATATTGCAGCTGCTCTCAATTAAAGGGAGAGGTGGTTTCTAGGGACTGTATTTATGGTATTTATCTTCCAACCATTTTTTTATTATTTTGCAATGATTTCATGAATTGCAATCACAGCTTAATAAAGGGGTGTTACAGCAGTGACCATATTGTCTGCATATTTCTTCTGTTGAGAATCCCAATACACATTATGTTACTGTCAGAGATTTAAGGTACAGTTGTTTATAAACTACCAGGACATAAATAAGGCTTAAATAATTAAATCCACTACAGCCACAGAAAACACCCTCTATTGAGGGATGAGAGGACAGAAAATGTATGTGCTTTCAAGAGCCTAGAGAAAGACACCTGGCAAACCACTGCCATTAGGTTATGCCCAGTGGAAAAAAAAACCCCACAGACTAGCCTTGAACTTAAACCCCTAATTTTAAGTGCATAAAATGGGATTTCATCCTGCTGCATTATTTTTTTCAATCTCCCTTTCTCTGAAGTCAGTGGGGTACTTGCATCCTACTTAGTGACCAGCTTGAGCATTAATATGCAAGGATTAAAAAGGGACATTCTGTTTATGCAGGATAACATCCACTAATGCACTGATCAATTCTAATTCAATCCCAAATAGTTTCTAAAAACAGGTCTATTCATATTTGTCTATTTTCTGTTTGTCATGTGAAGTCACTGGTTGCGGCATATGGTGAGCTGTCAGAACACCTGTGTTATAGCATGTTTTGAGTTTCTTCCCTGAGTCTGGATCATTTTTTTAATATTTATGAGCTTTGTGTGAAAGGGATGGTCACAGCCAAAATTCATTCCCTTCATTCAGTCCCTTTCTCTTTTCAGCACTGTCAAATTGTTACCCTTCCTGTCTGGGTATATGGTACAACGAGGTTGCTCTATTATCTGCTGACTAAGGTGAAAATACCCACCTTATGCTTATGATGTAGGATAAAAAGGAGGCCCCAAACCAAGTATTAAGAATTCTGTTATCCACACAGCATCAGCCTACACTGCCAGATGTTATCCTCTCAGGTATTATCCTGCAGCTCAAAAAATTCAAAGAGTGGGGATCTACTGCCTATCTGTGCTATAGCATGCTCAGCCCCATGCACAGAAACTAGACTATATCAGGCTAGTTTGTTGCCAGGAATATAATGTTGATTAGAGAATGTGAAGCATAAAAATCAAGACTCCAAAGCCTGTAATAGGTGCAATAACACAGAAAAAAACCACTTTCTGTTGTGATCTGCTTTTAAGGAATAGCCCTGCCAGCAAACTGCAGAAACATCAACAAGCCCATCATTTAACCAATATGAGCTTTGTAATCTTGTACTAGTTTAGTTCACAGAGTTTTAAAGAAAAGTGTTAGTCTAGAAATGTTTCCCCAATAGAAATATAAATTATCCAGAACATTTGGTCAGAAAATAGTCTAGTAGGTATGCCCATATAATAAAACATTCCCATTTTTGAATGGTTGAAAACACTCTCTTTTCACATAGCAGCCACTACAGAGAAAAAGGTAGTGATCACAGATTACCAGTCAGTGGGGAAGAGAGTAATCTTTCCAAACCTCGCAGTCCAAGGTGATTATCATTAGCCAACTTAATATGAAGATTACTTTTTAGACTTTCATGCTGCATTATTCTCTATTAATATTGAAATAATAACTTCTAATTACAGCACAGCAAATTACAGTTGCTCCTGTGCTGTAACTGAAATATTTTGGAACATGAAATAGTTGAGAATTTCTATATTCCCAAAAAAGGGCCAAGCAGCAGGAAAGGCAGGCAACAGTTTGTGGTTTCAGATGGCCCTGTCCATTTTTATTTTAAGTACTTGACACTTTTGCAGCCAATCCTTGTTAGCATTAACAGACTACATTAGACTAGTACAGTGACGTTGAAGAAAAAGTGTCAGCATCTCTGAAGCAGTTGAAGTAGTAAAAAAAAAAAAAGAGAAAAAAATGGAGATAAATTTGTGTCAACAGATGTGTTTTACCACTAATGATCATGAAACCATGACACAGTTTTAATTACCCAGGCTTCCCTTTATTATAATGGCCCCATAAAATGCTGACTAAATAAAAAATAACATCAATATACATAAGAGGGAAAGCAGATGGCTGGGATTTTTGAACCAGAAGCCATTGCTAGAAAAGAACAAACACTTTTGAGAGTCAGTCGCCTATTTGTCTAGATATATTCTTTTAAAACGTTTTACTACATGGTTAGAAGGTTTGAAAGAGTCAAACGCCTGAGGATTGTGCTAACAGATACAGAAACATGAAAGAGTGACTTCCCTTTAAAAATGGTGGTCCAGATGCTGTTCTATACTAGAAGGCACAGAGGAGGGCAGGGCAAAACAAACTCAGACACTGCCTTCCATACTTTCTATTATACAGAACAAAATTTTGTACTAGTGAGTCTTGATAGCAGTACCTGTAGAACATAAACTTCACAACTGCTACCACCTCCATCTCACAGTGCTCTCCACACTGTCTAGCTCTCTAGCGTGATTTTATGACTCCTGCAATATGGCTCCATGATTCCCAACTCCCTTGTTTCACAGTACAATACCTGAAGCACACAATAAAATGAGTTATCATTGTGAGAAAGTAAAAGGCTGGCAAGAAATTCCAGTATGGTAGGACTGAAAACTCAATCCTAGATACCTGGATGCAGCTAAAGATTGAATGTCATAGCATTCTGAGCAAACATGTTCTGCAGAACTCTATGGAGAAGATGAGCATAGTAGTTAACTTCTCTGAATGCTGTTATTAATGTCTACTTGCTGACTCAGGCAGGCACTACTGAACGCATGACACACACAAACATTTTTGCAAAAAATACCAACTGTAAACAACTGTGAGGATACGAACAGATAAAGCCTCAATCCCTTGGCACCTCCTTTAAAAGTGAGATTGGTGTGCCACAGATGCCAGATTCCTGGAACCTTTTTAATAAGAGACCAATAATTTTCTCCAAGACAGAAAAAAATGATGTGTAGTAACTGTCAAGAACTCTCTCTGAAGACTCTAGATAAACTTACTATGGATTTTGAGGTCCACTGGCTTTGAAGAAAAGAAGCCCAGCTAAGACCAGTAGCCCATGGAGTAGCCCATGGAATTTCCTGAGGATGCCAAGGAGACAAGTATTATCTCTACTTCATGATTGCACCTGAGTTGAAGGAGAAATTCAAATAAGCATACATTAAGTTCATGGTGTCCAATGAGGAAGGGCTTGATTTGGTTAAGGTTTGTGTTCTACAGATCTCGAGCTTAAATATTTTCTACTTGTTCCCAGTGACAGTCCATTCCTCCATGAGTTGGACCTCTCAGGATTCTCTGCATACATTTTGCTAAAGACTGCTAAGTCTTTAGAACATGGGAACCAACATTTTCCTTCTGATGCTGTAGTTTTCTGCATCAGCCACAAGGATGAACATTAAAGAATTACTCCATAACATTATGACTCACCTAACCAACTGTAGACACCTACAGTGTGGAAGCCTAACTAATTTTATTAGTCAGCAGAAAGAAAGTGTAAATATTCTGCTTCTAAAGTAAACAGCACAAATAATGCTGATGAATTGTGCTCTAAAAGTATCTCTTTCTCTCCTAAAAAGCAGCCTGGGGTAACTCTCTCAGTTGTAGAGGGCTCCACTACAGACATATCAAAATAGGTGAGATGAATCCCAAACACAATAAACAGAGAGCAACAGTGAAGGGTTTAAATTATGAGTTTTCTTTTTGCAATAGCACTCATGTAAGCTTGTCTTTTTGATACAGTTACTAAAATTGAGTAAGGCTAGTGGCATTTTTCACTCTTAGATGGAAATTTAAAGCACTGTCACCAGATCTTTTTACAAGGACATGTAGTGACAGGGGAATGGCTTTAAACTGAAAGTGAGTAGGTTTAGATTAGATATTAGGAAGAAATTCATTACTGTGGCTGTTGGTGAGGCACAGGAACAGGCTGCCCAGAGGAAGGATTGCAAAGCTGTATGAAAACTGAATAGAGCAGTGCTATAGGATACTTTCGAGCAATTCCATTAAAACATAGGATTTTTTCCTATCCCACAGAGGTTTAACTGCCTGTCAGACTGCATATGATTCTACACCAGACTTCCAAGTAAGTACAAATTGATCTCAGCACATTTCAAGAACATTTGTTTGGCCATTTGAAAAGTTGGAAGCCAGTTGTAGTGTGGGAGCTGTTTTGTAGCTGAAAGCTAGCTGGTTTGTATTTTATAAAACCAGTCCATAATGGTGATTAGCCTCTTCTAAAACCATTTTTGTAATAATAATTGAGAAGTTTAATATTTGTAAATTGACTACTAAACACATGTAATATTTTCATATCTAAAAAATGTTGTGGGTGAATTTGGTGCATATAAAGGCAAAGGACAAACTACACCGGCATGAGTCAAGAACTGCAAGCAGATACTGTTCAAAGTTTCACATACAGCTATCAGTGCATCCAAGTTTTTATCTGCAAAACTTCAGTGTGAGGCTTGGGCAAAGTCCTTGAAAATGGCAACAACTCTGCGTGGTTCTGATCCCAACTCTTTCTCCTCCCATGAGTATTGCTACTGCTATCAATCAGTCCATCTGGGCTGTTCACAGTCATAAGAGTCAAAATAAAGTTATTTCTTCCTCTGAGACATAATCCAAAAATGTCAGCTACTAGAGCTGTGAAAAGCATGGGTACTCTGAACTAAGCAAGGTCACTTACTTAATTTTTACTAAAATTCTAAAAGATTTTTGCCAACCATTCCTCGTCTCAGTTGTTTCACCCAGTCAGTTGTGGTGAACACCTACCCCTCTGTCTAGGTAGCTATGCCCACATCACAGTGATGTAGCTACCAGCAGGTGAACAATCACTAGGACACAGAATAAATTTTAATGCAATTAAAATTTATACTTAGGACGGCAAAGTTAGCAGTTGGCATTAACCATTATCAATGTGCCCGATTCTTCCTAGTATTTTGCATTATCCTTCTCACATGTCACAATATGCACTTAGCTAGACTATAGATTGTACTACTGTGCTGTTAAGATTTGAGTTTTTGAGACCAGACAGTAGCTCTGATCCTCCAGGAAAAACATAACAGCTTGCAGCATTCTGGCCCTGCCACAAGCTGATACTATCACTAATGGGAAGATCCCTCTGTAGCCAGCTCCGTAGTCTTCTTGGGGCTTCTCAGGCATCATTAAGACATCTCAGTTAATGAAATCTAGAGTCTAATTCACAAACCTAACAGACAACATTACACAACTGTCACATGTAAATAAATGGTTCTCAGAAGAACTTCTCCCAGATTCAGGTTCTGCAGTTAATCAGAAGCGATGCAGATACCAACATTCTGAACTGGCACTGAAAAACAAATTCAACATCCTGCAAATGCTGGCACATATAAAACCTAGTTATGTCCCTCATTATTTTTACACTTACAAATCATGTGATTGTGTCTGGAGTTGATAAAAAAATGTTGCAAGAATATTCTGATACTGTAAATAACAGTTTTCAGGGAAAATTCTATTCAGTAAAGGTTTTAACACTATCACTCTAGTTGTAAACACACATCAAAATATTGGAGTTGCTTTAATTAATTTTTCCTTCTCCATTCTATGACTCCTTTCCATTTTGGAACGCAAAGAATTTTATTCCATTTTGTGAATTTGAATGGGTACATTAAAGACTATTCATTCAACACTATTCCATCTCCTCTGAGACATGCAATAAACCTGGGTGGTGTACTGGTTGTTAGGTTGTACTCTTCTTCTTAGTCCTCATCTGCATATCCACAGCTGAAGTAGACATCCAAAAAGGCATCCAGCTCAGACAGACAGAAATACTATCAGCCTGACTTTAGTGAACTCTAGTTCAGATCCTTTGATTATTTTCATCTAAATCAGTTTTTCTCAAGAAAGTTAGACCTCATCCATTTTTATGAACCTTTAGTTAAAAATATATCTAGATTCTTTCTGGGTTGACAGCCCAGGAGACTTTGCTCAAATTGTACAAACTCAGTTTCTGCCCCTATAAAATCAGAATCGTATCTATTTTTCAGATATAGGGGGGGCTGAGATTTCCAGTAAGACAGTGTTTTACTGCAGATTTGACATACTGCACACAGATAACTTGGCACAGATGTCATAAAACATTAATTTTCTTAAGATTTCACTAAAGCCTGACAGAATGACTTCACTACTTGAAAGTGCTATCACCTGATTATTTAAGCTATCTGCAAGAAATAGAAGCTATTCAAGTCTTTCTTAGTGCTCTTATTGGTCAGTGGCAAGTTCAGAAAGCCTCTCTTGACACTGTAACATGCCACCAGAGTGCTTCCAGTGCTTTGCAAATTGCCCTGTAAAAGAAGGCAATTTTAGTAGGTGTGATTTTGCTAAACTTTCAGCATGTGCATGTTCTAGGGTAGCTTGTCAGGTCAGTAAAATCTCACAGAATTAAAACTGAACACAGACTGACCTGCAAGAAGTTGGCACACTAGCTATCTGGTGCTGTCTGTATCTTAATAGCTAGAAAATGGATCCGGTATGCAACGAGGCATCTTTCCAGTTTCTCAAAGTTGACGATGTGAAGCAAAATGCAATGCAACGTAGCCTCAGGTCCCAAAACCACTCCTGCAAATTGAAACCAAAGAAAAAATTGTCCTATGGATGTGAACTACCTCATATTTCTTCAAAGGACTTCTGATCTGTCTGTCAAACGACACGCCTTTAGGAGTCTGGTCATACAGTTGCCATTCTGCATTTGTTAACACACAACAGTTCTGGAAGCTCAAGAACTCAAAATCAAAGAGCAAGATCTCTTGTATTTGACAAGGAAAAAAAATCTTTTATTTCTCAATTGATTTGAGTCATTTGTTCTGAGCAAAGAAGTATAGGAGAGGATCCCTTCAGACAGACAAATCTTTCTCTCCTTGCTGAAAAGGAGGTGTCTGCTGCGGCAATTTCACTGCACAGATGTTCCTTCACATGTGCTATTGCTCCATCTGTTCCTAGGACTTCCAGCAAACACTGTTTAACTAAAGCAGTAAGGCACAGAAAGGCAGAATGACACTCATTCCTACAAACGGCTCTTACATCCAAGAGGAGCATCCTACCCAGTAAATCTTCACAATTGTTAGACAAGGTTAGAAAGCAAAGGGAATTCAAAATTCACATCTCCACCCACGAATCCATCTCTCCAAAACAAATAGTCCCTTGAAAACATGGAGGAGAATTTCACTATCTTTTCTCCTCATCTTTCTGAGTGATCTTTCCATGTGAGGAGGCTATATGCTTCCCGATTCACCCAGCTTTGGTACTCAGTGCTCAAAATACAAGTGGAAGATATATGTAACAGCACAGGTAGCAGGACAAGGACCTACTGGCTACAGCTGAGGCAGCTCAGGAATATACATTAGTCCTCCCACAGTCAATTCAAACTTTTTACTTCTAATTATAGTTGCTTTGGACAATAGCACGTACTAAAGCTTTCTGTTAAAATTGCCAAATTTAGATCAAACCACAATGCTTTTGGAAACTTACTATCATAAAAGTTGAAGATGTATGATGAACAGTGCTTTCAAGAGGAAGGTAAGATATTGCTGGGTGGTAATTAAAATTCAAAGATTGCTTCAGGCCTTCGATCACTTCAAAAACTGAACTCTCCCACACATTTTGAAGATAACCTGCTCAGCTCTAACACTCTCTTCTTTTTTTCAACTGGCATTCCACTGTGTCCCAGTGTTGACTTCTGACTCTATTTGTTGTGATCAAAATTATAGTTGTTTATAATGTGAGGGCATTCAGTGGTCTCAAAGAAGGATTTGGATTCCAAGTACAAAGCCAAGTTTCCCTCTTTCTGCTTATACAAAGTGATACAGATTCAAATGTGAGACCTTCCTAGTCCGAGAAGTTGTGTCAACTCTTTCTGTCACACCTCAGATGCTAGAAATCCTTTCTGTGTAGCTGTGGGATAGTCTGCCCTCATGAAATTGCATTCTAACACCTAAAAAGTTGTCTTAAACTCTAAGTGATAAGAAACTATGAAGTATCAGGTTTTATACCCTACTCAAATTAGTCATCTTTTAAGCCAGGACATATTTTGGTTATCATATTTATCTCTCTTGGAATATTTTGCACAATACCACCTTGTATAAGAAAATAGTTTCTTGGCTGATTCTCCGTTTGCCATCTTTCACTGAAAAGACCCCTTGTAAAAGAGGTTCCCAGTCAAATATAAGATTATATTTAGGATTGGGGTTTTTTTATTATAATCTCTGTTATTTGTCTTCTGAGTGGGTACATTGAAGTCTTCCAGTCTCACTTCAGTCTTCCCATTGTCACATCTCCATAACAGTCATTCCATTTCCTTTTGGAAATTGTATGACTAGAACCACATGCAATATTTTCATCAAAGAAAAAAAGCTGTTGATTTTTCTAATAGTATAAAACATTTTCTGTATTGTTCTCCAGACCATTCTTTACTCAACCTACAAAGCCCCCTTCTTGAAGACTTTACAGCCTAATTCAAATCAAGTCCTTTCCCTGTCAAACACACATGGAAGTTAGGAAGGAAAAACGTAATGTTCATGCAAAGTCATTAAGATGACAAATTCTAATACTATGTTATTTCTGTAATTTTCTTCAACAAAAATGCTTTATTTTTTCTGGAAATTCTTAGGGAATTATTCTCCATCACGTTTGTACCATAACAGGGCAGCTGGGCATTCCCTGATGTAGGAAATCCCTGCACAAAATAAGGCAGTGTAGGAGGCCTTCATAGGTGGCCAAGGCGGAAAGGAGCAAGTGGCATAGGATAGGCCCTTGGGAACTGTTCTAACTAGTGTAATTTAGAGCATTCCTACTCTCAGTTATGCCAGGGGCCACTTTGGCATCTAGTCAACCTAGAATCCAGGGAGATGAAAAATGGCTTAGAGCCACTTTCCCGCTCTGTATACCCTGGGCCTGCACCATGTGTGGTTTGGCTGGTTCCGAGGATCTAGCCCCTCCATTTTTAAATAGAGCATTTTAAGTTGAAGTTGAAAAGTGAAACAAAATGGAATATGAAGAGTAAAAGGAGTAGAAAAGCACTAAAGGGAGAGATTAAAAAAGAAAAAAAGAAACAGAATGGGTGGTATTGCTAAGTGTGAAGCAGAGCTCCTTCAGCAAACTGAAGGAGCACTAGGGAGGTCTGGCTTCACTTTCCAGCTATGCCAAAGACTTTTTAATGCCAACACTAGTCTATTAAGGTCACTTTCAAGGTGACCATTGAGCTTCTTTAACCACCTATAGTAACTATGTTTAGTTTATTCCCTGAGAACCAACCAGCTTTGCCTGCAAGCAGTCATAGAAGCTGAGGTCAGAAGTGCCTTTTAGCCCTCATTACCTACAACAGGGACATATCTAGAAAGAAGGACACTACTGTCTTGAGAAGATCCACAAGACACATGCATGGAATAACTTTGGTGCAAGGCTGCATGAATGGAACTCAGGAATGATGCTCTGCAATGTAGCTTCTCCTCTATCGTGTGACACGAGATCATGCTGTATCACACCACTGTAATAGAGAGCTCAGATCCCACAGTACATCTGCACTCAGTCTAGACAAGAGAGGGAGGTAGGAAGGGATTTTACAGCTGGGAGACCCTGAAGTTTCATTTCAACATGTGCACATTCATCAATATTTACTTGGAGTCTCTCTTCACCTTGGTTTCTCATCTGCAAAATGGGAATACTAATTTCTCTCTAGCAATAGTGTGGTAAGGATGCATTGGGATAGAACAGCAACATGAAAAAGCGGGGGGGGGGGGGACATACACTGATGAAACTTCAGCCTCAGATTTATGTGTACCTTGACAAATAGACAAAGCACAGATGTTAATAGAATTATAATTCAGAATGTATCCAAACATTAAAGTTACAGTAAACTTTAAAATTCTTAGCTGAAAAAGGTGGATGATCTTATTGGAATCTTAAAATATCCATTATACACAAGTTGTGCCGCACTGTGCAAACTGCTAGAGCAGGAATGCTAGGCATATGAATGGAGGTAGGAGGGGTACAAAGATTAATTCTGAGAACCTTCAGCATACCATGTCCTGCAGCCTTTGCCATAGGAGACTCGCAGGGATAAATCCTACTCTTCCAGCAAGATTAACTGTTAAGCAACAGTCTAAAAAACAAAGAATGGAAGGAGGGAGAAAGAGAAGTAGTGATGGAGCATAATTCCCACTTACAGCCCTCCCAACCTTACTGACCATGTCTAAAGGTTTAATAGTATCACAGCAGTGATACTATTATAGTGTTGTGACTTGTTTCTGCAGCATATTAGTAGAAAGTCCATATGGTCTACCCACCACTGCTGCTTCTGTGGTGGGAGGTGATGTTCAATAGCGCTGAATGTGTTCCTTACCAGAACCTGAAGTCCTTGTTAGAAGTGCCAGGGGGATAATCCTAAATATTCTGGACTCAGAAATCCTCTAACTGCAAGTCTGAGAAGGCTGTCAAACCCCAACCTCTTGTACCTTTCCCCAAACACTTCCCAGACTAGTGGAACACTACTCCAAACTTCCCCTGTGCCTAAAGCCCCTTCAAACACTAGCTGTGTTCTCCTTATCATGCTAGCCTAGGTCATCCTCTCTTCTAAGCATGAACCTCCAAACTCCCTTCAGAGGTTTGGAACTACATCAAGCTGTTTCTCTTAGTGCCTCCATCTTGCTGCTATTGCACTGCTTGCCTCTCCCCCTGTCCTATGTTACCACTCTCACTAGATACTACACAGGGCCAAGCCCACCCCTTGCCTAGTTCTTCCTGTAGCAAAACAAAGCAGAAAGAAGAAAAAAAAAATCTAGACAGAAAACAAAACAAAAAGCCCCAGTTGCCACTCTGGCTGAGATTTTAAAACACAGAGTGCAATTACGAAAAGGTTATCCAGATGGGACCCAGAGAATGGGTGAGGGGAAGGAGAGCTGTCATCCGAGGGGAAAAAAATCCTATGTATGATAGCTCTATTCCTATAATATGATTCCTATTCCATGTGCAAATGTACAATGCAACGATAGTTCTCTTAGCCAGCATGGGCTGAGTTAATTGGATGTAAGGAATTAGTTTCTTTAAATAACCCCTTAATTTGATAAATCAATTTGATAAAAAGTGATCACATCAACTACAACTATTTCACTAAAAAGGCTTGTTTCTAATTGATTGAGATTTCTTCCTACTTTTAACTCTCTACTCCACAACACTGAAAAACCAACACTGTTGAGAACATGGTTACACTGTAAAAACATTAGTTCTTTTACCATTTTCAAATTTTCTTTGTATTTAAACAGAGCTGAATATTTTTTTTTCTGAAATAGCTCCTGAAAAATTCACTCTGGGAAAGAAGCCAGACAGAAAATTATGATGTAAAGGGTGAATAACTGAAAGGCTGCAATCAACTGAGTGGAAATGGGCTTTATAATGTCCCAGCACAAGCACAGGGTGTTGCCATAAGCTTCACCTGTACTATGTGACCACACTTATACTGCAACACTTGAAGCTGACTATATGAGGGGAAACATATTTGAAGGGTTATTATGTCTGTGAAAGGTGCTAAAATAGTATTACTTATTAAAAAAAATACTATTACTTACCTCAAAAACTCAGAGAATGACTAAACCCATGTCCTTAGCATAACTGAGTTGACACCTAACATATTGAAGATGCCAAACTGAGTTGCAGTTTTCACTTCTCCTCTGTCTGAGGCTAATCAAGTTCCTGTCACAAGTTACAGCAACCCCAGGCTTACCTGAAATTACTGATGCTGGCACAACGCAGCACTCAAAATAGCTTGCTTCAGCTACATGCTTGCTGTGTGCTATCAGGGAATCCCAAAATAGGGTCAGAGAGAGCCCTGGGTAGCAGCTTCTTTATGCATTTTTCTACTGCTATATGGGCACAAACTGGAGCAGGAGGAAGAACCTAAATTCTACTAAACCCATCAAATTCTGTAATTTCCAATTTTGCACAGTTAGCTAGGAGAGAAAAAAAAATATACAAAGCATATTTAAGTGTTTAATCAAGGCCTATCAGAAAGCCGTATAACGTAACAACATCACCGATCACAAAAGGTTAAATTCAACTTTCTCACGGTACAAAAAAGTTAAAGGTATTGTGATAGACAGGTGTGGGGAGGGTAGATGTAGATCTGATTGTGTGCATTTTTCTGACATGCCAAATTTTTTTTAGGAAATGTCTTAAATCACGCAGCAAAAATAGTTACACATTTTTTCTACTCTAGTCCATCAAAATGGTGTTCTAATGCAACACACTTCAGTGCAAGCGCATATTTCCATGACTTCAGATATCCCTTCCTAGATGTCGTTTGCACATCTTGGCAGATATGACCAAAGTCCCAGCCGCAGCTGGCTCTGAATGGCAGATGTCCATAGAGCGGTTATGTATTGCCTTGGCACCAGCTGGGCTCCCCCCTCCCTCCACTGCTAAAACTGTAGTTGATTGCTTTGTACTACAACCCTCAGCTGGTGCTAAGCAGCTGTTTTTTTCTTCTATAGTAACTTACACAGCAAACTGTACAGTCCTAAAATTGACCTAGAGAGGGAAAAAAATAAACGAAAAGGCAAGCCACTATTCCATATATAACTAGAATGCAGCTATTTAGACAAGAGAGGATAGGCAGAAAAAGCGCAGTCGGGAGCCTGTGTGTTTGACTTGGGAGCATTAACGCTCCCAACTCTTTTCCCTCCCTCTCTCCCTCTCACTTCTTCCACAAAGTCTGCATTTTATGTATTGATTGGACGTACTTTACAGATCGGAGGGCTCTTCCCCTCACACCCACCCCATCCAACCCCCTAGCTCCAGCAGGAGTAAGAGGGGTGGAGGCAAAGTGGGTGCATTACGAGCCAATTGTGGTCTTGCCCCGACCTCCAGCAGCCTGATTTGCCTTTGAAGTTTTCCACCCCTCGACTTGAAGTGAGATCGATTACAGAAGAACAACAGGGACAAAGAATCTGCTGCTTTACGTGCAGCCACTTTCCCACGATCGGGGCAGCCAGCTTGACAGCAGCAAGAGATCACTGCTGTCCCTATGCTCCTCCTTGCCACCATTCAGAAAAAAGGCAGCCCCCGCCCCGCTTCGCTTAGGAAAGCTGAGGGGGGGAGGTTACAAAACTGAATCATGTTAAGAACGAAGTAACTACGGCACACGGTGGCACGGTCTCGGTCTTTGAAAGGAAACAGCAAAAGAAAATAAAATCGGTGCTGAGTATTGGGGGGGGGGGAGAGGGGAGGGGTGCATTTAAGGCTCAGATAAATTAAAAAAGACGGGTAAGTGGCAAAGTTTAGCGAGAAGCAAAGCAAGCACCTCCTCCCTTTGCTGCGGCGTTGGGTGCTCGGCGCGGGCAGGCGAGCACCGGGTATGGAGCCCGACAGCGCGCCCCGAGGAAGGCGGCTGCGCTGGGGAGAGGGCTGGGGAGCGGGGCAAATCCTTTAGCTTTGTGTCTGATAAACGTGCGTGTGCGTGTGTGTGAGCGTGCGTCTGTGTGTGTCACTACCGCTGGGACAGTCTATAAAGCGGGAGAGGAAGGAGAGCGCCGGCGCCGGGAGTTATTAAGGACAAAGCAAAGATGGTAAATGCCTTACCATCGGCGAGCGGAGATGGCTAAATCCAGCCCGCGGCCAGAGGTCCTAGACCTTGCCGTAGCCCGCGGGGATGCCCCTCCCCGGATGCCTTGAGGAGCCCCAAATCTCCAGCTGGCCCCGAGGCCCTGGTGGCGCTTTTCCCCTCTGCCTGCCACCCGCCGGGTCAGGAGCCTCCCGGCCACCGAGACCCGCCGCCTCGCCTACCCTGGCCATCCTCAGGAGATCGCTCATCGCCCCTGCCACAGGACCTGCAGCCCGGCCCGGCCCGCGGGGGGCGACGGGGACCGGGGGCAAGGACATCTTTTCCCTCCCCGGCCCGCGCGAACTGGGGAGACTTGTTGCTTAAACTCGGTTTGAACCCACAGTACACCGCTTGGCTTTTTCCAAGAACAAGAAACAAGCGGGCATCCAGTCTATTCATTAAAAAGGGTGGGGGGAGGGAAGCGGTGGCTGGGCGCAGAGACCCCCCAAAGAAGGCGGTTGGGGCGGGGGATTTCTTCCCCCTTCCGCCCGGCCGGGCTCCTCCTCCCCAGACTGCGCGGCGTCGGGGCGGCGGGCGCGCGGGACGCGGACAATGAATAGCCGCGGTCACAAATTACCGCAGGAAGTGTTAGCTGCGCACCAGCTCCTAAATAAGATCGATGGTCTCCCGCCGCCGCCCAGCCACGGGGGGCTAGCCCACCCTTCCTCTTCTCCTCCACCCCCGGGTCGGCGAATTCCGTCCCGCTCAGGGGACGGGACGGAGGTGGTGGGGCCGGGAGGCCGCCGTGTCACACACAGAACTGCCCCGGGGAGGACCGGGCCCGCGCCCAGGGGACATGGGGAGGTCGCTCCTCCGCCCGCGGCCCCTGTCTGGGGCGCGGAGCTGCCTCGGGAGTCACCCGCGCCCCTGGCCCCCGGGCCCCTTGTCCCTCGTCGGTGGCCGCCGCGCCCCTTCCCCCGGCCGTGGGTGACACAGGGAGCGCTGACCCAGCGCCCCCGCCCCGCGGCTGCCCGGCCGTCCCCCGCCGCCCGGCTACTCGGAGAAGCCCTGGGGCCTGCCCGGGCCGTGCCCGTCGCTGCCGTCCCGGCCCCGCCGGGCCACCCGGTGCGTCTGACCGAAGGAGGCGCCGGCACCAGAAGCGCGGCAGCGCCTGAGGTCTTTCGTGAATGGAAGCGGGTTGGGGGCGACGGGGAAGTAAATAAATCCGTAAGAAGCCGTGTTGGTGCCGCAGCCGATGGGAAGCGGCTTCTGGGAACGCTGCCGTCCTGCAAACGCCTCGGTTGCCGCTTCCAGCTGCTTAAGCGGGCAACCGAGACGCGCCCCGCCAGGCACCGGTCTGGCAGGAAGCGGCTCTCCCTTCTCTCTCCCCGCTGCCCGAGGTGCTGCTACTCAGGCCTTTGGAGCGCTTGCTGTTGGCCTGAGGAAAAAAAAAAAGCTGCTCTTTAAAAAGAAACTACTTCTGTTCCTTCTGATTGTAAAAATTTTCTACTTACATGGTGGGAAATCACCTGCTCGCTTTTTGGGTTTTGGTTTTTGGTTTTCTTTTTGTTTGTTTTTTTTTGTTTTGTTTTGTTTTGTTGTTGATGTTGTTGTTTTGTTTTGTCTTTGTCTTTGTTTGTTTTTGGTTTTTTGTTTTGTTTGTTTTTATTTTTTCTTTTTTGTTTCTTTTTTTTTGTTGTTGACTGTTTCAACATATGAAATATTAAGGCAGGTTTTATTTCATAATGTCTTTAAGTATTACTAAAACCAGTCTTTCATGTTGATAATTACATTAGCAGGGTAAATAAGAGTCCCACTTTAAATGTGTGCATTTATATAAACATAGTTATACCTCCATGGTATGTAAGTACACTTGTACATCTGTGCGTATGTCGCAACAGGTAACTAAATCATGCACAAAATTCATTCCGTTGTGTTGGCTTGAGTGAAGATAATGTTCTCTCTATGGTGGTTTAATTGTAAGATATACAGTGTATAATATATATATGATAATATATAAGTATGTATAATATACAACGTATATTATGTACAGACATTACTGAAGATAGAAATACCGCAATTTAATCAAGTTCTAAAATACAAGCCTACAATTTGGAAAAAACACAACTCAGTGGTGCCAGCTTAGTCAAAATGCATCTTCCATCTTGGTGGTGGTCTTTTAATTAAACATTAACATACTTTTTTTTTTCCTACTGTATCTTCTTTCAATGCCTAAGATATTTTTTGTTAAACTCTTCAGTACTTTTTCTATCCTTCTCAAGCTTGGGGCTTCCTGTATTGTTAACTACGTACTATTCAAACCTCACGTTGAATAGAGTATATTTTTGTGAGATTTTTCTTTTATTATTTTATCATAATATCTTATTGTTGAGCACATATTAATAAAATTATGCACCATCCTCATGGAATGAGATTTTGGATCAATACTGAACAATCCCAAGACCCAGAGTGCAACCACTTCACCTCAGTGCTCGAAAATTGAGATCCTTCACCCCCAGTGGGGTTCCTCAATCTCTTCAACAGAAGATTCAGAATGTGCCCTTTGTGCCTTTAGTTGCAGAGGTGTGAGGTGCATGTCACTGTAGCTTGGGGACTGGTATTAAATCCAGGTGTTGCTGGTAGTAATAGCACAGTAGCACAGGACAACCACCCAGGCAGAGCCTTAGCAAAGCTGAAGCAAGTTTTACAGACCATGCTGAGCAGCTTGCTTCTGTGTTCCTCCTTACAGGAGTCACAGTACTTCATGAGGTAGCTCAAATATCTACAAGAGCAATGCTTCTGTTGTAAACATGGTTTGCCTTCATTCTCAGTTCCTTTCACACATTATTACTCTTCTCTGCAGTCAGTGCAGTTATTTCACTGGAGCAACTTTCCTATTGCTTCCTCTTCATCTATTCTGCAGCTATGTTTTTAAAAATCACACACACAAATAAAACCATATTTTCCCATTTTAATAGAAATGGGATAATTTTAAATCTATAAAGAAAGCTTGGACTAAAAACATACAAACACACCTGTTACCTGTTTTGCATCATTAGATTGGCATCCCTGATTCCTGTCATTAGTTTCCACACACAGATATAAATATACACATGGTAATACATACAGTAGTTGGGGAAAAAAGAGCTGATAAAACTTACTTTAAAAAAGTAATGATATTAAGGGCGTTCAATGTACAGAACGTTACTAGAGGTCTTGAACATGCTGTCACCACAGCACCATTAGTTGACATCCTTAATGTATGTCTCAACATACATCTGTACTCAATGTACCTTGTAATTACCTCATTATGGTTAACTACTGCTGACCCCTGTGTGGAACATGTTAACATACAGAGCAACTGTGAAATAGCTAGTGAAAAGCAAGGGGAAATTTTTCAGAACTAACTTACAATTCCATTGACATGGTCTGTGCCACAGAGTTAGCACACAGACTTTGCTTCCATATTTAATTCATTGCCATTGCGCAAATATTTCTTTAATCAGCAAAACATAGAAACAGCTGTTATATGACATGACGCAAATTGGAAGAACTAACTCTACATAATAGAAGGACCAGGTGGTGATCAGGCCTGGTGTCTACAACTCAAAATGAAGACCCTGGAATAATAACGTCAGAATTGCGTTTACTTATTTAAACAATGTTCTTCACAGCACTGTTATAAGAAGTAATTACCAAACTGTGCTTTACCACAGAGATACCACTTGCTGCTTTTCTTCCACCCTTACTTGCCCCAAATCCCAGGACAGTGCTGCTGTACGCAGTCCCACAACCTTGGGGAAGGATAATGCCTTTCTACCTCAGTTTCTGTGTCCTACAGCCACAGTTGTATCTCCTGACTTTACCTACAGCAGTGACAGAGAGAGCTGAAAACTCAGACACTGTTATGATGGATTTCAGTTGTTCCCACTACATGCCCAGGAACTCTTCCATCCCCTACACCAAAGCATAATTATAGACTCCCCTTTTGTATAAATATAGGTCAATTTTCATAAGCAAAACCCCTCCATCCCTGCAGCCTCCGAAATTAATTATCCACCTCTCCTTCCTCCAAACAAAATTTATCCTAACTGCATTCATTAACTGAGCAGCTATCTTAGCTGCTGCTATTTCTTTAATTTTTCTTGAACTCTTCTTTAACTTATGCCTCCCATCGTTTTTGCCCTCTCATGTGAAGTGGTGAGCAGGAGCATAGGGCAGCCAGAAAGCAAAACCCTGTGTACCTGCTCCATTAAAGAGATGAAGCTGGAGCACCTTTGGGTGGCAGGTAGGAGAAAAAGAATCATCAATCATGGAACTGCTCCTACAGACCAGTATATTTTCCTTCCAAGACCCTTAAGAGGGTCTGAAATCCTCTAGCCTATGTGGAAAACCATTAGAACTGGCAAATTTGCTACTGGTTCTCAGTTGCTTGTCTTTTCACTATCTTACCTCTTGTAGAATCATTGTTTCGCCTTGCCAGGAAGATTTCCAAGCTGGACAACACTTGAATTTCTAATGATAAAAGAAAAATCTAATTTGAGGGTTTCTTCATGCATCATAAGGAAGGCCACATGCCACTAAGACAAGCTTCAGTGTTGGCAGATGGTGAGCCAAGGCAGTTCTGTCTCTAATTAGCCAAAATGTCCCTCCGGGAAGGAGAGAAGCCAAGAAATCAGCAGGGCAAGGAATGTGATTCTCCTCCTCTGCTCCCCTCTTGTGACACCCCTCTTGGAGTACTGAATCCAGTCTGGGGCTCCCAACATGATAAGGACATGGACTTTTTGGAGCAAGGAGGGCCACGAGGATGCTCAGAGGCTGGAGTACCTCTCCTGTGAAGATAAGCTGAGAGAGTTGGGGTTGTTCAGCCTGGAGAAGACTCCAAGGAGACCTTAGAGCAGCTTTCCAGTACCTAAAGAGAGCTACGAGAGCTAGAGAGGGACTTTTTACAAGGACCCATAGTAATAGGACAAGGGGAAATGGTTTTAACCTGAAAGTGGGTAGGTTTAGGTTAGATATTAGGAAGAAATTCTTTACTATGAGGGTGGTGAGGCACCGGAACAGGTTTCCCAGAGCGGCTGGGGATGCCCCATCCTTGGAAGTGTTCAGGGCCGGGTTGGATGGGGCTTTGAGCAACCTGGTGTATTGGAATATGTCCTTGTCCATGGGAGGTGGGTTGGAATTAGGATAATCTTTAAGATCCCTTCAAACTCAAACCATTGTATCATTCTATGATTCCATAAACAGCACAACCCCTGCTCCTACAGAGACAGATTCTCCTTCTCCTGCAAAAAACAGTTCTCTCTGGTTTCCTTTCTCTTCAATTCCACAAAACAGTACCAGCCCAATTTTGATCCCAGTAATGCCCTAGAAAACTGGAGACAAAAGGTGTCTACAGGTATAACACGCAGTTGTTTGTTTGAAAAGATGTGGGAACTAAACCCATCTCAAATTCCAGAGCTGGGAGTGAGGGCAGCCACCTTTCTGACCTCTATGCTTCCTCCCCAGCAGTTTCTGGGAGCAGGGGATTGTACACAGCCTCCTTGCAAAGGGAATCACTGCAGGTTCAACTGGAGAAAAAGGAGGGTGTGGGCTGGGGTATACTGGCATCGATCACCAGGAATGTCTATATTAAGGAAAAGCTATGAGTTCTCAACAGATAGCAGATGATTTCTGTGTTGTATTTCTTTTTTTACAAGAGCTTTTCCAGAGGAGGTCACCGTTACTTTGCTCACTATAAATGAGCAGAGTGGAGGGTTGTAGGGCTGTGATTATCATGCATGCATCCTGCAGAAGGGCAGGAAGTATTAAAACAGAAAGGTGGGCTCAAAGAAAAGGCTCTAAATGACCATATTAAAAAAAAATTCAATCTCACAACTTTCTTGGAGTCTGATTCTTGATGTTTTCATTTGTTGGGGCAGGGGATCAGGAGGTTAGCAGCTCTGAGCATAGTGTTTGAAATAAACAATTCAGTATCTCCAGCAGCAGGTCTCAAACCAAAAGTCATGACCAGAAGCGGGTCATAAAAGGTAAAAGTAATGTCGTGAGCTTGACAGAAATGAAATTGCTTACAGCAGCATCTGGGGTTGCAAGTCCATCAGAAGTGAAACTGTAATGTTTAGTATTTGCCCATCTCCATTACTTGGGCGTTTTTTCTGAAACTCCATCTCCTGGAGTGTAAAGACCAGGGAGCAAAAAAATTCATGAAAAGATGAGAAAAGTGTATCCTTAATGACTTAAAAGAAATCACCTGGGGTGATCACCTGTGTTGGGTTTGATTTTTTCTTAATTTTTAATGAACTGGTTTTTTCTAAAGTCCTTCAATACTGACAAACACTGCTAAGTGGAAAGGTGTTTCATCTTAGATAACTGTGGGAAAGCTCCTTCCAGGGCAGATGCCCCTTTAATGCTTTGCAACCTGCATAACTTTGGCACCTATAATACATTACTCTGTCCACCTTCAAGATTAAAGTTCAGATGTTCTAGGGTGACAATACATCTATTTTTGTTATGGCTAGTCATTCACTGCAAAGACATAAGCCTTGAGTACAGCTGTCTCAAAGGTGATATAGTACGTATTTATTGCTGTACATTTCTAAATCACAATGAAAATCAAATTATTTTGTCTTTATTTTTTGCTGATGCAAAAAATCTGTAACTGAAGAAAGAGGTGATGTTTGGAAGAAAGACATTAGAGAATTAGTGACAGTGGGACTCATGCCATTGGTTTCTTTATCAAGCTGAACCTCTTTGGCTTTTGGTTTCCTCATGTGTCAAATGGAATAATTTATACTTTACCTGGCAGCAACTCCAAAATAATTAACATTTGTAAATGCTTTCAAAATCTCATGTGGGAGAATGCAATATATTTATGGTCCCTGAAAGTATAGATCAAACAATCATCAAGATTAAAAGGGACCTTCAAGATCATCTAATCCAACCGTCAATCCAGCACCACCATAATTATTCCTAAACCATAACACCAAATGCCACATCTAGACACCTTTTGAACACTTCCAGAGATGATGACTCCACCACCTTCCTGGGCAACTTATTCCAATGCCTAGCCACTCTTTCAGTGAAATTTTGTTTTCTAATATTTAATCTGAACCTCCCATGTTACAACATAAGGCCACTTCCTCTCATCCTTTCACTTGAGACATGGCGGAAGGGACCAATCCTCACCCCCACCTTGCTACAACCTCCTTTAGAGAGCAATGAGGCTCCTCTCAGCCTCCTTTTCTCCAGGCTAAACAACCCCAGCTCCCTCAGCTGCTTCTCATAGGATTTACTCTCTAGACCCTTCAGCAGCTTCGCTGTCCTTCTCTAGACACGCTCCAGCACCTCAATGTCTTTCTTGTAGTGAAGGGCCTAGAACTGAGCACAGGATTTGAGATATGGCCTCACCAGTGCTGAGTGCAGGGGGACAGTCACTTCCCTAGTCCTGCTGACCACACTGTTCTTGACACAGGCCAAGATGCCATGTGCCACCTGGGCACGCTACTGGCTCATGTCCAGCCAGCTGTTAACCAGCACCCCGAAGTCCCTTTCTGCTGAGCAGCTTTCAAGCCAGTCTTCCTAAGCCTGCAGCAATGCATGGTGTTGTTGTGACACAAATGCAGAAAACAATTGTGTTATATTACTAGCAGCCATTTTTTGTTAAAATTTTTACTAATAAAATACCATCTTTGCATCAAAATACTTGGTTATTTCAACCCTTTTGTTTTTTTCAAGGTATACCCTATGTCTGGTTTTAACCCAGAGTAAATGCTTATGGGTGAAACTTTTTAATGGAAATTATGAGACAGTATGAGCTGTCATAACATCTCCATATATGTAATGTTTTGTGATGTGTGTGTATGTGACTATTTCCTTAGTGTCCAGAATGACTAGCCAATATGCCCAAAATAGCCTTTGTACTTTACTCCTGTTTTTTCCTTGACAGTAACACTGCATCTTTGCAGGCAAAATTTCCTAGCCAGTCATGCAATCAAGTACAGATCAGCTGTGTTCACACTGCCAAAGACAGCTTGTACCACAAAGGCTCGTCATCTTAGCTACTTGTCACAACTTCCTAATAACAGCTTCATAAAGGAGGCCTTACGTAGATGTTTTGACCATTACCAAGACCACACTTTCCAGTAATCTGACCTGCCCTTCCCTGAGAAGCCAGCTGGGAAACAGTTATTGGATTGCATTTGGGGGCAAAGGGGAAGATCTTCAGAAGCTCAAATTTCTTATCACCCATCATTACTTTCCCATGGGGGCTGCAAAAACCTCTCTCTCTCTCCATCCAAAACAAGCAACCTAGCAAACACCAAAGTGACAATTTCTGCTTCCCCATGATGTTCTGGCCAATAGTGATGCTTTGCCCTCCATTTTTTTCAGCTGCTGGGGCTTGCTTCCCTCACCTGCAAAGCTGGGAGGGCTGATAGTGAGGCTTTGGCAGAGACATGGGGCATGGAGAGCTGTTAATTTTCTTTGGAGAGCCAAGGAGAAAACTAGTGTGACCTGTGAGCACCCAGTGGGTAGCTCTGAGCCAGGCAGGTGGTGCTGGGCAGGCAGCACCGTGCCCACCTGCATCACAGAGGTGCCTCTGGGCAGAGCAAGGAAGGGACCAGAGCCACTGACAAAACCAACTTTTTTTCTCTGTGCCTTACTTTTGCTGATACTAGATGTGTAGGACAGCAACAGGCCAGTGCTGCCCAGCTTTACTGGAGCGTCCTGAACTAGAAAAGAGTGGTTTGGTAATTATTAGACTTTCCACAAAGATTATTTGTTTGCCTTGAAGCAAACCACATTCCACTTGAAATCCCAGATGGCTTAGATTTTTTTATGTAAAGTAAATAATAATAATAAAACCCCAAATGGGTTTTATTCCTGTTTGGAAACAAAGTGGTTCTAGTAGTCACCTTTCAAACAAAGGAAACACTGACTTGTTATACAGAATTAACTGGAAAAAGTTACTGATAGTCCAGGGGTATGGGTGAGGGGGATGTTTAAATATAGAAATAGTCATAACTGTCATAACTTCTAAAATGAAAAAGAAAACTGAGCATAAACAAAAATTTACAGTGTCAGTGAAATTAATTCAGTGGAAAGTGAGGATAATGCCCACTCATAAAAAGCAAAAAATAACTTCATACAGTTGACAGTTTTATTATAGGAACATAGGAAAATGGTGACAGAAAATTATATTTTGATGCTGATTGTTTTATTTGTGCCTCATTCTCCATGTTTTCTTTTCACATGTCTGAGCTTTTAATACACGCTGACTGTCCAGTAATAAGCAAATAGAAAGGTGTGAATTAATTGTCTCTTTCATTTAAATGTACATATTAATTAAGTTTATTGGTAGGAGAATTGACATCTTTACAATTAAGAGATGATAAAATAACAAAATTACTGAAGTTTAAAGAGTATCAAGTAGGAATGATGTTTGTTTTCCTTAACTGACTGGGAGACATGAAAGACTTATCCCACTGATTTCTAAAAGACCTGAAAAAAATAAAACAAATTAAAATAACTAGAGAACTCTACTCATTTAAACTGTAATTTTCTTAAGCACTGAATCTGTAATTAAAAACAACACCCAAAGTGGTAGCTCTAGTTGAAAGTGTATTCCACATGGAGAATTACAGTTTTCTATACCTAAAAAAAAGAAAACTTTTAAAGAAGAGTTAATGGAAGGCATGGTTTATTCTTTTTGAGGGTGGAAGGGGACTTGGTCACTGATTTTAATTTTATTTTTATTTAGTTTTAAATAGAACCCTCTAAAAATTTTTCACGCTTACAGGTAAAATGATAACATGGAAGTATTTGCTGGCTTTACAAAAGATCAAAAAGATTGACTTTTCCTCTGGCATAGATTCATTGTTAGTAAAACCAAAACAAAGCACACACACAAAAAAAGCTGTTATTTCACCAGGTTGGGTTTCGTACATGCCTGTTGAGTATCACAGCAGAGAGAGGGAAAAGGTCAAAGTTTAAATTGAGCTGGATGCTTTGTGGGACCTCTGAATTATGCACCGGGGCTTGATCTGTCCTTTTCTTGCACAGCCCTTGCCCCCACTGACTTGCTTCCTGCTCCTGCTTGCCTTAGCCCTGTGAGGAGAGGAGAGGAGAGGAGAGAAGAGGAGGGGAGGGGCTTTCTATTCCACTCCCAGGATCTGGGTTTCCTGAGTTTCTCATTTTTAGCCATTGGGGGCCAAAGAGGGGGCAGGAGAAGGGAAGGGAGCATGCTTCAGGCTGCTCAACCTGAGCCCGGTCCAGTATGTGGGATGTCCCTCCGCACTGACCTCTGTGGAATCATACAGGGTCCTAGCCACACAGCTAAAAGGCAAATTTAAACAGCTGCTTCTCAGGAGGGCTCTGCCTGGCAGCCCACATCTACCATGTGCCTGCTGGACCAGGTCTCCGAAAACAAAGCAGCAGAGGAAGGGGTGGGTATAATAGGTATAAAAGTCTCATGGGCTTGAGACAGAAGAGCACTGGTATTCTGGTCCCCTTCTCTAGAAGTGTTTACTCATTTTCAATTGACTGGTGAGCAGCTAACATGTAGACATGGCTGGTCCAATTTAGTAACCAGGGCTCTGCCCACTCTGCAGTGAGGAAGTCAGTGTGGAGCCCTGGTGGCTCCTGATCCTGACTTGGCTGGGGGTGTGGTGGCAGGAGGTGGGCACAGACCCCATCGCAGTAAGGAAGAGATTAAACCTAAGTCTCCCAGCCTGGATAAATGAGCTAACCTCTACTGTGTTAACCATAACAGGGCATCATATTGGTGCCCCAGCTCAATAAGTAGACTCCAGGTGAAATGAAGCCCTCCTTGTGTTTCTGCAGTCAGTGTGAGGGGTAAGCAGCCTCCTCAGGATTACAGGGCGCTGTGCTGGCCTCTGGCAGCTCCCACTGGGCTGACAGCCTGCGCACGATCCCCAGAGAGGCACCTGCATCCTTGGAGCAGAGGCAGCAGCAAACATCTATACCTGAGGTGTGTATTTCATTGCACTCTAAAGTCAAGGGCTTAAAAAGGAAACAGTACATTGTGCAACTCTCAGATGCCTATTTTTTTTTTTTTTGTCTCTGAACCCATGTATGCAATTTTGAATTTGGCTCACTCTAGTTTTAAACAGTGCATTTTTAAACAAACCTTTGTACTTTGTATCCATGGTGAAAATTATTAAAATCATCACTAGTTGGTTGTAGCTGTGCATAGGATTATTGAAACTGAGTAAGACCTAAGGCTGCTAGAAGTTGCCCCTGTAACTAAAACTTTAACTATTTATTTAATCAGTTGTTGTTTATTTTGCTGATAATGATGTCTTGATATCAGCAGAAAGAGTGCAACTCTTGTTTCTAATTTTGTAAGACAAATACCTGCTTCAACCGTGCTACAGGACAGCAAAGTAGTTGGATTGCAACCCACTTGGTGGCACAGACAATGTCTTCTGTGTCCACCATTCTTTAAACACAAAAATTAAACGTGTTAACTTAGTAAATAGGGTGTATGGGATGTTTAGAAATTTATGTTTGTGGTAAGGTGCAGTTGGAGACTGAGTACCTTAGATGTAGGATGGAGTCAAGCAGAGACCAAGACACTAGTTCTTCCCTCCTCCTCCTCCTCCTCCTCCTGAGTTTTGCATGTCTTGAACTGCTGCCTAACTAGGCTTGGGACCTCAGGCCTGTTTTTCTTGTCCCAGAAAGCAGTTCTGCATCTTTAGATCGCATTGCAAGTCTATTGTATGAATATACATTAATTCAGTTAGGTTACTTGCCATGTAGCTGTTGTGTACAGATAAGCAGTGGGCAGATAAGCAGTAAAAATTAACTGTCATGTGTTACAATTTGGATTTTTAATGACTCACGTCTCCTCTTTTAGTAAAAGCAGTGGTGACTTGAGTCTTTTTAGCTTGAGGGAACCCCCAAAAAACGTTCCGTAGCAGATTAGCTTGTGTACATGAACAGGTAGGAAGCAGTGGAGGACGTCTGATCACTCACATCAGTTTAATATGGAGCAGGGGAGTGTATGAATCCAGACCTCGCTTCTGGCACCCATGGCTGCGCTGAAGCATATTTGCCACTCAGATTTGCCAGTATAGCATCCCTAAGTCTTCTGTCTTTATTAAGAGCATCTTTAATTTTTAACTATTTTATAGTCTTCTTGTGTGATGCATGGCAAATCTTCCTAATCTACCACGTGAGGATGGCAGTCACCTCCAAGGACTGTAGGAGACTAAATTCATTAGCAATGTTAAGGTGCTCTGAGATGTGTGGGCAGGAAATCCCTTGTAAGTCCAAAGCATGTTTAAAATTGAAGAAATATCTGATTCTGTCTCCAGCTGTTTGCTGTGGCTTCTCTGACAACTTTAAAAATGTTGCCATAGAGGCTTTAAAAGCTGCTGGCTATGGCCTTTGCTTTTTTCACTGTTGTCCTTTTTTTTTTTTGTCACAGCTCACAATTATGCCTTTTCACAGTTATGCAGTTTTCCTCTAGCAAAACACAGCTTTCTCTTCAATGTCTCTACACATGAAGAGAGTACCTTTCATTTGCTTGCATATAAGCTTTCTGCATTTTGTTTTTTAGTTTTAATATAGCAGTTTTAAATTGAATAGATGGCTTTTATTGAGCTGTTATTACAGTTTTGTATTTTACCACAATTCTGAAGTGATTACAAAAGACAATTCAAGTACAGCAAAACCCAAAAAGGATACAACAATGTCATTCACCTTCTTAAAAAATTATGACATATATCATTCATATTGTTTTCCACAGTGTTTGCTAGTAAAAAAATAATTATCCTTTCAAGAAGATAAAATAAAAAAATCACAACGTTTATAGCACATGAGCTTTTATTTTCGTAAATGCACTTTCCAACAGAGCTCAATCTATTTGTAATTACTCAACACTACAAAATCTCTCCTTGGGCAGAAGATTAGATAATAATGTGTGTTTGACAAGCACCAATCTTTAAAATGGCCAGAGAAACAGCACCTAAGATATCAGTAAGAGCAAAAATTTTACTTGAAAGAATACACTGGTGTTTCTATTTACTAACTTATCAGCTTTGCTTAAATTAACTATGACTGAAGTATGCTCTACCTTTTTCATTCATTCACAATTGACTTTTTGTTAATTCACAAATTTGTTGGGCCTCACCCTGGAATGAGACTCTTCATTCTTCAAAGGGCCAGGGTGACCTGCTACAGTTTCCAACTAATCAGAGAAACAAAAAAAGGCTGAGATTAAACACCAGAGAAGCCAGGCTATCTTGGCATTCACTTGCAAAAATAAACATTGTCACTTACAACAAGAAGATTTGCAGATATTTAATAAACCCCAGGGTGCTCTATACAATGAAGATTTCCACATTTGATTGCCATCTTCTCCACCAGAGGAGTTTTCTTAAGTCTTTATCTAATCAAAAAGTTAGCTGGTGTGTTAGACAAAAGAAACTTTCAACACACTTGGAAGGGTTTAGACAACCCGCTATGTCCCTGTCCATTGCAGCCAGCTCCAGTATTGTGAATCATAAAAATCAAATTAAAATCCTCATACAAACAGAATTTTCATAGTCTATGTGTGTGATAGGTCAACTTATGTATGAGCTTTTTTTTTTGTAAGAAAAAACGAAACACACTTAAAATTTATTGCGGTTAATGCTACAATTTCTGAAAAAGCCCTTTAATAACTTAGTATGAATTATCTTTTTACAGAAAATGTTGTTTGAGATGTCTTTTCGCTAGCAAGAGTGGGTATTGTACACAGACTGAATGCTTGGAGTTAAATTGATACCAGTGTTACAGATATCCTTAGAAAATAAAAATATGACTTTGGAGTCAGAAAGTTGGTAAGGTTTAAGAAAAAATTTAACTGACCTGCTGGGCTGCTAGGGTTTCCTGCTGCTGTTGATTGTGGTTTTCATTTTATGCAGCAGAACGTTTAATTTGGTTTAGATGATTCAGAGCTACCTGGAAGATGCCCATCAAAAGCAGTCTTTCGAAGAAAGATCTCAAAGGAGTAAAATTACCAACAAACACGGATATGGATGGTAATCTTTTCTTAACTACTGTGTTCATACAACGAAGGAGATAAAACAAGGGAGCAAGAAATGTGAAATGAAATGTGACATAAAATGTGCTAACCATGCATGACGTGTCAAGAATGCAAATGGGACAAAAGGGTTGGTCAGACCAATGGGTTTCATGCCAGAATCCTCACAGCACATATAAACACATCTCCAGCAATTACTTTGACTCCCTTTAACAGTAAGACAATTCTTCCTACTGCCTTTGCTGTATTCTGAAGAAACAGTGGAAAATGAATTCTTCAGTAAATTGAAAGACGGAGATGGAGAAAATGGACAATCTTCCTTACACAGAAAAGTTTGTGTGTCCCAACCTATTCTGGGATGTTTAGATGTGGATTAAGAGAAAGGTCTTCAGTGTGAGGAAATGGGTTTGCTTGTGTAAGTATGCAGTAGCTTTTGTTTTACGTCTGTGTCTTAAAAAACAAAAAAAATGTATATGTGTATGTATGTATGCATCTATCTATCTATCTATCTATCTACCTATCTATCTATCTATCTATCTACCTATCTTTCTGCTTACCTGCCCACTTACCTGCCTACCTGTGTATAATATTGTTGTAACAGTGAATAAGAACATAAGCAATGCTCTGTAGGGTGAAGTGGTGTGGGGATATTGGTTTGTTTGTTTTTTTAAGATCAACCAAGCTAGCTAGACAAAAGAGAACAGCAGTGGGGTACAAAGAGCCTCCTTCAAGTCAGATGGCTGCTGGAAATGAATTGGGCCCTCCCAGCAGCTGTTGTCTGTAGTGGGTTGCCTAAAGTCTCCCCCAGGTCCTTCCACTGGCAGAACTGGGGAGTGCTAAACACGTGGTGGGAAGTGTGAAGCAGGCAGAGATGGTGGATTCTTTGGTCAGCACAATTGGATCTGAAAGCGGATGTCTGCCTACCACTTTCGCTGCACTGAAAACATGAAAACAACAGCAACTCTGTGACTGAGACAGATGACTAACCTTCATTTTAGCACAACTTGGGTAGACATGATAAAATTTTAAATGACAGTTTGACAGTGGGTTTTGTTCCTTAAAACACAATGCAGTGGTCTTTCCCATTGTTTCTCCAGAACAACAGCATAGATCCTGGTCTCATGTACGAGTCTTAACTCTGCTCCCACTAATCTAATAATCTATAGACTTTAGTGGTATCAGTAAAAAGCCCCAAGGGAATAAATAAGGACTACTATGCTGAATAAGAGTTTGCACAGGCTGTACACTTTTGTCAGTATATGTTGACATTTGGGATGAAAATTAACAGGCTAGTTGTCTTGGTGCAAGCAGCAAACATGTCTCAGACTGCACATTTTCACAGCTGACTTGGAAACTGTTTTCAAGAGTGCAGTAGCACAGATGTATTAAAACCACTATTGTTTGAGCCCTTTATCCTTTCTTGTTTAAAATTTTGTTAAAGACTTAAAATTGCTTTCCTTTTATTTCAGTTAACCTAGTTACTTTTTGTTTCTTCATACAGATTGTGGAAAACAGGATTTTATGAGCAATTCAAACTGCACATGGAGACTCTGTTAAAAAATAGATAGTGCCAAATTATTAGATACACAGGACCACTGCAGTAAAAACAAAGGGAATGTATGGATGGGAAGAGGAATAGATTTTGCAAGGAATGTGGTGTGCCAGGGGAAGTGGTAACTTCCATAAACTCTTGAAAACCCATTTTCCGTATCCGCCACTCTCACCATCTTCTTTGTATAAACTGGACCGTTCAGTAAGACATGTAGTTTTCTGGCCCACTGTGCCATGCTATTATGGCTGAACAAGTTGGGTGAAAAACAATCATGAAATTTTCACAGCGCAGCACACACCAGTGCAAAGCCTTGCCTTGGTTTCAAATTTCTTTACCAATGCAAAAGCCAGACAAGCTTTATTGAAAGGCTTGTTAAGGTTCACAAACCACAGGATGAGTTTGCAGAAGTGCCAAAGAAAAGAAAGGTCTGAAGGAACAAGCAAAAACCTGGGAGCTGATCTACTTTGGGCTTTGCTGTGGATTATCTGCGGGTCTTGGGCAGCTTATCCTCCTTCTCTCCTGTGTCTCAAATTGCACTGCATAAGTAATACTGGTGAACATGCTGTATCTCCAGAGCATCAGGACAATGAATGGTTGGGAAGCCCATTAGATAAGTGGAGTGTTAAACTAGGACTAGAGTGTTAAACAGTAGAGCCATAGCAGCAAAGCTCCAACAGACACCCAGCTGGTTTGCAGAAGTCATCATGAGGAAAATACATAATATTTTCCTGAAGATAATTTTTTTTACTTCTAGCATACATCTTCTCATGGATTTTGCTGAGATATCTGTGGCTGCTAGTCCACGTCGTCTAAGGCAAAGGAAATAATTGTGTAATTGTAAAATGCAGTTTACTGAGTAGGGTTGGAAGGACAGAGCTTTGAGCTCATTAGTAAGAAGCAGGCAGAGCAGGCAGCTCTGCTCCCATGTTTACAGCAGAATGGTGTGTGTACATGTATGGGGGAAGGTTCCTATCAGTCATGTTACAGCTCCTTACAAATTACCATGAAGTCACTAACTGGAATTAGTCTATTAGGAAAGTTCTGAACCTGGGTTCAGTTTTATAAAGGTAATTTAGCATTTTAGCTTTTGCTTTACCAAGGATGTAAGAAAAGATGCTGAGAAAGAAGGAAGGAAAAATGAAAGGGCAAGCATGAAAACCACAGTTATACTTTGAAAAAAAAAATGGTCCAAATACTGATGTTTTCATTCAGGTAAAATTATGCTGCTCTGGATCACATATCTACAATTTCATGAAAAACAGGGTGGCATGAAAAGCGAGTCCACTGACTTCAGAGAACACTTTGCTGTAAAGCTGAGTGAACACAGTAATCTGTTTGCTAATCTATGCTGCTCTTTGGAGAAATGCAAATATTTAAAGAGGTGAGATTTTGTGTTATAAATACTCAGGTGTTCTACAAGTAATAATATATAATAAAGTATCTTCCTATGACTCCATATTTAATCAAGCACCTTATTTTGCTGTTTAAATTCCATGATTGCCTTTTAGAGGAGCCATGTGCTTTTTGACCATGTTATTAGAAGTTTTTAACATATTTTGTTGTTTTGTCTATAAGCTTCTGCAAAGCCTTGCCACAAATTCCTGGTATCGGCCAGGGGGAAGAGAGCTTTTCCATGTCTGTAAAAGAATTTTATTGGGTATTAAGAAAACTTGCTGGAACCACATTCATTGTGGGGTGATGAAATCAGAGGCTTTGTGACAATCCCAGTGAAGCGTCAAGATATTGATTACACTGAGCAATTTTGGCCAAATTTCATTTTGCATCAGCCACACCAAATGCCGTCCAATACATTCAAAATGGGATTTTCTCCTGTGTATGTCTAGACATATAGTCTAGAGAGGGTAGAGAAATAATGGATACAATATTTGCAGCTAAGCAGTAGGAACCAGGGAGGTCTCTGTTATCTTTACTTCATATGGGATGAAGTGAGTCTGCTGCAAATTAAGGTTGTCGAATTACAGTAGATATTGTTCTGATGTAGGGCTACATCTCATAAAAAATTCTATTAAAAAAAAAAAAGTGCCAAAATTTGGACTAACAGCTACGTATAGGCCACAAAAATGATCAGAGGGATGGAGCACCTCTCTGTGTTCACAGGCTGAAAGAGTTGGGGTTGCTCAGCCTGAGGAAGATAAGGCTCCAGGGAGACCTTAAAGCAGCTTTCCAGTACCTAAAAGGGGTTTATAAGACAGATTGGGACAAATTTTTTAGTAGGGTCTGTTGCAATAGGACAAGAGGTGACTATTTCAAACTAAAAGAGATATAAGGAAGACATTTTTCACAATGAGGATGGTGAAAAGCTGACACAGTTTGCTCAGAGGGGTGGTGGATGGAAACGTTTAAGGTTAGGCTGGATGGGGCCCTGAGCAACCTGAGCTAGTTGAAACTGTCCTTGCTCATTGCAGAGGGTTAGACTAGATGGCCTTTTAAGGTCCCTTCCAACCCAAACTATTGTAGGGTTCGATATTGTTCCAAATCAAATGAGAGATACCTCCAACTTTTTGATTCATTTGTGTGATTCTTAGCATTTCTGCGGGGAAGAATTAATTCCAAAATGTTTGAGCAGAAGCCAGAAGGTGTACATGAAAGGACTCGTTTTCATGGGAACTAGACATGGCCCAGGCCAATGAATTCCTTCTGTCTAAGATAAGAAAGATCAGAGGCCATGTGACAATCATAGCGAAATGTAAACTTGTCTGTGGAACTTGTCCTCCTCACTAGAAGCTTCAGATACCATTTCAGGGTTACTGGCTCACATACATGTGCACATATGTTTGCACCTGCATACACACTTTCAAACACACCTTCATTTATCCTGCAGGAAAAAAAAAAGAAAGAACACAAGACACTCTTACTCTAATTTTCAAGTCTAAATACCTGGACACAAATAATCATTAAGACTATAATGCATATGCAGTATAGATTCCAAAAATTGAAAGTTTGCTATGGACAGACCAAACAGCCACTTTATAGCTCCACTCCAAAACTTTATTATTTCTTTGTTTTTATCACCACTAAATGCCTTGTAAAGCCAATGAATCTAATTGTATTATTACTTCCAGTATCTATATAATACCAGTTAGGAAAAAGTTATACCACCTTACATTTCTGAATAGCTGATATACACTGATTAAATATGATGACATATGCAAAATTTGTCAAGCTTAAATTAAATAAGGTACATCAACTATATTGTTTTACAGAAGATTTTTTTGGAATACGTTACCTCATACTTTTTCACGACTTTCTGAAAATACAAATATATTTTCCAAATTCGTACATTTTGCCTCAACGTAAATCTGTTAGGAAGATGAGTATTTCAGATTTATCCCCTATGTATCCATGAGGAAACTGAGATACAGGCCTAGGTTTTTGCTGTTGTAATTCTTCTTTTGCAATCTAACAAAGTCTAAAGTTTGCCCATGAAAAAGACATACATGGAAGAATCTTATTAAGTAAGATACATATCAATATTAAGCTGATTACTTATAAACTTCATACTGATTAATCAATTGAGTGTGATTTCTTAAGAGCTGTAGAAATTTTCTAGGACTGTGACATAGCTGTGACATTTCAAAGCCATAAAATGTGATCCTCTGCCTTGTGTCATGGGTTCTCTGGGTGCAATAACCACACGTTAAACACACACTTAACCTCCCAACAGTGCATGTCACAAGGCCACTGGCACATACATGTCTCCTAGAGGAGCAGGGAGGCAGGATTACAGTATCACCACTGCTAGTATTGTATGTATGGCCAGTCTTCGTGAATGAAGATTTGGGAAAGGTCATTACCTTTCGAGCCTGCGCAGTGGATTTTTTAGGTGAGACACAGTGTGCGCTGAACTGAGCCCACCCTTAGTGATTGCTTTCCAAATAGGTCTGTGGTCATTGACTGGGCAAGACTGGAAAACTTCCAGTGTAGTTGTTTAGACTACTTGATGGGCTGATATATAGGGACTTCTTTGTACGGTGCTGCGAGCGTCTTCATACTGACGTGGACTAGGACTCAATAAAAATGCTTTTCTTGGGGAGGGGGCAGCTTGGCGTCTTATTTTATCTGGGAGAAACATTGAAGTCTTTCAGTTGACCGATTGGAACCTGGAAGTCGCCGTCAGGGGTGGGGATGGGGGTGCTGACGGACTCGGCTCGACCCGCGGGTGCGACGGGCGGCTCCCATGGGAGGCCGGGGCGCGGGCGGGAGGTCAGCGCACAGCTTCCCAGGCTCTTGTTTATGTCTCGGGAACCTCCCGAGGACCCCCCACCGCATCCCCCGGGGGCTAGATGCTGAGTTCATGAAGCGGCAGCCGGGGTCGCTTTGGGAGCAAGGTGCGGGCGCGGCGCTGGCGGTGCGGCAGAGCCGCCCGGGGGCTGAGGGCGGACAGCGCGTACGGGCAGCGCAGCGCTGGCTCTGCCTGGCACGGCACCCGCCCGGGCAGTGTCTGCCGGCCCTTGTCCCCCGGCGGTCGCTGCCGCCCGCCGGACACGGGCCGGGGCCGCCGCGCCGGAGGAGAACCTCGTTTAAAAACCGCGTTTCAAATTCATCGGCCACCGCAGGTTGGAACGTGCAGGTCCTGCCCACTTAGTTCCAGGTTTTGTTTAAGACAGACTGCAGCGAGGCAGGAATGGCTTGGTGGGAAACGTCTGCTCCGAAGAGTGGGAGTACGGACGTGATATCGAATCTTAGAGTCACAGAGCACCAAACCTGCCAAGTTCAAGAAGCATTTAGACAATACTCTCAAGCACATGGTGTGACTCTTGGGGATGGTCTTGTGCGGGACCAGGAGTTGGACTCGATGATCCTTGTGGGTCCCTTCCAACGCAGCATATTCTGTGATTGTGTGAGTGCTTTGAGTTGGTAGGGGCCTTAAAGATCATCTAGTTCCAACCCCCTCTGCCATGGGCAGGGAAACATTACACTAGACCAAGTTGCTGAAAGTCCCATCCAACCTGGCCTTGAACACTTCCAGGGCTGGGACATCCACAAGTTCTCTGAGCAACATAGGGATTCTCTGTATGAACAGAAACAGAATAAATGCACACAAACACGCAAAAAAGGGTGTATGGAGAGAACCAGCTCTGCTGAGCTACTTGTCTTGTACCTACATAACCAGTATTAAAAAACAGCCATAACCACCTCTTTGCTTTAATAAACACAACAGGTTTAAACAAATACACAAACTCAGAAGCCCATAAAATGCAAGATAAAAATCAGGAGGGAAAAGCATTTGTGAAAGTTGTCAATGGCATAACAAATTCCCCACGTGCACTGAAGGGTCTGCAAAATCTTGAATGTAATGAAGTTGCCCCATTTCCTGATTTGCTTGCTGTTATCTTTGTCACAAAAATCCTATCTTAAAGCTGTTCTCCAAAGATTGTCATAACTTGTGATAACTCTTTTTTGTTGTTGTTGTTGTAGATTTGCAAGCAAGCAAATGAAGTAGCAGCAAACATGTATGTGTACATACATATATATTCCAGTAGAAAGAATACTTCCCTTTCCATGGAATCTTCACCAGAGGAGTTGAGTTCACTGTATCAAGAGATTTGTAGAATTTGTAAAATTCTGGACTAATCTTATCTGGAGAGTACACCCCCTCTCCCCCTTCTTTCTTTGTACTCACAATGGTATTCTCGACTTCTTTGCCTCACAGCTGCAGCACTAATAATTTATCGTCCCAGTTGCCTCCCTCATACTAGTTGATCTGAGTCTTCTTCAAAGTTGAAGGAGTGAGCTGTTGGATGGCATGTGATACAGGCGGCATGCTGACAAGGGGGGTGTCAGTGAGGTTCAGCTTCTCTTTGGTCATGAGTTCATGAGCCTAGTAAAGCTGCTAGACAGGGTAAACAGAGAAAGTGAAGATGATAAAAAATAACCCTTGAGATGAGGCCAGATCTTACATCTTACATCTTTGATGTAAGGCAAATTTGTATTTCTCTGTTACTCTAAGCTTGCACTAAAACAGACCTAGTGGCAGCAGGAGACTGAGTGGAGGAGTTGTCAGAGTGGTATTGGGAGGCAGAGGGATGTTGCTTGCTGCCATCCCGGTGCAGATGTCATGATAAAAGGGGTGAATCTGAAGGCAGTCTGCCATCTCTGTGATCCAGGTGCAGCAGCAGCCCCTTGGAAATACCAGCTTTTGGCATAAAATAACACCAGCACGTGGATCAGCGGTTGGGGCAACTGAAAGGTGTGTTTGGGTTGTACCCTGGGTTTGTACATGAGAGCAAAGATTGGGGCCAAATTGTGCTATCAGACAAATATACAAACTGGATTCACTCACATCTGGAAGTAGCAGGCAGCCAAATACATTCAAGTACCAAACATTTGGAATGAGTCTTCATGACCCAGGCTACTAGAAATAAAAGGAAATTCACTTTATGTGAGCTAAAAGTTAAGGAGTGCCAAATTCCACCCCCTGCACCTCATTATCCCTCTCCTGCACTCCTGCCTGGCTTCATGTGAAGAACATTCAGTGCTGAGCCAAACTTCCTTGCTGTTCACCTTAATGTTTCCCTTTCATTTCTCTTTGCGTGTCTCTCAAGGCTGAGCAGTATCATGGGTGCAAATGCACTCAACTGGGAGATGGAGATTGAGATTGAGATTCTCACCCGGTGGTGAGAAGATCTCAACACCTTTCTACATTATTCTCGAGCCGGGCAAGACTCCAAGATAGGGGAGCAAGTCACTGTGGGCGTAAACATGGTGTCCACTGCCCTCTTAGACCTTCCATGGTACCCACACATCAGCACAGGGCTGGCAGCTATGGCAGAAGACAAAACAGACCTGTGTCTTTTCAGAATCACAGCTCAAGACTAGGAGAGACGTACCTAAAGCAACACCAGACGCTGTAGGCAGGCAAGCTCCCAACTTGTCTGTTTACCGCTGTGCTGGTGTACACTGGAGTAACTGCACTGCCTTCACAGAAGATTTGTGCGTCTATAAATTTTGTTCTTTTACAAAAATTATATTCCCAAATTAAACAAGACCCAAGCTCAGTGCCAAATGAGCTGAATCCGTCATCCATTTTCAATTGAAGCTGGCCAATTATGTAAAGATTTCATTACAATCAGTTTCCAATTAGACAATGGCCATTCTTGATGAGCATTTTCACATTTTTCAATAGAAATTTAGAAATATCAGCAATATAAAAAAAAGAGGATATCTCAAACCCAGTACTTCTCTTAAATATAAATTTTAAACCACAATATTTTACTTTAGTCTGAAGAGTTGCATTTTCTCTTTTTCTGTTTCCAAACCAAAACACAAGTTTGCAATTTGGTTTGAAATTCACCCTGTGTGTAAAAATCTCCCATATCATTATGCTTTCTTTGCTTTTTAAGAGGGAAAAAACCCTGTGTAGAAGTATGCCCCCTCAAACCCAGTGGCTTAGTAGGGGCCTCCTCACATCATGGTTCCCTGGTAGTGTGCAAGCTGCTTTGGAGCGAGGTCTGTAGACACCTTTCATCAGTGTAGGTTGTAAAGTTCTGGCATGAGTGTATTCACACTCTGGTTGTCATGCATCCAGCAGCAGATAAGCAATACCTTATTGCCTTAGTGGCTGCTGTAAAAGCCACTAACTGCCAGCATCTCCAGGCAACTATCAACAAGACAAGAGGGCATGGTCTCAAGTTGTGCCAGGGGAGGTTTAGGTTAGATATTAGAAAGAATTTCTTTACAGAGAGGGTGATCAGACATTGTAATGGGCTGCCCAGGGAAGTAGTGGATTCTCCGTCCCTGGAGATTTTTAAAAAGTGACTGGATGTGGCACTTAGTGCCATGGTCTAGTAACCGCAGCGGTAGTGGATCAAGGGTTGGACTTGATGATCTCGGAGGTCCCTTCCAACCCAGCTGATTCTATGATTCTATGATTTCCTGGTAGGACATAAAAGGAGAGCAGGGTGGTAAGAGAGAGCAAGGTGGAAGGTGATGGAAAGATGCAGACTGAAATATCTGACCCGATGAACGTCAAGAGTACAAGCTTGGTGTTCTCGTGGGTTGTAGGGAGGAGAGTGGAGGATGTAAATGGATATGCTTTTGGTCACTTTTTGATGAGGTGGGGAAGAACAACATTGGATCCTAGAGTGAGTCTAGTGATGGAGTAGAGAAGAAGTCATGCCTCCTTGAGCCCATATGGATGAACTGCCATGGAACCAAATTGCTGCTATGGAGGCCCTGTAGCTGCTGATTTGTAGGTAAACTACATTTGGAAACATGGGTTTGATAATCTCTAAACCTTTTTAACTCATCCTCTTAGTAAAAGAGAAACAAACTACCCTGCTCTTCTCAAGGACCAAAGGAAATGATTTATTAGTCTACTCATATCTACCAAACAGCATGTGTTGGTAAAGACTACATATTTATGCCATGATTATAATTTCCTTAATAAACAATTTCTACCAGAGGACCAAAATAGCTTTATAAACCTTGTCCCTGTGTTAATGTGGGCAAACTGAGATGCCAGACATCTGATACATGAGGTTTTCTAAATGATATAAAGGCACCCAGCTCTGCTTGGCTTTCCCTGGGAGCAGTACATCTCAGCCCCCTTGTAAATTCTAGGCTAAGCGATTTGCCCCGGGGTCATGAAGTGAGTCAGTATGTTAAGTGGGAACAGAGACAGGCTATCCTGACTCTCTGTTTCCTATCCTAACCACTGGACTACTCACAGGATATTTGGTCATGCAAATCTCATTGCACAATATCTCGTCAGCAATGTTTTGCCATGAAAAAATTGTCATCCCTAACAGTACATGGGATCCCTTGAAGATAGAAATAGTAAACCCAAGACGTTCTGTATATTCAGTACTACAGATGACACATCCCACAGTCAGATCTTATTACAATCAAATATTTGTGGTGAAAGGACTGAGATGAAATGATGCAGTCCTGATAAAATGGCCATTAAAGACCAGATGTATGCACCTGGAAAATGAGACACACTGCATTAAGTATGAGGCCACAAGTATTCCATTTCCTATTTGGGGTCAGTTCTAAAGTCAGATGAGATCACTTCTCATGCCAAGAAGACTTTTTTCAGTCTTAAAAAATTCATGTAAAAATAAAATAATGCAAGTCAGGTATTCATATAGGTTCACATAACCCAAAGAAAAATGTGTTACATTTGTATATATATTTGTATATAGAAAGTCAGTTAGCCAGTGAAATAAATATCATCTTACTAGCGCAGCCAGAAGGAGAATTTGGCACTGTAAATGAAACTCCTTAGTATACTGAAATTAGTGAGTTATAGTCAATTATCTGTTCAGTTATGTGTGTATATACTATATATATATGGTATTCTTTTAATAAATTATTCTAAATTTAAAATAAACTATAAAATTAAATGTGTCATTTTCATTCTGTGGGAAAATAAGAATCTGGAGAACTAGTTCATAATACAATACAATTTTCTTCTTGATCCAACAGTAAATAAATACAACAGTAAATAAATACAAATGTTAGAAAACATTTTCCTTTGCATTCTATACAAAGATTGAACTTGCTGGGAGCTTTGCCATAGGATGTCCATTAACTGAGTATATAATCTATCACCTTTCCATTACAGTATCTTTAGCTGGAACACAAGACCAAGGAAAACACCATTTTGTCTTAAAAACAGCCACAGTTTCCCTCAGAAGCTGATTACACTGAGCTACAACAGAGTCTGTGGATGGGGAAAATGTTTTTCATTTACACATGGTCATAGCCTATTAGCATTATTTACACTGTGGGACTTCCCAGATACCCAGAGGAGTGGAGCTCGTGCTGCTAAATGTTGTAGAAACGTCATGAGAAAATAGTACCTGCCTGCAGATACAACCCTTACACTTACACTGTGCTCCTCTGTATTGATTTGACAATGAAAATCTGTTCCAGTTGCCATTTTCCAATACATTATAATGCCATAGTTTGCTATAGTTTTCCTAGAATCATAGAATCAGCCAGGTTGGAAAGGACCTCTGAGATCATCAAGTCCAACCCTTGATCCACTATCACTTAGACCACGGCACTAAGTACCACATCCAGTCTCATCTTAAAAACCTCCAGGGTTGGAGAATCCACCACTTCCCTGGGCAGCCCATTCCAATGCCTGATTACCCTCTCTATAACGAATTTCTTCCTAATATCTAACCTAAACCTCCCCTGGCACAGCTTAAGACCATGCCCTCTTGTCTTACTGATAGCTGCCTGGGAGAAGAGACCAACCCCCACCTGGCTACAACCTCCTTTCAGGGAGTTGTAGAGTGATGAGGTCTCCCCTGAGCCTCCTCTTCTCCAGGCTGAACAGCCCCAGCTCCCTCAGCCTCTCCTCAGAGGACTTGTGCTTGAGTCCCTTCACCAGCCTAGTTGCTCTTCTCTGGACCTGCTCCAGCACCTCAATATCCTTCCTGAACTGAGGGGCCCAGAACTGGACACAGTACTCCAGGAGTGGCCTCACCAGCGCTGACTACAGGGGAAGAATCACTTCCCTGGGCCTGTTGGCCACACCGTTCCTGATACAGGCCAAGATGCCATTGGCCTTCTTGGCCACCTGGATGAAAACCTATAACAGGCCTTTTAATCATCGTGTACTAAAGAAGGGAAAGTGGAGCAGCCAGCCAGCCTTGTTTTTGCATCCAAGTGAGCGGAGGACAATACTAGGTCATACCTTTGCATGCATTTGTGCCTACTAGAGTATTTAACAGCTGCATTACCAGATGAGCCATGTCTTCATTCAGCAAATTCTGTTCACAATGAAAGGTAATCCTCTGCAGTTTAGTTGAGGTCCCATGATAGAGAAGGTTAAGGAGCCGTTGAACGTGCTGGGAACATGAGCAGAGAACTCTGAGGAAAGAGTTTTAAGGCAAGCACTGACATCTAAATGTTGACTTCTTTGTTACTAAGATTAAAACTCAAGAAATGAACATGTTTGGAAACTAAAACAAATGAAAAATTAACTTCCTTCTCATTCCCATTGCATTTGGGTTTGAATTGTCAAAACCATTTGAAAACTTCTCTACCAGGACAATTACCTACCTCCAGCTGTGGAAAGCTGATAGGAGGTAGACCAAACTGGCAATACAATCGCATGTTAGACATCTGTGGTCACTGGTCAGGACAGACTAGAGAGTCTGCTGAGGGTTCTGCAATGGCAAGAACTGAGCATCAACCATCTCCAGAGCTGAGGTTGTGAAGGATGTAACTGATTTTTTCTGCCACAAGTACCTTGAACAGGGGGTGCTGTTGTGACTCTCACAGCACTTCCCTGTCTCCCAGCTTTGATAAATCTGAAGGTCAGAAGTCTGCACTGGATCTGCCAACTGCTATCCAGAGTAAATGCTATCCCAGACCTATGGCATCTGGGAGACATCAGTTCCCCTTAAGTGAGAGATGACAAAAGCCCATGAGCAAGATCGAAACTTGGTGAGATGAGTGACAGTGTAGGCATTTGGACATTTGTGTCTGTCCTGTCCCAGCTGGGTTATTGCAGTTACTGTCTTTATTTGGATCCAGAAGCAAATTAACCTGCTCTCCTCAGTAGAGCAGGTTAGCATTAAACCTCTTTTTTCTGCTCTCTACCCCTGCATTAGTTTGTTGTGCACTTTGTTCTCTGCTTCCAGCTCTTACTTCTGATTTTCAGAAGACTCTAAGGTTGACTTAGGACCCCTTTGAGTCATCTCACCACCACATCACCACCCTGACTCACTCAGTTCAGCTGTGTTCTATGAAGATAATACAGCTTACAAAACTTCGCAGGAATCAAGTAAACAGAACGCATTTTATGAAAGTGGAATCAAATGACATTTTAAAGATAGATTTAATGCTGTATGACTAGTTCTTGGGCATGTGAGAACATCTTCCTCTTTACAAAGCGTTTTTTTGTTCGAAATAGCATGATGACAATACAGGTGATTGAAACATTTCCAACTGCCTGGACAGAAAAATCTCTCCTGGTAGTCCCCATGACATATAGAAATCTCATTTACCTCAGTAGCATTTCAACATCCTATAATGAAATTCTATAAAACCCCTAAGAAAGCCTTTGGCTACAGTAGGAAATGGAGTAATTTGATTTAAACTCAGCCAGTGCTGGCTCTGGGTTTTCTGAAGGTGTGGACAAAGCCAAACACATTAAACATGAGACACATGGCTATAACACAGTTGAAGGCAAGTAGGTCAAGAAGAGGTTGGCTTGCTTTCTTCTGACAGGTTGGGGCAAGTTTCACCAGTGTATGTGCATTTGGTTTAGCTCCTTCATCGAAAATGACCTGTTTTGTCTTAATTTTATCCCTTCCTGAAACCAGGGGTTTGTGTAACAGCTACACAGAACAGCTGCTTGGACTATGCATAGGCCAGTTTACATTAGCCTGTTTTTTCTTGAGAAAGTCATGATTTAAAAAAATGGTTATGTCTATTTTAATCATTTTTGTCTTCTTTTGAAGTGTTTTTTCAAACATTAGCTTTTTTTTCCTTCAAAATAAAGTTTAGCTTTACAAATTAGTCTGCTCTGTCATGGCCCCTTTAAACACAGCTGTTACTACAGTGTAAACAGAGTTTTAAAAATGTAGATAAACAGCTACAAGAAAGAGGTTTTCGAGTGTTTTTAACACATGGTCAGTTCTTGCTTACTTGATTTTCCTTGGTTTAAAATTATAATTCAAAATACATGCTGTAGTTCACAGATGTCAGCCCTCAATAATAACACTTACATAGCGTGTTACATTTGCAAAGTAATGAACAGAGAGACACCAACTAATGATCCTCTAAATACCTCTGTGAAAGAGTGAGCATTATTTTATAGGAGGCAAAATAGAGTTATGCTGTTTAGAGTAGGAAACATTTGCAACGTTTTCCTACCATTGCAAACACCTACAGTCTTGTCAGTGATAAGAGCTGTTGGAGTCCTGCTAGTGCTGCAGTTACTATATAGTACTTCATTATATAGCAGCAACCTATTGAAGCTCAAGGTGGGGACTAGATCTTACTCAGTGGAACTAAATAGTTGGTCACTGTCCCCAAAACCACAGATAATCAAAATTAGTGGTGAAAATACCTAATCTCATCATACTGGGAGACCTCATGCTACCAAAAGAGACTGGTCAAAAATAACCAACAATATTTTAGAAATTAAATGACAGGGCCAAGGTCATCACCAAGGGACACAGTGGCTAGGGTTCAGAATGGGATTTAAAAGCTTCTCTGCTGAGACTTTAGGCACTCATCCTTTCTCAGCAACATCACCTCTCTTTAACAGAGCTATTCTCGTGCCCTTTCTGAAAATTTTGCCATTATGCTCAGCAGCTGGCCTCACCAGGACATTACCACCCTGTTAAAAGAATGTCAGTCATGTAACGACAGGGCGCACATGATTTTAATGTGAATACTTCTGTGAATGAGAGAAAGGGCATGGGGATCATAAATCTGAAGTAAATGTTTTCCTTTTAATGAATTGAGAATGACTTCAAACTTAGGAAGTACTAAAATAAAGTGAAATTATGAATGAGCTTTCCCTTCATGGTAATCTCTAACAGCCAAAAGTAAAGTGTATGGTATTTGTGTTGCATTTATAACAGGCAAGTGGGAATACATACAGAGCCATTAAAAGTCTAGCATAAAATATCATAGAGTTTGTTTTTTCTACAAGACTGCATGCTGGTTCCCCCAGATGAAGTTACACGTGTGCTTTCATCCTGAAAGCTCATTTTCAGATACTTAGAACTATGTTAAAACATCACCTTTTTGGAATGTGTGTTTCCAGTGTTGGACTGAACTACTTCAAGCAAAATTGGATAGGCCTTTTGAGAAAATTGGGAATGAAGCAGTATGTTTGAGACTCTATAAAAACTACGTCTTGATTTTTTAAAATTGATAACAGTTGCCTCTTAGGAAGCAGAACTTCTAATTTACTCTGAGTGGTAGGACTCAGATGTCATCCTCTGTGGGAGTTAGGCACCCAGATCCCTTTGGAGGCTGTGATTCTTGGGTTGTAGCTTAGGTCCCCTGCAAACATCAATTTTGAGCTGACAGAGTTCAGTCCAATACATTTGAGGGTGCACAGTATATGTTGTCACATAATGGACTATTGATGTAGAAATAAGGAGATTTCTTTATGGTTTAGGCATTGAAACTGGGAAAGACTCAGGAGATTAAGACTCAGTTCACTTTAGCCATCAAAAAAAAATTAGGTACCCAAGTTCAGACCATATGTAGTCAATGGCAAGAGACGAGGCACCACTAAAGGAAGGCCTATCACAAAGCAGTATTACTAAGGTAGAGGAGATGAATCACTCCTTAGAGGCACCCTTGATGAAAAAGAGAGTTGAAGTAGCTAGCTTTTAGTCAGCTAAAACTGCTGAGATAAAAATGCTTTAATACCAAATGCTTATCAGCAAAGTAAAAATAAACCTAATTTCTTCACACACCCTTCAGTCCCTGCAACAAGTCCTTTCTTATGAGCATCTACAGTATGTAACATAGAAGAAGGGAAAAGGAGGTCACTCTTTTACATAATATAGTGTATAAATAATATTAGTTTTCTGATATCCCATGTCAGCATGTGAACCAAAGGAAAATTTCAACCCAGTAGTTGTTCTGCTGTTAGTTTATTTATAGTCAAATGCCAGAGTAAGCAGAAGAAAATAGACTTTCATTTTTAATTAGTGGATGCTTTTAAAATAACCCTACACTTCCCCTCCTCCTCTTCTTCTGTATAATATGCAAAGAACATGACTTGGTGAAAGACTGTATTGAAGGAGAGAGTGCCAAAAGACCTTCTTCTGTCTGGTACTTTGTTTCCAGACATTTTTTACAGGAACCCTGCCATACTGAGCATGGAAATTGTGCAGACTGAAGCATTGAACTGCTATCCAGAAAATAAAAGAATCCCTTACTTGATTACTTTTCTTATGCACACCTAAGAAAATCCATACCATCCACTCCCGGGGGGCGGGGGGAAAAAGGAAGGAAAAGAAGGAAAAAAGGAAGGGAAGGGAAGAGAAAAGAACGAAGAAAAGAGAATGAATAGTTGGATATTGAGCCACCTGCCCATCAAGAAATAACAAAAGCAAGCTACCCATCCATCCCTATCTTTACCCTACCACAACAAAGGTTTTTATTACATGGTCATGTGTTTTCCAACACTCACCATGAACACACTTATATTTTCTTTCCATATGATTTTCATCATTCATGGTTGGGGATGAACAAGATGGAGATTTTTATGGTGTTTTCCCTTTTTTTCTAGGGAACTGAATATAAGATGGATAGAGAGAAGAACTTCATGAAGAAAAGATGAGTTAGAGGACATTAGTTCCTTAATATCCTGGTTTCAAGGCTAAATTTTGTTAGCTCTTTCAGAGAAGGGTCCTGTTTAGAGTAGAGGGTATAGGGATGCTTGGTGTCTTTGCTGGTGAGGCCTTGGAGTCAACTCTGAAGTGACCCTTGCTGCTTTGGACTAATGGACACACGTCATACAGATGTTTCCCTAGTTCCCAGTGCTACCATGGCCATGACCTGACCCAGATCATGTAATAAAAACATCTTTGGCGCTGTCATGAAAGTGGCTTCTCTGTGCACCAGGCTGTGCAGGCTCTTTGGTAAAGAATAAGGCAAGAAATTTCATGTGTTAAGTTATACACCAGAGGGAGTACCGTGAATACAGTACAAACATCCCGATATTACAAAAGAAAAGTCAATTTAAAAATGACAGGACTTGAGCATCGTGATCCATAGTTCACACTGTAGCTCCTGTTTGCAAAAATATGTCCAACAAGCTTCATTTACACTGCACTTTCCATAAGCAACCAGACTTAGAGGCTGTTGAAAACGAAATTGTTCCTTACATATTTTTTTTCCAGGATGGATCCTCATCTATTTCTCACTGAGAAAACCAAGTTAAAGTGGTTTCCTGTAGGTAATAATAGATAGTAGGATCCATGTAGGTTTGCATGAAATAAACACAGTTCTCACATTTGGAACTGCTTTAAGACAATATCCAAGAATTTGCAGCCCTTTATGATGTGTATGATGATTGAAGTCCCTCCTCCTCTTCTTGTTCAGCCCCTACATGAACATGCAGCTTTAACATCAGTCTGCTTGCTGAAGGGATTCTATGATTAATAACTCATCTTCTGTTTTCATCCCTTATAATTCTTTTCCCCCTGCCCCTCTGGAAATGTTACAAGTTTCATTACAGAAGAGAAGTCAGTCCCTCACTTTTCACCCATACTTGAGTCAGCAGTGTTGAGCTTCTCCCTACAAAAAATGACATCCAGAAATCTGCCATATACTTTCTTAATGACTTCAGGAGGTTACTTCAATTCTAGGATTTGAACTACGGAGGAGACACAATGGATCCAATACACTTCCTGATGTTCTGGCAGGTCTTCTTTCCTACTTTCTTACTGTTTTGTGTTGTGTTGTCTTCTGCATTTCATCAGGCTATTTTTAGACTCAGTCCCACCATGCAGCTGAATTTTTTTCTGTCCAGTAACATAATGCAAAAAAAGGTAGTCCCCTCAGTGAAGGCAACTCTGTAAATCAGAGAAAAGGTTTGTATTGTGTGAAGATTTGATAACTGACTGTGGGCTGAGTCACTACTGCTCTTTGTCTGAGAAATTCAGAATCCATTAGGCTGATAGCCACTCTTCTTCTGAGGAAACTACAGCCCTTGTGGCTCTTCCTGTTTCCTTTCAACTTTCTTAATGTGATAGTGGAAGAGGATATCCTAAGGTCAGACATTAAAATGTGAAGTTGTGAGGTGATGATTAAATGGGAACACAGTGAAAACTTCACTCTTCATTATTTTAATATAGTGCAGCCAGTGCTGATATAATCATTTCCAGCAGATATTTAAGGTAGTTATAGAAATGATTAAAAGAAAGGCCTTTCATTTATTATCTTAATTATATTTTCTGTGTTGCCTTTATTTTTTTCTGTCTTTTCCCGGAGACCAACATTAAATGTTTGGGTTTGAGTCTTATATGCCCATTTTACAAGACAGTAATATATTTTCAGCTCTGTTTTGCTCTTTGATCTTCCAAAGTATAATGCCTCACAAAGTGTTATAGCAGTGGCCACTTCAGTTGAAATTCATAAACATTTTCCATCATGACTCCATTGTTCCACACTCTTGTAAACTTCTGAAAAATCCATTTGGGGCTGAAACTGTCCATTCTCAGTCACTGCAATTAAGTTTAAAATTGGAGAATGATCTGTTCAGCTCTTTTTTACTTATGGGAACATAGAGAAAAAGAAGCACTGATTTTCCCACAGTAAGTGCTCTTCTGAGCAGTGCTACAGCAAAAACAGCTGAAATATTAATATTGAACTTCTTTTTGTGATCTGACTGCAATTAGTTTCTTTATAGAACATTCTTCTACATCAAACCATACAGGTAGAACAAGTGACAGCATCCAGATGCATGGCGCTGGTAGATATGGTCTCTTAGCTTGCAGGAAAGTTATGATTCAGCAACAGGAGAATGCTGCAGAACTGCTCATGGGCTTGAAGAGAGACACATTTATATTCCTTCTGAAAATGGGTTATAGTTGAAGGTCAAACTCATAGTAACCAAGGCAAGCTCCCACATGAAAACAATAGAGTAAATTAAAATGCTATGCCCTACATGGTGAACAGGCGCTAGAGCTCTGTCAGTCTTTGCTTCTCAGCTGCAAGGGACAGGAAGTGCAGGAGGCATTGCCAAAACTCATATGCACCTGCACTGACTTTACACTTTCAAGGAGAATAACCACACAGGGACAAATTGCCATTCCTGCTTTCATGATTTAAATGCCAAAAGTATTAATTATTTACATTTTTTTCAACTGAGACTCCAAAATATAGAGGATGTGCAGCTAAATTAGTTTGCTATAAGAACCTTACTTTTGCATTTCCCAACATTTTGTTATTTTAGCCATTCCTCTGTAGCAAAGTATCAGCTTAGGCTTTTTCCCTCCATGTAATTTTAGACTGAGTGCAGAGTGAGTACAATAACCTCAGTAAATTAAAATGTCATGTGATTTCCTTTCTGTGAGCCGAGCGGATGTGTCTGCAGAGCTGTAATGAAGGAGGGTGAGCACAAGAATGGAGAGCTTGCGCTCCAAGCACATCAAAGCCCTTCAGTGCTTGTAGAGTTCATGTGCAAAAAATGCAAATGCTGTGCGAAATTCCAATTTGAATGATGTATTTGGATGAGTTGTGGTCTCCTATCTGCTATTAAGTCCTCATCTGGAAAGAAAGTATGATGGAAGAGGATGGAAAAATCTTGGACAGTAAAGATGTGCTAAGATTAAGCACATCAGTAAAAGCCTTGAGACTGGTCTCTAAATTGTTACACCTGACTGAGATTACAGTCTTTTGCCAGTTCATGTCCAGCACTTACTTGGAGCATAACTGTGGGCTTGTGCGAGTGGTCATGAATTCTTTCAGTTTTAACTTCAAGTCTGGTATTTTCACTTTTCCTTTTCCTTTAGAATCATTAGAGCTGTCACTAAATCACCTCTAGGAAAGGGAACAGACTCATGATGTTTTGAAGAGATGTAAGGGACAGTTGCTGGCCAGGGCTTACTTCTTTCAGATCCTGTTACATAGAGTCAAAAGCCTGCAGCGCTTTACAAAGCATTCAGCATGAATGAACTCAGGAATGGTTTCTCAGGATCTAGGTCACCTAATGAATTCTAAGAGAGTGGAATCAGGTTATGAATTGAAAACACCAAATAGCAGATACTTTTCTTTGTTTAAGCTGGCTGCCTGTAATTTCTGAAATACAATTGACTTCTTTCAGTCCCAGCCCTGCTGCAGAATTTTGTGGGGATGACAGAAGGATTTGTATAGTCAAGTGTGCAATTCTACTCCAAAAACTGGCTTCAAAATGGCATTATGCATTAATGATTCCCAGAACAAACTTGCTCAGTTCAAAAGTGAAAAACCGAAGGATTTTATGTCTGCCAGCTCGGCAAATTCCCCCCTGGGATGTGAAGTCAAGCTTGCACTATTTCCTTCTCACACATCATCATCGTCATCATCAGTAATAAAGATTATGAGGACCAAGCTGTGCCTCAGTTACACCTATGAAAACTCCAGTATGTTTCATGGGGTTATGCAGATGTAAAGAATTGTCCTCCTGTGGTTGCAGAGCTGTGCTGCAAGGCCAGCATCACCCAGGGACCTGCACATGGGACGAGCCCCAGCCCCCTCTCCCATGCCCTGCAACATGGGGGGTCAGTGCCTACATGTGACAGGTCTGACCCTGCAGTGTTGCCTCCTCACCACCCGAGCTGCTGCACCAGCTGAGCCCTACAGGGATTTGTGGATGGAGTTAGGCACTGTGCAGGCATCCTTTCTCATACAAAAGGTGAAGGTCTGCTTGTAAATGCCATGGTTGCAGCCAGACCCTGGTGTGTGCGCTCAGGACCAGGCATCGTACTAGGAAAAATTCTTCACTATGGGGGTGGTGAGGCACAAAAACAGATTGCCCAGAGAAGTTGTGGATGTGCCATTCCTGGAAGTATTCAAGGCCAGATTGGATGGGTCTTTGTGCAAGCTGGTCTCGTGGGTAGCATTGTTGCCCATGGCAGGGGGGGCTTTCCCTTTCAACCCAAAATACTGATGATTCTATGAATATCAGCTATGGAAAGGCTTTAGACTTCATGTCTGCTATCCCGGTGCCTGGGGTTTCCTTCTGGGTCACAAGGCTCAGACTGTGGGCTGTCTTTGAGCCTGGATTCATGCCTGTGTTGCAGAGCAGCTCCTATACCTTCAGTCAGCTGAATATGTAAAGGACCCAAATGACTTCCCGCAACTTTCTGAGAAGAAAGACAATATTGCAATGAGATTTAACTCAATTCATAAAGTAGTGCCTAATAGGGAGCAGAGTTCCTGGGGAAAGAAGTGTTATTTTTCCTGCAAAGTGTTATTTTTGTCACTCCTCAGAAGAGGGCTGCACTTCAAGCCTGCCTCAGTGTGATGGGAGTGACTGAAAGTAAAACCTGACCTAAGACACATCGTCCCTTTTCCATCAGAAGAACCAGAGGGTGCACCAACATTTTGCAAGAGGCTCCCAAATGACATTTCTCTGTGGAAATGCAGCACTGGACAGGGCTGAGCAGCTAAGCTTCCTGTATGAGATTTCAGGATCAGACTCTACATGAGTTCAAATTCTTCCCGTAACATGAATGCAACAGTCCAAGTGAGAAAGCAGGTGGCTTTGAGCACTTTGAGAGCAAGTTAAAGGGCTTTTTCAACTATGTAATGGCTTTGTCTTTTATGTTGCTTTGTATTTGATGTCTACCTGATGTAGACTGTGCTTGGGAGTAACTCCAAGAGTCTCACTGTAGCCACACAGGAAGCATTAAAAGAGGAGAACTAGACCATACATTTGTTAAACCATCGGCTTTCGGGGAGTATTGTGAATTTATTGCTTCCCTAGATTACTTTTTTAATGTTGCAGATGCCTGGATAGTAAGACCCATCTTCTAAGCAGCACAATGCACAGCTGACAGAAGCTTTTTTGACATGCTCTCTCTGTACCCTTTCACTGCTGGACTGTCCCGGAGATGGTAGAGTTAAGCTGGCATAATTTCTATGGCACCAGGTGTGTTCCCAAAGAGCAGTAGCAGCTTTCCTTGCAGATGAAAGATGTTGAGAGGCTGCTGAAATCCTCACAGCTATGACTGCCTTCTCTTTACACTCCTCCATCACCTTCTGTGTCTCTAATGAGTCCTTGGTACTGATGCTTCTGTAGAGTTGTCTCTGTGTTTCACAACCCAGATGACTCTTTGCCAAACCAGTCAGCTCACTCTAGCTCTGAGTGCAACCCTTTCATATGAAGGGATTGGAATGAAGATGAATTATTTCATTTTTGCACTAAGAAGTAATGTTATCCTCAACTTTTTTTTTCATGTGTCAAACTTCTACCTATGTGAACTACACAGATGTTTGTGAACAGACACCCTACTGAGCTGCTCTGGGTGAAATTATTCTGTATCACAAAATGCCAACAAGATCACTCAGAATTGTACAATACAGTCGGAGCACAGAACCTCTGCTGGGAAAAACTTGTGTTTTACAGATAAGTCAAAGGCTGTGGGAGCCCATGGAAGCCTGTATCTTCCTCTTAAGTTGCATGCTGCAGACAATAAACCCATGGAAGGGGGTTTAAAAGCTTTAAAAAATGCTTTTTTAAAGCTTTTTGCCACCAAAAGCGCTTTGGGTTCCCTTCAGTCTGCAGCTAGAGGATGTTTCCAAAACTTTTTCAAGCACATTTTTAAATTTCACACATCCTTTGTGACTATGAAATAACCAGCCAGGCTTCCCAGGCCAGGGCAGCAGGACTTAGTTACACATGGAAAATAGAAGTTATCATGCTGGAGAGGAAGGAAAACATGCAGGTCCATAAGGGGGTATCATTTACATGCCACAGGAACCAAAAAGCTGTTTTTCAGAAGGGAAGTCAAGGAGCAGAGTGAAGGATGTAAAGGCACGTGCCATGTACTCCTCACAGCTTTTTGTTAGTAGTTTTCTCTGCAACAAACTTGCCCATTGCTCTCAACAGATATCCACTTCCAGCAGTTTCCAGCCAGGTAACTTATAGCAGCACCATGTTTCAATCTGATGCCTGATGTTGCACAAGGTGAAAGCAGGCACTTTATAGCATTATAGAAATCCTCTACAGAGTAAACTAAGTGACTGTAGTCCAGCCACTTGCTCCTGACATGACAACAGCCTTTTCTTTCACAATATTAAAAAAAAAAAAGGCAAAAAAATCCTTTATTAAAAGTTTGTTTCAAACTAGCACTGTTCCTGAGATGCTGGTACCATGAGTACCTATGGTGTGAGCATTAATGTACCCAGACAAGATATTTATACTCTCTTGTTGTCTCCACTTCCTTTGAGCAGTGCTCGGTGATGGTAATGGTTTGTGGCCTCTTCACGCTCTTTCATCTATCACAGCAATCCCTCCCAGTGGCATTCTGCTAGATTTATCTGATGTGGTGTTGGGTGCCTTACCTAATTGTCAGAGTATTATAGAGTTTGCACGGACCTCAAAAGATCCTGTCCAGAGGTGGAAAAATGGGGACCCACAGGCCAGATCCAGCCCACTAGAACAGCCAGATCATGTAATTATTCACTCCCAGCCATAATTCATCCTCCTTCAGGAAGGCCTCCAAGAAGCAAGCAGGGGCTGGGGAGATGGATGGGTTATCACACCAACACACACCCACTACTACCTCTAGGATTCCTTGTGATGTGACCACACGTGCATCTGTCAGCTCACCTTTCAAAAGAAGGTCCATGTATCATTTTGTATCCTCCACAGAATTTCACCTGCAGACAGCAACAGAACTGGACTACCTCTTGATGACCATGTTCTGCTGCTTTTCTGCATCTCATTTTTTCCCTTACTGGTGATAGGAAAACAGATTTCTTTGGAATTTTTGTCTGTTCTCTTAGACATCATGTACTGCTGCCTTCTGCAACTCTTGGGGGCTACAACCAACCAGGTCTCTAGCAATGCTCAGTCTAGTTGTTCATGTAGGTATGGCCTTACCCAGTTACTGTGTTAATCTAAGACTGTAACTGGAATCCTTTTCAGTGTAGAATAAAGTGTCTCATTCAAACAGAAGACTGAACCATGTTTTACTCAGTCTACTTTGTGGACTTCACATTTCTATTGTATTTCCTTCCAAGGAAAGGGTTTACTGAGCTTTTTTTATTTCTTAATTTTGATAAGGAGACTGGAATTAACAAACACATGCACACACACACATGTACACATTGTTTTGTATGTATATATCCATATATATAGCTATATATAACAATGGGGGGGGGGGGTTATACTGAGTATTACAACAGGAACAGTTCCCTTATAATTCATTCTTAGTTCTCCTTAGTGGGTTAGCTTAACATACACTTCAATGGTTCTGAAGGTCTGGTCGTTACCTAGTTTTTGCTAAACAAAGTTGCATTCAGCATCTCTTCATATGACAAGTACTGACTCCTTTATTCCCTAGGAAAGAAGTGCCTGCACAAGAAGGAACTCCCTTAGTGTGAAAGCAAACTTTGCCTGCTGGCATGAGGCTAAGCTCCTGTTGCTCCTCCAACAGCCTGGCTGGCTGCTTCTCAACACTTTTTTCAAAAGATAGCAGCCACCTTTCTTGTCCTGCTCAAGGACTCCTTTTCCCTTCTCTCTGTGTTTGTGAGTATAGTGCCTGTGGAGAAATGCTCTGAGCTCCAGTGTGAAGGGAGGGAGGGAGGGAGGGAGGGAGGGAGGGAGAGGGGGAGGATGGACAGAGATGGACAAGCACAGGACCAACCTGATCTCACCAGCTCCAGGTCTGCAGACCTCCATTCCCTTCTAGGCTCATTGTGTGGCTAATGTTGGGCAGACCAGAGGGCCGTGGCTCCTCTCTAGTGTGATCTAGGCATTGCTGGCCAAAGTAGGCTGTTGTTTCAGGGAGCTTGGGCTGCTCCATGTCTTGTGGACCAGTTCCTGCATGTGGCAGAGAAGCAACCTGGTCTTGCTGGGCACCTGGGGTGGGTGCAAGTCACAGCTGCCCATATGTTGGGATGGTTTCTTGTGCTTTGTTTGTGGTTCTGCTCCTCTCCCTGTCCTGTGGGTTTTCCATGAGCTACTTGTGCAAAAGGAGAGGAGAGGCCAGAGAACATTGAGTCGCTGACCCCAGCACAATTAGCCCTGGGGGTCAAAGGGCTGCCAACTGGTATCTTATTTGTCTTGTTGTCCTTGTCAGGGTCCTTTGCTGAGGCAGGAAAGCAGGGGCTATATAAGCAAAGCGTAAAAGCAATTGTTTTCTGGGCAATGAACAGATCAGGTGAAGGCTGTTTCCTTTCTCCCACCTGTTGTGTTGCAGACCCTTTTAGACAGAACAAGTGGCTGCACAAAAGCCAGGGGCCATCTACAGGATTCGGTATTGTGTGGGTCTAATTCTTTAATCCTGTGCCATTCTTACCAAGTGATCACTGACTGACTGAAATGAAAAATCCTAAAGTAGAGATTGTAAAAGTGCAAAAGTGGAATCAGTTGAACCATGGCTGATTAAAAAGAAGAAGACTAGACATTGAACAACAAGTGGATCGAATTTGGCTGGCTGCAGGATTGACATGTCTCTGGTGTCGTCTGCAACAAGAACCAAATGCTAATTGACTGACACTGTTCAACACCTTATCAACTGTGACTTAGGGCTCTCCCTGTGCATGACTTCAGAAAAACAAGCCTGCCTTTATGCTTATCCCAGTTTTATGATTTTCAGTGGACCTATTTTTCTGATGCTAATGGGGGTAATGTACTTTGTTGCTACTGTTTTGCAAAGTGCTTTTGATGAAGCACACAGAGGAAGCTTTCACACAGTTTGGATTCACTAATTGGAAAAAGACTTGAGACAAATCTGAATGGCACCATGTTTCCCCATGTCATCACGGAGCCATTGATACTCTTCAAAAGACCACAAAGAATGGTGGTGACATACTTTGTTTTCAGAACTTTCAGATGAAGGGAGAAAACAGGAAGATTCTAATAAAAATGCTAAGTACAATATATTATCTTGCCAACAAGAACTTGTCCTGTGAAGCCATTACTCAAAACAAGATGAAAATATGAAGAATTTGACCACAGGTTTTTCTCTTTTCTTTTCTTTTCTTTTCTTTTCTTTTCTTTTCTTTTCTTTTCTTTTCTTTTCTTTTCTTTTCTTTTCTTTTCTTTTCTTTTCTTTTCTTTTCTTTTCTTGTCTTTTCTTTTCTTTTCTTTTCTTTCTTTTCTTTTCTTTTCTTTTCTTTTCTTTTCTTTTCTTTTCTTTTCTTTTCTTTTCTTTTCTTTTATTTTCTTTTCTTTTCTTTTCTTTTCTTTTCTTTTCTTTTCTTTTCTTTTCTTTTCTTTTCTTTTCTTTTCTTTTCTTTTCTTTTCTTTTCTTTTCTCTTCCTCTCCTCTCCTCTCCTCTCCTCTCCTCTCCTCTCCGACCCTCTCCGACCCTCTCCGACCCTCTCCTCTCCGACCCTCTCCCTTTCTCCGACCCTCTCCCTTTCTCCTCCCCTCCTCTCCCTTCCCCTCCCCTTCCTCCCCTCCCTTTCCTTTTCCCTTTCCTTTTCCATTTCCATTTCCTTTTCCCTTTCCCTTTCCCTTTCCCTTTCCCTTTCCCTTTCCCTTTCCCTTTCCCTTTCCCTTTCCCTTTTCATTTTTCTTGGAATATGATCCCAGGACTTTTAAATGGTTGAGAAAGAGGCTAGTCAAGTTCACACATCCTGATGTACTGCCTCAGTAGTAAAGGATATTTCTATGAAGTTTCTAGGAAAGTGGCATTCTGGTGTGGCAAATAAAAATCTTACCCAATGAAGGGCAGTTATGTTAATATCTGCAGTATGTAGGTGACACAATGCTTTTGAAGGTTTTGCTTCAAGATAGCCTGTACACTGGGAGAGATAATTATATCTGCAATCAGGTCATCTCCAAAACTGGATTTGACTACTATTGTGGGTCATGTTATGCTGGTTTTGTTTGGCAACCTGAAAACATTAAAAGGAACCACAGCTCATGAGTACATGTTGTCATGGGCAAGCTATGACCTTGCTGACCATAAAGTGTGCAGTGCAATGTTGTGAAACTAGAGCTCAATGAGGGTTGATATGGCAATGAAGATGGGAAAATCCAAAGGAACTGATAGTGATAGAATTTAGAAAGTCTTAAATATTGAGCAGAAAATCTATAGGTCATATGTTACTGTCACAGAAGTTCTGTCACCTGGAAAATAACTTTTTATTTCAGTCCATGCATCAGAACAGACAGAAATTATTCTAGGAACAAATGCATGAGAAAGTTGGGAGTGAAATGACAGATCTAAGCCTGTCTGGCACAGTCAGACAGGTGATGACTGAGATTAGCTCAGTTGGTTAAAACATGGTGCTAATAACATCAAGGATTGTGGGTTCAATCCCTGTATGGTCCATTCACTTGAGTTGGACTTGATGTTCCTTGTGGGTCCCTTCCAACTCAGAATATTCTATGAATTTTAAAGGTGAATGACATTTCCAGGAAGATATCAAGGGTAAGAGAGGAACCCAAACATGCACATTGAGAAAAGAAACTTTATGGTCTCATCAATTCAGAAATAACAAATTCTAATGAATGTTCAACCAAGACGTGGCCATGAAGTTTGTGTCATTATTTGAAATGCTGAAGTTCTCAAAATAAACTGTAAAAGAAATGTGTTCAATGAGGCATGTTTCTTATTTCAATAAAATGAATTGAATTTTTTGCTTACCCTCTTGCAAAATGGCTAGAAACTTTCCAGAAGGGTATTACAGATACAGTTCAGAGTTTGTGCTCTTGAGGCACTAAATTCTAGGCATACTGAAGCTGAACAAAATAAAGATAAGAGATAAAAGCTTAATTCATAGATTACATTAGGTCCCTGCTTCAACATCATTATTTAGAAGAGACTCTACCTCTGATTATTATCATTAATGTATATATATGTTCTACATTTAGCCAAAATGCATACCATCTGCTTTCTGCATCGGTGTAGTTGATAAAAATTATTTTAGTGTTATCCATGCTGAAAAGGACAATTCTTATGCTCAGCATGAAAGAAAAGGTGGTTTCAGTTTGGATTAGGACAGTCATGACTCAATCACTGCACAATTTTGTAAGTCTATGAGGACAAAACTGGTGACCTACAGCGTATAGCTGCTGTAGAAGAATTGTTTTCAAGAAATGAGCAATCAATCATGTGCTAAAACTTTTTTTTAATTTATTTATAATTCATGGGGGTTTTAATACTGAAAAGAGTAGTTTTTCAAAAGACTCTTTTTAAATATGAATAAATGGTCCAGTTTTGACAAGGTGTGGTAATGTAGTTCTGTCCCATGCTCCATCTCTCCTTTATAAATAGAATGCCTAAATATTGAGGAAGACACTAAATCTATTACCTTGGTCCTAGTATCCTGTGTCCTACAATTGTGCGTGGAAATACAACATGAAACTGAAGAAAAGGATAAGGTTTCCTCAGCTGTATGGCTCTTGATCAGGCCTTCTTAGTCAAGATTATCAGGAGATGCTGTGGAATGTGCATTTCATGAGAAACAATGTTTTAAATTTTTGAAATCAACTGTTTCTTGGTTTTAAAGATTATTTGAAAAAAAATTCAGAAGCAAATGGGTGTGATCTTGTGAGACCCAAGGACTAGGATCTCTCAGAAGGCTATTTGTAAAAAGTCAGGCTGATTTTGATTTTCACTATTCAGAATACAAGAAGAAATGTGAGGAAAAAGAATAAGAAATAGAAAGACAGTCACAATAGATAATAACATGTATACTGGATTTGTAGAGCACTTTCTTTTTGCTTGGAGATTATCTGCCACATAAGTAAAGAGCTGTAACTACAAAATTTATTTTATGTGCAATAAGTCAATTAATTTGTACCATTTCTTCAGATTGCACAATGGTTCTACATCAGACAAAATACATCCCTCTCCAGTTGGCCAGTGACTGCAGCCAACACCTCTCTCATTCCAATGACATACCTTTTGTAGGCAATAAATTACATACAAAAACCCATTATACTTTCCCTCCTGCCAAATGTGATACAGCTTACAGGAGACAAAAGAGCAGAATGGTTCCTTTTAATAGATCTTGAACCTTCAAGTAAATATAGAGAGATTGCTCAATTGCTAACCTTTGAAAACTGAACCCGCAGCTTTGATTGTAGTAGCTCAAACAAACCAAACTCTGCAGGACTTGCCCAGCAGTAATAAACAACAAACAAGAGCTCCCAAATATTGCTCAACTGAGCACAGTGTTGGCAACCTGCCAGACGTCTAATGGCAACTTCTGATGTGGATACAGTGGCATGGCATACAGCCACCTGTGGCCATGGGAGGGATGGCAGCAGCCCAAGGGACCAGGATGGTTCTCCTCAGCCAGCTCCACGGGTTGGTGGTGGAGCAGAGGGGAGACACTGGGGAAATCGTGGGCATCTGTGGGTCACATTTGGCCTCTGCACCTCCCCTGGTGCTTACATGTAATGAGTCAAGGAATGATACATACACAAGTCATGGAGAGCAGTAATACAACGGAGCACAACCACTGTGGCCAAAATAAATAAGACTAACAGCACTTTCCATTCAGAGTGGTGCTACTTGTAGCAACAGGGAGCATTTTATTATATTTAAAGGAAAATAGTTTAGGAAGAATATAGCGTTTGGAGAAGAAAATCACTTTTGTAGAGAAAGGCCTGCTCCCATTCACATTGAAATCACCAACAAAACTCTGACTGCTCCTTCCCAGGAGGCTGGTTTGGCCTGACGTCAGCAGTGGTTTTTGCAGGTTGTAAGCCTGTGCATTATCATGGCAGAGCCCTAGTGAAACACTGGGTGGTGAAGGGGGTAATTTTCAGCAGAGGGATCAATATTCAACTTCCTAAGTACCTGGGAGCAATTCCCTCACTGACGCCACTCTGTGCTGTGCTCCACTGCCTTCCCCATTAAATGTATTTGAACACATAAAGTTGACCTCCACATGCATAGAAAGGTTCCAAGGGGAAAAAAAAGATGAGTTTTCTTTAGGATTGCCAATATGGGCAATATCACTTATTTGTAGTTATTATTCTGGTTGACAGGAGGCTAGGGGGAAATAATACCTGCAGAAACACCATACCTGATGAGGGAACCCCAGCTAGAGAGCAGTAACAAAGAGACCAGGCGGTGACGGTATATAAATTAATCATGACTGCATGACAGGATGCTTTGTGCAAAAAAGCAAATAGCTCTTTTTGGACACATTCCATGGGAACCTGAGTAAATCAGTGACATAAAGCATTCCCCTTTTCACAACTCAGGACTCAGGCATGAGACCCTGCCTCATGTTGGTGAGCACTTAGTCAAACCAGCAGTCCCACTGACTCCAAGAGCATAACTCATGTGATCCGTTTTGTTCTGCGCCCCTTGAGTCAGAAGAGTTACTGATAAACCAAGGGCACCTAAAATTCAGAAACACAATTGATAAAAAGGTCAGGGACCATGAACTACTGGTAAAAACCAGGTAGACTTTGCTTAGGCTGGTGAAGAGGTGACAATGGGAACACACCCTTTGTCTGGAGATGACACAGTTGTTAGTGAATGATTTAAAGAAAAACACTCTAGGAAAAAAGTTCCATGAAAGGGAGAAAAGAAGGTGCAATAATACCATCATAGTAAAACTCACAAGCTCAACTGTATGAAAAGGTCTTTAAAGATGTATTCAGTCAGGCAAGAACAAGTATTCCAAGAGAAATCACTGAGGTATATAGAGCACCCCCCTCCTGAATAGGTGCAAGACAAAGCCAGACTTAATACTTAGGAGTGAATGTTAAACAAATAAGAATTCAAGTAACAGTATTAAAAAGTGCTGCAAACTTAGCCTCTCTAAAACTCATGAGGGCACTCAGTAATGGTTGCCACTCCAATTTTATTGTAATTAAAGGACACTCTAATCTCAAAAAAAAAAAAAAAAAAAAAAAAAAAAAAAAAAAGACAAAGTAGAAGCATAAATAAAACCAATAGAAATAAATGATTGAACAGCAACAGTGGTTTTAACAGTTTCATCACTGGGAAAGAAAAAAAACCCACATTTTCAGCCTTTCTTGATATGAAGGGGAGAAAAAACAAGGTAGATTTCAGAAATGGAAATCACACAGTCCTAGGTTCTTAGAATATTACAGATCTGCCAAAGGGCTTGTGACTGCAAAACCTACTGGTGGACAAATGGATTCATATGCCTGAACATAACCAGGCTACTTTTAGGCTGTAAATTTGTACAGCATTAAGGCTCACACAGAGTTCAAGAAGTGTTTGGACAATACTCTCAGGCACATGGTGTGACCCTTGGGGATGGTCCTGTGCAGGGCTAAGAGTTGGACTCGATGATCCTTGTGGGTCCCTTCCAACTCAACATATTCTCTGATTCTGTGATAAATTTCACTGTGTCTTAAAAGATATCCAACATATTAAAAAAGACACTATGAGACTGAATACTGTCACAAGACAGGAAGGCCATGAGTACTGTAAATAAATTATAAGCCAGGTTCTGGGGTCATGATTCTCCAGACTGTCATGAGATAAATGGGGGAATTGCTTATGCAAAGCACATAGCTGGAAATTATGTTTTAACTCTATAGCCAACTCAAGGCTTTTGAAGTGCAAGGAGATGTTTAAAATTATGCCAGTATTATTAAGCTGATTCACAGTCTCCAGATATGCCCCTTCTAGCCAGGAAGATAGTATATCCAGCAATGATATTTCTGTCTTTCCAAAGCTGAGGACAAGACATCCCTAATGCAGCCAAAAAGCAGCAACATTCAGACATTACTCCATAGCTTAGGCTGAACTTGCAGTGTCCTCATGAAATACAAGATGAGTATTGTCAATATACTCTACCTTATATTTTATAATGTTCTCCCCAACTGGCTATATTTTAAAGATGACAGACTGCAAAGCTGACCCATATATCAGAGTCCTCAGTGAGAAGACCAAGCAGCCATCACCCGAAGTGTATTCCAGTCTTCTGAAAGGGCAGGAACCACCAGACAGCAGCTTCAATTAAAGCAGCAATATCCCTGGCTACTGAAGCAAATATGCATGATCAGATATACCACTAGCTGCCAAGCAGTCCAACACAAGCAAAGTAGCTTGGAGATTTTTATGCTACGTTAGCAGGAAACCATATACAGCTTCTCATTAATGATACTGACTCCAAAGAAAGACTAAATGATGTAACAGCATCTGAATCAATATCCCTTGAGGTGGAAGAATTGCTGCATTTCTCCAAAACAGGAGATTTATTAGATGGGCTGCAGCTGGCAAGCACTCCCCAAAAAGCAAGCAAGCACTCCACTCTTGAGGACTGAGTGAAATGTCCATGCATTTTAAAACAGCTGGTGGTTTACCATCATTAAATAATGTGTTAATGATGACTGTACCTTTGCACTTGCCTTAACAGTGATGGAGAGGAGAGAATTACAAATGGTTGTTCTCAGGGTATAAGAATGTGAGAGGTGGCCCCACCAGGAGCTGACCTGAACCCAAACACATAGTAACAGCCCATGGAAAACCCAAGCTCCTAGTCAAAAGAAAAGAGAAAACTTGCTAAAAGCCAACTGACTTTTCCAAAATGAACATTAACAAAGCATTCATAGTACTTTGTAGAAGGTAGCTGTAGAAGGTAGCTATAGAAGGTGATACACCACATAATGCTACAGCTGCTTTTGTGTCCCAGCTTCAGTCATGTCCTCTGCTTCACCCCCCCAGATACCTGTGAAGTCCAACAAATGATCAAATTCCAGGATACTCTTCGGCCATTTCCTCTGCAGGCTGTAATCCAAATGTTCCACATCCCCTTTAAATATCAATAGCTTACCAGAAGGTGAGAGGCTGTGGGCTATGGTATAGCATTCACAAGTGAAAAATTTCCCTTATTAATGGGTCACTTTCCTGGCTAAATGAATAAGTTACATCCCTTTGTCAGTAGAGTCAAGCATTGAAAGAAATTGCCCAGAGAAGCTGAAAAATATCTGTAGTTGGAGGTTTTCAAGACCTAACAGGACAAAGCCCTTAGTATCCAGGTCTGAACTAAGTGCTGACCCAGGTTGGAGCAGGAGGTGGGAATAGGTGACTCATTGAGGTCCCTTCCAATCTGAATTATTTGGTTCTGTGACTTGCACTGGTATGTTCATTTCTAAAATAAAATAGATCTGTTATGCTATAGGGCCATACTGAAAGACCTTGACAACAGCATTAAGAGCAAGGGACAATATTTGCCATGTCATGACTGAAGTGACATTTCAGGGAAGATCTCAGAATCAATGGCATCCATACCATTGGCTAAAGCCTCCTAGACAGTCCCACAAATGTTCTCAAATAACATGGGGACAAAGATTGCAGGAAATCCACAGGACATTAGCTGCCATGTGGAGAATCTAAATTATGCTGAATTCCCCTAAAGACCACACTCTGTCACTGACACCAGCATCCTGGGATTGTGTGAAGATTTGGTCAGAGGATCTCACAATTGTTTAAATGGTTAAACTGTCAGTTTTGGTGTATTCTCCATAACAAAACAAAAAACAAAACCAACAACAACAACACAAAAAGCCAAACAGTGCTTGCCTTGAAGGCCAGCAAACTCTAATGCCATGAGTCCACTTACCTTCTCCATCCTCTGTGAAATTGCAAAATCACTAATGGGGACAATGGGGACTGCTATGATGTTGTGAAGTAAAAGACAAGTCATATGCAAATCTGAAAATATGCAGGTAAACTGCAGTGTTATTTGTATAATACCATTAGAACTGGTTTTTATTTCAACAAGCTTACAGACTCAATGAGAGAATTTGAAAAGTCAGTTGAAACAACAACAAAAAATTTCATCAATTTCAAGATTCCTTATCAAAAGTTTAAGAAAGAACCCTGAACTTTGCTCAGTTTTTAAACAGACTTTTCTTGAATTTTTCTGGCTTATAGACATAATTCTAATTTCAAAATATTTTACTATAAGCATGAAAAACAGAAATATTTTTAAACAAATGCATTTTTCATTAAAAATAATATGAAACAAGTGAAAACTGAGAAAAAATATTTTGACAAAGTACATTTTTCCATACCAACTCCTCAGCACTTCCTTGGTGAGAATTTTTTGTGCCTGGAAGTTATTGCTGATATACATGCTGTAGGAGAGGGAAGAATGAAGCTCTGGTGTGTATAGCACTGTCAGACGTATTGGAATAACCTCAAAGACCTCTGAATGAAAATCCCAGTCAGACTGTCTCTACAGGAAACAGTCCATTCAAGGTCTGGATCCCTTTCAGAGAATTTGCTAGCTATATATATTAGCATTTATCCATAAGCGTTAAACAAGTCTTACAGGTATGTTACGAGCTCTCTGTTAATAACTAGTGCAAGGCTTTTTCCAGGGTCACTGGCTCCTTGTTTGACTTTCATGAGTGCAGACCCACTCAATCTCTGGGGCATGATAATGCTTCATCTCTTGCAAAAGATACAGATTTATCACTCAGCTGCAAGGGAGTTGCAGCACGCTTGGGTTGTGAGGGCTACTTTCTGACATCTAGAATTTAATGTGCGATAAGTTACTGTTTGCATGTATTTTGGTTTTCTTACCTAAGTTAATCTTTGATTTATCACCCGAAGGCTGGTTTGTTTTCCAAGTCCATTTGGAAATATATAGAGTCCAAAAATATTAAAGAATTCCTAAGTCTGGGTTCATTCCCCTAGGAATGTGCACTTCTAAAAGAATGCAAGCAAACAGGAGACTGGAAATCCATCCTGTCCTGTGTGTAGGATTAGTGGCCAGGAACCCCTCAGCTCCAGCTCTCATTCACAAGTACCTTTGTGGTCTTGGACGAGTCACATCAGTACAAAGGAGTACTTACAGACACTCAGGAGAGTAAGTGGGTAGAGACCCTTCTGACTCCTGATTACCATGGGCAGCAATCTGATTGTTTTCTAGGTCTTTAGGGTGAGCAGGTAGTGTCTTTACACTGATCCATTCTCATCTTCCCTTCAGTCTCCCTAAATACACAAAGTTCAGATTTGGTTTGGTATAATGCTAATGACAGCAAATTTCTTCAATGCATCATTCTCTGTGTCCTCAGCTACAGCCAAAAGCTGTGATTAATCAAAGAAAATCCTTTTGGCAATGTCCAAAAGTTCACACTGTCTACTTGATCTTGTTTGGGTATCTATGCGGAAGAAAATCTATCATTTTTCATGATTTGAAATGAACTATTTATTTAATTATTAAGATTTCAGTGTCTGACTGGTATCAGTTATGACACTGCTGCTATAAACTAAAGAAAATTTTAAACCATGACCATTCCTCCACCCTTACCCTGCATTTGTTGCTTAAAAGTAGGAAAACTGCTGCAGTGCATCACACTGCTGAACACTTAACCTGGCAAAGGCCAGCAAAGGATGCTGCATGGCATCACAAGAAATGAAACCTCTGCAGTTCCAGGCAGTGTTTGAGGAACATCTTTATCTGCAAGTTTCACAGAACCATAGAATGGTTTGGGTTGGAAAGGACCTTTAAAGGTCATCTAGTCCAACGCCCCTGCTATGGGCAGTGGCATCTTCAACTAGACCAGGCTGCACAGGGCCCCGTTCAACCTGACCTTGAACGTCCATCTGGTCAGTCATTGCGAAGTAACCATCAACAGACTCGCATGGATTTGTTCTAACCCTGTTTTTAACCTACATATATATTCAGTTGCCATGACATCCTTGTGTCAGCACACTGCACAATTGTCTGAAGAGATGTATTTGGTTTAAGTCGTGTTCTGTCTGGATAGTTCATTGAAGGCCTCTTGGTTTTTGATTTTCTTAAAGATTCTTTTTTTTGCCACCCACTAAAACCACACAACGGGAAACTTTGTGTCTCTGAGAAAGAAAGGCGAGGACACAGAACAAACACACTTTATTGAACATATCAGAGTTAATTTGCAAGCTTTTGCTTTACAGTTCCTATTATATTAAGAAAATCAACCAAAGGAACAGAATCAAACAGCCTGTACAGAAGCAACCATCCAGGGGCCAGGTAGCATTGGATTGCATTTACCACAATGTGAGCAAAGCACATTTGCTGTGAAACCTCAGAGAAATTTAGTTGCGTGTGGTCACCTTTGGGCCAAACCTGGCCTCTGTGGCACTCGCTACTGTATCTCATTCATCTTTTGTCTTTGGAAATTCTGTTAATCCTTGAAGCACAGAAAGTACAAAAGGCTTTCAGTACAGATTGGTGAGTGTATTTCCTTAAGAAGGTGGTTGTCATCCTGTGGAAGTAAATGAATCACTGGCTACTCTGGCTGCTGCATAACTACTTATTGTTTTATTGAAGTCACATAAAACCTTGCATATTATAAATGACCAGGGTATAATTCAGATTCACCTATGTGTGCATTAATTTACACATTGGTCTTTTTGGAAAAAATGTCAACTGAATAAATATAGCTTAGCTGAGTGCTTGAACCACAAATTACTTTTTTGTTTTTGTTTTTGTTTTTGTGTTAAATTCCACTCGCCTTTTTTTGGCATGTGAGTTTTTCCAGTGTAGAATGAAACCATTTGCTAACAAGGGGAAAGAGCGCTAGGACTACAGAAAAAGCATATACCTTTTCCAAAGTCATTAAGAGAAACTTTTGGCACTTTCTATATATGGGATATAAAGCTTTATGAACCTAGTCCTTAATCTCTAGGTTCTCTAACTGATTTATATGTTTACTTATGGGATTGTGTATTTTCTCCTTCTGAAGAGCACAGTCAAGTCTTAAAATTCATACACAGGAGACTTTTTTTACGTCAACAGAATGGTGTGAATTTCAAGAAAGTGCTACAAGCTCCTTAGTACTTCAATATCCCTGGAGCATTGGTTGCATATGAATTTTTTGAAAAAGCCCCATTTTAGTTTCTTTAACAGAAACTCATGTGTCCTACATCTTGTCATGGACTTTCCCAAAGTCTCTGAGGGCCTGATCCCCAACAATCCAGCTGTGAGGTACTAAGTGCCTGCAGTGCCCGTGGATATCCGTAAGTCACAACTGAGAAGTGTTGAATACCTGCAACTCCATCTGAAGTTGATGGAAATAGCAGGATGGTAAAGGGAGACAGGAAGTACCGTGACTGAAAAAAACCTGCAAGCAGAGGGAGGCCCTGAATGAAAGAAAATTTGCTGAGGTCCCCCCACATATCATTCTTCACAAGTCCTACTCCTGTTGAAGGACCAGGGACCCCTTGTGCTCTGGGAGACTGTGCACCTGAAACATCTCTTGTGCTACCCTCAGGACCGGCATTTAAAGCAAGAGAGGTTAAAAAGGCAGAGAGGTGCCTACCAGGAGTCACCTCAGCAGGCAGGAGCATCACCTGCACTTCATCCCTGCACACTGTGCATCTCCAGCTGTTGAGATCCTTCTGAAGGGCTGCACAGCATTCTGGGGTATGGGCCATTCCTCCCAGCTTCATGTCGTCAGTGAACTTGCTGCTGAGGAATCATCTACCCCTTCATCCAAGTCATTGGTGAATAAGTTAAATACTGGTCTCAGTGGTGAACCTTGGAGGACACCACTGGTGACAGGCCTCCAACTAGACCCTGTGCCACTGATTATGACCCTCTGGGATCTGCTGTTCAGCTAGTTCTCAATCCACTTCACTGTCCACTCATCCAGTCCACATTTTCCAAGTTTGCCTATAAGGGTATTTTGAGAGACAGTGTTGAAAGCCTTATTGAATTCAAAGTAGACAATATCCACTGCTCTCCCCTCATCCATCCAGGTAGTTGTTTAATTGTGGAAGGCAATCAGGGTGGTAAAGCATGATTTACCTTTAGTGACCATGCTGACTACTCCTGATCGCCTTAAGGGTCAGCTTTAAAACAGCATGGGCAAAGTATATTGGGCTTATGGAAAGGCTTCTTATAAAGATGCAGTAAGGATCAGGCAGTAGTTGTGTACCAGGATGTTCCCGGCTGGTAAGGTGATGGGATACCCCATACTTGCATATGTAACATAGGTGATATATAATGGCATGAACAGCCTATATAGCTTACTTGCTGCTCCTATCCTATGAAAATGAAAAAAGCACAGCCATCTGTGCATTGTGCTCTTCCACATGTATGCCATAGACAGTTCTGCAATAGTGTTAAAATTGGAGATGTAAATATATGGAGAATGGATGCAAGTACTCAATATAAAAGGAACCATGCATTCCAAAATTTACATAGAATCTGAACTGTAATGAAAATCTCACAGGGTGCAACTGGGGTAGCTGCTGGAGAGATTCCTTGTTTTTGTTAAAAGGTGGAAACATGTAGAGGGTAATATAAATGCTATTGTTTCCCTTCCCTTAGAACAGAAAGAATGCCTCATCTGCAGGAATAATTCACTCCTTTTGCAGAGCTAAATGACTCAGGCTTCTTCCTCATGGTTCATTCCTGTGCAAATACAGTTAATGACTCAGACTCAGAATAGTTCTTCCCTTACAAATACAATTATTGCCTTGTAAAACAGAGCATCTCCTCCCACTATCCCTTTAGTGACAGAACAAGAATCACTATAAGTACAGAAAACTCATCTTAGTCCAGCTGAGTTCAGTTGGAGAACAACTGGCTTAGCTCTGTTCCTACTAAGGGAGGAATGCCTTTATTTGTATTACACATGATGATTAGTTCCAATTATCTCTGCAAAGCTTTAAATAAACAGGGACTTTTGTTTCTGATTAAAGAAATAATGAGTTCTGAATTCTTTCTTTCATGCGAATAGAATGTAGGGAATTTAGGGAAATTCTTGGTATGAACCAAACCCCAAGAAGGCATGTATGCACTTTCTCCAAGATCTACTTAGTCTTTCTCGAAAGACTAAACCAACACATTTGTTGGCATCAGTGGAGCAAGGCCAGTTTCCACCAAATGAGTTTCTGGCTATGTTTTTCCTGCCTTCCTGTAGGAGTTCAGTTTGCAAATGTGCTGTTGCCTTGACTGTGCTTCTCAAAAAGGATGCAGCAATGCACCCACATGCATTTTGCTTCCACCCTGTGAAGTATTTTGCCTTCCTGAGGAAAAGTCTCTATGCTGAAGCTTCATTGTTCTGTTATACTGAAGAGTTATTTTCACACCTTTTATATTTTTTACCATCAAACGGTTTTCCCTGCAGTAAACATGAGATATGCATACACAGGCATTCAAAGCCAAGCTTCAGCTCCATAAAGAATCAACAGCAGCCTTTTATGGACTTCCAAGCTCTTTGTATGAGCAGAAGCAGTTAGAGACTTCCTCTACTGCTGACAGCCTACAACTGAAAGGAGATTTTTGGGGAAGTTTTGAAAGATGCTGGCACAGCAAAGGAGCGACAAGCGACATCCGGATATGCTCGCAATCCGGATGAATTTAATGGTAAGACTCAGGTTGTGGTGTTGACTGCCAGAGACACTAAACAACTTAACAGCACAAGGACCCAAAGAAATATGATAGGTATTTCCCCAAAGATTAGCTGCCCACGTGTCTATTGTAAGGGACAGAAGGAAACTTCAGGCTCTCCAACAAGACATGAAATAGTTTACTAGAAGCAAGCAAACCTTAGAAACCTTGACCTACCTGAGACACCAAGAATTTCCATTTGCAAGAGAATAATGCGTTAGGGGAATTCACCAATATTACTTCAAATTTCCTCAGAAATTCTTCAGGAAAAGGGAGCTTCAGTAGATAACTAAAAAGAGATAGTAAATCTCACGTGAAATACCCAGTGGGGAAAAAGGTGGAAGGAAGCTAGCATGTTAGCACATGGCCAAGAGCTTGGAGAGAGAGATAAAACCCAGCCCCTCAGTTTGTGCTGATGTGGTCCAGGTCAACGTACCATTCTCTAGATGAAATTATCTTTGCCGTGTTCTGGAGTTTCCTCAGAACTGTAGAGGATCTGAGAAAGGAGAAACTCTTCAGAGTCTTATTTCCTGAGCTATATCTTACAGCTACTCTATAGGAGGTTGCAACTTGCCCAGCAGAGCCCATGAATTAAATACACAAGCACTGCCCTGTGGATAGGTCTGGTTCAACATGCCATCATTGCAGCATGAGGCATGAGGCATATGAGGTAAGCATAAGAACAGCCAGACTCTAAGTCTTAGTCTCAAGAATGTTCAGATGTCTCACTGGAAATCAGAGGAACTCATCTCCTAAGTCATTTTGAAAAACTGGAGTTCACCTTTTTTCCTCATGTGGACACTTTCCAAATGTTTGTTCACATCTTTTCCCGAATCACATTTGGTATAAATAATTTGCACTCCCACTAGTGCTATAGTTCTTGACAAAGATTACAGACCTCACCATCATCTTTACCCTCTGTTGATGAAAGCCAGCAGCAATCCATTAGTTCTGCCTGTTATATGATGGAATGAACGAGTGCATTTTTACAGCATCATAAATATGCCCGTGTGGCTACATACCAAAAACTTACATACTGCTCACACGAGCTGGAGCCTAGAAATCTAAGCTCATCTAGTAGGTGTTCTAGGCAGAGGCACATGTCCTTTCTTCTCATTTTTCCAGGGAGCACAATGGTTTGGCATTCATAATGTGGACACTGAAAGACAAGTGAAAAGCCACAGTTTAGCATTAGTTTTCTTTTATCTGCCCAGGAGTAGATATTTGCTGCAGGGTTGTCACCACTGTTCTGAGTAGTGACAGGGGAGGACAGCATCACACGCCCCTTCCCTTCACCCACTAATCTGTAGACAGAGTTTGGCAGCCCTACTGCCCTCAGGTTTGAAGAAAACCTTTGAAGAAAAGTTGTTGTACACTGGCTGACTGAGGAATGTCTCAGTGCAGGAGCCAGGACATCATTTTCCCCATGCCTCCCTCCTTCACTGAGAAGGAAGCGTGCAGTAGGGGGGAGAGGCTGAAGTGAGGACAGGAAAATGGGGAGGGGGAGAGAAGAAGGGAGGTGGCCTGGCAGAAGGAGAAGGGTGAAGACCAGACAGAAAACAGAGAAAGGAAGGATTTCCAAGTCTCCCTCTAACACACCAGAACAGTTCATGAGAAAGGCATTCTCTTTGTTAACTTAAACATTTGCAGAGCCCTGAGATCAGAGAAACACTTTAGGTGCCATCACACATGCAGACAGCCATGACATTAAAGGCAGGAATAAACACAGCAATATTACTCCAGTATTATTTTAGCCATGGACGAACAGAGCAGGCATTGTACTGAGGGTTGGGGGGTTATAGATGGGATCAAGAGGTGGCTCATGAGACCATCTTGACCTTAAGAGTGGTTTCACACCCTGCAAGAGCTTGAGCGCATCTGTGGGAAAGCAGCTCTCGCAGACCTCACTGCTATACCTCTACCAGATGTGAGGGCCCGTGGGCAGCATCTGGTGCTGCACAACTCCAAAACTGAGCACACACCAATGTTATATGAAAATCCACATCACACACTGCACACAGTAAGTGAAAGCAGAGTGCTGCGGGGAACATGCCACATCAAAAACTAGGCTGCTGAAAGTGTAATCTTCCTTCAGGAAGTTTATTGCTTCAAGGGTTTTGTGCTATTCCCACATAAAAATATTTGCTGCTGGTGGAGCCATGGGCCTGCCCCAGCTGCTCCTGGGTGCAGTGTGCAGGGTCAGGGTGCCAGAGCACCCCACAAGTGGGCAAGGGCAAGGCTTTGCTTCTCCTGCCCCAGTGATCATAAGCAACCACACACCTGCACATGCAGACACCTCACTGACACTGTGCCACCACTCTCACCACCCTGGTTGTCCTTTTCTTGCTTTGGTTTCTCCTTAAGGCCTAGATGGGTACATCTCCATGGTGGGCCATCCCTGAAAAGTGGTACATGAGCTTGTGCTTCGTGCCTGTGGGTGGGCACAGAAGAGAGGTGCAACTGGGGGGCTGATGGGACAAGCCCTCTGCTCTCTGTCGCACCAGACAAAAGGTGCTTGTCCAAGGAAAAGGAAAGTCAGCCCCTCCACTCAGCTGGGGACCAGCTCCAGGTGGCTCAGAAATGCAAACAACATATACTCTTGCTTCTGTCTTTCTCATTTCTGTTTTTACTAACCTCAGACAGACATACACACACACACACACACACACACACAAATGCTATTTTTAACTTCCAAAATAAGTTAGTAGGGATTTTTTTCCTATTGGCTAGAAGCTGTGGTGAAATGACTTCATATATTGACTAGAGCTTGGCTCCAAGCATGTTGAAATATTTGTGTGAGGATTGTGTATTGGGACCCGACAAAGTGCCATACAGGTTGATACAAGTGATACACTGGTTGCCACGATTCTGAAAATGTTGGGATCTGTCGACTGGTCCAAGTATGCCTCAATGCACAAAGCACCTCTTATACCCGGCCCCGAGCAGCCCAGCCTCACACTAGTGAAGGCTGTGAGTTTATTTAGCTCATTACAATCTGCAGATTCACAGTCGTTTTCCAGCAGACGTGAAATCCCCTTTAGAAATGCCACATGCATAGATGGCTGTGCAGAGCATATGAACTTGCTTTGCTTCATCACTTTTAACATACTTCTTAGAAACCCTTGGCTCCCAGGCTTAAAAAACACAGATTTCAGCTGCATGCAACTTTTCAGTTTTAAAATGGCTCCTCTTTGCCTCACTGGCCATGCTCATCCTAAGGAAATGTGATTTATACTTAGACAGAAAAGAGTTTCTTTGTTGTCCTCCAATTTCATTTGACAGGGACATGCCCGCTGCACCACAGGGTCTACTGGGGGTGTTATATTAGCCCCAGGTGATTGGTGCTGACAGAGACGGCTTTGGGCGTGAGAGGTGTCCAGCAGGCACAGCCAAGAACATCTAATCTGTGGGGCTGGAGGCTGCCCTCTGTGGCTGGACCATTTGTCCCCAGCAGCCATGAGATGACATGGGCCACCCTATGACAGCCTGGTTCTTTGAAGGCTGTGACATGTACAAGGCAGGGGAAGGTCCGGAAGCAGCTTTGGGAAGGTGGCTGCCTCCAGAGCCACTCCCTTTGTGTGTTGATGGAGAGGATTGTTTTCGGACAGATAGACCTTGACATCAGGTCTGTGTCCACCCCCTTGGCAAAACCACCCAGGCTGCTGGCCTCAGGGCAGTCCGTGAGTCTGTGCTTGTGATGGCATGGAGGCTGCTGGCCTCTGGACTGGTCTCCTTGTACTGCCAGGAGTGTGGGTCCAAGGCTGGGAGTAACCATGAATAATCCTTTTGTCCGCTTTTCCCCCTTTTCCCCCTCCCCTTCCTCACATCAGCACATATATATCCTCAGGTGGCCAAGGACAAGGGTATAAATTTGCTTCTCCTTAGTCAAAACTTCCACTAATTTGATCATGGTTTTGCCAAGGAAGGAGTAAATATGGAGCAGAGGCTTTAGGGATTTGAGCTATAAAAGCGAGAGCTGGAGAAACTGAGACTGAAGCAAATTTTTAAAGCAAGCAGTCAGATCCAGGCATCCTGGTTCTCTTCTAAATGTAATTCTGGCCAAGCCTCTACCCCTGGCCTCAACACTCACCCCTTCACAGAGCACAGATTATCAAATGCCAGTGGGGCACTACAGGGCTGGGATACTCACAGTATCCTGAGTTTCCTGAGGGTCAAGTCAGCTCTAGGTCAGGCCAAGCCGCAGGAATTGAGAACCATCTTTCTACTTCTGACCCTGTACATGGGTGCTGTGCACAGCTCTTGGTACCAAACCTCTGCAACACACTTATCAAGCATACTCACATTAAGGCAAGCAGGAAATTTCACACTTTTGAATGCAAAATAAGTCATTCCATACAATTCCCCCATTTGTGCAGGTGTATTTAGTCTTGGTGCCAGCGTACACATATTTCCAGGTACAACCTATATCCCTATCTTGTGAAAATTCAGACACTTCTTGTCTGCTGCCTGAAAACTTAAGATTTGTCTTTTCCTTGTAAGCTTTAATGTCCAGCCTAGGAACAGTTTAAATACCCAAAGTACTGGCGTTAAAACCAGCTGAATGATCCCCCATGCAGTCTTAAAAACAAATTTCCTGTTCCCTTAGGTGTGGGGAAGCCCTTTCCTTGCAGCTGGGCCAATGAATTGGGCACCTTATTTCTTTCATTTTCCCATTAGCCAGAATGTAATAAGGCACCACAGACATCAAGTATGATTTCAATCACCACTTCTGCTTGATATGCATATCTGTGTAAGGCATAGGATTTTTTTTCCTTGCTCTCTTTTCTGTTTCAGTTTATCTCCTTTGCTCACAAGTTTGCTGATGAATGCAATGGCTTCAGAAAGGAGAGAGATGAAGCTAATTTTCTTATTCTGTTTGAATAAATGGCTGTTGACTCTTACAGAAGTAGGTTAACCTTCTGATGTGGTTGTAGTCTCCTTAAGTCCCAGCCACAGAGCTCCTAATGCCTGTTGCTCCTAATGCCTGTTGCCTTTCATACATGGCTGTATGCCCTTGTTTAATTTTTTTTCTACATATTTATCTCTAAAAATGCTGACCCTGGTAAGGTCCATTGTAAATGTGTTTTTCTGAACACTCTAGTTCTCCTTGCTCAGGTAGGTTTTACTGCTTGTCCTACCATGAAAGAGTAAGGGAAGTCTCCACACCATGGGAAAAGTATAAATCTCTTCTTGGAGGAAGCAGGGTTCCTGTGCCCATAAGTGGACCTTGCCACATGCCTGTTGGCCAAGGGAGCGACTTGACAATGAGATCCCAATTTGATGCTACCCTCCTCTGGAGCTCATCTCCCATGTCCTCACTCCTCCCACTGACCTTGGGATTCTTAGGATAGCACTCAAGGAGTGCTGCTGAAATCTTCCCAGTATCCCCAAGGATGGATGGGTAGCAGGGAAGATAAAAGCGTAGAGGTCTAACAAAATTTGCGCCGGTCATGGTGTCTTTCCACCTCAGTAAGTGATGCACTGTGGTTATTTACAATAAACCTGTTTGTTGGCAGCCAAAACATTTTTGGTTTCTGTCATGGTTAGTGTCTATCAAAGCCCAGGAATTAATCAAATCTATTGCTCCATTTCATACATTTCCACGAGGTGAGGTGGCCAATTTATCTCTCTGTCTGGAAACAGTTTCTAGAAAGTAAAGTGTTGAGTTCTAAGGATGGAGGTTCACAGTCCCCCTAAACCAGCATAACATGATGACTTGTCCTTGGTCAAGGAGGACTGGGTTAGAGAACACCTAGGCAAACTTGACATCCACAGGCCCCGATGGGATGTATCCACAAGTGCTGAGAGAGCTGGTGAACACCATAATGAGGCCACTCACCACATCTTTCAAAGATCATGACTATCAGGAGAGGTGCCTGAAGACTGAAAGAAAGCAAATGTCACCCTGGTCTTCAAACAGTGCAAGAAGGAGGACCTAGGGAACTACTGGCCAGTCACCCTCACCTCAGTCCCTGAGGTTTGACCTACCTGAAGGTCTTCGATGATGAAACAACTACCTGGATGGATAAGAGGGCAGCAGTGGATATTGTCTACCTCGAATTCAACAAGGCTTTCAACACTGTCTCTCACAACATCCTTATAGGCAAACTTGGAAAATGTGGACCGGATGAGTGGACAGTGAGGTGGATTGAGAACTGGCTGAACAGCAGATCCCTGAGGGTCATAGTTAACGGCACAGGGTCTAGTTGGAGGCCTGTCACCAGTGGAGTCCTCCAAGGTTCGCTACTGGGCCCAGTATTGTTTAACTTATTCACCAGTGACTTGGATGAAGGGGTAGATGGTTCCTCAGCAGCAAGTTCACTGATGACACAAAGCTGGGAGGAGTGACTGATATTCCAGAGTGCTGTGCAGCCCTTCAAAAGGACCTCAGTAGATTGGAGACATGAGCAGAGAAGAACCATCTGAAATTCAGCAAAGGTAAAAGCATGTGTTGGGGAAGAATAACCCCATGCATCAAGACAGGCTGGAGAATGACCTGCTGGAAACCAGCACTGTGGAGAAGGACCTGGAGGTCCTGGTGGACAACAAGCTGTCCATGAACCAGCAGTGTGCTCGTTCATGGCCAAGAAAGACAATGGTATCCTGGGCTGTATTAGGAAGAGCATTGCCAGAAAGTCAAGGGATGTGATCTTATCCCTCTACTCAGCCTAGTGAGGCTGCACCTGGAGTGCTGTGCTCAGTTCTGGGCTCCTCAGTACAAGGGAGACATGGAGCTCCTGGAGCAGGTCTAGCTGAGGACTGCAAAGATGATTAGGGGACTGTAGCATCTCTCTTACAAGGCTGAGGGAGCTGGGCCTGTTCAGCCTCAAAAGGAGACAACTGAGAAGGGACCTTATCAATATTTGTAAGTATCTGAAGGAAGGATGTCAAGAGAATGAATCCATACTCTTCTTGGTGGTGCCAGGCAATTGGACAAGAGGCAATGGGCAGAAATTGATGCATAGGAAGTTCTACTTGAAGATGAGGAAGAACTTCTTTACTGTGTGGATGACCACACACTGGGACAGGTTGCCCAGAGAAGTTGTGCAGTCTCCCTCACTGGAGATACTCAAGAACCAATGTGCTCTAGGATGACCCTGCTTGAGCAGGGAGATTGGACCAGATGACCTGCTATGGTCCCTTCCAACCTGACCCGTTTTGTGATTCTGTGATGCTGCCAGTCAGCAGGGGAGTTTCACCCTGGGACCCTGCTCCCAGCACCACCCCTCTGCCAGTACTTGCCATTGCCAGCCGGGCAGCTCAGCAGCTCAGGCTGGCACAGAATGACTGTGAAACCACATGCCGGGGTTTAAGTGGTGCTCTGACAGTCTCTCTGTAGGCAGTTCTGACAGACAGTCAGGGTTTCTTGTATGAGAAGGAGATGATTTGTTTATGGCCAAATACTGGATGTGAACCAGTCATTGGGGTTTTGCATTCACATTCAATAAGGCATTTTCAGGGGAGGTATCAGTGTTTCTCAGTGTAAATTCATATACTTTGTACACAGCAAGAGCAATCTAAGGGTCTTTTCAAATGCCTAATACAATTGCCTCTGTAGAAAAACCTGTCTCTGTTTGGAGATGCACAGATGATACCCTGAAGTATAAAATGAAGCTTCTTCTTTCTTTATTTCTTGTCAGTCATGATATGGATATTAAGAAAACAGGATGTGAAAATATCCTGGCTCTGAATCATCATAGGAGATTGCTGCCTCTCAGCTATGTCAGCTTTTGATGCGTGGAGTGACAGTCACCTATGTTCACCTGCACGGTACCTGTATTGCTGAGGTGATTGAGCGTCCAGGTTGTGTAGCCTGTGACTGGACCTGTGGGGAGACCTCTGCAAGGACAGGTTGCTGCGACCAGAGTATAGCATCCCACGTTTTGTGAAAAGGTTACAGGGACACATCCTCTCCTTTGGTTACGCATGTCAGAGGCATCCACTGAGAATGACAGGAGAGACATGAAGGGCAGAATTTCAGCAGAATCTAGGTTTAGGTGAGAGCTGAGAAATAAACTTCGGGAAAAATGCTTTGAGATTTAAATGCCTAGCAGAGTTAGGGTAAAAAATTCATATTCAGGTGCTTTTGTGGATCCAACATGTAGAGCTTTGAAGGTATAAGTGCAGCGCACCTGACAGCTATACTTGGCAATTAGTTTTGGTTTTGACAACCAGTTGCATACAATAAAAAGGTCTATCATAGTCTATGGATGATAGAGATTTTATGTATTATTTATGTATCTTTGGGATAAGGTTTTAGCAAATGGAATCAAAAACCATGAGCATGAGGAAAACCAATGGCTATCTACTATGTCCTTTTCACAATACCATTCTGTCAAGTATAAATTGGTTGGACATTTCAATTTACTGACTGTCATTTCGCAGCTGTAAACATTCTAAATGGTTTCAAACACTCAAACCTTGCCATGGCATCCACAATAATAAAAAGTTCAAGTATTTTGCAAGTTGGGCAGCATTTGGTTGTTCAACAGCTAAAAGATGCATAGCAGAAATTAAAACTTGGTGAAATAGCCTTTGAAGGACAAAATACTCATTCTTTTATTATTTATTGTTAACTCAGAGCTCCGGATTAATTTAATTTGCATATGAATCAATAGTTTGACTTTGCTAGATGAACAGTTCTGTTCCTCTGAACCCTAAAAGCATATTGTTTACACAACATAATCAGTAAATGAAAATGATCTTGTTCACAGAGGATCCAGTTCCCACAAAATATCCACACCCTTCCTTGTTCATGAATTATGGATGTCTGGGGTCTTTGCTGTAGTAGAAACTTGGCTGGGCTATGTAAAACCATTTTCTGGAGAATGTGTTTTATTTTGAATGAAGCAAGCAGGCAAGAGGCCAGTAGGATTAAAATGGATTCTTTATTTAAAACAACTCACAAAATACAGCAGCTCCTACCATTTTGTTAGTGTTCCTTATTTCTGTTCAGATCCCTTTTCCAGGCTTTAACTGGTCCTTTCAACTACACTTTGCATCTCTCTGGGCGCACCAGAGGGTAACTGCTGCCCAAGGCCAGTCGCCACTGGAGAGCCAGTGGACATGAGAACAAAGAGACTGTTATTGGAGCACCAACTCCTGAGTCACTAGATCCATTATCCCAACCCTAGCATGAGGAAGGGGCATCCATCTTTCTGCTCCCTCAGCTTATGGGAAATAATTCTTCCAGGTATAATTCAGAAATACTGTGAAGCTTTAATTCTCTGAAATCATAACAAAGAGCTCTCAGATTCCCTGACGAAAAAGGGAATGCTCTGTATCTATCTAATATTATGTTACATCCAAAACTCCTTGAATTTATTTGGACAGTATTAACAGAATGTTACTGAATACAGGCAGAATACTGAATGGACCACATCCCCAAAAGCTGGGATAATGTGAGCTACTCTGGCAGTGCCAAGACTGCTTGACCAAGCAAAATGCAGTCACCTTCTCTGCTCCCATCAAAATCTACCTACATGGTGTCCTTTAAGTCACTGTAAGATTTTTCTCCTGGTTGACTTTGATACAAAACAGAGAAAACAGCAAAACCTGAAACAAGATATATGAACCTCCTTTGCTGAAGAAGAGGTAACCTGGCAGCAACAAACAGAAAACATCTACTGTAGTGAAAGATATTTGAGCATTGTACTAAATACTTCTTGGTGCTACGAAATTAAAAGCTGCCAAATCATTTAGCAATTGCCTCTGAAAGGAGAAATGAAGTCTGTGTCTCAGACTCCCACCCCAAATACTGTTTAAATGTCAGTTGTCTGCCTGCTGTCAGACCTGGAGAGCACTGGATCCTGCCCTATGCATGTGTCAGCAGACCTGAAGTGTTGCTGAACTGAACCAACAGCCACCCCTAAATGCCCATGTAGGTACCTGCTCTTGCCTGCTGCCCCCATGTCCTCACTGTACCAGACCCTTTCCAAGCCTACTGTCCTGAAAGAATAGATCATCCTCTTGCTATTGACCCTCCAGAGAGCCAAGAAATGGCCTCTCCCAGACCAAAATACCTTTTTTTCCTCATGACACCCTCATCACAAAAGTGTCCCTTCCACCTCTTTAATCACTACTCCTTCTTTCTTAGTTTGTCTTGTCGTTTTCTCTGCTTTTTAGTTTGCTCAGCTAAAGGACTTTGAGTTTCACATGTTGTGCACTAACTCTTGCAGAGCACCATGGGAACCACATTTGCTGCCCCTTGCCATGCCAGCCCCCATCCCAAAACTGCCTCTTCCCGGTGCCATATCTCACATCTGGGGCTTGGATGGGCAGAGGTGAGCCCTTCTAGGCTGAGACAAATGATACTGAAAATGACGGGGTGAAAAGCATAAAAAAAGTGCAAGAGCCTTGCTAGCTGTAATTGGCAGCTGTGTAGTTAGGAGGACTTGGAGAGCTCCAGAAAGAAAGCATGTCTCTGTGCACTTTTTAAGATTTGTTTTGAAAAGATGCCAGGCAGAGCTCTGCAGAGCTAAGTACAAGAAGCAAGCATGATGGTGACATCTTTAAAACTGGCCAGCTACCAGTGGGCTTTTGCAAGGCCAGAACAATAAGGCTGGTAGAAGATTATTTTCTTTGTTGTGAAATCATGACCTCCTTTTTCTTATAGCTGTGTAGGTATTTATCCAAGAACACATGTTAAGGAAATACCTATGTCACTGAGACAAGAGCAACTGCCATAATTTATTTGAGAAGGCTGACATTCCAACAGTAAGTAAAAAAAAATTCTTGACATTTGCCATTTTTAAATCACCTCTGGGCAGTTAGACATTGCCACAGTCCAATTAACCTGATAAGAGGAGGGACAACAGTTAATGCTGATAAATACACAATTCTCTCCCCTTCCCTTGCCTGAAAATAAAAAATAATTAGAGTAGGATTATACATTTTTTATCATGTCTATTAATAATCAGCCCAAGGGCATGAAAAAGAGACCTTTTGACAAAGAAGAAATGAATAAGAAATAGTTTAGGGAGATCTGCTTAGAGTAGATTAGAACTGTCTTTGAAAAGGTTTTCCCTTCCTCATAAGATGCTTGAAGTTGCAGTATCATCTGAGGGGAAAATACTGCAAAGTATAAACACTAACAAAATACTGCCCGAAAAGCATCAGAAGAAAATTAATATAAGAGGAAAGGCTGAGGCAAGAGGGTGTTCCAAAGATTAGGGTCTTAATGTTCAGAATTCCTCTCTGTCCTAGTAGTAAAAGGTTCAGAGCTACAATAAAATATTTGTATTCTATTTCTACTCTCTGATAGTACTGAATTGGATGTAGAAATTTCTTTCTTCAGTTAGGTACTTTTTTGGCTTATAAGGGAACCAACACTGAGTGATCTACTGTATTGCAAAAAAAAGCTGAATTTTGGTGTCCAAAAGGGTCACATCTCTGACTTCTGCTATTCCTGATCCAAGTGACAATGAAAACTGCTTTTGTTTGCAGGACTGAAGGGCCATCTTGAAGCTTGTTAAGGTTAATTATGCTTCAAATCAGAGGGAAGAAGGGAAGGACTATTTCTGAAAATGAGTAAATGCAAAAAATACCAATGTACTAAAAGCCGTCACTAGAGTGAGAACTGGGACTCGGGTGTTCTATACTTCAAACAAGTGAGAAATGGAGACAGGGAGGGAGAACAAGAGCAGGGAGATACTTCTTTTGGTGACAAATTCCATCCTAGAGGTATATAAATATCCTTAGACAGACAGAGATGAGAGGAATAATATCTACCCAAGAAGATAAGCAATAGGATATGTTGATGAATTTATGTATATTCCTGGTGTAGTGCCACTGCTGCATATCCTTTTTCCTTCTGGTCAGTTAAGTATTTAAAAAAACAAACAAAACAAAGCAAAATTCACTAGTGCCTTTTGTACTTCAAAGTGGAAAGAGAGGAAACAGAGAAAGAAAGTGCTAGTTCCAAGGGCACACACTAAATCAACTTGTGTAGGAAAATGGAGTTTTATAAAGTTCTATTAAGGAAATAAATTCTCTGTGTATGACAAAGCTTCCTAACTTAATGCTTTCACTCGTACCTTCTCCCATGTACATTAAAGCCATCAGAAGCAGTTTTGTAGTCACACCACTTAAATTATTGCTTCCTCTCCAAGCATGGTGTAATCAGGAGAGTGAAGTGCTCCTGCCCATAATAACCTAGAAGCAATGGTGGCATTATGTAAAAGAATGGCTTTCAAATGGTCTATGGAAAACATGTTTGAAGGACCATACCTGATAGCTGAACACAAGTATCAGCTTGCTCTTTTAGGGGGCAGAGAATTAGAAGGGATGAGCCACACTGGAAAGATGAGAATAGAGAGTTCAAGGAACTTGGCAGGAATCCCTGGGGAACTGCACAGTGGCTTAAGACATAAGAATTCTTCCTTCTCTCTCCCCTGAAAACCATACACGCAGCAGGGACTGTGTGCCCGCTTTAGAGTACACTCTTAGCAGTAGAGACTGCTCTGCAAGCCTTAGTGCCTGTGGTTCACCATGCGCAGAGCAGGGCTACCCCTTTCTGGTACTCTCTTGTGGTGATGTCAAGGCTGCAGGACTCTCCTGAGACGTTACTTACTGTAAGAACAAATGGGTTGTGTAGGCAGCCTGAGCTTGAGCAGCGTGAAATTCTCTGTCTTTTTCTGTGTCTGTGGAATTTAATAAGTACTACCATTCAAGCTGTGTCAGATCTGTTTTAGCAAAGCAGTCAGGAAAGCGTTCCTCTTTCTATCTGCTCTCTAAGATACTGTGGTGAAACAAACCATTCCTTTCTCCATCTGTCTGCATGGTTCTTCATTATTAATTGTATTTCCCAAAGTTCAGGAGCATCTTCATTAACCTTGAGAAGACTTGTTTTAAAACTCCAAATGTGGTTTCTTCCCTGATCCTTCTTACATCCCCCTCTTCAAAATGAAAGGCTCCCATTCATAGTTACCCTTTCTTTCCTTCTCTTTTGCCAGTTTCCAGTCCAATATGCTCATTGTCCTTCTATTCCATGACTTCAGACCCTAGACATTTTAACCAACAGTGGAGAATGTTGTCAAATGCTTTCTGAAAAACGGAGTCTATAATATCCTTTCCCCTTCCTTACCAGGGCAGTAATTTCCTCAAAGAATTCCAACGAATTAGTTAGGCATGATCTCCTTTCCCTGAATTGATGTTAGCTGTCTTTAATCAGCTTTGCTTTTCCAAGTGTTCCCTATTTGATTCCTTAAAGGAGTTTCTGAGTCTTTCCCCTTCAGTGAAGTCAAACTGACAAGTCTGTTTTTTCCCAGTGCTTGGGGAAGCTGTCGTCTTTTTTCCCTTCAGAAAAAATAATGAGAAAGAAGTTTCAAGTAATTTCAGTAGCCTCCCACCTATAGACACTTATTCCCTTGGATTTTTAAACATAGATTTTGCTGTCAGGAAAGGGGACACACACTAAGATAAGGATGAGAGTGAAGAAACACAACATTACAGTGACAACTTTGTGTAATTGGTATATTTCAAAGCTGGAAACCAAATAATAACAAGTGTCTCTGATGAAGCCTAAGATTTGCATGGATTAAACTCATGTCCAGTTCCTCCTGCAGGCAAGCAACATTGGGACTCATGCAAGTCTACAACACTTCCCCATGGACTTCTCTGGGGAATATCTGTTGGGATGTCATGTGGTTTGAGTTAAAGTGTTTGGTGTGTTTATGTATTTATGAGGCTTTGCAGGCTGCCACCCAAGCTAGTCCTTCACTTCAAGCGTAAGTAAATGGGGAAGGGGAATGTGGGAGATTAGCCCATCTGCTGGCATTAGCATTGCCATTGTCCGTGTACTGCTGTACACACGTATGAAGCCGTGCGTGACCCGGCCTCGTGATGGAAGACTACGCACACAGCTGAGTGCAACTGCTCCTGTGTCAATGTCACTTATTTGCCATGCAGTGCCATAGCCTGTCTCTTGCTCTTGGTGGATGTTTGCTGGACATATCCAGTAACCTCTGACTGCACTTGGGACAAGCCATGAGGGGCAGGCAGACCATAGGGAGGTGGGAGGCTATAGCCCCCCATCGGGACCTCCTCTGCCCAGCCTCACCTGCAGTGCTTCGGGTCTGAGCCCGGCACAGGGCGCTTACCATCCCCTGCCTCTCTCAGGTCTGTGTTTGGCTTTTTTTGTGGGTGGGTTTCATCGTAATCTTTCCATAAATCACCCCTTTCTTCAGATGCAAGCTTCATTCCCACTGTCCTCCAGGGACAGAGATGGAGGACAGACAAGAGGAGAGCTGTCCTGGGGAAGGGGACAAAGGCATGACCATGCTGGATGGCCATGCACCCAGCCATTGCACCTGGTCTCATGTAGCAGCAAAATACTCAAGACATAATTGTATCTGAGGAAAAAAAAAAAGAAGAAAAGAAGACGTTTTCACCACTGTCATTGACAGGAAAAAGGAAAGAAAAAAAATCAAAGAAAATAAGGAGGTTCTGCCTCTTGTGAAGTACAAGATCTGCTCAAAGTCACAGCATTAAGCACATCCCGTGACACTTTACATTTTGATCCAAATTGGATTGTATGCACTATGCGTTTCTCAGATTCCTATCTCTGTGAGTGATACTGTGCTGATCTATGATTAGAAATAAGAAATCCCTATTTCAGTAGGTTTCTGTCCAGAGTGAAAGCAACTACTGCCCTCTCATTTTTAAAACAGACTGTTAACACAGGCTGTTCTGGGAACATATCATTTACTGCCCAAAAGGAAAGGAGATTCTGGTGGATGCAGAATCTCCTGTAGGTAAAGAATATACATTTTAAAAGATAACAGAATCAGTCATTAACAGTTGTGTTTTAAACACTGGGTAGCCCTCAAAACTGTTTATGGTTGAGAGAGCAATATCCACTACTTACTTCTGGCTCTTCTCTTATTTCCTTCTTGCCATTAAGCACCATTCATAAAGCATCAGACTCCCGAAAAGAGAGTTTCTTAAACTCCCTCTTAAACCCCTCTTCCTCTTAAAAAATAACTGCCCCTTAAAAAAAGAAAGAAGATAGGTCATTTGCTCCTGTTACTCCTACACTAAAACTATTCAGAACCTCATCTCTCTGCTGTTCTGATTTTCTTTCTTCCCGTTTCCAGATTTCATGACCCATTAATATCCCTTTGTCCTCGTGCTAAAATTTTCCTTTGACTTGAATATATCTTCTTCTTTCCTGAAAGGTCTCCTTTCCTTCTTATGGCATCTTTCTCTTTTTGCCATTCTCCTTCCTTTTTCATTTCTGGTCTCTCCTTTGCTAAGCTTTATCTCACTCATAACAGATTGTCTAGGAAAAAAACATTGATGGATCAGGCACTGAATTTATTCCACTGGGCTGAAAGGCTTTTAGAGTTTTGATATCAGGAGGAAAGTGACTCAGACAGATCAGCTGAACTGCAGGTAACTGACCTTAGCTTGTGGCACATGTCAGGTAAATCATATCACTTCAAAACTCATCTGAAGGGATTAAGACAGGAGCATATGCATAGTCGTTCAGTTGTGTTGCTTAGACCTGTTCTGGGACAAAATACAGCAGACACCCCAGCTTCTGTAAATTTTATTTAATTTTCCGTGTTTCTATATTACAGAGCTGATCAGAATTGATGGTCTGAAAAAGACAGCAGGCATTCGTACCTTCTGATGCAGCTCCTGGGGCTAGTACAGGATCGGGCATAACAAAAATGGTGAGGGTATTGATGTCCAGCATTCAGTGTCAGTCCAACACTGAAAACTTGCTCTCACAGTCAGAGAAGAGGAAAAACAGGGGAGTGGGAACCTCAACTGCCAGCCCATGGGTTACATGGGTTACAGTATGGTAACCTTCTCAGCCCTGTCTGGAGAGCTGAGCACATAAGGCAGGAGGAAGGGGGCAGCATAAAACGAGTTTCATAGAATTACTTGAAAGGCCAATCATATTAACCTTATTAATAATTGCCACAATGTTAATGAAGGATAGCCTTGCAAGACTGGTGATAGGACAGAACAGGGGTATTTTTAAAAAAAATATTTATAAACTAACTGGAAAGTATATTGTGCATGGTCCTGGTTTCACGCAGCAGATAACCTCCTTTTATAACCAGTAGCTTTTTACTGCAGTGTCTGCACTGTGCTCCAAGGACCCAACAGAGGAGCAGAAGAAACAGACACACTTCATCTCTGACATTTCAGCCCCATGACAGCCCAAACAAGTAGCAGTAACTCCATTACAAAATCTCAGCCCAACTCAGAGAGTGCTTCCAGATCATCAGCAAAAACAATAAAACACTGTTTTTAAAAATCTATGTGTTTTCATAGGCCATTAAAGACACATTCTACTACCACAATTTTATCCTTTACCCATGTTACCAAGGTCTACAGCAGCTTCTTCCTGTTATCAGGTTTGATATTTTTGATAGGTTTGTGATTGACCTGACATCACTGCACTGGAAAATACATTCTTGCTACATATCTGGTGTCTTATTAAGCTCCACATAAAAATACTGTGAGTCAGTTGATTTAAAACAGTTTGGGTTTGCCTTGAAAACAGGCCTTCAGTACCTCCTTTTCCAAATCCTTTCCACAGCCTCCTTTTTTTGGCTAGCTTTCCTATGCTGACTGCTAGGCTGGCCCTCAGTAGGCCACTCCACACCACTCACCCTTAAACCTTACCAAGGCTCCACATGAGTGCAGATGTGGGTACAGGGACCTGGTTATGTCTTTTTCATTCCTGCTGTGCCCCTTGTCCTGACTCAGCATCTTGGTTAGAGCAACATGATTACTGCTACCATTGTCACTCACTCAGCTGGTGAGGTTCCTCATGGGGGTTATTTGCCTGTGGTAGCTTCAAAGAGCATGAGCATCACCTCCCTTGGGTCTACCAGATGCACCATAGCAGTTGCCTGCTTTGTACTACATGCCCATTACAAAAGGACTTTTGGAAGAAAACCACAAAGAAATGAACTGTAAGTGCATCCCATCATTTTCCTATGGTGGGCCCAGAAGTCACAGTGTTGTGAGCCTGCCTCAATGAAAAGTGATTTCTTAGCTGACATTTGGACATGTAGAAGGCTAATAAATGCTCACACTGCTTTTCAGCCATCTAATCAAAATCAGTTGTGGTTTAAATCCAGCCTTTACCTCCATATGCACTGAGGAAAAAAGTCACTGGTACCGTCCACTGAAGTAATCTGCATTTTTTCCATGTCCAGTCAACTCTCAATGTTACTCTCAATAGACTAATACAGAACATATGTAAATTGGATCGTAAGAACATATTTAGTATATTTAGATTTGAAAAATGAAGTTATGATGAAGAATGAGCACCAAGGAGGGGAGCAGTGGGGGATATGGCTGGGAATATTTCATCAGGGCACAGCTAATCTCCAACCTGGATGCGCTGCTCCCAGGTGATCAAGAGCTGACTGATTTTCAATCACAAATGTGGTTCCTTTCATTTCTGCTTTAAACCAAAGTGAGCTTGAATTCTCTGGGCTAATCTACATCTTTTTCTCATTGCAGGATTTGGCACTATTCAGTACAAACAGCATACCTTGCTCAAGGAACTGCAAGAGTAATGAAGGTCGAGGCTTTTTGAATCATGCCTGAGATGCATTAATAAAGCTGTAGGGCACTTCCTGCAGCACCTGCCTGGGCTGTTCCTGGCAGCGCTGGGAGCTGATGGGTTTTCCCTTTCCTGATCTCCAGATGAAAACGACTTTTAAAGAGGCAGCTCCCATTGCATGCCTAATTTTGGCAAGTAATGGCTGGTGCTTAGGTGGGAAGAGAAATCATACATTCCTTTTCACTCTGACCTCTTTACCTTAGCTTCACCCCGCATCTGGTCCTCTTACCCCATACCTCTGCCTCTGATACACCCTTTCCCTTTTGTAACTTATCTCCCTCTTACACTACCACTTTTCAAAACCATAATAGCTGAGTGAGATGTTTTCTGTTATCATTCCCTCCTCACCCGTACCCTGGTTGCAGCCAGAAGCTCTTTGGGAAATGCATTTCTTCCACCTCCTCTTTGCATCTGCTGGATGGGGGCCCCAGGCCTGGTTGCTCTGTAGGCTAATAAACACGAATAAAAGTAGTGATAACAAGTAGCAACTTTGCTCCCCAAATAATCAGTTCCTATATATGTTGAGTATTTCGCTTCTTTAGAAATTGCATATCCAAGAGCAGAAAACAGGAATTAATATGTGATTTTATGTGTTGTCAATTCAAGGGACAGAAGTCACCTTACCTGAGTTGCGCTGCTGACCTGACACAAAATGAGCTTGAAATTTAAGTCATGGAAATACGTTTTTATGAACCATTTGAGGATGGTATTCCTGAAGAAGTTAGTGAAAACTCTTGCATAACAATCAATAACAAAGAAGTCTCAAACTGCTCCTTAAGAGTTCACAAGTCAAAAAAGTGCTGAACTTTATCCAATAAATTATACATTGTGAATTGTTCACACAGCTGTGCTCTACTTACAAGGGAAGTTCAGGGGATCTAATAATCCCTCTTCATGCAGAATATTTTGTTACATGGAGAAAACAGTAATTCAGAGGATTCTCAATTTTTATGCTCTTGTAATAAATTAAGAAACTGTTTGATTCTGGCAGTTGAAAGGAAAATACTTTTTTTTCTTCACTGCTGTGAACTATCTCAGAATAGTTTTTTTTAAAGGAAATTACTGGCATGGTTGCCATTAAAAAATCAGTATTGGTCCAGTAATTACTACACAGTCCCAAATGATGTAGTACAAGAAAATATATTTATCCCAGAAACAGTGTGTGGTAACTTACAGTAAAAGTTGCTTCTTTAGAAGCAGCCACCACAACTCCATCTGTTTTAGCTAAAATAACTGTCCAACTGACCCCAATTTCAACTTTATGAGGCTCATACTAATAGGGAATCTGAAGAAAATGAGCCAGAGTTTAGCTTCATGTCACTACTCACATTTTCAAGCTCTTTATCAACTATCTCTTAAAAGTGTCCTGTATGCTAGAGCTCCAAATGTCTGTCTGTAAGTGATGGACTCATCTTTAAAGAAACAGATCCACTTAATGTGTCGAGCTACAAACATGAGCCTATTGGTGCATATGAACTAACATGTCATACTGTGATTGATGTTTCCCTATTACTCTGCCAAAATACATTAGGTTAAGCTCCTTTTCATCTCCACAAATAGTAGGGACTACAGATGGCCCTCATTTGTAATCCTCAGGAACTAGCACAACGAAGCAATGCAAGAGGGTGCTGGTACCCATTGCCCGCCTGAAACAGATTAGGGAGATTTCTGTATGGAGCAGTGTTACAGGAATAAAGTAACACAGCAAGTAATAACGAAAAGTAAAGGGTGCTGACAGTGGCTGTGGGCATTAGCAAACTGTGCAGATGACAATACTCTCTGAGGAGACACTCACAGAATCACAGAATCACAAAATGGGTAAAGCTGGAACCAACCTCCCTGCTCAAGCAGGGTCATCCTAGAGCACATTGCACAGAATTGTATCCAGACAGTACTTGAATATCTCCAGTGAGAGAGACTCCACAATCTCTCTGGGCAATCTTCCAGTGCGCAGTCACCCCACACAGTAAAGAAGTTCTTCCTTCCTCATCCTCAAGTAGAACTTCCTGTGCATCAGTTTCTGCCCGTTGCCTCTTATTGCTGGCACTGCTGAGGAGAGCCTGACTCCATCCTCTTGACATCCTTCCTTCAGATATGTGCGTGTATACATATATATACATAGAGGGAGAGAGAGAGAGAGAGAGAGAGAGAAAGAGAGAAGGTCCCCTCTCAGTCACCTCCTTTCAAGGCTGAACAGGCCCAACTCCCTCAGCCTTGTAAAAGAGATGCTACAGTCCCCTAATCATCTTTGCAGCCCTCAGCTGGACCCACTCCAGGATCTCCATGTCTTGTACTGAGGAGCACAGAGTTGGACACAGCACTCCAGATGCGGTCTCACTAGGGCTGAGTAGAGGGATAAGATCACATCCCTTGACTTTCTGGCAATGCTCTTCCTAATACAGCCCAGGATACCATTGTCCTTCTTGGCCATGAACGAGCACACTGCTGGTTCATGGACAGCTTGTTGTCCACCAGGACCTCCAGGTCTTTCTCCACAGAGCAGGTCATTCTCCAGCCTGTACTGGTGCATGATGTTATTTGTATTTGGTGATATTAGCAGTGTGCATGACTCAAATATGTGTTATCTTTGTCATTTCTGTCCTGTGTGCCATAAGCAATGTACACCATGAGGAGCCACCATCCAGTGCCTCGGTGGAATCCCGGTACCACTGAAGCTCATGGCTCACCTACTGACTTCGGACACAGTCAGGATTTCATCATGGCCTAGAGATTGCTGAGGTTCTGGATGAGAGGCAGAAAAAGGGGGGGAGTTTCTTTGCACTGTTTTGTCTAGTGAGCTTCTGTGACTGGAACATGGCCTGGAACCTGCTTTCTGAAGTTACACAAAACAATTCTCCTGAGGCCTTTTGCTCAGACTATTTGCTGGAGGCTCCCTGTGTACATGTCTTCGCTGCAGCTGGTCAGAGAATCATGGAATGGTTGGGGTTGGCAGGGACCTTAGAGATTGTTTAATTCTAATTCTCTTGCCATTGGCAGGGACACCTTCCATCAGGTTGCTCAAAGCCCCATCCAACCTGGCCTTGAACGTTTCCAGGGATGGGGCATCCACTTCTCTGAGCAACCTGTTCCAGTGTCTCACCATCCTCACAGTAAAGAATATCTTCCTAATATCTAATCTAAATCTATCTACTTTCAGTTTGAAGCCATTCCCCCTTATCCTATCACTATATGCCTTCGTAAAAAGTCCCTCTTCAGCTCCCCTGTAGTCCCCTTTAGGTGCTGGAAAGCTGCTCTAAGGTCTTCCCAGACTCTTCTCTTCTCCAGGCTGAACAACCCCAACTCTCTCAGTCTGTCTTTAGAGGAGAGATGCTGCAGCCTCTGATCATCTTCATGGCCCTCTTCTGGGCCCACTCCAACAGATCCACAGTTCAAGGGAGCTGTGGTTCAGCAAACCTGGGAAGTGGAGCTCTGACTGCCCAGGGCATGTTTTCTCAGGAGGCCATGCTGTGTCAGCAGAGAGAGGAGACATGGCCCATATCACCTTCACCAGGAGCAGGGCCAGAGGCAGGCAGGGCCCTGGCCACCAGACTCTTCTCGGCGTTGTACACACCCTACCAGTTGAAGCCATTTTTAGACACAGCATATGTTTGTCTGCTCACAAGTAAAAATGTCCTCTTGCTGTCCTCAGAGCACCAATATACAGGCTCCACATCAACTAGCCCTTGTCTTTGAAGCCTGTCAGTCCTTTAGCGAGAAGAGGAGGGGTCTGGGAGGGGAATGAGTGTCTCCCTCTCCCATGGGTTTCATTTTACCTTGTGTCAAAATTATGCCTATCTCTCATGTGAAAGGAGTGCCTTGTAACACAGATGGTCTTCACTTGATGCATATTATGAGAGTGAATTTATGTCACCTCACTTTTCAAAAGAAAAGAAAAAAGTGAAGAAAGCAAACGTGGTAGTAATTTTGAGTGAGGGATTTGTGAGGCAGGAGATGGCAGACATGGCTGTGAGTAGACAGTGCCAAGTACAGTTCAGAGGCCAGGCAGGAAGGGAGTCCTGGCGTCCAGACGGCACAAGAGATAACGAAGGTCTTTCCAGACGCTGTTATCTGCTTCAGCAAAGTGCTGGGACTGGCTGAGGGATCTTCTTCATGGAAAGATTCATGAAACTCTTCAGAGGTCCACACTTAGCCAGGGGAATGAGGCTGGTATAGGTCTAGGCTCAGAAACTGTAGTGACAGCAATATCTGTATCTTCCGCAGGGTTGCTTCTCACAGCCACCCAGAGGTCTGTCTGAGCTAGATCTGGTGTATGTGACAGAGGAGCAGATACCATTCTTCCACATTTTCACATGGTGTAGTCAGTCCTGACTGACTGAGGGTGATAACAGAAAGGTCCTTCTGGAGTTGGCGCCAACCTCTGGCACTGTTGTGTTTTCCCCTCTGTGCCACTCACTGCTCACTCCATCAGTGCAATGTGATGCCGCAGCTGGCTCCTAACACCCCATATATCTGCCATGAAAGCCACCATCTGATATGAACTCCAGGTCTGGCTCCTCATCCGAAGTACTGCTGTGGTAGCATCTTTCCAACATCCCTTCTTTCATTGTGTTGACAGTCATCACCTTGTATGTTCTTCACTTCTTTCTTGACTCTGTGCAGAAAGAGATGCACCAGTGCATGGGATAACCAAGAAATATCTCAGTGTTTCCCACTCCATGTCTCACCCTGAGCAGGCCCACACAGCCTCTCTGTGTCCCCCCAAGGACTGGGAGCAGCTTCACAGTATCTTGCATAGGTGCATTTCTCCTCATTCTGCATCTTCCCTGGGATGCCCAAGACCCTCAGCATCATGTTCATGGTTGACAGTTCCCACCACCCTTCACTACCCATGTTTCTCCCACTCCTTCTCCCATCACAAAAAGCCTCAAGATGAACTTTCAGGTGAGACAGGAGGGCTTGGAAGTTCCCTCCAGCCCCCAGCTAGAGAAACAGTGGAGGAAGAAAGAAAGGTGGGCAGGGGAGAGGAGGGAAATGACGTGGTAGGAGAAGCACAGAGGCTGGAAGCACGGTCTAGGTAGAGTGTGGCTGAGGTAAAGAGCTCTCCCCCTTCATGCTAAATTCTGAATAGCTTTTCCTTTCCATTAAATTGCAAACTTCATGAAATTTTCTTGTCAGAGCTCTCGTCTTGGATGCTGCATTCAATTTACTGACAGATCTTTATCTTAATCCAATTGAATTTAGATAGGACTGTTCTCATTATCTCTGCAGAACCGAGTGTCTCAACCGAGCCAACTGTGTTTTCCTTGAGAGTACAACAGTTTGTTTAATATAATAAATTTTTTAACAATCATGTTCATAGGATTCCAATTAGGATGAGGTTGAAAATAAGGATACAGTGCAAAGCTAAATGCACTTGGGTGGTAACTAAGTACAGAATATCCAACATCAAATACACCAGTGATGACACAGGCATGTAATTATGCATGCAAAGCATCCATATGCAAATTATTGACTGAAAGTTATATTTGTGTGCATAAGAGCATGCTTCCTTCTCTTATCTGAAAAGGCTATACTTTGAACTTCTGCATCTGCTTTGCAAAACAAAAAAGACTCCTGAAATGGAACTCATTAGTGCAGGATGGTCTATACTTCCAGGACAGCTGAAAAGGTAGTAAAACCAGAATTACTTACTTATTTTAAAATCTAAGTTTCACAAATCCTTGGATGTTTCATATCTACAGAAAGAATGTTTCCTTTTGGATACAAATAGCTTGATTCTGCAACCACTCCATAACCATATGGAATGAAATTGGAAACAAAAGCTATTTTCATATCTGCTGTCAGTCTTCATTTAAAAGGTGTGGATGAGTGAACTTTCCTGTTCACTTTCTCATGAACATTTCTGTGAATAAGATTTGGTTTGCAACAAACAATTGCAGGCTTTCATGTCGGGCACACTTGGTACTGGTGTGGCCACGTTCACTCTCTGGGTTTTAAAGGCTTGGGACTACAATCAAGTGTTTTAAGCTCCCCATCAGCAAAAACATATGTAGTTACCTTACTGAAGAGAAGGACAAGAGTCTTGGAGGGGAACTATACAATATATTCCCAGTAAGAAAACAAATCCCATGGTCTCTGTTAACATTAATGTGTGTACTAAAGCAACTTGAAGGAACCATGTGGGATAACTGTTATGAATATTCTAAAATCTTATTAACCAATTTCATTTATTGTATCTTCTAGGAGAAAAATGGTGAGACTTTCCCCCAGTATTTCTTTGAGTTACACAGGAGATGCAATCCTGATTCTCTTAACAGAAGAATATCACAAAAAAGGATCTGCTTCCTAGTAAGTCTCCTCAGAGGGGTTAGCTCCCATGATGCAGCACAGCTGTTCATTGTCACGAGATCCAAGGGCATCCTGGAAGGCGTCTGGGTCAAGGAGTCCAAGCATGGTTAATTCCGGACACAACAAGACAGAAACTCTTGCAAAGCACCAGGGGTATGCAGAGGCTAATGTTATTGGACTGGCAAGTGGTTTGCCATAATCAATCATAAGTCAAACTTTCCTCCTCACAATTTTTGTTCTGCTAAAACAACGTTCAAAAAAAAGTAAAAATATGTCTTTTCCAATGGCACTTAACTTCTACTATTTATGAGTCAATAGGTAACCTGCGGAATGTTGTGTGTTCACTGTGTATTACTGTAGGAAAATAAACTTACCTTTGCAAATAATGGTTTTTAAAAAAGTGGACACAAGCAGTTCACTACAAACTTATTGTAGTACTATTAAAGCGTTCAACTTTTCCCATATTCTTTCTCTTTCTTTCTCTCTCTCCAAAAATCTGTTCTAGTTCAATGCATTTAAGTGGAGTCTGAATTTTTCTCTCCTAAATCCCTGTTTATAAATCTCAAATGCTGACATAAACCCACAGTTTCTTCTCTTACCAAACCTGCCCTTTCTGTAGGATGCAGGGGTCTTTCCAGGGGCTAGCACAGGATTTCATACAAAAAACAGCCAGCCTTCTGCATCCCAGTACCTTATTTAATTTCTGGATCATCTGCTCAGCAGCAGGATTTCAGCTGTTCATGTAATTTTTCAGCATCCCGCAAGCTCCACTGGGTGTGTCGAGGCCTTTATTCCATTGTTGGTTTCCCTGCTATGCTGCCAATGACTGACAGCACACACATGCCCCCTGAGAGCCCGATGGGCTGTGTATAGTTCACCAGGGACACCCTGGCGGCTTGTGAACCGATGCAGGAAATATTGTCAACTACGTGTTAGTGATATATCCCAGCTCTTCTCATGACTCATATGTTTGAAGGTTTGTGGGTTTTTTCTTATTCCAGCAATTGATGATGACTGGAGCAAACCAAATCTGGTCATTAACCAATAAAGACTTAGTTTAAAATATCCTAAAGTAACTAACTAATTTACTTTCAGAGAATCGACTGAGAAGTAATTTATTTAGTCCTTATGATCATATCCTAAGCCGGTGCTTAATTCACAACTGATTCATCACTGTGCATCTTTAAAAAGGTGACTCCCAGGACTCCAGCTGAAAAACATGAGATGAAAATCAGCCGCGAGGAGCTGAGTTGTGGAGGAGAGGGCATGAATGGCAGCACTGCCTCTGGGAAGTGCTTTTTCTGCACCAAGGGGCAGCTTGGCCTCCCCATGTCCCCAGTCACAGCCCTGAGCCTGGACCCTGGCTGTGGCAACCTGCCCCACTGCAACCCTCCCCACTGCAGTGTATTCATGCTCACATGCCTCTTGCAGACAAGTGCATCTCACATTCTTATGTGTACATGCCTTGCACCCACACGCACATGGTGCTCACTCACATCTCACACACATCTCACAAGCTCACACACATCTTGCACATCTGTTCCCAATCTTCTTCCTGGTGTGGTATCAGGCCTTTCTTCAACACCTCCAAGAGAAAAAACCTGACAGTGAAATGTCTCCTGCAAATCTTCTCTTTGGCGTGTCAGCAGTGCAGTGGGACAAAGAAAACTAATTAATTCTTTTTAATCAATCAACCTCTGCTAATGAAACATGAATACAATCCCTCTCCGTGCCACTAAGATAAAATTTTATTTAACCACAGCTGATTTTACTGTTGCTTTACCAGTCACAACAAAACAAATCAGGAAAGTAGATGTGGTTGTTGAGCAGTTTTCCATTGCCAGTGGGTGGGGAAACAAAAGCAGAAACAGAAGCCATGGGTCCAACCCAGGGCAGCATCACCTTCACCAGTGGTCCTTTGCCATGGATGTAGCAGGGTGTAAGACTCCAGGCCCAGGAGGTGTCATCTCACAGACTCAGCTAGGAGTTTTAATTTAAAATATAGATATAGGGTTCTTTAATACCTCGAGATAGTGTCAAGAGAATAAGCCACTGGCTTGTTCCCAAGAGGTTTCTTTATTAATTTAGGGGAGAAAATATGGGAACTTGGCCAAAGTTCAAAAGGACACTACACAAGCTAGACAAAATGTTCCACCACAATACCAACTCAGCACATACACTATTAATCCACAACATTTCAGTCAAAATCCAATAAATCCCCACCACTTAAATCAACATCAAATCCCTCCAGTTCCAAGCCACCCAAAACATCAAGAAAGGAGCAAAGAAATAGAAGTAGAGGTAGCAAAAAGAGGGAAGGAGAAGGAGGGAGAGATCATTGAAACTTTGTGGAAGACCGGCTCTCACACCTCCCTGGAGGTATTTAAAAGCTCAGCAGATGTGTAACTTAGGGACACAGTTTAGTGAGGACTTAGCAGTACTGGGTTAAGGGTTGGCCTAGATGACCTTAGAAATCTCTTCCAATTTAAATGACCCATGATTCTATGATTCTACTTCTGAAGGAGCCCATATCCTCAAGCCCAGATTACTGAAAATATTTTGGTTGTATTTTAATTGACACTGGCTTGAGTGCAGTTAAGCAGCCAACTATCTGGAGGAATTTGATTCATTCCATCTTGACTATAAGATATCCTCCACTTTTTCACCAGTCCATGCCACAGTTGCAGCACACTCTGCCCGTGTGGGTAGCACAGGTCCTCAGGCTTGTCTAGGGACTCCATCTGTACTTACAGTCCAGAGAAAGGAGGCTGTATCAGTGTTCAAACACACTGCTTTCAAAATGACTAGCTGCTCACTGTCACCTACAGACAGCCACCAGCTCTTCAGTATCAATTTGATGTATTTCTGATGTTTTAATTCAAATTGTTAGTAAGTCAGAATGAACAGGACATGAAAAGGTATCTCCTACCCACTTAGTGGTGTGCTAAGGAGAGAAGGCTCCAATATTTGGGTGACTGATCACCTTCTCACTCTCCTTCTAGCTTCTGGATAAGTTCTATTACCTGGACATGACAGGTGAATTTGAGCTTTTGGCTGATATTAATGCCCTATTCTGCAAAAAGAGTCATTTACCAGGACACCATAAATTTGGTACAACTTCTTTGCTGGAATTCAAACTGACAGGTTCTGTAGCTAGCTGCAACTTCCCAGATAGGTGTACAGTATCCTAGACCAAAGGAAAATCTACAGATTGTGGAGAAGTGGTTGAAGTTTTGATAATTGTTACAGTCCTGTATTTTGACCAGAAATTAAATCAGTCTAAACCCCTGTATATAAAGATTTATTCCATACCACTGTCCATCGTTCTGCATTATTACCAGGCAACAGGGTTATTACATAAGATTGGGATTCTTAGGCTAACCCTAGAACAGAAGAGATACATTTTGGTTTTAAAACATATTAAAGAAAGGAGAAAGTATATCCTTTCTGGTCTGGTAAATTGCTACTGCACATATTCATCAAAAAAGAAGACAACGTTTTAAAGAACATTATAGGCATAGCATGAGTCAGGTAAAACCAAGAAAAATCCAAATTAAGGCAGGTGCTGTGTGTTCAGCTAAACCGGGGATAGATAGCACATTAAATCTTTTCAAGGACACCAGAGGTGAGTTGCCCTGCTGGGGAACAGCCACATCCATCATGGGCTGACAGCCACCAGCAAGGATAAACCCAGCCACGGCTCAGAGAGCTACTCTGTGGGTGTCCCCACACTAGACCATCTGTTCCAGCTCTGGTGGTGACTCCCACTCTGCAACAGCTTTGTGCCGTGAAGATGCCAAGTCAGCACCTGCACCGAAACATTGCCATAACTCAGCAAGAGAAGTTCCCTTCTGCAGCACACCTGCAGCTGGAGCTGGGGTCTCTGTGGCTTTCCCAGCATAGGGTCAGGACTTTAAATGTGCCACTCTGATACACTAAAATTTGGGGACCTTGATTAATTTTTAGACTTTTAGGTAAGTTATACCAGTAAATACCAATAAACATATACTGTAGATTTTGCTGTAGTATTCACTCATATTTATATATTCTTTCTTGTATTATGAAAAATAAACAAGTCAGTCAAGGTGTTAGTCATTACACATGCTTTATTTTATACAAGTGAAAGGATGACATTAAAAGAACACAACAAACAGGTCATTTTCAGCATCATTACCTCCCATTGTGACATTCTTGCTGGGGCAGGGGAGGAGATGGAACTGTTTTCAGGCTGTTCCGTGTAATGCTTTTTTTATCTGCTCCAGTAATTACTTTCAGGTGCTTTTTCTGTTGTTGTTTACTTGAAAGGGTGCAGATCTCCTCTCTCCTGCTACAAAGCCATAAATAGGAAAAACTGTAAGATGAGCAGACAAAAGCTTCCAGCCTCTCTCCCCTAAGTGGAGAGCTGCTTGCTCATGTACCTTGGGTTTTCCTGGCTTCTGCCATACCTTTTTCATTGCCTGGAGAGAGACCATGGAGCAAGAAGGAGAGGCGATGCACTCCAGATGACCAGAAATATGCTTCTCTTTCATTGCCTCAGTCCAAACCAGTCTCCAGCCATGGCAGGAATGGGAAGTCAGGACATCACATGGAAAAACCTGCCCTCACTTGTGTGGGGGCAGAAGGAGGTGCAGCAGGTTCAGGTGTTGCCCACCTTCCCTGTGGGTGAGTGCTGTGGGTGGACTTCGAAGATGATGTGCTCAATTGCCCTTTCCCAGGACCCCTGCTGCTCCCCAGCCAGGTGGCACGGGCTCTCCTGTATGTAGCATGAGGCATCCTGTCCATGTCTGTGGCTAAGCCCCAAGGCATGTAGCAGAAATGGGGGGTTAGCCTGGGCAGTGGGAACACCCCCTCTGGGCACAGTACTCCAAGAGTATGTCCCCCACCTGGCAGGCTAACACATCCATCCAAATTTGCACATGTGCACCCAGCAAACATGTTCTTCTAATACCTCCTTTCCTCCACTCCCTTGCCACCCCCAATGCCTGTGACTTTCTGTAGGTACTTGGATATTGAATTAGAAACATTTAAATATACTCTTTGATCCTCCACTAGAAATGGTAGCCCAACACATTTGGTTGTTGGCAGATTGTGGGGACTCTATTCACATGCCTATAAAGAAAACATCTATCGTTTTGTATAGAAATCCAGCTGTGTTCACACACGTGCCATGGCACATGCCGCATTGAAGTGTGATGACAATCACAACTGAAAACACAAGATGCTTTCAGGGCCCTGTAATTGAAGCAAAAGAAGTAAAGGCTGTGCTTAGAGCCCATAGTGATCAGTACCAGGCCATGCACTCCACAGAACGCTGCCTTGTAACTGGCAGCATTTGACAGACTTTCTAATTGGTTTCCAGGGCTGGTGGCTGTTGCTTGTACAGAATTGAAAATCAGAGCCATATAGGGTCAACTGAGTGGCTGAAGTCTGTGCTGCCCAAGTTAACCTGCAGCCAAGTGGCAGCAGAGGATCCCTGAGGGAGGTGAAGCAGGGGAAGGAGGGCTGAAAAGGGCTGGCAACCATCTGTGGCTACTTGGGAAGGTGCCTTGTTACGTTAGTGCCCTGCACCTCTGCCAAGGGATGGGTGTTTTTTGCTGGCAGCAATGACTTCTTCACATGCCAGTGTCTTCTTGGGGGCATGACTTTTAGTGGAAGTCTGAAGGCCAGTCCCACTGCTGAAGCTGCCTGGAAGTCCCCCCTCCAGGAGCCTTGGCAGGGATGTGATTGTTGTGCCACCAGCCATCATGAGCCTGTGTAATGGGGCTTTTGTATTTCTTATCTTGCCTTATTTGGCTTTCCACAGGTGTGTTTACACTTGCCCTCTCCCTCTTTCTCTCTTTAAATACATGCCTGTACGTACCCTACAAGTGTATGTAGACCAAAGCATACCCGTTTATGTACTGTAGTTGTGATATTGTTGGGTTATTCCCCTGGATTAAAGGACTACATGCTAAAGATGCCCATATATGCTTGAATATTCATGCAACCCTTTGATAATTATTTACCGTCAGTCTGATGGGCTGGGTTTGATTTTCTGTGGTAAAATTTCAGTGTCACCAACTTAAACTTGCTGTCCAGAGACCAAAGAACTGAATGCCCCATCAAGCAGCAGGAAGGATTAACCTCTCTACTTATCAGAGTTTACCCAGGCTTAAATAAAAGAGCTTTACTAGAAGAGCTGAAACAGAGAAGGGAAAAACAATAAAGCATCAGCTTGGAAAATGTGGTGAATCTGCCCAGACTCAGAGAAAACTATGGAGAAAGTTGCTCTCCTGCACCTGAAATGCATGTGGATTCAGGGAAGATTACAGTATATTCCAAGAAAAGTACTCACACCCTTATGGCTTGGCAGAAAGGCCTGAGATATCTATGTTGCTATTTTTATTAGATTCAGCCTAATACTATCTTGCCAGATACTTGCTGCCATTAATCTCCTCTTTCTCCACAACTTCTTCTCTACCACCCCTTCACTCTCCAAAACTTCCCCGAAGTATTCCAGTTTTTTTAAATAAGGAGCAGAAACACGACAGCGGCTCTTAGAGACATACTTGGTTGGTCAGATATTCCTTCCCAGAAACTTTCCTCATGGTCACTGAGCCCAAATCTTACTCTTCTCACCTCTGCTGGCCCCTGGGGTTTCTGGGACACAAGCACTCCATTTCTCCCAACTTTTAAATGCAAGATTTTTTAAAAGAAAAATTCCCAAACTTGATTGTAATTAGCAAAGAAATCCCAGCCTGAGCAGTTGGACTCCTGTGCTCCTCTGCCACTGGCAGGGGTCTGTCCTGTCAACAGACAAAAGTTTGAGCTCTTGCCCTTTTAAATCTCCCTGCCCCCAGTTAGAGCGTATGTACGTAAATATATATGTACACACATATATGTTATCAGGGAGACCATGGGAGAAGGGAAGGTAACAAAGAATCTTCCACTGCCCTCCACTTTGTGGGTACACTGAATTCAGGGAAGAGATTCACCATGTGAAGGACCCTAACAATTTTAAACAACTAAATGAGGAACACTGCAGAGAGCCTATGTGATTGTCTAAGCTCACTTGCATTGTAAACTACATGTTCCTATGCCTTGGAGTGTCTCTAGGGAATCTCCACATTGGGATGAGCCTTATTCTGAAGGTATGACCAAACTATGCCATCTCTGCAGTTCAAGACCTGTCCAGAGAAATGCGATCTGGCCCCAGGTTTGAAAATAACTCTGCTAGCCAGAGATCTACTAAGATGTGTCCCTGTTAGCTGGCTTTAGCAGAAACCACAAAGCTAAGACAATTCTGATTCTGAATAACACAGGACTAATTTTTTCCCTATATGTTTTCAGGATAGTTTGAGGTTATAAAATACTAATTCTATAAAACAATATCAGTCTTAACTTGTCTGCATGTTCATAGAGGTGTTAATTTTTTTTTTATAATTAACAGGAACATCAAATCAAGAGAGCACTTGTTTAACATTTCAACACACTTTTGTCTGAAGTGATTCACTCAGCTTGTTTTCCTGGAGAAGGTGTTTTCTGGGCCTGTAATCCCCTAGGTATGTGTTTCCTCTTCCAATACTGAACTGGAATAGACGTATGGAAAAAAATCTTATCTTGTTAAATAATACCTAATACCACTCCCAGAAAAAGTAATAATGATTTGGCACCTCTCCAGCTATTAATGCTTTATGAGCAACTAACCCCTCAATATGCAGAGTTTTCATCCTTCTTCAGTACAGGAACAAAAAGTCCCAGGGACACCAACTCATTTGCCAAGTTTCTCAAGCTCTGCATCATCATGGCTTCCATAGATGCTCATTGTAATAACAAAAATCATGGTGTATTCTTTGATATTTATTTGGATATTTCAAGCAATTTCATAAGGTTTCTTGCTCTTTCTCCCTTTCTTTGGATTTTTACTTCAATGACAGGTACGAACTCTATGCATAATACAGGGAACGTATTTAATACACAACAGTTGTTCTCCCCGATGCAAGTGGTTTCTATAAAGGAACCATCCATCACTGCTATATAATAAGCCATACCTTTTCCTGAACTGTTCTTCTGAACTGACATATGTGGGGATAAATAACATCCACTATAAAACAGGGAACATGCAAGTACTGAAGTTACTCCTGGAAGAGTTACTAATTTGAGATAAAACTATTAAAAGTGCCCAGATAACTTATGAATCCAAACCTCATTTTCAAAAAGAGATGAGATCTAAAACAGTGAAAAGATGTAAATGGCTAACCAACGTAAATAACCTAAACTCTAATGTGCCTACCCCAGACTGTTTTACCTCTTCAGCCCTTCTCCTTTTGCATACAAGTTGCACACTCATACTTCCATCAGTGACATTCCCTGGACTTGTATATATCCGTATGGTCATCTCAGGACTTTTGAAGATCATTCTTACTTCCTGCAGAGGTTAGTCTCTTTGATACATCCCCCTTCTCCCACTGGTGACTTATATAAGAATGTCTATGACTGTCCAAGAGCCATAATGTGCTTCACTGCCCACGAAACCTACATGGTTCCTAACTACTCAGGAACTGGTGATTGATTAATATGTCAAAACCAAAATGTTTCATTAAAATATTTTTGATTCTGGAAATTTTTGCCATACCCAAGCTGGAGCTTTCTTGTCAGTCTTGCAGGATCAAGCTGCTGTCCCCTGGCAGCAGCTGACAGACAGCACATCTCCGGACCAGGAGCTGCAGCTCCCAGGCTCTGCAGCACAGCAGGGCACATGGTTGGTCTGGAGGGCCAAGAAAAAATGGGACCAAGGGGTTTATATGCCACACATCACATAAGCAGTCCAGGGAATGCTGCAGAGTCACCTCTGACATCACTGCACTTCAGACTTTGCAGCCACCTGAGAAGAACCCCTCCCCCCCAGTCCATGGGCTGCATCTGATTTTAGAAAAGATGAAAAACAATTTTTTGAGCTTCCTAGAACAAAATATTTTCAGAATTTCATTTCCACAGGAAAGGTAAAACTTTTTCAGGCCCTGTTCCAATTCAGAACAAAAACTGTCTGAAAATGTCAGGATTTCCCACAGAAACAAAATGTCAAGTTTTGAGCTACATTTTTTTTTTAAATTCTCTTTTTAATTTGAGTCCCAGAGCATGAATTGCTAAATATTCTGTGGAAACTGTAGTTTCAAAGCTCTTGTTCCTTATGAGGATATTTCAAATTCCTGCACCCACATCCTTGACCTGGAAGTCACTTCATCCATGTGCTCCTCCTTCTTGATTGTGTATTACACTACTGTGTTGTAGGGTATTTCTATCTAAATGTGGAACTATGATTAGGAAGTAGAATGGCAGACTATCTGTTTAAACTAAAATTAAGTGAAATGACGTGATGCAAAGTGAGTGATGTGTGACAAAAACATAATAATGTGCAAACAGAAAGGACCTAATTGTGTTTCTCTGATCACCACAGGGAATTGGTTACACTTTTCCTGGTAATATAGAATGATGATGGATGGTCAGGTCCTTTTGTATGCATGGATTTCTTAATTTCTCCTGCCATGGACTGTGGCTCCCTAGCAATTGGTGCAGGACCTGATCCTCTGCTGCTTGTTCAGGGACTCATTCCTCATGACACCACTTAGGCTTCATGGGGATATTCACTTACTGCACAAGTGAGCCTGCTGGCCTGCTCAGAGAAGAGTGGGGATGGGAAGTGAAAGTGACGGAAAGGTGGAATTATTAATTTCTAATGCTCTGAAAAAACACCAGTTTTTAAAAGCATAGAAGGCTAGAAATAAACAAGACATTACAAGCAAGTTACATCCTTTCCATTTCAAAGATGTTGCCTGAAATTTTGCATATTGTCCTTCGAGGTGGCAACAAGCCTTGGCTTCTCTAGCCTTCCTTCCCCAACAGAGGAAAAACCTCCTCTGCCCAGCCCTGCAGAGACTGCTCTAAGGAGTCAGTGAGCTGCCATTTCTGCTAGTCAGTGTGGACTCCAAACACCTCCTTTCCACCTCCTCTATTTTCTTCACACTCCTTGTTCTAAATCCTTGTGCTGTGGTCTGCAAGATAAGAACCTGGAGATACAAATGCAGAATAACTTCATCCCACCTGAAGCTACAAAATTTTTCTTTCTCCTAAACTCAGGAAACAGGGTATTCCAGTGGAGGACATGAGTCTCACCTATTTATTATTGTTGTCTGGACATAATCACATGCTTTCAGTGAAGAAGACTAAGATTCTTCCTAACAGGCCTTAATTCACAGCTCCTTGATACCTGGAAGTGAACAATTCTGCTTGCAATAAAAAATAATCTCCCAAGAGGACCTCTGATCTTAAAACAAATGCTGTTTAATTCACCACTCATTAGGAGTGTATCTGGATTGATTTATTAAGCACTTCTGACCCCAAATCTTTTGAACAGCATTCCTTCACGATTAAATAGGGAACGGATTTGGGCAACACTTCTGGCAGGCAGACTGGAAGAACGCAAGTGATTCCTAAAAACATTACTATCGTGTAACTTAATGAAAATATACTACATGTTGGCATGCACTTGGCCTAGACCCGAATGGATATGTTTTCCAGCCAAGGCACTGGCAACTTCTGTAGTAAATATGGCCAGAACAATTCATTAATTATACATTTGTGGTTGTTCCACCTTTGTGTATTTTAGAAATACGCAGTCACATTCAATCCATCAAAAAAAAAAAAGGCAATATCTTTGGGTCCAAAGGAAATCAATGTTTATGGTAAGTACACAACAGTCTATAGCAGCAGACAGTATTATACCGTCTAGGGAATCGGTTTCTACTTTCTGCTTAGTATTCAAAGAACAGAGAAATGGATAAAATTATCCTGAAAGTCTTTTATTAGTGACTGGCTACAGACAATTGCTTTCTAGTTGAGAAAAACAAACTTTCCTGCTAGTTGTACCCAGGTAATTACAAACATGAAGAGACTTGGCCGCTGTTCTTTGAGCATATAAACAAAACACTTCAAACCTTCCAATAAGAATCAAGAGTGAAAAATACAACCTCCTGCTATATACCTTCCCATCCTCATTTGGCTGTAAAAGCAGTATGAAACCATGGTTGCTGCATGGAATAGGCTGTTGGCTGCATGACTTGTTTGGCCAACAAAGGTATATGCAGCAAATCTGGTATGTGCCTTCCCTTCTCTTCTGGCTTCTGGTTAACAAGAGAGTGCAGTATCTGGCTTGTCTCTCCCTGCAGAGATACAAGAGCAGAGAACCTGCCAGAATATTTGCATCTACATAAATTACTAAGAACAACTGTTGCTTTAGGTGCCAGTAGAATGCTAAGCAATGCCATCAGGTCTCATGACTTCATCAGAAGATTCCTAAAAATGTGAGCTATTATCTTCAATCAGACGTCCTGCTTGCAGGAGACTAAGCGTTCTGACTTTAGGCACCTAACTCTCCAAATCAGATGTCTGTTTCTGGTGGGTTTTCTCCGTTCTTAGCAGAGTGCAAGGGCTCCTTCAGACAGTGAACTAGATGACAGAAGAAGCCAACAGTGACGGATTAAGGTCCTGAAGTCAGTTCCTGTTGCCTGAAGTTAGTAAGAACTGTGCAGAAAAGACCTACAAAGACCTGCAGAAAAGACAATTGAACACTGTCAAACACAATGTGGCAACAGTGAGGATCTGACAACAGGGTTTTCTGTGGGGTACAGGCAGGTTCCTACGAGCCAATTCCATCTGGAACACGTAGAATCACAGCTGTTTCATCTGGTGTCAGAATGGTCAAAGAGCAGCATCCCTTGCTCCACGAGCACCCACACAGCTGGGAAGGGTGAGCTGGTGGGACAGGTATGCACACCTTGCCAGGCTTCCCTGCACATAGGCTCCTGAAATTGGGTCAGGTTGTCCTCATTGAAACATTGTTCCCAGAAGAGCTGACTCCTCCATAGGTGGTTTCCTAGAGCATCCCCCATATGATGCAATTGGGCATGGTCCCAGCTGCTTGCTGAGGCGGGTGCCATGAGAGCAGCCTGATCCAGTATGGTCGGCAGGCTCTCTCCTGAGATGTGAGCGGGAGCCTCAGCAGAGAGGAATGGAAACTGCCCATCTCCAGGCACTGTCTAACCCAGGGAACAGGACTTCTCTGCAATGTAGGTGGCAGCAGAATCCTTCATTCAGTAGGACCAACACATCTGAGAGCAACACAAAGCCATTGATTACCTTTCATTGCTAGCAACTGGAGACAGAAAAGGCTTTGTATCTTACACATCCTCGCTGAAAATGCATGGAAAGTTTGTTCACTCTTCTGAGACCTTTCCAAGGGGCCACACAACTGGCAAGCTGAATAAAGCCAGACACGGCCAGATCTGCCTTTTGCTCGGGCCTTCTAGATAAAAAAATATGTGGTACATGAAAGAGCTCTTTGAAGTGACTGATGTTGATGCTGCAACACATTTGGATGAGCGCAGAGAATACCATGGCTGATGGTGTCAGGGGGGCTCTTCCTCTTCATGAAGGGAGAAGCTGAGGATATCTAAGAGCTCTTTCCAATATACTATGTGTCTATGTTTAAAGGACTGAGTAAATTTAGATTCTGCTGAAAAAAGAGAAGAGTTCATGATGTGGGAGGGAGGGTAGAACAGCATCTGCTGCTCTGTAGTGGCTCTGTGTTCTGCCTCATAGTGCGGTTGTCTCATCGAGCCCACTTTTCCCTGAGTGGCTGCTACAAATTATTCTGATGGCAGAGGTAGTTTTTGACATTGGAAAATGTTCCCTGTAGATGGCAGTGAGTAGATTTATTTTTAACCAAAAGAAAATTTGTGATCTAGGGTCTCTGGAATAAAACACACAAGCACCTACAGTAGGTGGTATTTTTACATCCAATTCAAAGAGCTACCAAATGACCTTTCTTCTCTTGGTGATGAAACAATTCAGTATGTTTGAGATGGGGTTTTCCATGTATATTTGTTGTAAGGTAAATAGACAGAAAGGGAAAAAGAGCATCACGAAAAGTCAATAAAGAGAAAAATATCAGCTTTGTGTCATGTGCAGAACCACTGCAAAATCCACGTCACAGAACAGGCTGAGAGTTTGTGAGTTGGTAGAACTTTTAACATCTTACGGTATATTTTAAGCATTAATTAGAAAACAAATGTTTAGTGTCAGGCTAAAGGTGTAACAAAGAACAAAATCCAGTCCACTTGCTCCCATTACACTAAGAGGCATTCACATCACCACCCTGTCCCAGATGAACCCCTCTGGGTGCTGCTCTGCTTATTTTAGGTCAGTCAGGTAGAGGAGACCAGAGGCACTCTCTTCTGGGAGAGCAAAAAGTGCAGAGGATTGGAGCTGGGGTGACCTGACAAGGTCCTGGCGGGGAAACAGAATGGTGCTTGTGTGGGAAGATGAAGCAAAAAATCCGAAGACTGAAGGAGTTACATGGGGTCATCATTGAGTCCCTTACCCCTGCCATCCTCCTATTTTAAAAAGGGAAAACTCTAGGGCACAAAGCAAACCAAACATGAATCCAATCTGTTCACTTGGAAACTTTTCCCTGTTCATAAAGTCATGAATAGTTTTCAGATATTCCTGTGTGATTAAAAAGAGGAAATGCAAATATTTTATAAGCTTTGGGTTATAGAATTAGGCCTTTAATAATTTTACTTGGATTTATAAGCCCGATCCTGTCCCAGTGAACATGATGGGAGGTCAGTTATCAAGCCACAGGGGGCAAGATAAAGCTCTATATGAGTTCTATTTTTTACTCTTAGTCTTATTGGGCCCAGCCCAACTTCAGCTGAAGTTAATGAAAAGACTCCTGCTGACTTTAATGGGAGTTGGATTGGCCCTATTGTCCTTTGCTGAGTAAAGTAATTTTAAAAGGTCAGGAGGTGAATTAAAAGAAAAAGAAACAACTACATCGAGAAGCTTTATTCAATGTGCTCACCTTATAAAGCAGAAGTGTTGTCTTAGCTGGTGAGAGTAGTTCAAACTAGTCCTTGTAGACTCTGCAAGGATAACAAAGTATGGTTTTACTCAAAAAAACAAGTGGAAATTAAAATTGCTAAGTTCCGATTTAATGATTTCCCAGTGGCTTCTATCTGCTCAATTTACAACTAAAACAGACACCAAAGTTAGACCCTAATCTCAATGAGCAACCTTGTGCTGGTGCAATTCCACTGACTTTAATGGATTTCTTGATGCTTCAGTGGATTTCTTCTTGACTGACATGGGTGAGAGAGCTAAAAAAAGATGTGTTTCTAATTGCTGGGGCTACACTTCGACTTGGACTATGGACCTCTTGCTCTTCTTTCAGGACAGTCACTCCTCCATCTACACCTGAAGCAACTTGGTAGTCAAAATGACAGGGAAGAGAAGGAGGATTAGTTAATCAATCTTTTGACTGTGTAAAAATGAGCACAGTTGCAGCTGATTTTCCAAATGCTGCCTTGGCTCTGAAGGACTAAGACAAAAAAGAAAGAAAAACCTACAGTTGTGCTCTGTGAACCTTCTGGGTTTTGACTTGCACTCTGGGTCCTCTCCACCCCTAAAAAAGCAGAACACAGGTTTTATTACCATATTCAGCAGAAAAAAACTATCAAGTGAAAAGTTGCAATTTTTACACAATATCTTTTCAGAGTCCAGTGGCATTGTAAATTACAGACCCATTTCCCTCGGAACAACTCTCATGCTCTAGCTGTCAGAAGATGCTGTCGACAATCTGCTTCACAAAATTTTTCTTTTCCTGATTACCCCATTAGCAGGGTGTGTTTTAGGATCCAAGGGGCACAAAGCATGCTGAATTTCTTGGGAAATCGCTGAAGGAGTTTGGTTTTGAATTCTTTGCATTGTCCTTGCTAAATATTTCATGCTGTGAAATTCAGAGAGTCTTCTCTGATACAGGCTGTAGCAATAGGAAAATTAAAGTTCACCCCAATTTGGTGTGAACACCCCAGACCCCGATTTATTGCCATTTTATATATACAAAAAAATCTCTACCAAGCTGAGATGAATCAGAGCCATCTTTCCAGCAGATGGCTAAAACTAAAGGGAGAGAAGGATGGCTTCATTGGGCTAATCCAAGAAAGGGAAAAGCCCTCTGAGCAGTTCCCTTTCCAGGCAGGTTAACAGTCCCCCTCTCAGCAGGTTCTGAGCATCAATGAACTAACCCTTTCCTCCAACCTCACCTCCCACTGGGTAGGAATTCAGTGCATGAGCTGAGGTCAGTGTTAATGCCATCCTTCTAAAGGCATCCAGCTTTCATTCACAAAACAAACCACTTTACTGACTTCAGAGAGAAAAGGAAGTAACCCAGGAGAAAAAATGCACAAAGATTTTCTATTAAGCAAGAATCAGTTTACAGTATAATAGCAGTTGCAAAAGGGTCAAATCAAGCATCGATATAACATATCTTTAAAGCAGCTTCTTAAGTGAGAATCAATGAAAGATTATTTTGCCCATGTCTCAGCTTAATGGCACACTTACAAAAATAAGATGAGAAACTACAGCTGCAGTGAACACTTGTGCTGCCTGCTGCAGTTTACAGAACAAACATTTGGGATCTATCTGGCTAATCATGATATATTTTTCATGTGATCATCTGTTTATGCTTCTTTGGTTTATATTTCTTGGGACTGGGCTGCAAGCCAAGGGGCTGGGGGCTGGAGTCAGAAAACACCCCCCAGTCCCATGGGACCCTCACAGGACCCTCAGTCACAGCTGTTCCAGCCCCACATGGGAACAGGCCCCCCCCTACTCCTTCTGCCCATTCCTGAGGATGCAGTGTGCTTGTAGCTACATGGCTTAACCCCTGCTTTTCTTCCCTCAGCCCCTCTTGCACTGGAGCCACAGACTGGGTTCACATCTGCATATGCTGTTTTGTGCCCATTTTAGCCAAAAAGCTGCATGGTGCTCTGGGGTAGCTCAGCTGGGCCACTGATGGAAACACATATTTCTACACATTGTTTCCAAAAAAATTCTTTTTTTTCTTACGTGGCAGCATAAGGGACTTGCCATGGTTGGCCACTGAGCTGGGGGAGCTGCGGTGGCCACTGCTACCATGTCCCCAGAGGCTCTGGACTGTAGTCCCTGCACCAGACCATCCTCTCTTTCCACACATGACTCCCATGGCTGTTTTGCCAGGCAGAAACCTTCATCTTTCAGCCATGGGCATCCACAGAGGCTGTGCTTTCCATCACACCTTGTGCCTCCCCATCCACAGCCCCACAGCCAGCTTGAGCCCCAGGGTAGAGGGCTGATTTCTGCCCTTGCAGACCACAGTCAGTAGGACCAGGTTGCCCCAGTCATAGGCCAGCACAGGTCAAGTCACCAGTGGTGCTGCTCACGCCCAGTACAACCCCCATGGCCTCTGCACACCAGACTCAGCAGGTGCTCCTCTTCAAAGCACAGGCGCAGCAGCAACCCACTGCTAGTTGACAGTCAGATCGCCAAAGCTGAAGAAACAAAATCAGGGTGAAATTTGGGCTAAGTAACTGTTAAGATGCTGGGAAGAGGCCGGCTGCATGAGAGATCTCCTACTTCTCTCCCATGGAGAGAGCACGGCTTGTTCAGAAAATATTGAAGCAGATGCACTTCTGTTGCCATTGCAAAATACAGAGGTTAAAGGAACCGGAAAATAAGTCAATGATGGCCTATGCCTCCAGCTCAAGGCTAGGATAAATTTTAGAAGTGTCGATGCTGCTTGCAGGGCCTCCAGCTGTGATGCAGCAACAATGGGGTCCTCTCAACATCACAGCACCTGTCAGGCATTGGCATCAGGTGAGAGGGTTTGGAGCAGCACTTTCAGACAGTTTAAGTTTTGGCAAAGGAGTAAGTTTCTTTGAGCCCCCACCCAGAGTGGCTGGGAAAAGTACAGCAAGGAGAAGGAAACGCGGAACGAACCTGGGTAAGGCCACAAACATACAGTTCCATAACAGTGACCCATGCTGTACCTGGTTACTCCTATGATGGTCACTGAAGTTACCTACTTTCCTGATTAACAGGCATATAAATAATATCATGTTGCTTCTTTCTTCTCTATCAGTGGTCACGCAGCAGCCCTGCAGACGACCGCAGGCTTGCTGCACAAGCAGCATGAGGCCCATGGTGGGGTTGTGCCATGTGTCCTCCAGAAGTGCTTGCCCCATCTCAGCCAGGCTGGGGTCTCATGGGGTTGCTGGCTCTCCCAAACGAAACTTTCGGCTGGACCTTGCCCTTCACCACAACAACAGCTGTAGACTCTGTGGGTCCTTCTGTGCACACAGACACTGTGCCACTGAGGGTCTGGCATATAGCAATGGGGGCTGTTATGTCCTGCCTGCTGTCCCAGCACTTTAGGATTTTGTGGGATGGATATCACCTCTGTGCTCAGAAGGCTGTAAGCTGAAGTAGTTTCATATACCCTGACTCCTGGCAGGATTTGAACCACAGCGGAAAACAGCTCCTCCTAACATCCCACCACTGGAGAGAAGGCAGTAGAACATAGCCTGCTCATCTGGGGAGAAACGCGTCTGTTCTTTTCAAATGCCTCAGAGCTGAAAACAGGTCCCACGTGGCCAGGTGTGATAAAGGACAGGTGCCTGGGAGCCTGACTCACAGGGCCCTGCAACCTCCATGGCTCCTGGCACAGCCTGAAAGAGCAACACTGCACGCCAGACTGTCATGCAAAGCCAAAGGATGTTAAATCCCTGGCTGAAAAGGGTGAGTGAGTGTTTCTCTGTGCTGTCTCTACCTCCCCGAAGATGTTTACTTTGCTCCTTGTGCTTTCCCTCTATTTCCTTCCTCTCCACTTTACACCACTAATACATTAAGCATAGACTAGCAATGAGACAGAAGAAATGAAAATGCAGTCTTGGCAGCAATGAAGCTGTGCTAGGAGGAAAAGATTCAGGTAGGATGGGTGGCTGAGGGAAGGGAGCAGTGTGCTTATCCGGCTGGTGGGTCCTCACAGGGAAGCCCAAGAGCAGCAATCTCTTCCTTCTTTACGTCCCCATGGCATAGCACTTCAGTCTGTGGGAATACTGTGCAGATGCAGAGGATCAACGCCATGCAATCATAGAATAGAATCATAGAATCATAGAATCGATTGGGTTGGAAAAGACCTCCGAGATCATCGAGTCCAACCCTTGGTCCAAATCCAGTCCATTTACTAGATCATGGCACTCAGTGCTACGTCCAATCTGCGTTTAAAAATCTCCAGGGATGGTGAATCCACCACCTCTCTGGGCAGCCCATTCCAATGCCTGATTACTCTCTCTGTAAAGAATCAATCCTTCGCAACCAACTGCCAGCAAAATTACCAGAATGTGTCCTTGCTACTACAAAGAATAAGACCAGGAGGCACATTGAGGGGCACAGTGAGGGGCACACTGGCTGTCAGAAGGAAGTCCCCCTCATGCTGGGATGTCCCAGTTCATACACTTTCATAAAGAAATTCCTTTTCATCATGGTTAAAGTTGGTTACACAGTGTAAATCCTCTTCCTTGTTGTTCACTAGCATCACTGAGTCTTTCAGACAGAGCCTGGAGTCCTTTTGCCCGTGTTGAACATGTTATGTCACATGAAGGGTTGGGGGAATGGCTGAACAAGAATAGTTGGCTGCCAGAGAGGCTGGTGGTTGCTGCACAGGTAATTTTTCCTTTCATCGGTCATTTTTAGGCAAGCCAGGATGTTCCTTTCTCTCAAATCTGGATCTAAAAGTACAAGCCCCAGACTGCTTAATATTCTGGGTGTTGAAGAAATTTCACATTCCTGCAGTGGAACATATACAGAAACTCTTTGTAGTATTTGAGACTCTGTAATACTTGAGTGAGTTTAAATTTTCTTTCTCTTTTTACAATAGCAACATGAGAAAGCATAAAGCCTCACATATCTGATGATTGCACAAGTGGGATTTTTTTGGGGGGGAGGGAAATAATTTCAGTCTGATCTTTCTTCATTATTTTTATTTAACTCTACATTCCTTAGTTCAGCTCTACTCAATGTAAAGTAGAAATAATGAAGTGGCCCTTGTGTGAGGAACAGCACTTGGAAGAGACAGTTCCTTGGAGACTACAGGTGCTGGTGGCCTCGTTTATAGGACGGCGACTGATATCCACCAGTGTCTGGAAACACCAAGTCTATTCACGTGAAAAATATATCTCATGTGAAATATGGGCTTTCATGGATCATCTAGTAAAGGTGAACGTTTTTTATATCATATTGCACACTAGGAAATAAAAAGCAAACTGCACTGACAGGATGCATTGACAGAGCCCTTTCTATAGCAGATTTTTATGTGTTTTCCAGAGTCTTTAATTCTCTTACTTCAGAGTCCCTCTCACTGTGGATTTACGACATGTTTCCTCCCTCTCTTCTCCTCATGTGTTCCCCCACATCTCTTACTTGAACTACTTTAAAGAGACACATTGATGCATATCCCCGTGATGAAAGCGAGCACATAGCTCTGGACCCAACAGAGTGTGTTTCTCTGCAGCATGGTGACCCCGGACCCACCAACACACACAGTCAACAACTGAGTGCAAATGTAGCAGACAGAGGGACGTATCCCTGGCAGGGAAAGGTCATGAACTGGGAGGTAGAAAGGCTTGGCCTGTACGGACCAGTCAAGATATTGCTCTATTACAATCCTTTGGATACCAACTTGGGGCTGTTGGGTGAAAAGTAAAACTCTCACTGCCATTAAGTCACAGCCCATGATGGCAGCAGTTGGAATAGTCACCCTCTGATAGGTAACTTCTGATACCTGACATAGATGTACTCACCTTAAAAACCCAAAGCCACTCCACTACCTACCAATGCTTTCACCAGTGACACACATCCTGCCCCCACAATCTCGCTCCATGCACTTTCTCTAAGCCCAGACTGCACCTGCTTGCTCACCTTTGACTAGCAGCAGAGCAAGGACAGCATCCAGAGTCAGGAGCCAAGGGTCTCCCCTGTGTGGTCATGCATGTGTGGGGACTAAAGCAAGGATGGTGAATTAAAGGTTCCCCTCTCTTAGCATTACTGTCTGACTGACCTCAAATGGCTCATAACTGCTTTTGTGCTCTGGTTTTCTCCTACATAAACAATATGAGTCTACCTGTTCCCTGGGGTTTTATTTTTTTTCCTTTCTCTTTGTGTTTCTCCTCCATTCTTATAGATTCAGTTCAATTCCCAAGAGCATCCATATTTGCTAATGCTTTGAGATAAATTCATTTAAAACATGCATTGAAGTCCTTAGCTTCTCAATGCACTGTATCTCACAGAGGTGTGAGATCCTAGCACCAGGTCCAGACTTACAACTGAAGTATACCAAATGCTGTAAGAGATCACTGCCTTCTCCCCACTGGTGTTCATCCTTCCCCTGTCTAGCCCAGGGAATCTTTTTCCTTTTGTTCTCACTAAGAAATGTTTATCCTTAGGGCAGCCTCCCATCTCTCATCAAAAAGTGAAATGCTGAACCCCTTTTCAAATACAGTGTTTGTCAGTACCCCTTCCTGGGATGTCCATTCCTGGGCAGCCTTTCCTATGGATGCCTTGAGCAGTAGTGATCACTCATCCTGCAGAAACAGGCAAGCAACTCGTTGCCTTTGCCTTCTGCTGGGCACAAGCTTTTGGAGGATGTGCAATTATAAGTGATGCATTAATCTATCTTTAAAATTATTTGGCTGCTTCCTGCAGCTTTAGAGGCTGCACATAGTCTGGCTACATCATCACAGGAAAATTGCTTGTTCTGACCAGTACAACCATAAATTAAATCTCAGCTGTTCTCTGTGTAAATGTGTATGTCAACACTATGTAATGTTATAGCTATTAAGACCCTTTTCAATACCACTAGAGTAAAAACAGTTATTTTCACCATAACACTTTTAAAATAATTCTGTGAAAATACATAGATCTGCCTCTTGATCTGCTTATAAAAGCCCCTACAAGAAGGTGTCTCTAAGGATACTAAAGTTTTTCCAGTGTTAGCATGACTCTTAGATCTTGCTATCTACTGAGATTAGGAAAGGGACTGTTTTTTAAAGAGGGCTATAGAAAATCATTACAAAAATTCAGACCTGTGAGGTCATGCTCTTCCACACCTTTGCAAAACATTATGCATTTGGATTAGTTCAAACATTTGTCACCTGGAATAAAAATATTAATTGATACAAACAGTTCAAAGCAAGGCTTGCACAGAACTCACCAGCATTCCATAACATTCTGCAGTACTGAATCTCACAGAGTAACTCAGTGTTGCACAGAAAGGTTCTGTCTCTTGCTTCCACTAAAACCTCCTGCCTGGAAATTTTACTGGGTGCCTCTAGTTTTTGTTCCACAAGAAAGAGAGAACCACTGTTTCCTGTTCTCAACATCATCTTACAGTAACCTGGTCATCTGCCAGGATACTTTGGATACAAAGAAGTAAGGTTTGAGATGGAAACAGTTAAAATCTCATTTTGACAGCTGCAGAAGCAGGAAGCAGCCTCTTAATTTGGAAGTGTAAGAATGAAGCCCACTGTACACAGAGAGGTGGGCATTTCTGCAGCTTCTCAGTTTAGACATAGTCCCTCCCAGGGGCATTGTTTCCCACCATTGCATTGGTGTAGCTTTAGAGTAGCTTTTTGGGAAGGTTCCTTAAGTTAACCCTGACCTAGAAAACACCAGTCCAATACTATAGCTTTGCTCTCAGCTCAGATCCGTGTGAATCATGCTTGGAGTTGAGCATGTTAGAAAAACACAGAAATGAGAGTGGGTCAACCCCTAATTCCAGGGAAGTGTCACAGTAGTCCTATCACCATTTAAAGTCACCTACCTTCCAGCCCTCACCTTTAAGTTCACAGGCATGCTGGGCACATCCTCTCCCAACCCAGGCCTTTTTTTTTTTTTTAGGGGAGGGGAGATTTGAGGTTTTGGTTTACTTTTGAGTATTCTGCAGCTGAGCTTCAGTCTTTCTTTTCTCCTGTCTTTTTCCATAGCATATTTATGCTACCAAAAGACCCAAGATAAACCTACTTTCGAAGGGACCTTAAAATCTGAGAGACTGACAGTCTGCCTGAAATCTCTTAACTGCATGAAGGCAGTTGTCACAAAGGCCTCTTTGGGCAAAGGCCTCTTCCATGCTTCTTGGCCAATTAAAGCTGGATAAACACCTATGAAGTCCAAGGGACACATTTCTGAAGACTTTTCTAACAGATAGCAGAATTTGTCACAGGACAGCAGAAAGAGCAAAGTGTAGGGTCGCAGAGCACACAGCACTGCAAAGAGGTTTGCAGGATATGGCCCTCAGGTATGAGAAATGATATTTTTGCCACATGCAGCTGAGGAGTCTCAAGCAAATTTGCTCTGCAATATTGCTCATACAAATGGCATAGGGCTGTGGAAACATGGAGGAACCATTTCTGCATTATGCTGTCAGCTGGTGAGAAATTTTGCAGGAAAGAAAGTGCATAGCAGCTCCCAGCTGCCCTAGGCTACAGGCATCAAACCTGCAGGCAGCCTTGCTGACACTGTATAATTGTCCACAGGTAGGGTAGGTTGAATGACACCCTTTGAATCACAGAGTTTCATGTCTCTGGCAAATGGAAAAGCAGACATCGATAGATGATGAATATAGTGAGAATTGTATTCTAATTGGAAATAAGACGTATATTACCTTGTACTGGATCAAATAACATGAAGGATTAAAATGGTTGTGCTGAATAATTGAGATCCCAGTTGTATCATTTTTCCAACCATTTTAAAGTTATGCCACGGAACCAGAAATATTCCACTAATAAAAAAAGGTTGCTCATAAAAGGGAAAAATATCAAAGAGCCATTAGCGAACAGGAACATTAGAAAGAGAAGCAGAATTTTCCCACTCCTCACCCTTTTGTATGTGCTTTACCTACTTTGTATGCTTTGATTCTTTTATAAAATTATTTTATTTTTTGATAAACACAAAGAAGTTCTTGACAAGCAGCTAGTGTACTCATGCAAACGCATCAGATGTATGGTGATGCTGAAAATTTTCTTTACTTTTCCACCCCTGTGATGCTGCATGCATATGTGATGCTGTGCAGTTAGAAGGAATTGACAAGAGTAACAACTACATTCAGTTGTAAACTGCGGGTTCAAAGCAGGAATATTCATGGGCTTTAAGCTAGCTCCATCTGAAGGATCGCTTTCTAAATTTAGGCATGAGTAAACAAATTCCTTCCTACTGGGACTGTTTGTCCCCAGTGCCATACAAAGCAAGGAGCTGTAACCACAGGCACATTCGAAGCCTCTGTGTCATATAACTAGTAGCTTGAAATTCAGACTACAGCCTCTTTGAAAAGATAGTATTTTTCCAGAAATATTTATTTTAAGTTTAGAGCTGTTATTGTTATTTCTTCTCAGTGGTGTAGAAGTCCAGTTGGAAGAGTTTTCTTTCCTCTCCATTGAGGCTGAAAATTCCTGGAAAGCCATGACAATATTCAGCATTCATGATTACACAGACAGACATATTTCATGAAAATTGCATAGTCTTTTAATACAGGATTATGAATGAGCTCTAATGTTGAAATTATATTAGACTGGATTTCAGAACGTATTTAACATATTTCCATACAGCAACCTTGGGATGTCTTTTCAATAACAGTGATTATTATGGGCAGGTTGTTTTTTATGAAAACATTAGTTCAAGGTGGACAAGGCTTCCTGAAAAATGTTGTACATCTTTATGGCTGATGTTTTAGTTGTTTTGAATTAACTTTTTTCACAGCCAGAATGAAATGTTTCACCATATAATTCTTCATACATGTCTTCAAAGAAACCTGGAGACTTTGACGTGAATTTTTGAAACTGTAAATACAATCTCAGGCATGAAAACTCTTTGTGAGCTGAAGGTGAGCATTTTGTCCCAAGCTATCCATTATCCTCAAAATATAAATATTCTTAGCTAATGACTGTTTTTTAAAAACACTGATTGCCTCAGGTGATTCAAAGGCATCTCTAACTACCACCCTGTGAACAATCCTAGACTTACTCTTTCACAGCCCACTCTGACTGCCCAGCCCACAGGTCTTGATAAGGACAAGCTGTTGGATTGAGTGGATTTTTCTTTGTATAATGACAAACACATTAAAATTATGTATTTCTGAGGACAGCATATGCATTTGGAAAGCAGAAGTCAGTGACTCATATTTGAGATCTGCCAGTACTAGCAGTTTCTCTACCTGTCCTCGTGGCACTGATCTCCTGGACCAGTGGCTCAGCTCTGCCATTTTGCCCATTTATCCTTCCTTACAGAAAGCAATAGAGTTCATATTCCTTTTTTTTTCTGGTTTTAAATAGAGTTAGTTTGGATGTATCTACTAGATAAGGCCCAAGGTAACTGAGCGTGCCTTTGGTGATTCATGTGGTTGTCTCCTGGGGCTGCTGGACTTGTTCTTCCACATTCACTCACTGCCACTAAGAGCACACGGACTATTGTGGTACACTGATGCTGCCTGCTATTTGCCTCTCTTTCACACTGGTGTCAGTTGGAAGTAATGCTACAGCAAACACTTAGGTTTTACCAGTGTGAGGCACTGAAAGGCTTTCCTTCAGTCATTAGCAAGTTTGATAGCTCTCATTAGTCTAGTTTAGTCACTGGAGAAAATAGATGTGTGTTTCCTACACCGGTGGCATAAACATTCCCTCAATTTTATACTGCTGGAAGCAATGTGTATTTTCAGAGCTAAAACAGTAATCCATTCACAGTGCACTTCTGAAACCAATCCTATTTTATTCATCTCTCTTAAATGGTCAAAACTGTGAAACTGGATGCCATAGGCTCTATACTCCTAACACCTAATAGAGATTCTTTTAAAGGATGTTTTGAAGACATTTGAAATAGGAAGCTCTGTGCCCTATTCTCACTGCTGTTGTGAAACTCTAGACGAGTCCACACAGATGTGGATTTTTATTGCAGTTTAACATTTCTAAACACCACGCTGCTTAAGAATTGGCTGAATCATCCAAAATTGACTTTTACTTTTGCCCTCTAACTTGACCCACAGAATGTATCTACTAATTAAACATCAACAGAAAACAAATGTCTTCACAGAAGTAAAGTAGTTATCTATAGCAATTTTGGTTTGTGGTGTAAAAGCTGGGACGAAAAAAATAATCCACATACAGAAAGTCACATACATTTTTAAACAGTATATATAAACTCATGCATGGCCACCCAGAGAGGGATAGAAATGCCTGGAGACACATGGTTTCTCCAGAGAGGATTCAACAAGGTCTAGGAGACCATGCCTTTTCAGCCAAGCTGTCCACACATATGAGAAATCCTGTACTCTTAGGAAAAGTGGGCTTGGTCGGTTAGCAAGGAGAAGAAAATCTGTGCCTCAGCTGATTGAGTAATTCAGAAGGGAATGCACTGCAATTCAGAAGGAAAGCAAAACTGTGTCTAAATGTATCTCTATTTGTACTAATAGTAGGAACCTATCACACTGGGGCTTTTTTTGCCACTCAAAATCAACTTCTCAAAGAATAATTTATTCTCCTTTTCCACTAAAGACCTAGAAGAAAATCTGACTTTTAGAAATCTACATCACCTGAATAGTTGACTCAACTGAAAGATGAAATAAAACATCCAAAGGGAAGAGGAAAACCTACTATCTCACTTGGCATCTGGGTGTAGGAAAAGTGCTGCTCCACTATGACTAAAACGCTTTTAGATGTAACCCACCACTGAGCACTGCCTCAGCCTTTCAAGAAATCACCTTCCACTGTAAACACTGACTGCAGTCAGTGTAAAATATTTATTCCTGTCATCTGAGGATCTTCTGCATGCTTCGAGGTATCTGAGTTCATAAGTGAGAATACCAAATACTATTCCTGCTACATATACGTCAGTCAGCTCTTCGACGCTCTCCTTCTGTGTCATGGTGTCCATAAGGATGAGTGAAGCTGCCCTCTGGCCAGGCTGATGTTTGGTTTAATACACCAGATTTGGGTGTTGCTAAAAGCACCTCCCACTACGGATGTCCTTGTTTTCCAAAGTAAACAGTCTCTGGCGTCTTGTGACCTGAACAGCTCACAGTGTCTGACCTTGAAAAACAAAAAAATATTTTATTTGAAAAGAAAAATCCGCAGTCTAAATTATTTGAGGCACTGCTTTCATTCCTCAGCTGGATGCTGAAATGCCCAGGCTGTGGCAGGAGCTGCTTATACGCCACAGACATACATAGGAACGTATTTGCCCTCTAATGATATATTAGGCAATGGTTTTGAGTTGGCAGGCTACTAAAAGCCCTAGCCAAACAAAGATAAAATTGTAATTTATCAACAGAGAATACTGAATTCACGGTCACTGGTGACTGCTGGGACTGATGGTAGCCTACAAAGCTGAAGTTGATAATATAAAGGCAACAAATTCCAGATACTGTTTAGACTTTCTTCAGCTTTGGGGAAAAAAAACAACAACCCTTCTGGATTTTTTTCCCTAGAAATTGTTCAAACTAGGAACAAGAAAAATTATCACTTTTCTCAAAATCCTGTACAACAGGGCTTATGCAGCAAAGGTGTATGAAAATACTGTGATTGCAACTACCTTCTGCAGCATGTAAAGGAAGGTATGAAAACGAGCAGTAGAGATGCATGCAGAGAGGCAGCTGGGGTACTGGCTCACTGACGAGTCAGCAGTGCTGAGCTTTAGCTGGCACAGACCTCTCTTTTGAGAATTTGGTCCATGGTCTTTACGACTTACATTCTCTGTACTAGTTATTTGGAGGAGTAGGATTTTCCAAAAGCATCCCATTCCTATCAAAGATTTTGAGGATTCTTGAAAATATTTTATCTCAAGTATGTTGAGGAATCTTTCTCTGTAGTCCCTTCCATCCCTTCAGATTTATAGGAGCTTTTTTTCCTAAAGTCAATGGCGTTAGACAAATATCAGAATGAGGTTAAGAATTAGGACCTATTTTTACAGGGTTTCACAAGACTCTGTTATTTTAATTGTCCTGACTACAATGCCACGATGAATATCCATGCAGTTTAAAGTGAATCAGAGGGGCAAACAGCATGGGGCAAAATGCAAATTCTTTTTTCCCCCTTCCTCACCCTCCAACTATCCTTCCATCTCCTGACTACTCTCTAGATGGAAACCAACTGTTCTTACAGCAAGGAATTCAATCTTCACCAGTTGCAGCATCACTGAGGGATACTGCCACAGTGATTTCTGTGAACAGGTACCAGCACTAACTAATTTCACAAAAAAACAGTGAACAGCTAACAAATCACTAGGGATGCTGGCTGTTACAGACCCAGGGCAAATGTGAAGTGGTGCTCTGGAGGTGAAAGGATCTCTACACCATTACAGACCTTCGAAGTTTCCCAGTCCCAGGAGTGTACTTTCATGAGAAGAAAAAAGTGTTTCAGATCACGCCAGATATTTTCTGCACTACGCAGCAGTTATACCTGAGGATGTTCTCCAGATGTTCATGTTTGTATGAAACGTACAACAATGAAGTTGTAAACTAGAGGAGACAATAACCGAAATGCAAGAACAAGGGCTTTAGGATGGTCTGGAAAAACATGAACATTAACTAGTCCACACACAAAATCAACTTGTTCACTTTAACAGGCCAACAAAGATGTATTTTTTTTGCTTTTCCAAATAACTGCTACTTTTCCCAGCAAGTGGACACACACAGCTTGTCATGGTTCTTATATTGCCAGTAGGTGATTGCTTGTATTTTGGGGAACATATATTCCTTCCACTTTGGCATACAAGAAGTGAGAAGTACAAGGTCTAAGACAAGATGAAGCCACAGTCCAGATAGCTTTTATTCTACAGTGAAAAGAAAATAATAATATACCATTGTCCGGAATGCCATCTACTGAAAAACAAAACAGAAGCAAATCCTTGCAATAACTGAAAATGGAGGGGATGGAAATGGATCTGTTGCAATAGGGCAGTAAAATTCCTGGCTAAAAGAAGTTAGAACACAGTCATCATCTACACTAAAACTACAAAGAGAAGCAACTGAGAATGCATCTGCAGAGTGAAATGTCTTCGGTGTTTGCAAGCTGTTTAACAAGAGGTGAGTAAAACAGGAGTTCGAAACTGGGAGCCTCTTCTCTTTTCTTTTCTGGAACCATTTCTCTTTTCTGCTGGCCTATATTGGCTAAACTAAAGGTCTAAGAAGACTGGCTACAAGTCCTAGAAGGTCCTGAGGAAGGCTTCTGAGTGCACTTTTCCTTCTTGATTTGGGCTGCTCAAGTGTATCCCCGTCCCAAAAACATGTGGACATAACTGAGACCTTTTTGCTTAGTGCACTTACTACTACACTGGTAAGCTGTGTAAAAGGATTTCAGAGCATCACTGCTCGGAGTTTGGCTATTCCAGTGATTTCATCAGGGCACCCTTGGATGTATTATCTCACCTTTTTTTTTGGTAAGTGACTGTAAAAGCAATGTAGTTGTTGGCTGCTGTCATGGCTTTGATCTGAAAAGCCTAGTCAGGCCCTGTGATGTACAACTTCTCTTTATAACGAAGCAGAAGCAAGGCAGACTGGAATGCAGGTCTTCACATATGGAGGATTAAACATTTTTGCAGGTTTATTGTAGGACCTGTAGGTGGCCTCATTTTAATAGTCAATAAAACAAGAACTATTAGTTCAGTTTGCCAATGAGCTAAGCAATATTTTTTCTTACTCTACTGAACTTGGAAGCTGACAAATTTGCTTCTGGTGCCACTGAATAGTCTGCCATTTGTTCTGTAAACAAGTGGATATAGAGCACACTGCTTGTAATGGAGAAAGTGCTGACATCTGCTTTGTTTTCCTCCTCAAATTCCTTCAAGGAGAGGAAGAGAGGGGGAACGATTTTGAAACCTGAGTTAGGACAAGAAAAGTAGTCCATATCATGTATTTCACATCCCCTCCAAGATCATGGGTGAAGGACAAGAGGACTGCTGGCCATCGAGTGACATTTAACTGCAGACATTTTGTAACATACTGAACAATAAGAAAAAATGAATATACACCAAAAATTCTGTTAGAGAAGGTCTAGCCTCATGGCTTAAAAAATTCAGTTGGGTAAATGGACTGGAAAACAAAACTAAGTGAATAAAGACTGAGAACATTCAGTACAATTGAGTACCGACATCCACATCCATACTTGGATGTTTGTGACTGCATTCTTTGCAGTTACCCAAACAGAAACGCTGACTAATGATTCTGTCTTATTCGTATGCTGTAGTCACTGCAGTAAGGCCTCAGTTTTAACCACTTCATATACACACACTGAGGTTTTTTTAGTGTATGAGACCTGATAGAACTTGTGAAGAAGGCTTACAATTAAGGTGCCTTTAATATATGGAAGCCATAAAGCTACAACAATAAGAGAATCTCAAAGCAGTTAGTTAATTGGCCTCATGTTGCTGATCCTGCCACCACTGCTTCTCCCACCCTGTGGCTGGGGCACCCTGGGGAACAGAGGAGCAGAGAGAGTGTCTCTCAATAGAAATTGCCCTGGTTTTGAAGTGGTGGGGTGTACATGTGTTAAGAATAACTGCATGCCATGCCCTGAAAAACACAGCCTGTCCTGAGCTGGACTGGAGCACAGAGCCATCCTCCATGTCTACTGCCAAGCCAGCACCAGCAACAGAACTGCAGGCCTCTGAAGACCTGCCTCAGCACAGCACCTCTGGGTGCTGATGGACTGTCCAGGTTTTGCTGGGAGCACATGGCAAAGCCCCCATGGAGCATCCAGCCCTGCATCTCTTTTTAGCGGGTGCAAGTTAGTACCTCATTTCAGAAATATCAAACAGTTCTGAGAGGGAACTACAGTGGAAGGGTGGGACACAGAAGGCCACAAGGGATTAATTTTTGGACTAAGATGGCTCATACTAAACTTGTAAAAAAAGTCTGTAGTGTGTCATCTGGACACTCAGCAATGCTTGAGAACAATTAGCAAGGGAATTAAGTTTGGTGTAACTCTTTGGTTCCCACAAACACAAACATGGAAGCTGGTTTAAAAACCACCTGCAACCTCTGCCCCTCCCTCTTTTAAAATCCACTGCAGGGCTGATTTCCTGAGTAGCCTTAACCTTCTGCCTGTGCAGTATTCCAAACCTGCATCCTTGGAGATGAAACTTCGGCAGAAACCAACTTTCCAGCTAAATTTCTCCACTTCAGACTGAACCTGGGCACTGTAGGGCTTCTACAACATGCCTGCCTGCAACTCACCACATCCCACACTGCATCTCTCAGAAGTGGCTAAAACTGCTGCTAAGTTAAAGTTGAGCAAAGTAAAAGCAGTTCCCTAAGACATGCTGCAGCTAGGGGTGCAAAAATCTGACATAAAACCAGAAAAATAAGGAAGCAGAACAGAATTATTTATAAAGAATATTTATTTATTTTATATTTGTGTACAACAAATATATGAAAACAAATTTAATTTGAAAAATGTATATTTGATTTCTTAAAAGTATTGAACCCTCTTAAGGAAAGGTTTTTTTTAAAAAGGTACAGAAGGCTAAAATTATACTTGAATAATATATGTGTGTGTACATATATATATATAAAAACATGTGCAATTTTATATATATATAGTGTATATAAATAACATGTGTGACTTACATGATTTTTAAGGTATGTTATTTAAACATCTGAGTAAAATAGAGATATCAGAAAATATAGTTTGCTATTTCTACACAGTTTGCATTCAGTTTTTATAAGCATCTAGACAGTGCAAAATTTAAACATACAGAAATATTCTCTTATTCTATACATGACGCTCAGCTCCCAAGTTTCCTCTGTCATGATCATCACCAGACTGAACCAAATTTGGACAGTTCAATACTAGCTCTTACTAGCACCTTCTAAGAGCAATAAAAGGAAATCTGTATTACCTTGCACTGTGCTGTGGTATAGTTTGTGCATGAGAACAATGCATTTCCTATGATCTAACTCCCAGAGATCACATACACCTCACCATATTGACTCATTTCATTGCATTCCATATCCTGCAAAAATAAATCTCCTGTAGGACAGCATACATTACTGTGTTCTGAAGCTTAAGTAATATATTTCTTTAACATAAGGCAGGAATATACTGAAATTTGATAACACTTAAATCGAACAGCAATCCGGAATTAAACTACATTTATGTACCACATTTTTATAGATGCTGTCTTTTTTATGTTTAGGTCAGAAAATGTGGTAGAGAAAAACTGCTTTTCTTTAAATAAAAGCAAGGAATAAAAGCAGTCCTCATAGAAGAAATTGCTAAAAAACAATGAGACTAGGAGAAACTCAACCGCCTTGAAACACCAAAGGTCAAACTGCACAACCTTTCCTGCAGCCAATGAGCAATTCCTTGCATGACATCTGGGGAAATACTCATTTGAGTAGGTGCTCGTGCTCGCTACCGCAAAGCCAAGTGTTTCTGCTGTAAATATTTATCATCCTTATTTGCCTCTATTTAATGTTAAGGTACTGTATGGTTTTTTCATGTCTTTCCTATGTTGCTAAAAAAAAAAAGGCAGCTCTGACCATTCCATATGCTTTCACGGTAGCTATATTTTAACTGAAGGATGTTTGCACTTTAGATAATATGTTTATTATCCCTGACATAAAAACCTCAATCCTGCTTCCATAAAAATCAGTGGTTGCTTTGTTCCTTCTGGAAATAAAATTGGATCCAAACACGTTAGTCACAAAGTTTGCTAATAAAAGTAAATACCATATTAAGTCTCTCAGTGTTTAAAGGCAAAGTGGTGTTAGCAAATATTGTATAATATAGCTTAAAGAACAGTATTATGCACAATTTTAGACAAACTATTATTGACCAAAATCTAAAAGCAGATGAGAAAAATAAGTTATGGGACACCAAATTTTTCTACATGAAAATTTCTGGAGCTCTTACAGGCTTTTTTCAAATTCATTTCTTACACCAACCCCGTCACTCATGTCCTACGCCACAACTGCACAAATTAAAGGCTGGGGTCTTGTAGACAGTATGCATCCAGACCAGATAATCTTTAAAACTGAATACTTCAGGAGGGTCTCCCTCTTTCTACTGCATTCATTTCTAAACTCCCTTCTAGCACTCCGTCATGTTTCTGAATCCTTGTAGAAACGGACACGATAAAGAGCCTACTGTCATCCCTCATCTACTTCACTTTGCAAGTTTATCTCTGCACTTGTCCATATAATTACCCCCTGCAGCTTTCAGCTTTAATTCAGATTTGCTTTACACTTGTTGAACAGGCCTCACAAACAGAAAAAGCCTCATTAGTAGCCTGCAAAAGTGAGCCTTACTAGTTAAAACCTTGATTTAAATACCAAACAAAGGGGAAACAGATGGTGAGATAATGTTTACATCCTCTCAACCACACCCTTGAAATTTTGGCAGTAAATTAGCCAAAGGATGGTCTTAACATCTCATTCACCCCTCTCAGTTGGGAAGGAACAGTCATAACCACAAGTTTTTGCAGGGTGTGGCTGATGCTGGGAGATGGCTGAATACATATGACCAAAGGCTGCATGCCTCACAAGTCAGAACAAAGCAGAGACGCACTAGGAATTCAGGATTTTCTTATATCCAGAAGTTTCCTTTAGACTGGAGATAAAGATAAGTCCCATCTCCCACACAAAAAGGAATAGTGCTCAAACCTAGAGTAACATAGCATTAAGAAGAAACTAATTAACTAATGATGTCAAAGCCTCTCAATTTAAAGGTTCCCCAAAGAAAGCTCAAAGAAAATAAAGGAAAAGAAAACCTGTGGACTCAGCAAACACATTTTTCAATCCAATTATATAGTAAATGCACTGGCAGGCAAGGCCTCAGTTCCGAGAAAAGTGAGGAAGAAGAAGGATGGTGCAAAATGCTTTCATATATTTGAACATTCTTAGGATATAAGAGAGCAGGCAACTTAAAAAACATTCCTTGCGGGATCAGCGCAGTTTTCTGCAGGCTTTGCTTCTTCCTACAGCTCAGCTTTGCCTGTTTGGGCAGGACTGGCATTACCGCTGCCTTCTCCAGCGTTGCTCTTGTCTGCTGGCTTGAAAGATAATGAAGCAGAGTTTGTGCAGTACCGTTTGCCAGTTGGGCGAGGTCCATCATCAAAAATATGCCCCAGGTGAGCACCACACTGAAACAAAATACAATAGAGTATCACTGTGTTTCTGTGCAGCTCGACGGCATCACTGTGGTATTACGTAGTGACTAATAGGAAGCACACTGGTGCCTACATCGCCCTTTCAGGTGGGATTTACAACCTACATTTATTTGTAAGAGTGATCCAGGAAGATGATCTTCTGAGATACTACAGGCACCTAAGACTCCAAGTCCAAATTTCCTGGGTGTTTCCTGTCATGCTGTTGAGTATGCTTGGTTGGACCACTATCTCAGAGGAGCCGCCTGTCTCTGGAATGACCTCATGGCAGGAGCTCAGTTAAAAAAAAGGTGGCGAGGGCAGCACCGCCCACGTTTCACTTAATGCTGTTAAGGATATCTGTGGAAGAAAGGGACAGCCTGAGCTCTGGGTTCTCCTCAGCCTGCAGCTATCTGCTACACCCCTCGGTAAAAAAAAAAACATTAAAACATCGGTGATCCTTGCGAGGACCTAAACCAGTGAAGATATTCTTCGGAGTGTACCCTCACAGTCTTTTTTTTATTTTCCTTTCTACAGCCTGGCATCTTCTGAGCATCAGGGTTCTTCTTGGGGCTCCAATGCTCCTTGCCCCCAGAGGGGATGGAGCTCATCCTATTCATCTCTAATAATTTCTGTAGTATATAGGAGATAGGGACAGGTGACTGAAAAAGACCTGTAGTAAAGATATGTACAATATTTCTAAATGAATAATCTTTAGTTGGGAGTAATTATAAATTATGCTGAACTTTGCTTTTTGTAAGAAATATGAAACTACCTTTGGTCTGTATGAATAAGACCCAGACACTTGCAGTGGTACCCAGGATGAACACTACTGCTCCTGTCTGTAAGAAAGGTAACAGTCCTTTACAGAAGAGTGCAATATTTTGAAGAAGCTAATCCCATTGAACCTTATTCAAAAATTAAGATTACTATCACTGCACATTATGGCTGACAACTTAAATGGGTAATTAGAACTTCTTGTAATTAGTTGCCTAAATTCCACAAGTTCATTTTTACAGCCTGCCACAAGAAATAAAAAAATAAAACCTTGCACTGGAGAAATATTTATCTTGAACAGGAAAGTCATGCTGTTTTACCAAAGAGCCTCGGCCTTGCAAGTCAATAGCTGATCTCAGTGAGAGCTGGAATGATGTAATTGAGATCACAGAGCTGCTCCTGGGCTCGCAGTCAGACTGCAAAAATTAAAGACTGCAAATTATTCTAAACATTTAATTAATTCATAGTACTCCAAATACATAGAGGCAATAGTGATTATTCCAAACTGTGAATGAATTAGCAACAGCAAATCTCTACCCTGCAGTTAATGTGTTGCTAATGTTCTCCTGCTGTTATGGCCTTTCATTTAACAAAGCAGCAGGAAGGGTGTCTGTAGAAGCAGGTAAAGTCTTGCCTTCAGGTTAAACTGTCTCAACAGACTGAAAGGCTGGGGAAGGCTTTCACACTAGCTAGGCAGGACAGAAACTCTTCTTGTTTAATGACAGCTGAAACAATACTCTTCACTGCCTCCAGGAGCAGGACAGGTAAGCATATGAAGCTTCAGTTCTCCCACCTGTCGGTCCCACTCTTACAGACACATTCCAGGGCAGGCTCCCTGCTCCTGGAAGTCACTAAGACAGCCATGGCAGTCCTGCAAGGACCCCAATAACAACTGAGGGCTTCTAGCCCATGGTATCAGCAGGATGTGTTCCCAGAGGCAATGGAAAATGGCATGGATGACTGGGTTAAGCAGCAGCTGCTCAGCTTTGTAAGGAAGGAAGATAAAACATGGCAAATAAGGCAAAGGCAAAGGAAAGTTGAATAGGACCTAGAGAAACAAAGCTTCAAGTCTTGTTCCTGAAAGACTGCTGTCTTGCTACCATTTCCTCCATTCTTCACTGCTTTTTTTTTTTTCATTTTCCTTTATATTGAAGGCCTTTTCTAGGCAGTTTGGGATGAAAATTTGAGCTTTTTCTCAGAGTAGGGTATCTAACAATGAGGCATTTCACCTGACTATAAAGCTTTTCCATACCTTGGGAAAAAAATAAAAAAAATTAAGTGTCCCAGAGAGAGTACTTTTCTAAATGCTCAGCATCCTAATTAAATAATCTCATTTCAACTAAGAATGCTTCAAAACCTCCTGGCTGGGAGTGTTAAACAGATCTTTTCCAGATTAACATTTAACAAAAGATAAATCACTCCCTCTCTACTGAACAGAAACAGAACAAGAGAAACCGTAGAGAGAAATGGTCTGTAGGAGTAATATACTCACATACAGACTATAAAGACAATCTGTCAAAAAGGTTTTCCTCACAAAACCTGAAAAGTTGTATGAGAGTCCGAGGTAGTCTCATTACACCTTCTTGTGATGGCAGAATCACACCAGGATTGGATTACTGCAAAATTTGTAACCTTTTGAGATTACCCCTAACTAAGAATTTATGTGGCAATTCTCTGTGTAGAGGATTCTATAACTCATCTGCCATAAACAGAAATGTAATTCAATCCTGTGTATCACAGTATAAGAAACCTGGCCCTCAGCTGAGAGTATAAAGGATGAATTGACTACTGTCCTGCTGACCATTTTTTTAGGACATATATACATGCCTGGAAAGCCTCTGAAAAAGAAACAATCATCTGTTGCAGCCTTGCACATAAATATATTGGCCAGAATGCACTTGGACAGGGAAATAAGTTAAAGCATTTGAAATATGTGCTTGGGAGCAGAAAAGGGGGGTCACTGCTAACTGTCAGGATGCTTGGATGTCCCAAGCCTCCTGGTTCTAATATGCTGCTGGGAGGCATGGAAAGCAGCCTGGAGTCAGCTGCCGTAGCAAAGTCAAAGCTACTGGTGTGCAAACAGTGCTTCTGTGACTATGGAATTTTACTGATTTGTACAGGTAGAAAGAGTAGCTAGGGAGACCACAGGGGAAGGGACTCGTGAACAGGAAGGAGGAAAAAAAGAGAGATGTAACCAGTTTACAGTATTCCTCAAATGCCTTTGTATTAACTTCTATCTGTCACTACTCATTGACTTTTTAAATACACTCAGGGTGACGTGTTTCCAAAAAACTGTGAAAGTTATTTCTAGGATAATCCCATGGATGTATTTGATTAATATTACAGTGATTTTTCACCCAGTGTTTGCTTTCTATAATGGAGAGCATTAAAAGAGATTTTTTTTTATTCCCTCAGACAAGTGGAAGGACTTTTAAAGAAAAATCAACTACTTCTTCATCATTAATATCATTTGCAGTGTGGGAGAAGGTATTTCTCTTCACTTCTACCAAGGCCTGCCATATCAATCCCACTGCTTTTCAGGTTGCAGTAAAACTGCATTTTTTTTGCAGCTGTATGTGTGATTCACACTCCTGGTGCTCCAAGGAGGGGAGGAAATGGTTTTGTTATAGATACACAATGTGACAGATTTAACTGTGCTGAGCACTGGCTGCAAAGATGTTCATCACTCCCCAAGCTATTTTTCTGTGTGACTTGATCATCTGTGGGGTTACTGCCCTGGGAAGTTGGAATAGCTGGTAGGAAGTTGCTATTGGATTATATAGCAACCTTGGTCGTATTTTTTCCTTCAAATTCAGGTTTTGGGTTTGGTTTTGCTTTGATTTTATGGTGTCTGCAGGTGACTGCTGCTAATACTGCTGGTCTCAGGTTCTGCTAACACTATTTTGTTTGGCAACAGGTAAATGACATTCCCAGATTCCTTGGCCTGACCACAGGCTGCCTTGGGCTTCTCCAGGAGCTCTGGCCATCTCTTGAAGTGTGTCAACAGATACAGGCTCAGAAGTTGGCAGTAAGCTGATTTTAGCACTATTCAGGCCTACTAAGCAGAGTTAAAGAGACTGGATTGCATTTTTGGTTATGCCAGTAACCACTGGTGAAGCGTAAGCTTCCCAATCTGCCATCCCATTGCTACCTTGCTAGGGAATTTAGGGAAATGGATGTTCCCATAAAGTGTTGAATGGATCTTCTAAAGCATATAATCAGAGTAGAAATGACAGAATTATGTAGTACACATGACACAGTAGCAGACGCATTACTTTGACTAACATATTGGGCCAAATGCTCTACGCAGACTGAAGGTAACGGATACTCTTGAGAAGTTTCTTAACTCACTGAGCGTTATACATGAGGACTGACTGACTAGTAAGGATGCATATTGTCAGGCATGAAATCAGTAACCCCCTCAACAATACTGTCTGGAAGGAGAACAGCAAATTATTACTGCTCAAATGAAGCTGCTGCTTCTCTCAGGAGGAGTTTGAGCATGTGGAGCTAGAGGACTGCAAGTTGCTGGGTACATCTGCTGGACACCAATGCAGCAGCTTCTCCCTTTGCTAGGTAATGACTATGCCATTCCCTTCATAGAAAGGAGGGCAGCACAAAGGATGAGAGAAAGTAGAACAAGACAGATAACGGAAAATTTGGGCATCTTTTGAAGGACTACTGACTTCATTATTCTGGCAGATGGGATTGTTTGAAGTAGCCATTAGGACTGTGCTGGGAATGAGTGTTGGGAATGAGTTAGCACGGCTGCACAATAATGTAGAGTGATGGAATCAGCACACAGACAGTCGCTCCATTGCTTTCAACTTCTCTCAACTACTCACGTGTGGAGTCAGGCTCAGCCTCAGGCTCAGAAGCTCCTTTGTAGGGACCCTCTTCAGGAAGACTATTTTTGTAAACTCAGCACTGAGCCCAACCATTTAAATCTGCTCTGCTAAATCTCACGAGACAACAATGTGCATTCCAATGAGCCCTTTGTGCCTTCAGCTCGCTCCACTCAGCTGTTATACCTACAACCCATTGTGCCCTCTCACAATGGTTACTATTTAATAGCACTGAAAGGTTTGCAAATCTCAAGGAAACTACAGCACGCTGTAATGGTTTTTGCAGCCTTTGCCATCAGAACGGTCTGTGCGTGCTATAAACTAACCTGACTGCAGGATATTTCAATCCGATGCATCCCATAGGAGAAATCATCGTTGAAAGTAATTGCATCGGGACTGATCACATCATAAAAGGAAGGCCAACCTGGAAAAGAGGAACAAGACAGGTAGGAAAAGAGGGTGTCTTTGTGGCAGATAGCATTGTAAAAAGCAGGATAGAATCACACTTTGAAAAATGTTTATCTCACTCCAGAGCCTGGAAATAAATGAAATGGAGATTTTTTTATCCTAAATCACTTAGGTACTTTGGAAAAACACCTTACCCCCTAAATACAAAGTTGTTTACAGGAAAGGACTAAGCTGCCACTAGCTGCCCATCTTCCATCTCCACAGGGATTCCTGCACTCCACCAAAAGCAGTGGTAGCAGTTTAGCTCGTGAACAAACATGATTGCTCAGGTAAGCCAGATTCAGCCTCAACATCAGTTTAAAAAAAGCACAAATTCCACCCTGAAGATAAACAGCAAGATCTTACAAAACACAAGTGCTTTTGCTTTTGCAGTCTAAAGGTACTTTTTAAAAAGATTTGGGGAATTGCAATTTAGAGCCCCAAAACCTGCCTTAATCTTTGCCTTCACCAAAGCAAACCCAGAAAGATGTGCTCAGACACTGACACATCACACATTAGAGGCAGCGAGATGACTACTATTGTGTCTCATTTCAAAACAGTAATGAGTGCTTCAGATCAGATGTGGACAAGTGGAACCATAACTACGCCTATATTAGACACTAGTGTGTGGTCTGCATGTGGTCTGTATCCAGGATAAAACAATTGCACTCACTAATGCGCATGTTCAACACAGCTGCTACCTGAGCACTGAGCTGCATGACCTGACTCCAGATGATGACAAGGTATATACCTGACCTACCAGTAATGGCCACTTACCTAAATAATGACCTTCCATGCTCTAACTATTGCATGTAAAGTCTCCCCCTCTCCACAACACAGGTAAAAAACAACCCATTACATAGCTGTAACTTTTCAGCCACCTCTCAAAAACCATCATAATGCTCCGTTTCCTGAAGCAGGGTTCTCATATAAGAACCTGACAGGCTTTAAGATGTTGACATCTACCAGTGCCCATTTGAAATCTCACCAGCTACCTGTTCTTCTCATTCAGTCTCTTGCCAAATATAATATGCACAGACAGCTCTTGCTCTCTCTACATGTTACACATATGCCTGAGAATACAGAACTTGTTTTTTCTTCTAATATCTGTTAAGCATTTGCTACTAGTGATTTCATAAAATGACTTGCAATAAGCTATTAAGAAACATAGCAGAAGCTGCAAATCACTGCATGCAGATGAATACAGGATATATACAGCTTCCCATATGAAAAGTGAGTAAAATTTCCTATACAGTAAAAAGGAGATGTGGAAGCTATCAAGTTTTCTGAATGTGTGCACAGAAAACGTGTAAACTGGAAAAAAATCTATATGTCTTTAGTTGTATCTTAAATTATTAAGTATGGAAGAACATTTACTAGGACATAAGCATAACAAATGTATTTTTTTTTTAATAAATAAATGCTCAGAAATGTATTTCTTTTCCTCTTGGGAACACACACACAGTAGCATTCCTAAGCTACTTGAACACATTACAATCCCCAAGTCTTGTGCTCCCAAGGTGCCTACTACCATTACAGGTGTTTCCACTCCAGAACTCGTTGGAGAAATAAGTAGTCATCCCCCCTCCAAGTATTAAAAATGGAAGGGTTACAGACAGCACACTGACTGAGGAGCAAGAACCCTGAACAAGGAAAATATCCTACAAGACAGGAACTCAAAACAATACAGCAATGACAACCACAAAAAACCCCAATTTATAAATTCTTCCCCTCATGCAAAATATTGCTGCCAAACAACACCTTCACAAACAGAAAAAAAGTAAACATATGACAAGTTTTGTAAAAGGGGTTATCCTGTTGACAGAAAAATTGATGTCTCCTAATTGGTGGCTCCTTTCCAACGCCATTCATCATCTTCTTAGCTGAGTCACTGTCTAACAAAAATTGAGGCCTTACATAGAGCCTGTCAGAATATTTTTAATGAAGCCTTTTTAGTTTTCTTAATTTAATAATTTTGCAAAACAGACATACCAGTTTACCCTTGTGTGATGGCAGAGAAGTTCCAAAGAGGGAGCTGTTTGGAGCAACCAGCTACCTGATCATGTGAAAGCCTTCGGAGGAGGCACATTTCAGGGCTGCAGAAATTCTCAAAGATAACCCTGCCTCCTCCATAACAGCAATAAGGGGGAAGCTTCAAAGACTGCTACAAAGAGATTGAAGCAATCTGTGTCTTGCTGAGAAAGTCATCTTGCGAGAGGGGTTTGGAGGAGACGTGTTTATGTCAACTTTGACATTAAGAAAGACCATGTATTCTTCTTTCTCCAGATTTCTCCTTTTGCTCTTCTCATTCACCACAGAAAAATTATTTACTTTAGATGCACTCCATGCACTTTTAAAAACTGAAGTCATCTGAAACCTCTATAAACAGGCAAGCTTCTCCTAAAGGAGTCTTTGTACCCAACTGGAGTGACTTCAGATTAGGCTGTCAGTTCACGCTACATGTGACACATGCTCCACAGGCTCCACCACTGCAACATATGGTCCCCAAGAGAGGGACTAGGAAACAGACTGTGCCTCTACAGTCTGGAATTTTAACTCTCCGTCAAGTCATTTCTTCTTGAGCAACATGGCGACCCAGGCATGAGCATTCCTGGGACAAACTCCATTAGGGTTGACAGAAAACTGAGCAAACCTTGGAATAGAAAAGGTCCTGAAGGGTGCAGTGAGACACACTGTCAGTCTGTTGACCTTGAAAGGAAGACAAGTGAATTGCTCATTGAGTTGATGAGTCAATCCTGCTTTATGGTGAACTTGCCACCGGCTGCCGCAAGAGAGGAGCCCCGAAGAAAAGATACAAGGACTCCCTGAAACAACATCTCAGCCTTGGCCATATTGATCAACATAACTGGTCCACTCTGGCCTCCAATCGGGAGACCTGGAGACACACCATCTATAACGCTGCTGATGCCTTTGAGAAAGCACGCAGGATCACCCTTGAGGAGAAAAGGCAACGCAGAAAGAATCGTGCCTTGCAGAATACACCATCTAAGGAGTCTTTCTGCTGTGCCTTTTGCAACCGGACATGCCTTTCTCGTATCGGCCTTTTCAGCCACCAACGCACTTGCAACAAACGTGGGTAGAGACCTTTCCCAAATCTTCGCTCGCGAAGCCCAGCCATGATGAGACAAACTGACCAGGAAAATCAATCCCTCTTTGCTGTCTCATTTCCTCTCCTGTGCTAGAGTGGAAAACCCACCTGATAGTTTGCTAAGCCTTCTCTTGCCATTTGGTCTACTTCAAAAGCTGCCAGGAAAAAGCTGTAGCAGTAGCAGTCTTCTTGCCTGCATATTAGCTAACTCCTAGTGACATAGAAATCCAACCAGAACCTTGTGGACCCTTCATATGATCTCTCTGTCTTTATAAGTGGTAAATGACACAGTAGTGGCCTCCCTTTTTGCAAGTGCCAGGCCACTTCTCCTGCCGCCCTGGCTCCAGTCCCCCACTCCTGTCCTCTTGCGCCTCTACCTCCTCCCAGCTGTAGGGCTGCAAAATGGTTGGCTCCCTCTACATTTTAGACTGCCCTTAGCTGTGCATTAAAGCTTCGGTCCATTTTGAAAGCTATCTGGCTACTTGTAAAGCACATCCTCCTGTAGGGAATGGGGTGAGGGAGGGAGGGAAAGATGACCATTTTGGATCTCCTCTGCTTCTGCTAAGCAGAGAGAAACAGTAGCCCCTAGCACTGCAGAGGCTGGGCACTGGAGGAGACCCGTTGCAAACTGTGATTCTGAGAATCAACCCTCCCTGGGTGATGGCCTTCTGGCAGGTCTAGCTCACCACATCTGATGGGCAGCAGTAACAGGGCTGCTGTCTTTTGAAGGATGGTAACACATACCAGCTAGGAAGAAACAGTCTCTGGAGGAAAGGGGCAAAGGGTAATTGCAAGAGACAAGATGAAGGTGGGGGGAGCTTCCCAGCTAAGTGAACAACTTCAAATGACATTTGCACTTTTGTCTGTGTGAACAGCACTTAAGATTTGTGAACACATTTATCCCTGAAAGTAAAGTTTACTTTGAGGGACAGTATGACACAGTAATGGCCAACAATTTTTAATGCATTCTAGACATCTAAAATGGGCTCATTCTTAGATTCACAACCACTTCGCACCACACTGGCAATGTAAACAGGCTTTAAAATAAGAGTCTCTTATGTTTGTGCTTGCTCTGACAATCCTTTGCATGGGAGTCAGGCTGGTATGTCCTAAGGGCCAGTTTCTATTAAGTTAATAAGCAAGCCACAGAGATGAATAATTTTTCAGATATATAGCAATTATCCTTTTTTGGATCTAAAATACACTAAATAAAGCAATGAAACTTTCTTCTGTCAAGTACTTCTGTCAAGTTTACACATGAAAAACATGTGTAAACTGACAGATCTTTTCCACTCCATCCTGCATGAGTAACAGAAAGGATCTTACGCTGCTGGCTGTCACACAGACTGAGTCATGTCCCATTCTTCCTCATTCTAGGACAAATATATTTAGAAAATATTAGGACAAATATTAGAATATTTTTTAAAAGCTGCACAACATTTCTAAAATTCACCCCACACCCTCTCACCAAAACCAAATCTTTTGTTTTTCATAATGGTCCCTATTCTGGCTAAGAGGGGGCAGTGGTTTATTCCTCTCCATCAAAGAATGCTTTCTTGCCTCGTACTGCCCTGGGCAGCAACACAGAAGAACAGGCAGGATGAGAAATGTTGGATTTGGTAACCAGTGCTGGATGTTCCTTTTGCCACCATGGGCAGAGGGTTTCAAATCATTCAAAAGAGGCATCTTCTTTCCCACTTTCAGACCTCCTATTCTAGGTACTTGATTGGCTCAATATAACGAATGAGCTATCTATGGCGGGCACTTATACAAGAAGCTGGCACAAGGTGGGTATAAGGACAGCACAGGTTGCCAGCACTCAGCAGTCCCAGACAGCTGACAAACTGAAGAGTTTGTCTCCTCAAACTGAGATGCCAAAGTATTTGTAATGTCAAAGGAAGGCAGTGACAGCAAACGCTGTGCCCATAGTCCAGCCCATTTTGTGCATTCCTGGTAGAGATATTAAACTCTACAGGAGTAGACTGTTTCTTTCACATTAACCCAGGAAGCTCTAAAGCACCTTATCTCATGGGCTATTCCAGGACTCTTTCCTGGGGCGATATTGACCTCACAGAAAAAAAAGAAAGACATTTTGTTCCCATAAGCTTTTGGAAAGCAGTCCAGCAGCTGACTGATTAATCAATTTTAGAAGCATCTCAAACCTCCTTCCAGTTTTGCAAGTTTGCATATACTTTGTTCTAGTTAGGTCTCCAACTTCCTAATAAATGGATGCAAGCATTTAGACATCTAATCGTTAAGATATGAGTCTATAATTATTTGCAGAAGTGAAACGGCAGGCTACTTTTGAAAATCAACCCTGCTAGGCTATTTTTCCCCTCTCCTGATCTAATATGCCTTTTGACATTTTTTTGAACAGCACAATTGCAACCCAAAACATGTAATGCTCTGACATTATTCCCACTTCATACACCTGCTGACTAGAGACCTCACAGTTTTTCAATAACTGTGATGTCTGTATTTATGTTTTTCATTGTAGATCCCAAAGAGATTAAGTCCAATATGCATTTTATCATTCTCTGCTGTAATTATTCGAAGCATTTACTTCAGTGAGTTATTTACAGATGGAGAAGTAGGGGAAGATGGAAGATGTTAGAACTACCAAATGGCACCAGGTGGAAAAGAGGACCTTGAACTGAAAAATACCCTGTTGCCCTGATGTGCCCTATTTTTAGAATTCTGATTCCCTTTTAACCTAATGCAGATTAAAGAAAACCCAAAGGCTTTTTAAGGTAGAGTCTCATCATTTATCTTCACTGAAAAGCTATGTCTGTTTAAAACATAAAGCGTATTAGGATTTAAAAAAAAGGTAATAAAGCTTCTGCTTTGAAACTGCTGTAAAGCTGAAGGGCCTTCACTTTTTTCTCTCTCAAAGGTTTATTGAAACAGAATCTGAAAGACACAGGCATCCACAGCTGTAACTTCTCACATAAAAGTTTAATGTAGAACTACAAAGTGACATGTTGCTATTATGTAGCATGCCTGTGCAGATATAGGGGTTTTTTTGGCTAACACAGAACACCCTGGGTTATTTTTCATAATATCTCCATGATGATGAATGAATAATGAATATTCTTACTTACAATTATTTTACCATCAGGTAACATTACTATCTGTGGAGGTTCATCTAATTTACCCAAATGTAGCTAGAAACAGAATTGGGCACTGAAACATTCTTGTTCATCAGTGAACAGCTTTACATTAGATATGTATTCCACACGGAAAAAAAAGGTTGTTCCTTTCCAGCACCATCCAGATATAAGAAGGACAATGTCATAGTGTTTTTCAACAGAACATGCCAAAAGAGCATCAGAGTGGTAGCTAGGCTGCGGCTGGGGGGGGGGGGGGGCGGGAGGCAGACAACACAAAGGCAAAATGAAGCTTAATTTTGGAAGAAAAAGTAAAAAGAGGGCTTCTTTCTAACAGCAAAGTTGGGCTACTGCAGCAGGCAAATACCACTCTGGCAGAACAGTGTGGGAAGGGAATGTTTCAAAACAACTGAACTTCTAACAGCAGCTTTTATGAGACAATCATCATCTGTTTTTTCCTTTATGTTTCTCACTAGGGAAATAAAAAAGTGAAAGTCGTGAATAAAGGTGATATTTGTTTTCTTCCACTACAGCACTCTGAGCATCAAAACAACTTACCATGAAACAGCATATGCAATCCAGATTTATTTCTTTGTAAGTGGGATGAGGTTATATTTGTTTAAAATGATTGTTAAGGGAGATCTGAAACTTTGCATCTATGATTTCACTTGACATCTGAATTTTTCAGAACAAGAGTGCCCCTGATGTCTCTTGAGCAATAAAAGCATGGGGCCTACTCTCTTTAGCAATTAATAACTCTATCACAATATTGCTCTTGCTCTAGCTGCTTCCTTAATGCTTTCACTGTGCTCTAAAACACTGATAAATATAAGCCTGCTCTTTCAGAGCCTTCCTCTGTAATATTCCTGACCTCTTGAATGTACAGGCTGCTGCTAAAATCTACAGGTAGGCAGAAGCTGGGATCTTCCTCAAGTCTTCTTAAAAAGATTGAGTTACTACTGGTTTCTTTCTTGGTTCAGGTTCAACAAAACTCACTTCCTCCCAAAGGATGGATTTCTCCCCTCATCTGAACAGTGTCTCTTGTTACTTTAAATCATAGCTAATGTTTTAAAAAATATATCTTACACATAAGTCAGCTGTAGATCTTCAGCATCAAAGGAGCCAAACAGAACTGTGTGAAGCAGTGTAACCTTAAGCTATAATTTTAAAATGCCATCAAGAAATGTCTCAAATAGTTTTTAAAATTTACTGTTGACCTAATAACCTCAGTCCAAAGCATTTAACTGCGAATAGATGTTTTTGTTTTCCTTCCAAAAGTAGTATTGGTAAAATAAATGTATATATTGCAAAATATCTTGCAATTGGTATACGTACAAGTTATCTGTGCAACTGCTAAAACAGCGAAAGATTTCACATAGGATGACTAAATCAGGATAGCAGTAGAGCTGGCAGGCCTTACGATGGAAGTGACAAAACTGAAATCCTAATGCAGTATGTTCACAGAGAAAGTTAAAAAAACCAGCAAATGCAACCTTTTAATAATCAGTATCTGGCATTGAAATGAACAGCAGTCACTGATGAAGTACATATTTGAAAAATTTGTCATGGGATGTTTCAAGTAATGAACATCCACAAGTTGTTTGTTGAAAGAGTTTCCTCTTAGTATTGTTATGCATGTCTGGGAAACGAAGTTTGTAAAGAACAGCCAGAACTCAGTCGCACACTCAAAACTGAAACTGCAGAGGTGGAATTCTGACTGAATTAATTTTAACTACATTAAAAAAAAAAAAAGAAGTCTGTACTGTCTTCCTTTTTTGCAGTTATATTCCTTCTACCAAACCTCCTTCTACAGTGCCTCCAGCACTGAGCTGGAGCATACAAACACCCTCTTCATTTCTGCTGGACAAATAGGTTCTCATTACCGCTGTAAAGTTCTGAAACAAGGGAAAGAGTTATTACACTGATTAAAAAAAAACAACCAAACAAACACACAAGCAAAAAGAAAAGAAACACAAAGACCCCTTTCTTCTGTTTACTTTAGATATTGCATAAGCTGTCTTGGAAAGGAAACTTGGTCACAAATAACTAAGAATGGACATAATTTTCGTGGCTATCAAGGATAGCTTTTGTCAGGATTTGGGCAAAAACTGGGGCAGTTAGCTGATGGTAATGTCTGCCAAAGGTTGACAGAACAGAGCACTGAAAGCAGGGTGAAGACGGAGCCTCAAATCACCAGGTCTGCTGCAAGGGTCATTTGGCCACAGGACAAGACGTCGTAGGAGGAGAGTATGGAGAGGTGCAGTATGGCTCCTTTTCATGCTACTATGAAGTGGTGGAGAGCAAAACTCTCCTCTTTGCCTAATATTACATCTTATTCACTAAGCTAGTCCTTAAAATAGATACATTTCTAGAGCAGGATTTTTAACCCACGGCAGGAACATCTCATCATGAACTGCAGGCTTATCAAGCCCTGCAAGGAACCTAGTCCTGAAGGCCTCCTTCATATGGGAAGTGCAAGGTCTACTACCTGCAGCTTCATGCAAAGACTTTTGAGGTACTTCTGCCACCCTGGACTTGGTACCCAGGGCAACTTTACCTTATCCTCTGCCTAAGAATTTGTCTCTACAATGCACAGTTGAACACTATGTTGTCATGCATAAAAGGATGCAAAAGCTACAGCACAGCACAAAATCCTAAAAGAAGAAAAAAAAATAAAGGAATGATTTGCAGGGTTAGATTCTTTGGAGTTAGTGCTGGTTTGGGAGGAGGTTTAAATATTCTTAACAACCTCTTATGCAAACAAAAGGAGGTGGGTAATAACGCTGACTAGAAAATAAAGACCCTCCTTCACAGAAAACTCTGACAAAAATCATATTCATGTGCACATGCACTCACATACACTCCTTTAAGTTTTCTGTGGAAAACTTTGTACTTTGAAAACTTCTGAAAACTGTTACTATTGAAATGGAAAAGTTTGTATTTCTGATTGTAATGTTCACCTTCTGTTTTGTAAAGCAAAGCATGCCCTTTGTCCTAAAACCTACATTTTTTTTCAAGAAGGTTTTCAAAGGAAACCTTTTCACAGCCATACTATGTAATCAGTGATACAGTTCATGGAAATAAACAGTAACATCTTAAAACCAATCTCATGAGGAGCTGTTCTCCTTTAATGCTCTCCTGGGAGAAGCTCAGCTTGCCTCTGAAATCTCCCAAAGACTGAGCAAGTGCTAACATGAACATGGCTGCTGCAAACATCAGCTCAGCACTGGTCTATTATTTGCTTCTGTGCCTGTGCTATTTCTTCCATGACCGCGCCTTTGATGTCTTCTTTTTCTTCTGGATCATTCTTCTATTATATTTTTTACTCAAATATATAAATAAAACAAATGTACCATACGCAAAGTGTTCAAGACATGGAAGTAATTTTCAAGGTAAGCTATGATCATTTGTAATGAGACACAGTATGAGTAGTCACAGTGGAAGTCAATTACACTCCCTACATGTTTTTGCAGGCAAATAATATTGGTTTGTAAACATCCAACTCACTTCAGGATCTTGTTTTGTTTTACGCTACTGTAGGTAAAGACATATGTAAGAAGGAGTAATTTGCTTGGAAAAGAAACCTGATGCAATAAGTGAGAGGAGAAATAAGAGAAGATTTAGAGAGAATCAGCCGAAGGAAATGGGCCAATATGCAGGAGAAAACAGGCAAGACGCTAAAACCCTGAGATTAGCTCAGTTGGTTAGAGCACGGTGCTAATAACACCAATGTTGCAGGTTTGATCCCTGTATAGGCCCTTCACTTGAGTTGGACGCGGTGATCCTTGTGGGTCCCTTCCAACTCAGAATATTCTGTGAGTGGGTATGCAGTCCTCTCATAGAGGCATTCAGGTATCCAAGGAAAACTCCCTGTACTCATGGGGATTTGAATCCATTACACCGTGCTTCCCACAGGACTAGGCTAGCTTTAGTAGCTGCCATTCACATCATCAGCTATGGATGTTCTTTGGGTACTGTCCTGTCTAACGCTGAAGGCTGCTTTGTATTCGTATTTCCCTGGGCTTTCTCCTCTGGACCTTGGTGATGTCCCAGGGCCCCAGTGGGCCAGGACGTGTACCCCTCCCTACCGTTCTCCCTTTCCCCTGCCGCCGGAAGGGCACCGCGGGTCGGGAAAGGCACGGCGGGGTGCGGGGAGAAGGTCCCGTCTCGGGCGGCCCCCGGCCCGCCCGGCCCGCCCGGCCTCCCCTCAGCGCCGCCGCCACTCCGGGCGGGGCGAGCTCGGGACACGCGGCGCAGCGCATGGCCTTGTTCTTGTCTCCACCTGCCGATTCCATAAGCAAATGTACTCGAGGGAAGCAACCTCTAGGATAGACAGACAGACACACGTGCGAGAGGACGTTTAGCCGCGTTTCGGAGCACCCATCCGGGAGCTCCTGCGCAGTCAAACACCGTGACCCGGGAGAGGAGACAAGAGGTGACCAAGGTCTTTTCCACATTTCCCCCCCAGACTTTTGGAAGACAGGCAGGCTGTCATTCCGCCGTCTGCTTCCTCCTTCAAAGCCATCCAGAGCTACCGCCTAGCGCCGGTGACCCAGGGCAGGGAAGGGCCGTCGTTCCGCACCGGCGAAGTCCCTGTGCAGGCAGGTGAATTGGCACTACAATCACTCGGTACATTTCTGGAGCTCACATGTCAAAAAGCATCACCTTCAATTCACTAAACCCTTCAAAGAAGCACACACCAGGGCTCCAGCCTAACCTGGCTCTCACCCTCCTCAGAAAGGGCTAGAAAAAGACAGGTAAGGGATATACAAAGGCACTTGTCATCAACTGCTAAATGGTCCAATATACCCATAACCTCAGCTTCACTGCTTTTAAAGCAGAGAAGTGATTAAAACCTGATGGGATGGTGTGCAGGCTGCACTTTGAGCTACTGGGGTGCATTTTTGGAATCAGACAGAAATATTCTGAAGTGGACACCTGCAAAGAGCATGGGCAGCAAGGGGAAATACTGTCAGGAAAGGATGAGTTTAAAATATATATTAAAAAAAATGATTAAAATTTTAAGAGGTGAAGTGCTAGCACAGATCAGTTTTCCTGAAAAGCAGGAGTCACACTCTAGCTGGCTCCTCAGATGCTAAAACCAGCAATTTAGAGAGCAACTTCTTCAAGGAGTCCAGCTAAAACTACAAAGACATAAAATTCCAGACATAGGAAATTCTTAGGGGAATTCAAGAATTTTATGAGTCAGAAAATAAAAATCCCTCTGAATACCTGACTAAACTAATCTAATGAAGTAGTCACCAGGAAAGGAGTGGGATGAATCTGCATGTCAGGATGGACAAATTTAAACAAACAGGAAATTGAACAACTTGAAGCTGTTTGCATTTTTACTCCCTGTGCCCTGCTCCTTTTTTTTTTTTTCTTTTAAGGTGTAAACCAAGTTGACAGCTGCAGAAGCTGCTTTGTCTGAGGGCTCTGAGGAGACTGTTTCATTTTAGAGGAAGTCTCAATTTAAAAGAAATTAATTGCCTGGCTTCCTTTTGCAAAGTTGGTAAGTTGTTTATTTATGATTCAGTATTTGCACTATTGCACTTCAGGGCCCAGTGCAATCAGCCACTGAGCATTGCAAAGGAATAAAGGAAAAGTCATTGATGTAAAGTTTATAATGTAAAATTTAGCTTCCTCCCCAGCAAGCAGAAGTGAGGCTAAATGCTTCCTATCAGATATTTTACGCATGCTAGTAATTAGAGGGTTCAGTCCTAACTGATAGCTACTCCTGGTCCAGCTTCAGATTGAGATGTATGCTTAGCTTTTGACATGGAAAAGTTGACAGGTTTCCAGAGAGATCCTCATGCCCACAAAGGCCTTGACTTTAGGTACACAGAATTTCAAGACCATCTGCGTGAAGCAATATTATACAGAATGTTACCTCCTCTGTGTTATGGAACTATACGTTGTCTAGACTCAAAAAAGAAGGGGTTTACAACTGAATAATATTACACCCCAAATGCCTTCTGTCAGGTTTGAGAAGCTTTTTCAGTTTATAATATTTTTATTAAAAATTCTCTCATTTAGAAAATAAATTAGCACTTTGCAAAGATCATGTCAGAATCCCTAACATGAATGACACTATGCTCCCTATGTTGTTTCTATACTAAAATTGAGTTTGCATTACAGCCCTTCTGTTATTTCAAGTTTGCTTCAACTTCAAGGAAGTAAACCTACAGAGAAGCCAGATTTTTTTGTTTGTTTCAATGAGGTCTGCGATTTGAAATGTCTTCATTCTAGGAAAGACAAAAAGAAAAAGGAACATTCTTTTAAACAAGCTTTCCTCCAACATATATCTTGGGTCAACTAAAATTTTTCATTAGACAAAGAATTCATTATATGAAAACAAAAATACTATATTCTAATTTTGATTTTTCTCCTTCATTTTACATTTCATACTAAAAATTTCACATAAAAAGTTGTGCTGAAATAATTTTGAGATGAAAAATGAAACCTTCTTCCCCAAAAGAGAAGGCACTGGTCTCCCACCTTCCACATTCTGATGTACTGCAGCAGACAGTGTGTTAGGCCTAGGTTGAACTGACTGCAAACAACTTTTATATAAATTCAGAACACTGCTTAGTTTCCTATCTGAACTGCCTGTCTGAATCTTCCTATTTGGGGTTGATTCTGGACTCCACTTAAAATACTAATTGTTTATATTAAACGGACAAGAGAATGTGTGATGTATTTTAACTGTCAAATGTGTTGTGAACAGCAGCAGCTGGAAGAGGAATGTTTAATTCACTCCGTTACTCTCAAGCCTTTTAGAATCCTGTATCAGCAGCTATATCTTAGTCTTGCAAGCAAGAAAAACAGGGTATGAAAGGGTGGTAGCACTGCAAAGCTTATTCTACAGGAAAAAAACCCAAGGGGTATTCAAAAGCCATAACATTGTCATTCTTACTTCAAAATAGAGCATCACTAAATCTACAACAGTATTGATGCATCCATGAAAGTGGTGCATGTTTTTGTGTGTAACAGTTTGTATTTTGTGGCTCATTTTTTGTGCTGGTTTACTCATGCTTAGCTGATGTCAGAGACATGATGGGAGATATCACTTGGACCATTCACTATGTGATATTCCTAAAGAAAGAATCTTGATATTATCAGTTATTGCAGTACTCTTAGATCTTATGGACAAGGGGTCAGCAGCTTGTGTGAAGCTGTGATTAAGAATAAGTTTCTGTCCCCGCGCAATTTATTCTCACAGGGCATCTCAGATACATGCTTGGGACAGTTCCCTTGTCATAACTGTTGCAATATAAGCTTGTGCTGCAACCAGTGGAGCCCAAAACAAACGTAAGAGTTGTTACATAAGAGAGATTAATAAAGGCCTTGCTAAGTATCAGGCTACAGATGTTTTCAACATTTATAAAAACTTCAAATTTTCAAAAGCATTCAGACACAATTATACTATTTTATTTCCTTGAGGAAACTTTCTAAGTAAAACAGCAAATTAGCTGCACACAGAAAAATCATCCTTCTAATGCCTGAAACATTAAGTAAAGAGATGCAGGAGTTTGTGCAAACTGCTGTAGTGCAGGTTTTCCTTGGGAGGCCTGACTTCTGCCATGTGGTTTAGGGGCTTTTTTTTTTTTTATGTCACATTTACAGAACGGATATGGCATGCTCAGGAAAGGAACATTGCTTTTGTTCATCCCATCAGTCTTTTACTTGTCCAATTGCCATTGCTGTATTAGTAGGAAAAATAGACCTAACAAGGTGCAAAATAATGTTCTGCATTCAAAAACAGTGCTGTACCTCATTTTGTTTTAATATTTACTTCAAATGTAAACTCTGCTGAAACCTTGCATAAATAGCACCAAATGAGTTTGCAAGGTGTTCTAAACTTACTGAAGCAAAGTCACACCTCATAGGCACAAATGTTAATTTGGTTCCTTACTACCAAAACTTCTGCCAAGAGAGCCCTGAGATAAAACAAGTGGGCAGATACATATAGGGAAGGCTTAACCGGAAGAAGAATTGTTAACAAGACAGAAGTTAGGCAGCAGAAACATCATCCACACCAACAGACAGTAAGAGAGAATAGCTAAGCTGGAAAGTAGCTGCAAGTAGAGAGTTTAATGAGATTTTAATTTGATTTAATGCTTTTTACACCCTATGTGTGCAGCTTCTCATTGCCAGCCCTCCCACTTTCTTTCTTCCTTTCATTATCTTTTTTTTATGCTACAAGAAATATTTTTTTTTTCACTCAAAAAGGCAACAAACTGGATGTTTGCGCTTCCTCTCAGGCAGTGTGTCCTTGAGAGTGTGAAGTCAAGGAACTCTAGCCTTGATTTGCCTTTGGAAGGAGCTGTACAGAGACTTTGAGAGATGAGTTTGTGGTTCGTTCTTACGGGAAGGTAGTAAAGACACTTTCACCAGAGAAGGCAAAATACAAAATCTTGACAAGGGATCAGTAGGATATCTCCCATTAAAAAAAACAGGATTTTAAACAAAAGGAACATGACACACTTACTTGCTGGAAGCAAACTTTTTCATAGGATTGGCTTTCACCAAAGACTCATTCAATGCAGAACAGCCAGTAACCTTCTGGTCAGGAGGTACCAGGGGAGATGCATGGGAGGCTTCTGTTTTAAACAGCTTCTAATATTTTGTATGCAAAGTGGAGAAGCTTTAGCAAGGCAGGCTTAAGGGAAGGTGTCATGAGATGGCTGAAGCACTCCATCAGCTTCTTGCCCTTCTCTTGCCCCTGCTCTCAGTTGTCTTTGTCCTGCTGCTTCCTCACTCTTCACCAGCTCTGGTGCTTATCCATTTGTGGGGAGACAGTTAAATTCACTAAACCAGAAGAAAATTATTCAACTTTTTTCCTGGGCTAGCAAGCTCAATGGTTAACTGGAGGCAACACAAGGTAGAAGGGCAAGGAGTGAGTGCAAAGATGACTTACTGTGATATCCCTGACAGATAAAAACTCTACTGTTAGAATAAGCTAAACCTCTGAACTCAGCACTGGCACTACATCTTTGCACTAATATCACAGAAACATGATTATAAGCTGACCACACAAACAACAGACTTGACTAAAAGGCTGCTTGAGGTCAGTGCCTTTATAATTCAAATAGGCCTGTAATCCTTCAGTTCCAAAGATGTCTGTCTCAGCATTACATAAAGTAAACTATGAGAATTTAGAACTTAAATTATCTGGGCTATATATTTTCACAGCAAGCAGGTAGCACAGGATGCACTTTCCTGGAAAGGGACTGAAATGTACTGTACTTTTCATTCTTTGAGCATGCTGTGAGCACTGGAAAAAAAAAACAGATCAATCAAGAAAAGCTACAGTATGTCAGTTCCCAGCCCTCTCTTGGATATAACAAAATCTAACCTTTGACATCAAGCTACTCCAGTACCGATCCAACTCTATTCAACAAACTCAGACCCTTTTTTAAAAAGTACATAACTCCCCACAACTACAATCTCTGTTTACTTAAGTTCTGTGTGGTCAAATCGGATTTAGCAGTGTCACAACAATGGAAGTTCCAGGGACAGGGAAAGACTAGAATGCCACAGGTTGCTGGGTCTTCCCTCTCTACCTTTCATATGTTCATCAGATTGCAACCAAAGTAACACACATTCTGGCTGTGGAGTACTCTTAGCCTTAGCAGAAAAAGTCTGCTTTCAGTTGCCTAAAAAGGACTGTTTTAAACTCAAATCTCCCCTGAAATGTAACGGGCATCTATTACCCTGAATGGTTTGCAGTCAGACCAAAAAATCTTTGTGCTCTCCCTGGCTTCTTCCCAGCTCCCCAGGAAACTGGGGCATAACCATGGTTTTAAATGCTCATGCTGTAAATGTATCACTCCAGGAATACTATGTGTTCTCAATAGTATTCCTTCCTATAAAGCAACTAAAGAGGTAAAATACTGTCCAAATCTCTGCAGGAAGAGAATGGAGCCAACAGCACTGTCAGTGTCTGACAAATGACTTGGTTCACATGCCACAAGCAACAGCCCATCAAGCAGCTCACTGAAAACCAAAACAACTCTGGCAGCTTCAGACTTTAGAGCAAGAACTAGAGGACCTGAGGACCTCTGCCCCACATTCCAAAATGGACCTTAAAAATGTACTTCCCTCTCTTGCAGGCAGTTTAATGACCTGTACAGGACATCAACTTCAGAGCCTCACCTTCGCCCTGATTAAAATGGTTGCACATTTTGGCATGAAACATGATGGTGTTTCATTTTGACAAGGCACCATCCCATTGACTTGCTGTATTTTTGAGGGAGGAGATGGAGTGGGGAGGAGGAAGAATTCCTACTCTCTTGTATTCAAAGAAGCCCCAGTAGCAAAACTTGCAATGTTCAATCTCTATTTTTCAGCGCTGCTATCAAAAGGTGTAATGTTTGTTTCACGCTGCTACTCTAACACATTTTTTAATCTACACCCTAAGAAATGTTAAGTCTAAAATACTTGCAGAACTGTGAATCATTTTCTAGAAAGGCCTGAATCAAAGTGATCACCCTTTGGAGAGAGCTGTGTGTGCAATGACTGATCATCTATTGTTGGCATTCCCAGGGGTCACAGAGGGGTTCAGCTGTATTGTACCAGGGCAGCACCGAAAAGAAAGGCTGTCACACACAGATAATTGTGCAATCTAAGAAATCAACCTGTGGGTGCCAGTTAGTAAGCATCCATTAAATGGGGTCTGAGTTTTAAGTTGATGGCACTTTTAGGAATTTGTTTTTAGTTTCTTTCTATGTAATAATATTGCCTTAAATCACAGTTTCTAGCTGTCTAGAAACTTTCAGAAAATTTCTCCAATTTTATAAAAAATTTTTACTGGAAAAATTAGAGAATTTGGATAAAATTCAGACAGCCCAACTATTTTCCACTCTGCATTTTGCAAACGTATAATGCAAGCCTTTGTTTGAAATGTTTCCTTCCCAATATCAATTTATTTAAAAAGTTCAGTTCAATGCATAGGAAAAAAACCCCAAAAATCTTTTCCTTCTGCTTGCCAACTTAGATCAAACTTTCCTGGATACTGATGCCTTAAGCCCCTAATGGTTTTTTATTTTTCTAATATTGGTAAGCCTTATAAGTTTTAGAAGTAGATTTTAAAAGCAGCAACCTCCCCCCCTCCTTTGTCCCTTGTCCCTTTCCCTTTCTCCAGCACCCTTGTTTATACATTCCTTAACCCTCTTACCCCATTCTATGCTCCCTATATCACTCATACCCCTGAATACAGCAGAAATGTTTAGTCTCTTGTCAAGGCAAGGCCTAGATTGTTGGCAGAACAGCATATCAGGGCCTAAACCACAGAATACGGTCAAGAATTAGGTAACTATGTACCCTTTGTGCTCTGATGAAGACAAAGATGGGATGAATAAGGGGCCCCGAAATACACCCCAGACCCATTTTAAGGGGGTGGACCCGGGGCGGTCCAGAGTAAAGGCCACAGAGTGGACACATCTGGGATTGGATGGATGGTATTATAAAATGTAACCTCTCAGGCACGGCCTGCGAGCGTCTTGTAACATCGTAGCCTTGGCAGAATAAACCCTTTCTTATCTCACCCCTAATTAACTGCTCTGGAGATTTTTTTTCAGCATCAAAATTTCACGGCAACAATACACAAGTCCCCAACCTTGTTTCCATATACAGTTTTGGTCCCCAAATGAAAAATCTATTGTTCTCACAATTCTAGCTGTGGCTACTCTACTCTCTTGGACTAATGTTAGCCTCCTCCATTTGAACATTTTACCTCTTTCTATAGTAAGAACATACGGCAAAGACTTTGAATCCATGCAAATATGTATTATTACATTACTCCATGTAAACTGAGTGAGCAGAGCAAACAATAATTTTATATGTAGCTTTATACTAGCATATCTTTCTACTGTCCATGTGTTTAACAACATACTTTCCTATGCTCATCCCATGAGACTGTTTCTCTCATTTTTCTTCACTGATCTTTATTAGATCATTTAAATATTTGCATGGGCTTCAGTAAGTATCAGTTTGTTTCCTGAGAGTGTATCATTCTTCACTCTTGCTTTGAATGTTTTTTAAATACCTGCTATCACTGCTGTAACTCTCTAATTCCTCATCATTCATTAGTTTTAAAACAGACTTGCACAAATAAGCCATAATATTGAACTAATGAGATATGGGTGGTAAGTTTCTGTAAATACAGCCTGAATTTAACGTAGAATGTCTGCATAACTTAGATAATCTTATTCTGTACATTGCAGTGAAGATGACACTGCATGCCCTTCATCTCCTAACCTTCATGAATTTGATGAACACTCTGCCTTTTCTTTCGGCTTCTTTAACAAAGCACCTTTTTGTTATTAACACACTCCCATTTAAATGTTAAAGCAGAACTGCAGGCTGTAATACATTTGATTACTTAGGCATTTTAATGTTATTGTCCACCTCCATCTGTGTAACGTTTAACTCTGGCACTGGCCAAGATGTTTTATGAAAATTAAAAAAAAACATGCAAGAACTATTGGCAGAGGAACGAAAGAAATATACTGTTACTGCAAGTACAAATTATGAGAAACTCATTAAAGCTCGATCATTTTGTGGATAAGTAGAAACATTCTCAGAGGCAAAGTGCCAGGAGAAATCTCATGAGTTTCAGCTTCTGAAGTTTCCCAATAACCCCATTCACTGTGGGAAGGAGGGTAGAGGGGGGAGGGATGGACACAGTCTCTGTATGGTCCACCCTGCCCTCACTCCCACCCAAATACGGTCAAGTTGCCTTGCCATTCTGGGTGCCATACTAGCAGGCACCCACTTAAGTGACGACATGAGGCCCAAACTTGGACTTGTGTATAGACTTCACAGGAGGTGGGGAGGTGGTCAGATACTCCCTCCTCCCAGAAACAGGAGCCCAGGAGGGGGCATGTCCCACCAGGGAGTCTCACTGGTGTGTTACATGTCCTGGCCGGGAGTAGGTCCTTCGGAAACAGACCTTCCTGGTGTGAGAAAGCAAAGGGGAACATGAAAGCTTATGTTAATGTATCATTAAAGAAATTACTTTTACAGAGACTGCAGCAAGGGAGTTAAGATTACAGTTCTGCTGTGTACATTTCTTTGCTTTTTCAGGAGTGGGACTTAGTTTTTGTATGGTCTGTAGCGTGATGCCTGGAACCAAAGGAGTGAAAGCAGCTGCTGGCATAGATTTCAGCATCATACTGATCTTCAACAGTAAAATGCAGCCGAGTTTAATCATAGTGCCACAATGATACAGATCCAGGTACATGTGGTCATTGTAGGGCAATGGAAGAGTCTCACACATGCAGATAGTAAAGAAAATAGAATGATTTAAAAAGAGACCTCCTTTAATTCCCTTCTCCAGCAAAGCCAGTTAACAGGGTAAGTGATGGCCAACATAAATTCAGTTTGCCACAGTCTAACTTATGATCTTAAGTCCAGCTCTGAGAGTCGTCTTTCAATTGGGGGTTTCTTACTATACTTGAAAGCAGAGAGTGCTTTTATTTCAGTGAAATGCTGTATCTTCCTCTCTTGCCTTTTAAAGTTGTTTCAAGAGCCCTAGTGCCCTCAACACAGTACTTAATGCAGCAGATCTTTTATTCACAAGCACATTTTTCTTGCCACTCTTCAACCAAAATATGCCTTAATCAGTTTCCAGATATTCTATCAGTGCTGACGATTGATATTGCAAATCCCACTCCTCTGTGAATCAATATTCCTGGGACTCCATTTAAATCCCATATAGTGTCTGTGACAGGGGAAAAAAATCACTGTCTCAAGGGGAGATAATAATATAGAAGTTAGTATATGAGCACTTTCAAAATCCATAAATCTTACAGGTAAACACTTTTTAAATGAGAATATAAACAGGGGAATTCTGTTCTCATGACCATCTCCATGAAAAGTAAGAGGCAGAGACAGAACACTTCTGTCTCTAAATGTTAATGTTTTAAAAATACACCTTTCATTGTTCATATCTACATTTTTTGTGTCAGGAGTCCTTAACAGGTTAGAGTGGTTAACATAGAATAAAAGACTTTTGCCTTTCCAAAAGCTCAAGAATAGCGACATAAAATCAGCAAAATCTCTTCCTACTAAGCTTTTGGAAAAGTTCGCATGCTTTCTGAAACATGCCAAAATCCAGTTTAATATTTAGGCCCTGACTGAAGCTGAATTGAGTATGTTTACAACAATTTTGATTCACTCTTATTATCCTTAGGTCATCTCTCTTAAAGTTACATATTTCTCTTCCTGCGCATGAACAGATGAACCATGGTGAACGTTCAATTTACAAAACATATTTTGTCAGCTTTTTCACATCTGACAATTCTTACTCATAATTCAAGAAAAAGTGATAACAATTGCAGCAATTCTCTGGGGTAATGTGATGGTTTCAGTCTAGGCCTTCCTGGAAACCAGCTTGTAACCAGGAAGGAACTAGGAAGGTGACCAAGGAAGTATTCCATGCTATTCCTTTACGTAACCTAGGGTATAAATAAGGCATGGATAAGATAGTTCGCTCTCTTCCTTTCCGGCGAGGTTCGAGAACGGTGGGTCCCTGTTTCGGTCGGGCTTATCTGGAGCCGAGGCCTACAGTGACTGCTGTTATCTGCCACCCGTGAGGGGAGAGCCAAGGGCCGTGTCTGGCCATCCTGCCTGTTCGAAGGGAAGTGGTGAGATTTTTGCTAGTTTGCCTTCGGCTGGTTGTTTGACTTGTGCGGTCCTTGCCCCTTTTTGTCCTTCTCCCTTCCCTTCCCCCCCACCCCGGTGTGTGGTATTCTCCTTTTGTGTATCTGTCTCATATGTAAAACATATATATATATATATATATATTTTTGCTATAGCTTTGGCTGCTTGTTTTTTTTCTTTTCCCTCTCTGGGAGGCGGGTCCTTGTTGTCGAGTTTCAGGGGACTTGGCGGGAAGCCAGCTCGAAACTTGCACAGGTAACAATAACTGAAACATAAGCAGATTTGGTTTTGTTTAAGAAAGGTAAGATAAAAAAAGGGAAATGAAAATGCATACAAGGACAAACAGAACTGAAATAATGACAGCTAAACTCATTTTTCCCATAAATACACTCCAGACAAGCTCTGTGTACAAGAGATTTACTGACACCCAGCAGAACTTGAGAGCAACTGTGTAGTCTTCCTTTTAAATTTATGATTTTTTTTCCACTACACCTCCACAGCATCAGCCACAGAAAGTGACTTGGGATCACATCCCCTCATCCTCAGGCTCTCTGCACATCCGTTCTAGTGATAATCTCTTCTGACTTTAACCATCAAAGCTTCGTGCCTAGCTCTAAACTTGATTGGCACTCAAAAGGATGAATCAGTGCACCCAGAAACAGACTTCTCCAGCAGAAGGGATGAACTCATCTGAGGATGTTTATCTCTTCCAGCTGACTCAAGATGAAGCTCAGAGGGCTATGTTAAGGTAGATAGTTATATCTTAGTTAAGATGATCTCACTCCCTCGATATAGTGATATCCCGCCAAACGAAATGCTACAATTTCTCCACTGACACACAGGGATTGTGTGAAAGCCAGACACAGAGATAACCTGAAAAGGATATTATGCAGATAATGAAAGCAATTCCATTGCTACAGTTAGTGAAGAAGAGAAAAAATTAGTGCTAAATTAGATTCTCCAGGTTTATTCACAACAATCACTCTGAAAATTAATTTTGTGATCTTGACAGGCATGGTGTTTGGAGAGGGGCGTACATATCTAAGATTGTTCAGACACCTGGACCATGACTGATGAAGAGGTTGGGACCACTTACTTTACTTACTCTGTAAAGAACAGTAGGCGGGCAAGACAATCCTATACAAAACAACAGAGAATGGTAATTCACCCCCCAGTGGAAAGCAAGGTTGCTGAGACTCCTGATCAGATCACATAGGGACACAATTCTTTCCTTTTAGAAATACTTTCAGCCCTTGTAACTTAATTCACTGTTATCTGGCTTAACACCTGACCATGATGTCCTTACTCACATGAAACTCAATGCAAATTGTGTCTAACTTAAACTTGCAGACTTAGACTTCATTGGTGTTTTGACTTAGGACTTAATTCTAAGCAGATGGCGGCTCACATGTACAGTGGCATTTGCAGCGGTATGACACAAACTTGTCTATCATTACATCTTAAAGGCTGTGGTTGCCACTAAATTAAGTCAACAGAAGACAAATTAATGTTCTTTGCTTCATACTCAGATCAACACTGTAAAGATTGTGATGGTGATCACTGAACATTTCAGTTTGATTAAAAGCAGCTTGCATTTTTCTCTTTACTTTTAGTACTACAAAACCTGAAATCAGTTTCGGTAAGAGACCAAAATATGAAATAGTAAAAGCTGACAGATCTTTCATATGGTTTCTTAATGGTCATAAATTTACAGCACTGCATCAATGAAATGAAAACATTAAATACTTTAATCTTTATTGAATCTTGTCATTAATAATTATCACTTAGTTAGTTTGTACAGTCTAATTTTTTTCAAATAACAGATTTCTTCCAGTTTCAACTAATACTCTGTGATATCATTCTCATCATCTTGTACAAACAAAATGTTAAGTGTTTTTTACTCTGACAAATCCAGAGGGAAGAAACAAAACCAGCTTGCACCTCTTTCTTATTCAAATTCATAACCCTACAAACCATGCTAATCAAAACAGATGTGTTATTTTAAACAACATGCACACAGCCACAAAAGATACTGTCCTTAATAAGACATTGCCTAGAACCAAAACATGAAAATGCACTTTTTCTTAATGAGAAGATAATGAGAAGAAGAGTGGACACATTGATCATAACCATCCTGTCCTGTTAAATTCATCAAGGCACACCTCAGTCATCCTCTTTGCCTAGTGTATGGCTGCAGCCTGTCCCATAGATAAGCTGTCGAAGTCCAAAGAGGCATCTGACACACAGTGTATGGGGGCTGCAGTGGGGCACCCGCTGAATGTCACAGTCTTGCCCCCTCCTTTGTCCCAGAAGCTGATGAGACTGGCAGTGTGGTGTTTGTCCCAGTGGCTTTACTTTGGAGCTCAGTTCAGGTCACGGCAGTGCCAAGCACCTCCAGATTGTCACAAGTGTGATGTTATTACTGTCTTAAGGTGTTGCTGTCCTTATTGAAGGTGTGGACTCTTTCCAGAGTGGGAAGGGAAGCCAGGGTGGCTGAAGGAAAGCATCCTAAGGAATTCTTCTCCCTCAGCCAAACCCAAGGATTTGTGTTAGGTTAGGTTAGATTTAGTTTGTTTATGTTTGGTTTGGTTTGATTTGGTTTTACTGTGAAACTGGAAAGTGAACATGAAGGAGCTGCTAGACTCTCTGGATGGAAAAGTGGGACCACCCCTCAGCTGACAAGCCATGTTTTTCATCATCTTCCTCTGATTTAATAGGGCATCACATGAACAGAAGAACTTCCCTCCTCCACAAGAAGCCAAGTAGGAACTGAATTTTAGTACCTCACAGAGGCTACTAACCTTGCCACCTTGCACTCTGCTCCCTCCTCCTTTGACCTTGTCTGTTTTCAAGAAGGCAGAATAAAAAAGTGCTATGAGAAACAAGGGATGTCCTTTTCATAGGACAACTGATGTAGTGATCTACCCAAAAAAGGGTTTAGGAACTAGTGAGTTAGCATTTGATTTCCCAGCACAGCCTTAGTCACTACACAAATAAAGAATGTGCCACAACCCAACCTCCTCAGCTTGCTTTTTGTCAGCCAAATAAAAGATGAAAATTTTTATTTGTCACCAAAAAAGAGAACAAGAATAATTTTCAATTGAGTACTTCAATTGAAGTACTTCAATTGAATGAATGAAAAGGGAGTGGAAGTACTTAAGAACTTTTTCTTAATTTTACTGAAGGGTGCAGTGGAGATTCAACATGCATTTCTAGAATAAGCAAGGAATTTACTGATTCAGAGTGAATACAGGCATATTTGAAGGGAGATAGAGCTTAAAAAGAGTATTTTTTAAGGAGGAAAAAACAATTTGTCTTGAGAATGCCTTGCATTGTACCAAATACAGTCTATTTTAACAAACATATTAGGATCTTTTCAGGGCACTATCTGATTTCACATCCTTTTCCCTTCAAAATCAATAGTATTTCCATCATAATGAAAAGCACCATAAAACTGATCCACAACAAGTCTAGAGCATCTTTAACTCTCATGGTCTGCAGAAGTGATCAGACTGCTCAGAATTTTGTAAGATTCAAACTGATTCAATGAATGGGAATTGATCAGAACATTTAACATTCTCCAGGCACTACTATGTCAAGTATCTTACATGTGGTTTTGTTTCCACTGCTCTAGGTCTTGGACGTGCTCAATAGCAGGAGACAGCTCTTCCTCTGAAAATCCTTGCAAAGGATTTTGCAAAAAAACCCAAATTAGAAAGGCAATGGACATGCTGCTCAGTGTTGCTAACTGGAAAGAGCAATTTGCTGATTAACAACAGACTAGCTCCCCAATAGACCAAACCTATCTGAAGCAGCTATACTTAAAACTATTAAAAAATCCTCAGCCAATCTGCTGTAGAGTTTAATTTAACTCAGTCCCACAGTTTCCAATTCCATGAATAAAACCATGTTTTATATATTATTCATGTCTTCTCAGACTACTTTTGCAAATTGTTTCTTAAAGACAGCCTTTTTTAGCTATTTACAGTGAAAAAAGATAGAAAATACTGTCTTCAGCAGTTAGAAAGGTAAAATTTTTTCCTAAATAAGTCTGATGAATTTGCTTATGTTAATGGTAATAAAATGGAAAACCTAAATATAAATATTTTCATTACAGGACTAATTTAAACACATTGTAAAATCCTTCTCACCAAGATCCTCAGAGCAAGGCAAGAAAGAAGCAGCAATGACTATATGACAAAAATAGAAAATCGTATTTGTTGATTTGCTCATTCTGGTTCCATGAGCAAGGCCCTCTAATGCACAGTTCCTACCACATGCTGACAAGTGGTGCTTCGTGCCACAGTGGCACTGGGATGTACCAGTGAGATGCCCCAGCCACCTAAAAACCTAAAACTCCAAGCCACATCACAGTTTGGCCCTGAAAACATTCATCAGGTGGTTCAGCTTGCACCTGAACAAATACGACAGGCCATATGCTCCAGCCATTGCATCCCCAACAATCCACTTGAAGAGTTGTTAATGCCAAGAACAAAATAGCACTGACAAGTAATGACAAGATAATCTGAGCTGCTGTTCTGTTTTTGCAGTAACTGCCTCCCACAATCTCTCTGTGCCAGCTCCTGGACCTTTCCAAGAGTCCGTGTGCTGGTGGTAGCAAGAGAGAAGGAAATTATTCCTCATAGTTGAAGGAGAACCTGGAGAGGTCATTTGCCTCATCCAAAAAGCTCTGGAGCATTCCTGTTCTTCAGTATCTTAGCTTATTTTTCCACTTTTCCCTGTTACAGATTCTGTAAGTGATCTTTTAATATTTTTTAATCAGTAGCATGACCGTTGAACTTGTCAACGTGGTTGTGTTAAGAACACCAAATGTCACTTCTCTTCCCTGTTCCTGAAACTACTTAGCCTTTCTCAAAAGAAATTAGGAACTGCTCTATCACAGCCTAGGTGAAGAAGCTGATATCAATAAATTTAGAAATTGATTTCTTAATCTGTATTTAGATTTGTATTTAGATCAATGGATGATATTACCAAGTACCTTGCTGCTTCAGCAACCTAAGTTTTCAGGCAAGCTAAGTTTCTTTTGCGCTTCCCTAGTAGCAAGGGTCAGTGAAAGATACTTTCAAGATGCCTTTTGGTTTTCGTTTCTCTCTTACTCGGGCGAAAAGTTCATACAATGGGACTGATGACAGGCTAGGGGAAATCAGGGTTGATAGAGTTTGGAAAGCCTATTGCTGAACATCTGGAAGTGTAGCCAAAAGGAATTTGTGAGAGGAAAACATCTGACCACTCGCAACCTTACAATTTTCTTCAACTGTTCTCTAGCACCTGTGCTGAATCACGTAGCCTTGCAAATTAGTACATTGTAGGAGCCACATGAAAGGAAAGATACCAGTAAATACAAGAATTGAGAAAGGAAAGGATGGGAACTTTGATGAGGATGGAGGGCTGGCAGCATTGTGCAGTGCTGAGACATAGCATACACTCATTCTGGTGGAAAATACAATGTGGAGAGGAGAAATGACCTGCAGAGTCACTGGCTGACACTGTGAGTCCAGACAAGGCAGGCGAAGGAAATTCCAGGAACTGTCAGGGGCTCCTTGACTTGCTTTGTATTTGACTGCTGGGGCAGTAGGAATCCAACAAAAGCTGGTGTGTAGCTGTCCCTCAGGACAGCCTCTAGCTGCACGGGCAGCTATTATAGCTTAATTCCCGATACTAATTGGAATGTTTCCAAAGTATTGACACAAACAGTGATATAAATTCACATACATTATCTCTACATTTCATTTGTTATGTAGAAGCAGGAAGAAAGAAGAACAGGTTTTGGAGATACATCTCTTTTTGTGAGAGAAGCGGGAAGTTGGCAAAGCAAATGATGAACACAGCTGAAGACACTGTGTATCCTTGGGCACTCCTCTTTCTTCAGTGCACAGATATGTTTCTACAGTGTGGTGCTTCCCCAGCTGTCCCTTTATCGCACCCTGCACTCTCTGACTTCCGACATTCCATGGTCTGAGTGACACACATACAAAAAAGACTCCACTGGAGTCCTCGTATATTGTCCGTGAGTTTTCCCTTTCTTTTTAACACAGAACAAAGCTGATTTTTTTTACACTTCATGATTTCACTGCCAACACTATCACTTGAATATCACATCTCACCTTCACAGTGACATGCAGGATACAGAAAATATTACAGGAGACCGCCCAAGAAAACTCCAGCCCTCTCAGTAGGCAGTAGGAAATTCACCATTACCATTCCCTGGTGACCAGGGGCCATGCTGACACAGTTGACTGCATTTTCTATGATTATTTTTGCTATTACTAAAGTGGGATTGACAGTGTTCACCAACAGCTTTTGAGACCTACAAATTCTTCCTGTCATGGAACAGCAACATGAAGACCTATTTTCCTCTAAATTAAAAAAAAAACCAAAACCTATTCATTATTCATCAAATGAATCCCAATAATTATTCCAATATAATTCTTACATTCTTAAATTCCAAAATTTTCTAACCAAGCACATAGCACAATAAGCATTTTAGACACAAACAAAATACTAATAATTAGAACAAAATTGTTTCAGCTGTGCTTTTTTTGTGGTTTAATTTGTTCCCTAGCAAATTTTAAGGAAAAAAATATTTTTCCTACAACCTTTTTCACTTCCAAGTACTTTGTTAGAAAAAAATCTATTTTAAGTACCAGTGAAATTCATCATATTATGACAGGAAAGCAAAATTGTTTCATTTCATAAGATCTTCTAACAGCGTGAAGCTAACCCCATGGTCTCTGAGACAGAAATTCTGTGAGCTATAGACTTAAAGAATCAGCAGAGAAAAAGAAGTTTGTCAGATGGAACTGTTAGTCATGATATGAAGAATGTGTGTCCCCTACAGATGTTATAGCTATTTGTATGATAAATCCTGATCATCACTGTAGGAATTTTACAGCCTTCTTTTAACTTAATGCTCAAGTTCAAATTAATCTTCTTTTGACAATGTTTGCCTAATATTTCAGTGTTGAACAACATTTCCAGGGTTACATTTGCAGTGAGCCTACTGGGCACTTTAAAAGCTGTATTTCTGACTTTGTACTTGCTTCAGAAAGACTTCTTATAATTCTTCAATGCTTCACAAATATTTCTAGGAAAGACAAGTATAATAAGCATTGATAACTGCTTAACAAAGGCACATCTAGACTTGCAAGTTAACTGGAATTAACATTAGCATTAATTTAGAGCATGCAACAGTTGCAGAACAGCTCCTTGGGAAAAAAAAATGCATTCTAGAATAAAATAACCTCATTCTCATGTTCAACACTTGAACCATTTTGAGTAACATAAGATAAATGAGAACAAAGCATGTTTGTTCCAGTTTGCGGGATCATTGCTTTACTCAGGAATGACAGTCTAGGGAATTCAAAATGAAATGAGGGATGGGAAAATACCTTAAGTTGTCTCCAAGGAACTCAAGGTTGTATAAATACAGAGTCATTGGTGTCAAATGGCAACAGCCCTTTTAAAACCAATGCTACATTTACACTCTTCAAAAGCCTGTGTAATACAGAACATGGTGCTACATGGGGCACTGCACCTCCCATCTGAAAGAAAGATGTTTTTTACGAGAATGCCATCAGCAACGCATCCTTCCTCTCCCTGCCTACACCCTCTTGTTCAACCAGAGGCAGCAGGAGGTCTGGGCTTATTGTCTGCTTGTGGAAAGTAATAGCAAACTCTTTGGTGGGGAAACAAAACAAGTGCTGTTTTATTTGGCTGATACATGTTGAGTTGACCTCAGTATCTCCACTTCTCCTCTGCTCTTACATATTGGGAACAAAAGAGAAACTCCATCTGACTATCACAAATAGCTTCTCAGTGGAAGAACTGAGTGCTGTCCCTATAAAGGGAAGGCTGCTGTACTTCTCACAAAGATAAGGGCTTTATCAGCCTTGATATTGCTGGTCATGAAATGCACATTGAGGTTATATAATTTCTGTGATTTCTTTTTTCTTAAAATGCCATTTTAATTATGTGCTTGATCTGTTTTTTCTACTATTTTTTAACATCTCCCCTTGGTTGTTAGCTGAAACCTGTGCCAAAAGATGCAGCACTGATGAGACTGAGGCGTTAAACCTCAGCAATTCTCAGTTCCAACTACAGCATTTGGGGCAAAGAATAAAATGGGACCAGGAGCTCTGGAGCAGAGAGACCTGGTGACACGTACTGAGCAGGCACTCACCATAGCTGCAATAGTGCCAAACTTGTATCACTACGCTGAGCTTCCTGGGAAACACCATACCCCTGCCTTCACTGCCAAGGGGAGTGGCAAGCAGAATAGTGCACCTAACAGGAGAACTGCTTCAAAAAAGAGTGTCAGAAAATTGTAGCTTAATCCACCAGGCAAATTGAAGCTCTGCAGAGAGCATTTTCCACTCAACAGAAAAGAGAGATGTGACATTCTGTTCCACTCCCTAGTTTTGGTGACTGTACTAAAGTAAAGGGGGTAATGATGGACAATGTGTGAAGCTATCCTCCATGTAATCCCTCCATGTTTTGTCATGATCCAAGAAGCAATCTTAGCATAGAGTTCATTCAAGCAGTATTTAAAGCAGGTAACCTCAAACTCACAGACTAAAATCATAATAGAGTCAAGATGACTCAAGTATACAAGATGTAGGAATTGGCCATTTAAATGCTTCCTGCTGTAGATTTCACTCCCCTATAGTTCCAAAGATAAAATCTAACATGGAAAGAAAAAGCAACGTAATGCTTCACATTTCAAACTCAAATCACGGTATAACTTGGATAAAAGGAAATATGCTATTGCATAAACACTCTGATTAATATATATTGTTAGATTCGTAAGATCATAAGCAATTATAATCACTGCATTTAAGCAAACCATATAGAAGATAACATTAGTCTAAAAACAAAACAGCCATAATAATATCAGGTTTCCTGTTTAAAACAGACTTTTTTCATCCTAACAAAAAATGTATTTTGAATGACCTTTTCAGGCAATGGACATTTCAGCTAGTTTAAGGACAACAGCCTATTCTTAATTTATTATTGTTTAACTCCATAAAAACACCCAGGAATAGTTAACTGAATAAATAAGTCTGGTATTTAGATTTCTGGTTTTTTCTCACAACTGTTCCCCTGTTTGCTGTCCTGTGTTTTTTGTCTTACTAGATACACATTAACCTGTTAGACTGACCTTCACTTCTCTCCCAATCCCTACAACACATTACTATTCTTCAAAAAGTCAGCTTGAGAGAGACTGCCTTTTGGTAAATCTCCTCAACTGCGCTCTACAGACTGGTCTGGCATGTATTGTGTACATGCATCTGTCATGAAAATTTGATGACAAATCACCTGTTTCCTGACAGATAGACTGCACTGACTTCAAATTCCCATGAAATGTCTTTGTCCACCAGGAAGAAAAACATTCTCCTCTATAGCAGTGATCATTCTCAAACTTCACTTCAATCCTCCATTTGCTTTAGTCTGTATTATCATTTATTTGTATTATAATTCTTCTGGATCAATTTAAGCCTGTCGCAAGATACATCTTCCTGATCATCTTTTGGGAAAATGTAAAGAGACAGCAACTGATGAAAGGAATGAAAGTAAATGTTTCACAGTAATAATGCTGTTTTCAGAGAGTGAGAAATGAAGATCCTTTTTAAGACTGACCTACCCCAGTTTGTTTAAAGCTAAACTGAACTTGAACTGATAAACTATTCTTTTGAGATTAACCTGAATAGTGTACATTCAGTAAAACACTGTAAATCTAAACATACCTGAATTGGAGTCAAACTTTGTTTCTGACCTACAAAAGAAAATAAAAAGATCATAAGTTACAAGAACTGCTTTATGCCATAAAAGCCATTTGTCAGACTGATTCCCCCAGCAAACATAATTTTTAACAAGACCAGTAACTAAACCTGTATATTAACATTAAATGCATTCAAAGGCATTTGAAACAAAAAAATTAATATTATCTTTAATGTTTTGCTGTTTTCTACAATGTAGAGTTACAAAAAAGATACTATAAAAGTCAAATCACAAAATGAAGAAAATAAAATAAAAATTTAAAACAGGATTAAATTATATACTGTGAATCATAGCATACAGTCGTTGGTATGAAATAAATAGTTTTCATTCATTTTCATTTTTTAAAAGTCATTAAGAGGATTTAATTTATTCATGAATGTTTCCAATTTATTTTTGAAGCAGATATCGTTTCATTAATGTCATATGTATTGTATTCAATGATCTGTACTTAATTGTACAACATCCTAGGAGGTTTTTGTTTGTGTGTGTCTTCAATTTACTCACTCTGCTCATAGGAGTAAGTGGTTTGATTTTCTTAAAAGTGGAAAGTGGGGGGTGGGAGAGAGGGAAAGAGGAAGGGAGCCAGACCTAAATTTTAACTTGTTTTAAAGTCTTTGCAAAAAGACAATGAAGTGTGCATTATGCACCATTAGCTTTGGTCATGCATTGCAGATTTTTCTCTCGCTAATAAGTAGTGTTTTCTTCTAAGGGTTTAGCACTTAGCAAATGAACCCTATAACCTGTATATTTAATAAAAGGAAGAAAAAATTAGCCCTTGTGGGAACATCATGTTTCAGATATCGGTTAATAATACTTTTAAATGTAGAAGTCTTTGAAGATCTCAATTCAACTGTGGGAAAACTTAAGTTGGGTAATTACTCAAGATGCGGCTGATGTGCTGTCAAGCAGAATTAACCCTATGACTAGGTCTATCTACACAATCTGCTACAAGACAGCATTGTCTATATTGAGCTCTCAAACCAATTAACGGGCATGTTCCAATCAGATTTATATCGCCCAGTAACAATCAGTTGTACACATGGTCATGGCTGTCACAGCGGGACACAAGATCTGCCCAGCAGGAGACCTGTTAAAGCATGTTACATTGGCAGCAAAATGCATTTCCCCAGATATTCTAAGGAGGAAGTACAAGGTTGGATCCTTTTACATTGCATCAAGGAGGGGATTTATTTTAGGAAGTTACAGTCCTTCTTGTTTCAGAAACAAATGACCAAAGCTCAAAAACTAATTGCAGATTTATTTTCTTCTTTTATTTTATGTGTTTGCACATGCAGGTACATGTAGATGTGTTTTACACATACTCTATATATTTTATATAACCGGCATTGTAATTCCATGTCAAGATCTATGCTACAGGAAAAGAATATCAAATCAGTCATAATTTAAAAAATGAACAAGTTCACACTATTAGTTAAAGTCACCAGAAAGGAAACAACTCTCTTTTCCCATCCTTTTCATTCGCCACCTTCCTCCAGTGCTCACAGTATTTTATGTCTTAAATATAATTCTCAGGAGATGAAAAGATGAAAGGAAAAAAACATAGCATATCTTCCTACTTGGTACTTATAAAGTACCACCAAAAGCACAAAGAAAGTATGTTGGTGACGTGCCTTCACAAATACCACCACCACTAACTACCCATGCAGCAGCCCATGCTCAGTTTGGCAGCGTAATTCAGGTGGTATTTTGTGGAGGACACAGATTTGGACTGGGAAAGATTCAAGGCGTGGAGACAAATATACAACAATTAAGAAGAATTTATTGCATGGACTTTTGAAGTTTTTAATGTGGTTTAAAAACTGTTAATATAACACCCCGTTTATATGTATTGCTTGGACATGTCCAGGCTTGCCCTGAGTTGTTTGCTCCCTGCTTCCCTGCTCCTCCCTCTGATTGCCTGGAATATGCTGCAGTGCGGAGTGAGCTCCCATTGGTCCTTGGTTTTCCCCAGCTCCTCCCAAGTTCCTCCCTCTTCTGCCAAGTTCTTTCTCTCATTTGTTCCCCTGGCTGTCTATCCCACACACCACCCAGTTTTCTAGCACCTTCTACCTGAACCCTATATAAACCTGTGTTCACCCTCACTAAAGGGAGATAGCTTTGATCTTCAACCTTGTGTTGTGATCCTTGTTGCTGTCTCGGTCCTATACCTACTCTCAGACTGTGGCAGTATTTACACCCAGCAGGATGAAGTTCTCACTCTGCGAAAAGTGGTAACCTGGGGAGAATTTCACTGAGTTCCAAGGAAAGCTCAGTCAGTGTTTTATTCACAATATTTTCCTCAAGCTGCTGTATACCTACCTACACCATTCTCTTTTGCTCATCACGGTATCAGCAACACCTTACTACCTACATAGTCAGACACAACTTATGAATCTTACTCTCAGCTTCTGTTTATCTGTACGATTGACTTCTCGCTGCCTAAATTCTAGATACTTGCTATTAGTTGGTCAAACAAAGCTCTTGTTTCTCAGCTGCATGGCTTGGTATGGACATAGGCACTGCAATTTGCGGCATCGACAAACTGGCCCAGGGGCCAAGGTGGCAGAGAGTACATGTGGAGGAGGGTCACAAGGGTCACTGGGCACTGTAATGAGTACCAAAGCTCCAAAGAGTCATAAATTACTGGACAACAAACCAGAAAACTGTTATGGGGGTGCTAAATGAATAGAACATTGTCTGGCAACAGCAGAATAGCTATGGAAGAAAACACAACATGGGAGGTAGAACTAGGAGCCATTGAGAGCAGGAGGGTCACCTATGTTATGGTTATCGTTTCCCCTTGGGAAAACAATGCAAAATTTAGGAGAGAGTATTACAGAAACTGTTAGAGATCTTAGAAAGGCACAGAAAAAAATGAGGAAAATAATAAAGTGTCTTTGGCGTAAGTAGCAGATGTGAGAGAAGCACTCTGCAAGAACACAAAGTCATCTTGGCTCCTTGAAGGAATGACAAAGCTTCCAGCAATTTCAATGGAAGCAGCACTTTTTCCTTAGATCTTCCAGTATTTACATCATCTTCTTGACAGTACATTAGACAAAGGTATCAGAAACTACTTGCATGTAGGTGTTAAAAATGTGCAACTAAAATATAGCCATTTAATAGGATAAGATTAAATACTGAAAGTACATTCCAAAGCAATGTTCTTCTACACACAAAAATATTCAATCTGGCTCCTTTATACTTTTAAAACTACAATAACTAGAAGGCAAAAACTCCTAAGTGTTTGTTATCACAGTACATACTCTGATATCCAACCTAAGCATCCTGCCAGACCAGATGTACCTTACAGTGCCAGGTCCTGGCTGTACAAATTGCCTTCTATCATTTATGACAAGAAGAGGGGAAAATCCCCCCGATGAACAGAGTATTTTCTCTACTTCTGCCTTATAGCAGTACTCTGAAAGTCGGGCAATCATTCATAAATGTCTTTGAAAATGAGTCTATATGCATAAAGAGATCAAGAGGGTATTTACACAGTGTATTTATAAAGAGTATTTCCAATTGTGATATGGCTCAAATACAACACATGGCAATACAAATGCAAAGTAGGCTCAACCACCAACATACCGTATGCAAGGAAATAGTGAGCTACTGGAAAGGTTTAGCTAAGGACAAGATGTTGCAATACTTTTAAAGATCCCAGAAATAATTAAGCCAAACACAAACAATAAAATATATGATGGTCATTTTATCTGTACTGCAAAGAGGTGCAGGGTTTCAACCTGCTCCTTTTAAAAGGCATCATGTATCAGATGCTCAGACTGTTAGATACTGAGAGAGAAATGGAGTAATGATAATCACCACGTGTTCCTATAGTGTGAATTTTAAACTACTGCCTTCTTAAGTATGACTGAACTGCAGTTGTTCAGTGCCACATTGTGGCACAGTGTGACCACACACCCCACAGCTGAAGCTAATGCAGATCTGCTGCTTGCCAGGGAAGCAGGCCTTTGGCAAGAAGAGAGGAAAAGGACTTACTGCAGAACCTCTGCTGTTGCGTTACAACTGCCTTTTCTTTTACCCTTCATGATGAAGTATTTAACAGGTTTATATAGGTTTTCCTGAAGGAATGTGGAGAACAGCCTTTGAAAGTCCTGCAATTCTCTCAGAAAGTACTCTGCAGTTCTAATCCTTTTGCTTTACCATGGAAGGAGTAATTTATTCCTCTCGGCTTTTTTATACCTTTGCATTAGCAGTTTTAAAGCAGGTTGTGTGTGCCTTTGCAAGGCTTTCCTGTAAGGATGCTACACACAACATTGGTAGGAGGAGACATTCATTATACTACTTCCCTATGGAAAGAATTTTGATAGAATAAAGGTCTGTCACAGTCATAAAGATGATAGATGCAGCTTTGGTAAATCTTCATTTTCAAAGAACATCATTCCATATTGGCCTGGGCAGTTTGCTGAAGAGACAATGATTTAGCAGGCTCCTGATGCAATCTAAGCTAACTGATGTGTGAGCAGAATACAATCATTCCTCTCTCTTCTATGTTTGTCTCCAATGGTACAGAAAATAGCAAGTTGGAATATCAGTGTTCCTGACTACAGCAAGCTAAAGAAGGCCAGGGCAGAAATGCTCAGTTGTGAGCATGTCCCTGGACACTGTGTTGGCCCATATCATGCTCACAAGTAGCCTCTCCTAGGCAGGACCTAGGCAAACTGCAGAGAAGGCTCAAGCCAGGGACCATTCCCCACAAGCAGGATGAACCAGGACACTGTCTCAGAGGAGAGCAATCCAGGCTAAAAACACAAGCCACTTGCCACTTGCCTTTAGAGCAGAGAAGAGGCTTTTGTCAATTTTATTTACAAGTATGGACACAGCCCTTCTGAAATCATAAACCATTACTTGGAAGCAGTCACTGATCTTACTCATGGGTCCAACTTCCAAATAAAAAGTCAAACTTCCAGAAAAAAAAACCCCACAGCAGTATTACAATGTAAAAATTAATACCTAATGTAACTTTCTAGGAATTTCTGAGACTGGGAATTTGAGAAGTCCTTGAGCTTTAAGAACTGTGTAGCTTCTTGGGCAGCAGAAGGAGCAAAGCTGGGCTTGCTGCTGCGTTGTAGCCAGAGGACAGAGCCTGTGGTGTCTCAGGCAGCAGAACTACTCACAGGTACTTCCCAGAGCTGGACATTCCTAATGCCTCTCTATGTTCCACCCTCACGTGGATTCTCTGTTATAACACAGTAATACATATTATTTACAATAATATTATATGCTATAATCTAATAATATAGTTGAACTCTTGTTCAGGTCTCCCCTCAGAGAGGGCTTGAATGTGATCTCTTTCCTGATTTTCTTATCTCTTTAAGAACTTAATATCTTTGAGGTTTAATAACTACTTCCCTGCCAAATTTGGCTGAAATTGGCAAGTACATTAAATTATACAATTTTATTACTAGGAAAGGACTGACACGGAGTCAGAATAATGCTGTATGTCTTACTTCCTTAGGAAGCCTGCTTAAAGAAGAAAAGTTTGATTCACTGTTGATGGATGCTGTGACAATTTCTCTTCTGCATATTGATGAAAAGCCAAATTCAAAGAGAGCATTTTAACATCACAGAATTATTTAGGTTGGAAAATATCATTAAGATCATCAAGCCCAACCATTAACCTAGTGCTGCGAGGTCCACCACTAATCTGTGTTTCTAAGCGCCACATCTACATTGTCGTCTAAATACCTCCAGGGATGGTGATGAGTAGTCTCTGGGTGAGTTCTGTCCAGAGTTTATTTAAAATGTGAGAGCTATAAACAAATAAATATAGAAATCTACAGCTTCTGTAGTCATAATCCATAGCAATCCACCCTACCTGATTTTACTTGAGGTACACACATACACATAGTCAAGCATAAGGTAGGTGAAGACCAGCTGAAAATTAGTTCTCCCAAGCAGGGTGACTGATGAACAGTCATTACTAAACAGTGTGAATTTCAAACAAGGGAAATAACATATCAGACTTAAAAGTATACAAAGAATCCACTGAAATTTTACACTAAAAATAGCAATGAAACTCCTGGTAGAATCAGTGGAAATTATCTATACAGGCAATCATCCCCAGTACTCGGCACTGGTAAGGCTGCACCTCCTGTGTTCAGTTTTGAGCCCCTCACTAAAAGAAGGACATTGAGGTGCTGGAGCCTGTCCAGAGAAGAGCAATGAAGCTGGTGAAGGATCTGGAGTACAAGTCTGATGGGGAGATGGGGGTGTTTAGCCTGGAGAAAAGGAGGCTCAAGGGAGACCTTATCACTCTGTACAACTACCTGAAAGAAGGGTGCAGCCAGGTGGGTGTTGATCTCTTCTCCTAGGTAACAAGTGACAGATTGAAATGGCTTCAAGTTGCACTAGGGGAGGTTTAGATTGGACATTAGTAAAATTTCTTTATGGAAGGGGTTGCCAAGCACTGGAACAGACTGCCCAGGGAAATGGATGAGTCACCATCCCTCAAGATATTTAAAAGACATGTAGATAGGGCACTTAGAAACATGATTTAGTGGTGGACTTGGCACTGCTGGGTTAACAGTTGGACTCAGTGATCCTTAAAGGTCTTTTCCAGCCTAAACAATTCCGATTCCTAAACTGGTGAAAACCAAGTTACTTCAAACAAATGTTATTAGATAGAAGCTGCTGGTTTTGACAAAGTTTTTAAGGAAGCTAAGAGTCAGTCAGGACAGATGAAGCTATTAGATCTTAATAGAGGTGCTACAGTGATGATTTCATATGGGCTCTCCTGGCCAGATAGCCAGTGCTGATTTGTCATTTGGCATGCTCAAATGATATAAAGATCATTAAGAAAGATTAAAGACCATTAATTAAGCACTCAGCACTGGGGCAAGGAAATTCCTTGTAGAGCTCTAGCCTAGTGACTGAAATCCTCCCTTGTGTTGTGAAGGCAGGAGTGGTACAGTGTTAGTGGCACAATGTTAATGGTACAATTATATTACCCACCCATGTTTTCACTTTCTCATGATTGGATGGATGTCTGAGAGATGTTGAGAAGACCTGACACAGCTCAACAAAAATCAAATGAAAATGTAGCATGGATAAGCCTGCTGCTATGTCTCCTAGCACATGTTCAGAAGAGCCAACACCATTACGAAGAATTCCTTCCAGGAAGCAATAAAGGCAGCAGTGGGTGATTTATGAAGACTTGGCAATTCAGTCCTTGGCCCTAAAAATTGGAAACTGACAGAACAATAATATTTCTTTTTTTAAAAGGAAATCATTCTCCCAGGCTTCCCAGTTCCCATCTATACCACATCTTTCTCACAGTCCTGCATATGGTAAAGGATGTGACCATGGTTTGTTAAATATGGAAAGCTTCTCTCCTATGGCAATATAGCATGAGTCATGGATTTCACTCAGGTCCATTCTAACCATGGCTATGGACAGAATGGTATTTTTGCACAGTGTACAAGAAAATGCTTTGAAAAATTAAAGTAGGTGCAATTTTGCAAATACACTTGGCCCTTAGAAAACACTGAGGATTTGGGTGGCATAGGTGGCCCTCTATGAACTGATACAGAAAAACACAACCTTGTGGCAGAGGCTGTCCATCCATGATAAATGTGGCTCACAAAAAATTAACATGAGCAGGTATGGCTGATAAGGATGAGGGCTTTTTCTTTGGCTTATTAGTTTTCTGTCAGATCAATGTTCTGCACCAAGACATGCTCCAGCCACACCATGTGAGGTCCAGTGAAGAGGAAGCCATGAAAAAACACCCTAGAGAAAGGCGGGGGCAGCAGGGGTCCTTTTAACATAGGCCTACAGCTAGATTGGAGTAAGTGTAACACAAAACTACATAAGGGCTGGTTTGCAGAAAAGGAGGTCTTTGAGATTAGTTTATTGTCTCTCTCATTTATTGCTTTCTTTAGGGCAGCTGTACTGCGATGTAGGAGACTGTCTGGCGTGAAAGTTGAGAGATAGAATAATTAGATTCAATGGCATGATTATGGATTTTCTGTGTGACGCACCTTTGATTGTGGAAAAAGTTAAAGCATGTCCTCCATAAAGCTTGGGAGGTTTCTCATAACACTAGTATGAGTAGGTAGATGAAGAGATGTCAAATTCCTAGTTGTTTCTTTTATCTTTCCTATGATAGAGACAGAGTTCTGTTTTAAAGACCTACCAAAAAATAAGTCTTTCATCTGTAGTGTAAAATTCATGTGTTCCCTGACCTTGTGTGTCACATGGTAATGAAACAACGTAAATCAGAAATGTTAAAAGTTGAAGTTTGTTAATATTACTGCTGAAGCTCCGGTCTCTTTCCTAGTTAAACTGACAGGTCTATAGTCCAAATATATATATTTACAGATTACAAGGACATAAAGAAAAAAAAATTAATGGACAGCCAATGAGAAACAAATGTAAAGGCAAGTTTCAGATGACTATCTGGACATTACAAAACAAACAAAAAAAAACCACTAAAAAAACCCCCCCATACCACCAAAAAAACTACTTTCATTTTAAATGGGCAATGTGCCATGGTCTAGCAACCGCAGCGGTAGTGGATCAAGAGTTGGACTTGATGATCTCAGAGGTCCCTTCCAACCCAGCTGATTCTATGATTCTATGATTCTTTCTCCATTAAATGATAGAAAGGAAGTCAGTCTTGAAGGTAGAAGGTGAGATCCTGGCTCCATTTACCAAATATGAATCAACTTTGACAGAGCCAGGATCTCCCCCACAAAGATTTGGCTGTTACAACAGGAGAATGTCTAAATTGCCGTGTAGAAAACCAGGCTACGGAGACTTTGGATCCCCACTTTGCATTCCCAAGCTAAGCACCACGGTAACACATGACATGAGACTATTGCCTTGGCTGTGTTTGTAACCATCAGTTTTTCAACTCAAAAGATTCACATTCTTACTCAAGGTTCTGCAGGTAATCTTCCCAACAGAGGAATCAAACATCACAGAGATTAAGCACTTCTTTCATTTTACAGATACTCTCTTGCGAACAACTATCACTATCACATCTGGTGATTCTAGAGCTACATCAATTGTATTTTCCTTTGTAACCTATTACTGGCCCAATTTTCTATATTATTAGCACTGTCCTGACCATCCTGCTTCATGCTCTTGTAAAGGTACCTCTTCAAGTGAGAGGGACAGAGTCAGTGTGAACAGAGGGGGAAAAAAAGCAAGAAAAAAAATTAAATTCATCAGAATGAACACAAGCAGCTAGAAATAAGAAAAAACACATAAACAACAACTGCATCTCTGCAGAACAATGCAGTGATCAAGAGAATTCAATCAGCACTGCTTCTAGCATTAAATTTACAGCTATAATTGCCAGAACACTTCTAAAGTGTATTTTTCATGCAAGACAAAAAAGTTAGTATTTCTTTCTTAATCCTTGCTCCAATTCCTAAATCAGCTCTCCATGTGTGCTATTTGGGATGGATGGAAATATAGTAAGTAATGCAATTTTCCCAGGTTTTGTTTTCTTAACTGCTTGAATTCTAAAGAAAAAAAAGCATCTACTTTTTTCTCCATTATCAGATAAAATGCTGTAGCGTGGATCGAGCATCACCACCCAGTAGCTCTTAAAGCTACCTGTAAGTAATGATAACAGCCAAACTTCAGTATCTGTCAAGGCAGTGGAAGACTGTGTTGCAATTATTTGGCATAGCTGCATATAGAAAAAAATATTTAAACAATTACTACTTATTTTTCTGTCATATTTCCTGTTTTACCTGAATGTTATCTTACTGTCTTATTTATCATAATTTTTTATCTTTATTATGAGATTAATTTTACTATAGAACTATTATTTACATTGCTTCTCATGTATCCCTTAACAGGCTGAATGGCTTCCCCATTCTGTGAGCCTATAAAATGACCTTATACAATTATGTATGGAATATACACAAGATTACACATAACCTAAGAGACAGACATCTCAAAACTATATTTAGCATACTCACTTGAATAAAGGAGTCCCACAAACAACACATTTGTATATTCCTTGAGCTTTATGGTGTGTGTACTCCCCCTCAAAGGCACTGGAAAAACAACATTTTAAAATTAAATAAAGGAATTCGGGGGGTTTTTTTTAATTATCAAAGTATCTAAGTCTTTAGAAAACATTATAGAAAAAACCCACAATTTCAAAGTTGGAAGTTGGTTTTTATTAAAGGCAGCAAATAAAGCAGACACAGGAAAAGGGGAATGTCCTTGTTAGTGTGCCTCAGGTGTTACACATCATGCAAAAGGAAGCAAATTGTCCCACAGTTCAAAGGCCAGAACTACAACACCAACAAAAAGGCGTAAAACTGGAGTCTTCCCCTATTTGGCAAGTGAACTGTCAAATTTTTGTAAACATTGATTGTTTAGCATGTAGCTCAACCTGCCACACGTGCCTGGGCCAGTGTCTGGGCAGTGTGGTAGGCTCGGTGGCCACAGCGGAGCGAGGTGTGAGGTGCTGGGTCAGGCTGCCACTGGCTGCTTGGGCAGTAGAGGCATTGTAGCTGAAAATGAAATAATTGGTGCATGATTTCAAGCTGTGTGTGCCTTATATTTTCAGTTGAAAAGCAATATTCCAGCTTTAAGGGAATATTTTTCTAAGTTAACAATCTAAAAGGCTAGGAGGTCATTCACCTAATACGAATCAGCTGTGCTAGCCCAACAAAAAGCCTATGTGCTCAGCAGCTTGTTTTTATTATCCTTTCACTGTTTTTATGAGGTCCAATTTTTTTTATAAACAGGATTTTTAAGAATGACCTAATCTCCAATTGTTTGTGTGCATTAAATCACGTTGTTGGTCCCGTACACAAGAGCGCGGAGGGCCGGGGGGGGAAGGCAGGCCTCCCAGCAGAGGCCACCATCTCCCTGCCCCGCCAGGGCTGCTGGAGGACCGAAGGGGCTGGAGCGGAGAGGGGCTGGACCATCCTTGCCAGTCTCCCCTGGCACATTCAGCCACCAAATTCAGCGCTGTCAGGAAAAGGTTTGCCTATTAACTGGGACCGCACGTGCAGCAGGGAGCCCTTTCAACTCATGAATGAAAACAAGCAGTTACATCATTAGTACATTTGGAGCAGAGGTAAAGCCAGGGCCTTAGGCCAAGCTCAGTGGTATAAATTAGACAACAAAAAATGGCTGGGCTTTGGCAAGTTACTTTCGTGCTGGAATCAGCTGAGAGAGAGACTTTATTCACTAAAAACACTCTTGGAAGCGAGTCTTTTTTTCCCTCCAGGACTTGAGGCTGGCTTCCAGCAACTAAAGCCATGTGAGGGCAGTTATTGAAAATTTTTTACATTCCAACCACAAATGAGCCAATAAATACCTTCTCCACATGTGCTTCAAAAAGAAATTGGAGTGGGGTGGAAAAGAACTAAATTATGCTACCTTCTTTCTGCAGCCAAAACGTCTATACTTACAATGGCCACCTTCAAAACTCCAGCCTCTTGGCACGGGGCCATTTCCCTCGTGGTTCTGCTTACCACGATGTCTTCCAAAAAAAGTGTACCTAAACCACTATTACTTCCACACGTTTTGTAGTAAACTAAAACCAGACTCTAAACATAAGCCTGGTGACTTTATAAGACATGCAGTGTTCATTAAAAGTCACACAAGACCTTTGGCCCTGGCCCCCATGTTGCAGATGCTTGTCTTTGCAGTAGTGTTAATTTGTAGGGGTTAGTAAACAAGTGCAGAAATCCTGGGGAAAAGAAAAACCAACAAAACTTGGTGGGGAAAGTGAGGAAACTGCAGTAAGAGGAGAGGTGGAAAAGAAATATGCCTGTGTTTTGAGATCTGAGTTTCTTTCGTCCTACCTTACCTTTCAGTCCCTTTCTCCTGAGTGACATGGTACTGCAAGGGTGTCAGCCGCTTCCTCAGCTCCTCCTGGGAAAAGACCACCTTACAGTCCTTTTTATCCCTACATGACCCTGCAAAGGGAGAGGATATGGAAGAAGGAGCCTTTTTAGCTTAAATCCTGAATAATTGCTTTGGCAGACAGCCACAGCATAGCTTCTGCATTCACTTGTCAATGACCAGACTGGTCCCTATTGCACAAAAAATAGCTCAGCTGTACCGCAGCTGATTATTTCTTCAAGTTTAAAAAAGAATTTTTATAGAGAGCCAGGTGATTCCACTGGAGCAGTGACAACGTGCTACAGCCAAAGCCCTTCGATGTGTTATACACTAAACTGTTGCACACACAATCATTCACAAGAAAGTACCATTTTTCCGACCATTAAAAAAAAAAATCTGCAAAATACCCAGCTACAGCTGAAACATTCTTTACAAGACATCTATATTGGAGACTTATGGTAATGGGCATATGATGTTTAGCCACAACAACTAGCAATTTCATTACCCTTAAAAGTAGCTAGCAATTCTAAATCTGCAGAATTACAATAAGGTTGATTTAACTTCTAGTTGCATCATCATTCTTTATGACAGTAGCCATTTTATTTTTTCACTGTTGAAGCACTGAGGAGCAAGTAATTTCTTTATGCACAAAGCTGTACAAGGTTCAACAATGAACGTGTTGTAAAATTTAAGGTTGCTATTGAAATTACTCTCCTTTGAAAATCTCAACTTTTGCTTTGCTTAGTTCACACAGAAAATCCAAGGAGTAAAAAAAGATTACTGTAAAAGAACACATTAGTATAGTGCAAAAATTCACATCAGGAAAGAAAAAAAAATTAGGTTGCTTCTGGGAATAAAAACTCCCAAAGTAGTAGCAGAAATTGCCAAATATTCAGGTAACTTAGATAATCATTGGCAAAAATTAGCTGACAAAATACAGCAGGGAAAAAGCACTGTAATTATGACACTAATTAAAATATGGTACAATTAGAAATAAACACTGCTGACAAAAATATTTTTTGCTAGTAACATGTATACACTCATAAAAAGACCAATTGTGTTCCCAAAGTAGAGGCAACAGAGCTACCCATCTGTATGTCATTTAGTACAGGAGAGGCAATGGCAGGTTTAAATTACATGGTATTGGATTGCAATTTCCTAACATTGGATGCTTTTCTGCTTTTTTACCTTGAGTCATTACTAAGAAGTGTTCATAAAAAGTAGCTTAAAGCACAGATGCTTGCAAATCATTTAGGAAAAGATGTTTCTTTCTTCCTCCCCCTCTTCTTTTCTCAATTTTTTAATGTGTGGGAGTGGGTGAATAGGGGAGACAGAAAAAGAATAATGCTATTGGTCACTATCAACTAACCACTAGCCCTAGGAAGTATTTTCAGGAAGAAAAAAGTAAAATTGAAAACATCTGATTGAAGTAAATAGTGCAAACATAAAAAGCTTTACTACTGAAAGAAAGGTATTGAAAAGCGATTTTATTTCATAGATTAGAAATTACTTTTCATCTAAACATTCTTAAAAACAGATTGTTTTCCACTCTGAGCCATCTCATTAGCTGTGCTGCAGAGCCCTCGTTTTAGTGGCAAGCTTTGAAAGAGCGCTGCTGTATGCCTTTGTTAGCTTCAATCTTATTTGGGAGAGGGATAAAGATTTCATTCCAGGTCTCTTTGTTTGTCTTTCAAGAACCACTAAAGCAGTATTCACACAAATTTTGCAGGAATGTGCCCTGTGCCATAGCTTACAAATTATTTGGTTTTGGTGCACTTAAAGGTCACCTTCCAAATTAGCAAAATTTTCCTACATCCTGGCTTTTCAACCTTAAATGTAAATATTGTTTCCTAACTGTAAGTGAGGATTGTTCTTTATAACATTTGGTTGCTTATTTAAAGATGTCAAACTTTGGAGGTTTTTATTCTCCAAACGTGCAGGACTCTAGGACTAATAATTCTTTCAAAGTATAGCTAACAGGGAAAGGAAGCATATACATTATATAAATAGCTATTGTTATCTTGCATTATGCAGCTCAGAAAGAAACTGTTTGAGAAACAGTCTTTTATCTATAATTTCAGTCTTAAAAAATAGTCTAGAGAGCAGAAAATCTTGTAAACCAACATCACTTTTAAAAATATCTACCCATAATTTAAAAAAACCATACTATTTGCTCCTCAGCTATTGCAAAAAAAAAAAAAAAGTAAGCATAGCTTCACTTTGGAAAAAGAGAAAATACTGAGTGTTTTAAAGAATGGTCAGTACTCCCTCTTTACTCTCCCTAAATAATTTTTCATCTCTTTTAGAAATTTAATGTTCTTCAATCAATGGGCTTACTGTATGCACAAAAAAATTTCTAGATGCCACTTGATCTACAACACAGATCAGAAGTAGAAAGCATGTTAAAAAAAATATTTTCCCCACCTGTTTTAATGATTAACTGCATATTCTATACTACAAACAAGTATTTTTGTCTACAGGGAAATTTTGCCAAAGTGCAGTGGGGTAAACTGCAACTGACCCCAACAAAGGATTCTCCAGGTTTGTAATTTGAGTACGCATCAACAAAAAGTTGCACTACAAGCACTACAAATCATAAAAGAAATCTCTTGGTCGAGTCCTCAGCATTCAAGAATAGCCCTATTCAATTAATTGCACTTATTATTTAACTACTAGCAACAAAATAATAGGTCAGTAAATGGATGACACTATTTCCATATTGCCATAGAGCCAAGGAGGTAAAGCAAGGCTAACCCCCGACTGCAGAGGATGTAAGGGCTAGTATGCAAGCTTCTATAAAGTGCAATGAATCCTAGAAACCACTGGATGAGATTCTAGGAACACAGTCCTTTGATTAGGAAAAAAAATTACATGCTAGAGGGACAAAAGTGCTCAGAGTGGTTGCTTCTGGTTTTGAAACTGTTCCAGGGGACAACACAAAGCTACACAAAGATATGCCCAATATGAGAAAAACTGTCACTAGTAATGGAGATGTTATCAAACTTGTTATTAAACCAGAGAATAAATGGACAGGCTGAACACCTTCCTCAGTCTGGTTCTCCATAGACAGGATGAGGTTTGGGCTGTGGAAAGGGTTCCCATACAGGCAACAAAATTCTTCAGCAACTCAGGCATAAAGGCAGGCTCACGGTTCATTGGCAAATTATACAATTCGAGGCAGATGAGAAAAAAGGTCATCACTTCTACAAATAGCCTGACATCAGTGTGATTACATTAAAGGTGAGACTAAATTATATATGAGAATAACAGAGTATGGATTCATAGGATCTATATTAGGACTCTGGAAAGGATCTCACTTGTTCTTTGGAGGTGATGTTCTCATCAACGACTTTTAGAGGAGCCCAGGACAACTATGTTCTGAACTCCAGTTAGATCCTACTGTTAGCAGAGGTGAACACTGGCCTGCAAGGGCAAACAAAATTCTCTTTACTGACGATTGAAGGCCAGATTAAATCTCTCTAATCAGCACACCACAGTGCCTTCACTGGGGTGGGCACTCATGAGAAGAGCAGTGTGTAGGCAACTGTCACCAACAGGCACTTGCCTTCAGCCTCCTGCCAACAGTTACAGCAGTACTAAAAGCAGTTACGATCCTGGAGCAGGATGGAAGGCTTTGTGAGGAAAAGACTAGGCTCACAAATTTTCATGTGTAAACACAAAAAAAAGAGAAAAACTAAGGAGGGTGAAACAAACACCAAACCCTTCTTGGAGACTTCATGGTATTCCTATGCTTAGGAAGATTTTTTTCTGAAAAACAGGGAGTGCATGTTGCCATCTACTATTCACCGGCAGACTGTGGGCATTTCAGAGTTCAGCTCTGGAGTCCTCTGTACAAATTAAGTGAACAGAAAGTATTTTCTTGGTGTTGACCTGATAATGAAGACATTAAGCATCTCACCTCACATATAAATTCCAACTGACCTTTTCAAATCCGTGATTCATAACATTCCTTCCCTATAAGCAAAAGAAAACTAGCAACAAGATATATTCAGACAGACCAACACAAGTTAGCAGACCATTACTCCTCACCACTCAGCCCTTCACCCGTTCCAACATGCCAGAGGGTGGCAATTAGTGTCTGACATGCCCTGAAATTTGGTGGCATTCTTCCTGATGGCTTTCCTACTTCAAACAGTCTTTGGAACCATTCTAACAGTTTTCTCTTATGCTTTTTTGCTTCCTATCACTGAAATTAGCTCAATATTTCAACTATGCATGGAAGACACAGCTTACATTTCCCCCCTTCTATGTATGCTTATGTTCCGCTAGAATTAATGGACATTACAGTCATGGACTGAGTACATACCACTTAGACTTCCTGAATTAAATACAGCAAGATCAAATGTTCCAGCAAAGCACAGCCATATAACAAATTGGGCTTCTAGTTTTCCGTACTACTTCTTTTAATATACCCAAGCAGTTTTTTAGGGGCCTTCCAGCACATTTTATTACTCATATACCACCCCAGCCCCAGTCCTGCAATGTGACCTCTATAGGCAGACCCTTTGGCATATCCAGAGCTACTTAAGGGTCTATGAATGTACTGCAGGATCTGACTCTAAGTATACACCTCTTTGCTTTCCAAAGTCTGTCCCCCCACAGGTGCATCAGACCGGGGTAGATCAATGGTAAATTATCTCAAACTGACATTAAGAGGAATCCTGCAAAGTTAAAAAATATTTGCATACATTTCTTTAAATAAATATCCTTATATATGCTTTTGCTAGCACTCAGTATTATTCAAAGTGGAATCTCTCATTTTTTATTATTTCAAATTTCATTTACACAGTTTACACCTCTTGTTGACAGTTTTGCCTCTCTCTGATTACAAAAAGGTAAATGCTCAACTCTCTCACTTTTGCTTAGTTTGTTCTCTGCAGCCTGTAGTCCACAGTCTTAGAAGAACGCTGTAGGGTCCTCTCAACTGCAAACAAGTCAGAAACTGCTCATCTACTTTAAAAAAGAACAACTCTTGAAAAAGTAAATCATTGCAAAAAATTTTACTGCCTTCTAAGCTGGAAAACACAGTTTTATAAAACCTGTATTTGACATGATAGTCCTTTTTATAATCCACTCACAAGCCATTTTAAATTACCTAAGCCTGCTGGTGACTAGGATAGATGTTGCAAAAGAAACTCTGAAATTCTGGGAGGTCAAGTTTAAGTAAAATCCAAACTTCATCCTTCAAAAAACCCTGTAAATGTTTTACACATTGAAAAACTGATCTGTGTTTCTCCTCTGAGGGATGGTTCCTTTGCTTTCTTGCTGTAGGTAGCCAGCTCCCACCCGCTGTTGAAATACCATTTGCAGTTTCATGCAAGCATTAGAAGTAATGGGGCGAAGACTATTTCCACTATATTGTGCATTGAAAATCCTAAAGCCAGGTACCAGGACAGCAGTTACAATTTTGGGTCAAATGCCAGGTTCTATCTTAAAAGAACGCCACCCAAAAATTAACTGTGTTTAAAAAAATTATTTACTTAACACCCAGGAGGGTCAGATGGCCACAAGGGAAGGGCAAGCCCCTTCTTTGCAAATTTGAAAACTTCCCATGCAATCAAGTAACAGAGCTGTCACATTTATTTTTTCCACCTGGTCATCAGCATGGCTCATGTTTAATACAAACGCATATATTCTGAGTCATCGTCAGAAATCTCCCATATAAGGCAGCAAATTTGTTAAGCACCAAAACCCCCAAAATTTAAAAAAAAAAAACCCAAACCAAATCAAAACAAACAAAAAACCCCCAAACTGGTAACTCATGCATCTCTTCTGTGCACTTGTTTTCTTTCCAAAGAAAATGCTATTAGAACCCCAGCAGTCCTGTACAGGCAGCATCTATGGGAACAGGAGCTGCCCTGTTGTTTCCACAGGCCTGCAAACGTGCTTGCAGCAGGTTACATGGCCATGAAAGCCAAAGAGACATTCCCTGGAACAGAAATCTGAACCTTGCAAATGTAAAAAACATTTAACAAAAGACTCAAGCGTTTTGCATAGTGGGAAGGAAAGCGGCTCCTTTTGTTCTCTCCAGGTACGTCTACTTTACTTCCTTATCTGACGATAATGAAATAAATGTCACTACCAGCCACAGTCTTGGTCTCACAACCTTTCCAAATTATAAAGACTGAGGAGTCCACCACCACCGTGTGCTAGCTGGTGGAGGTGAAGGCAGCTTCCCCTGGAGCTTTTTGAACTGTCATCTTCACTAGTACCATAGCAATGACAGCATAATGGCTGCTCAGCAGAGGTTGGTGAATAGAACCTTCAATTAAGTGGAGCACAAGCTCATTACATTATAAACTGCCACATTTGTTATTGTTTCTGCTGAGATGGCCAAAGACAGAGTGCACAGGGCAGATGACCTATTTGCCTTACTCCTGGATGCAAAACAGACAAGACAAGATCAAGATCTCTTGGTACAGCAGTGGAAGGGGGAACATTTATAATGATGGATTTCTCTTCCACTCCCTCCTAACAGATAAAGAGACTTTTGTTTTGCTGATATGATCCTAGCACCTTTCACAGGCAATACATTTTTTTAAATTAAAAGGACGAAAGGCAGAGACATTGAGCACTCCGTATCTGGTCAGTAGATTTCTGTCCGAATCAATAAAAGGGTGCACAACATATGGAAAGACATTTTATTAACAGCAGAATTAAGATGAATTTAATGAGGGCTTTATGTTACCTTTTGCGTTTAAAATATTTCAGTCAGCCATCAAAAGAAGTTTATTCACACTGCTTTGATAAAGGTTTAACCCTGCATCAGAAACAATTAAAAAGTCAGCATTTGCCAGCAGTTACCGCAGTGGTGTGTAGCTTATTTTGGCATTCAGGCTGTTGCTAAATCCTCCTCCTGCTTCCTCCACAATAGTGATGTGTGGCCTGTGAAATGAGCCAATGAGTCAAGGTGCCACAATCTGTACTTGGGAGGGGGTGGAGGAAAGGAGAGGGGTGGGAGGGAAGGTCTTTCTTCTCCTCCAATTCCCCACAACAGCCTAGATCTAACCTCCTGCAAAACTCGATCTGTCTGCTACTGTGGAGGGTAAGGAACCTTTTTAGCAAAGACACAAGCAGGCATAGCCTGCTCTATGGCTTTTCACTCCACTTCTCTCCACTGAGGGACATATCCAGCATGAAGACAGAAGCTGCTGCGACACTCTGTGCTCCAGCTGTTGCTCTGCTATGACCAGAAGAACTACTACAGAAAACACTGTAGCCCCCTGCCCTCTCAACCTGCTTCAGGACTAATGGTAGAGAAACAGCCAAAAAGGTTTGTAACTGGCAACCTCTTTCACTATTGGGCCTTCTAGAATTCCCGCGTTTCTTTAAAATTCAGCCATGTTTTATGGGTTAGGAAGATGGGGTCAAGCTCTATAAAAAGCCTTTAAGAGGACTCAGTCAAGCCCTTCCCATTCTGCTCTCCTTGGGACTCCTTGACCTGGGCCAGAGCACTGAGCTGGGAGTTCTTGCATTCAGTGCATAAAGTCGCCAGTGCCGGATCTGGGCTGCTGGCACCTCCCAACCCACAAGAACCTCTCCTCCAGCCAGAGCAGGGGGCACTTTCATACCCTGGCCATGTGTCCCTTCCCACCACAGCTTCTTTTGAAGGAAATCACAGATTGAGACACATGTTTAGCTTGTAACTAAGAACAAACATTTTCTTCTTCTTAGCATTCTCTGGGTCTCCTCTCTACTTGTTTCCCCCAAATCATGATCTGTGCTGTAGCAACCTGTGGTTAACCTACCAGTTAAGTTATGGTAATGTTCCTGTCTCTAGTGTCTGACTCCCAATCCACAGTCTAGACCCATTCCATGTTCCATCAAATTCCAAGCTCACCCATTCCCTAAGTGGCCTACTAGATTATCTTCTCCATTGCTTTCCAACCTAGTCTTAACAGACTTTAAGCTTTATATTCACTTCTTGCACCTTTTCTTGCTTGTACGCCCTCAGCTTAGCAACATAAAAAAATCTCCTTCCTTTTTGTGTGCTGTCATCTCTCCTTTACATCACATACACACTCTGAAACCTTCATCACACACTGCTCAGAAAAAGGACAAAGCCAGGAGTTGCTTTTAATTGAAGGGAAAAATTGAAGGCAGTCCTTAAAGGACTTCTCAGATGTCCTGATAAATACTCCAATAATAAAAAAGTAACTTTCCATGAGAAACTTTAAAACACAAAACACCATTAGTGCTGAAACTTCATCTTTTCTGTACCCAACTAAGCAGAAAACACAGTAAGTTTGAGCTGCAGAGGGCACAGGAATGGAATACAGGAAATTTATGAGCTCCCAGAATTAAAACATTTCTGCAAGAAGGGTGGAAATGGTTTGTGGTGGGTCCTTTATGGGAGCAGGAAGGGCATACAAACAACCTTAAAAGATCCATCAGGGAACACATTAAGGAACTGGCTCTGTGCATGGTCTGGGAGCACAAGAGACGTCTCATCATCCTTGAGCTTCTCAGTGCAAGAGTCACTGAGGAGCCTCTACCCAGATGAGGCAGGGACAAGCACTTTCTGACTATTGAGCAGATGAGGAAGAGTGTGAAACTCCATCAGAACAAGGAGTTGAGAAGAGCAAAAAAACAGGGTACAAACTCTAGGGTACGTACAAAAGGCTTCTAGTTTTCTTTATGATCCCAAGTTTTACAATATCAGGTACTCTTAAAGTATTACTCCCAATGAGATATCCACAAATAAATTTCATTCTAAACTGCATTAAATAAGACATTCTAGACTGAATACTATTGTACAAAAGAAATATTTGTAAATACAGTACTACACTGAATATACTCCCATTAAGACAGCTCTATGCAAAGTTATTTTTAAAACTAAAGTCATTTCAAAAATATGCTCTATTACGATAATACAGTGTTCTAGTTCTTATGACTAGAAGGCAGACATATACACAAACATTTATATAATAATGACACATGAAAGGCTTCACATGCTATTTACTATTGTGCTCACATAGTGCATATTTTCAAGACTCTTTTCAAGCATTTATCAAATTCGTCACAACTGCTGGGAAGTAGTAAGCTAGGTATTTTTAAGACTATTTTAAATTTAAAAATCTATTTTTGCTCAAAATTAGTATTTGCTATTTTTTTTAATTTAGCTTGATAGAAATCAGTTTTAATTTTTGCCCCCCAACCAGTTCTGAGGAACAGGAACAAGGTCTCATCTGAGACCTTGTATGACATATTTAAACACAGAGCAAATTTTTATATTCAAGATATAAACCCCAGAAAATAGGGATTTATAATGAAAACATTGACAGGCATTTAACCATAGCCATACTGGTGGTTTATGCTATACAATATTAGTCTTACTTTTATTTTCATTCAAACCATGTGAACAGACATCTGTAGTAGTACATCTCTGGTGATACACATTACGGTAAACTATGGGGAAGTTATACATTATGGAAATGATATCTCTGAACATAGAAACATACAATATGAAACATTTAGACATACTTAAGTCACACAAAGTTTGACAGCAACTACTATACTTGAAACACACAAGAATAAGGTCTTTTCTAGACTTTTTGTTGTTAAAGCCATATCTGGCAAACATTATGCACACAGATAATTTCACTGACATGAGCAGTTTGAGAGTTCGGAGGAACAAATGCACGCAAATGTTTAGAAGATCTGCTTCTGAAAGTAATCCTTTATGTTAAAAGATTACTAATAAAAGTCCAATTTTGAGACCCAGTAATTTTGTCTTCACTATTCATTTCAATTTTATAAAAAGATATTATATTAAAATTAAGTATTAACAAATATTTAATAAAACAAGTTACGAAAAACTATACTATAAATATTTACTTAATAAAGACTTACACCATATGCCCAGCACCATCTTCATACAGATGCATTGTAATTTCATCTAATCCTAAGAAAGTATGGTTTCCTACTAGTAGTTATTTTAGTAATTAAACACTTCACAAGAATTTAATATTACCTAGGACTTTATTATGCAGAAAAAAAAAAAATAAACCAACCCTAAGTCTACCCCTGTAGTTTCTTCATCATTACTTTAACTTAATTTTACAAGCACCATAATTTTCTTTGATCTACAGGAGAGGAAAAGCCAAATTATCGCATGCAAAAATGTGATGTAAGCAGCACAACATTCAAAGTGTTAAAGAAATAAAAGATCTTTTTAAGAAATGAGAACCCATAATAATTAAAAGACACAGCAAAGCAAAATAAGCTATCTTTTTACTTTATAGGTTGGTGGTCTGCTTCAGAAAACATGTACATGGAATCTGCATAATCATTATTTGTATCAGTTGCTTCTTGGTATGCATTAAAGCAGCTGACGTAGTTTTTACATTAAACATTTGATGGGCGTTGTTGTGGTTTTGAAGTGGTTTGTTGTTTGTTTTTTGTTTTTAAGACTGAATTTCTGTAAACTAAATCCCAACAGGTGCTGAGTGCATCCTAGATTTCCAAAGAAATTCAGAGCATTCGACTTTAATAAAGTGGGCTCAAGGAGCAACATTTCTACATCACGCAACAGACACAACAGAACTGTAATCATTACTGGCAGTGAAGAAACCTTGAACCAATGTGATGGTAGTCTGTGCACGAGCATAGAGTGATGTGATTCTTCCCAGTGCTCACGCTTTTCTTAAAATACCTGTAAATGTTCCTAAGCTCTCAGGGTGTACTTTCTGTGTGAATAACTCCTAAATGGGAAGCTTTTCATATAGTCCTGGGCATGCATAACAGCAAATGCCTAGTGCCACCTACTGGGAGTGCCTGCTCCTGCTCGGATTTGCCATTTTGTCTATAAAAAAGGTTATGAGCAAACAGTGCACTAGGTTTGCACACATTGAAACGTTTAGTCCTAACTTCAGACAAAAAAGTATTTTTAAAATACAATTTGGAAGAACAGACCTGCACTCCAGGTGCTAATATACAAACAGAAAAAGAGCAAGTAAAAACACCTCACTAGCACAAGTGATCCCATGTAACTCATACATGCTTACAAAATAGTGGTTCAAAGAAGAGACAGAACGTCATCTCTATTCTAAAATACCTCCCAATGGTATTTCATTAATTTAAATTTTTTTGGGGGGAAATGTCACTTATTTCTGATCTACGACTATATATTAAATATAAATTAAATACTGCATTGTGTTAGTTTGTCTCTTACAGAAAGGACAGAGGTATCATTCCAAGCACAGAAATTGAAATGATACTTTCATTCAAGTCCTTGTCCTGCAAATATTTAACTGCACAGAGTTTAAAATGTTGTTTGAAAGCCCCATTTGCTGCTCTGCTGGCACTTCGCTCCTTTACGTTGTGTGGGCAGGGGTTCCAGAAGGTTCAAAAGTCTCATCCCATATGGAATTTGCCACTGAATTAGAAGGCAACCAAGCTCCACACCGTCCCAGACTCAGTGGACACATGGCATGGTGGTATGGTTGAAGGACTGCAATTCACACAGATCTGGATGGTGGGAAAAGTACTAACTCAAAGTGTTATGTTATAAAAAAATCATGAGAACTCGGGGTATTTTATGTATATTCAGAAGTCAAAGTCACAGGGCATTGTGGCATTTAAGCAGATGTTGGCTCTACATCTCATTCCCATGTTTTATTCGATACATGCTATACCATTTACTTGCAACGCTCTAAATGCACCACACACACAAAAAACAAACCAAAGGCAAAACAAGCCTATATTACTTTATAAGCATCTGGGGAATTTAGATTACTCTTTAAATATGTAAGATATGTGATTGTATATTATTCCACTGTTAGCAGATGAATTTGGGTTTATTATATATAAATATCTCTCTCTATATATATATATCTATAAAGTAGTCAGTGGAACTCAATCCATTAATGGTTGCACAGTTAGGGATCAAAGGGAATAAACAGTAGCGTTAACTTTTTAATTCCAAAATGTGACTACTGGATTATGACAGAAAAACAATTTGACAAAACAGATAATGCTTTGCAAATAGGTACACAACAGCAAAACCTCCCATGGGCTCTGTGTGTTTCTAGCTGACCAACTTGGGATCTCCTTTTCAGAGTGGGAATAAAATGGCCAGAAGGCTGTGTGTCCCCAGTTTAAGGTAGACACTGGCAACATGAGCACACATCAAAAGGAACAAAATGACGACTAAGGAAATTTGCTTACCCTATATTTTTAGGGTTTTAAATCTGGCTCAGCGGCAAATATAACGGGAAACCAAGGTCAAGCTGACACAATGTGGGTTATTCTCTCTCTTCCTCAATATGTGTTTGCAGCTCCTATTAAGGTTAATGGGAGTTTTGTGCACATGTGGGGGAAACAGAACACAAATGCTGCAAAAATTGGACTCAGATTTAGTTCAAATAAAGTGTAATCAGCTTTAGAAAAAACCCATCAGCTTGAAAATTGATCTCTTATCACTGAAAAAAATCTTTAAAACATCATCTCCATATGCTTGCTAAGTCCAGCTCTGGGAAAAACTGCTCATAACATTCTGCAGCCTTATGAACGAGTTGTGAATGCAGCACAACACCCAAGCTGGTTCTCTTTTGAGGCTTCAAACACTGATCAGCCAGGGCTGTATCTTTTTTATTTGGGTGTCAAGAAAATTCTTAGTCATGTTTAAAATTAGCTCAGTGCAGCTTTTATTTTCTCCCACATAACCATGTACACTCACAATACTATGCGGACATTACAGATACACTTGCTGTTCAAGTGAAACACAAAATACTTAGGTTCAAGGTTTTCATCAATAACAAACTCATGGAGATGAGGTCTTATGGCACCCCTTCCAGACCTAATGGACAAACCTGGACCTTACATGAGAAGTACAGCTGCATCTGGGCATTAAATTGCATGTTTCCATTCAGTTATGTAGAGAAGTGTCACGTAACTAAGGATTATGCTGTCAGAGGAATAAAATAATTAACTTTTAAAATCTGCACACTTTTTGTACATAATTTTCAGTACAACATATTTGATTTATAATAAAAATGTGAAAAGAAACACATGGAGTGTAACTACAGTATACTACTAAAGATTTTGGGAAATGTTTTTAAGTCCTATGATTTAATAGCAATCAACATCCTAAATTCTTTTATGCATCTTTTTAAAAGTAGAAATGGCATTTAATAAAATATTTCACCATTTTTGCCAAGAATGAGGAAAATAATATAAAATTTAAGAGATAATATTTTGGACAAGGAAGTTAGCATTTCCAAACTTCTTGAAATCTCAGATATGAAACCCCTCACTCAAGCCAGTTACTTTTATCAAAAAAAAAGGCAAATAAACTTCTGGTTCAAAGGAAAATTTTAACAAACCACAGCAACTCATAGCACATTGTTTCCTGCAGCAGAGACACCCATTCCTACAAGGGCCTTCATTACGCATGACACAACAAGCAGCACCCATTCAACCTGAGGGAAGCCCACAGGCTCGCAGGGCCACTGGCTGGCTCTTTGTCACCAAATGCAGCAGGTTGAATGCAGACATCACTGTGATATCCTCACCAACAAAACCAGAGGCAAAGAACAGGGGCAAGAGCTGAGTAGGGAAGAAAAAAAAAAAAAAAGAAAAAAAAAGATGAGAACAAATTAAAACATCAAAAATGTTAAGATACAGTCACAGAAAAAACAATAATTGAAATTTTATAAGACCACCACATGGGAGCACAATTCTACATGCACTTTTCTTAGTATGTTTAGCCCATTTCTGATACACCATCCCCTACCATTTTGATATATATTACATAGTATTCGGTGAAACCATTTTATATGCTACAAAGTGAGAGGGAGGGGGCATTTTTATGAGGGGCATTCACAGCTGCTTTAGATACCCAACTGAGAGCAACTTGGGGGGTAGCAATCTAAGTGGTCACAAGTACAGAGGTACTAAGGAAGAAACCTTAGGACCGCAACTAGATAGCAGAAATCCTGCCTGGAACACCCAGGAATGCTAGGCAGAGCAAACATGTAGGCTTTTTCTATTTATTTTATTCAAAACAAAATCAGAGTCTGCAACATTTCTGAATAGTGAATGCTGGAAACCAGTCATTGCTAAAAAATTGTTCTTTTAATGACTTGTTTGAGGAATGTGACATTTCATTGTAATAAACTTGTCAGATATTTTAAAACCATGACTTTTCAAGGGCAGGAAATAATTCATGTTGTAAACTGTCCATGAGATACCTTTAAACAATCTTCCGGCCAGTTCAAATATAGAAAACAGAGAAATGGCACTCACAAGATTTTATTTCAGAAGGGTTTCATGCACAAATACTTATTGTTTTGTTCACCCCATGATGGGAGGGAGGAAATGCAGCTGCCTTATAGCCCAGCCATGTACAGCCATAGCTCACTTCAGAATTATGTGACAGGGGACCAGAGCCAACCCACAGCAAAGTCAGTACGGAAATTCTCTGGGATTCTCATGGAAGCAGGATCGGGCCCCGTGTGACTGAGAAGTGGCCGGGCAGGTCTCCCAGCCTCCTCCCAGGCCTTTCTTTTTGGTCTGTGGCAGCTCCGGAGCCGCGGCAGGCAGCGTCCAGCAGTGGCCCACAGCAGGCGCTATCCCAAGCGTTTCCCCAACGGTGAAGAAACTGCCCATGGTCTCATCCTGAAGAGTAAGACTCAGAGAGGACATCTGTAGAACACTCCAGGGAGGTGGTGGATGCCTCATCTCTGGAAACACTCAAGGTCAGAATGGACAAGAGTCTGTGCAACCTGATCTCACTGAAGCTGTCCCTGCTCACTGCAGGGGTTGGACTAGACGGCCTTTAAAGGTCCCTTCCGAGACAAACCGTTCTGTGACGATTCCGTGACTGTATCAAGCACCCAGCACTCAGCCGTATCCATTACCAAACCGGTCTGGAGCGTATCTGACAGAAATCTGCCCTCATCAACACGCCTGAACTCGGGCGTACCCAAACCAAACTCGCCGCAAAACCCTCGACCCCTCCGTGCTGCCCGACGGCGGGGGCCGGGCAGGCGCTGCGAGAAGGGCAGCCCGCGAGCACCTTCACACCTTCACACACAGACACACAAACCCGTCTCGCGTAGCAGCGGAGCTGCGCGAAAACCTGCGCGAACCCCTCCAGAGCAGACGGGCGGGACGCCAGAGGTGTGCGAGCAGGCAGCCGCAGCCCCACGCCGTCCTCGCTGCCGGCCCTGCCCCGCCGCCCCGGCCGCACAACAAGGCCACGCTCCGAGCGCCCCCCACCGGCGGGCGGCCCGCACCGCCCCCGGCCCGGCCCGAGCGAGGCGGCGCCGCCTGGCGGCCTCCGCCTGTCCCACGCCTGCGAGGTGCAGGACTGACCGCCCAGAGCAGCGCCGCCTCCCTGCCTCCCTCCTCCCCTCATCCCCCTCATCCCCCTCCTCCCTCTCCCCGCTCTCCCTCTCCCTCTCCCTCTCCTTCTCCTTCTCCCTCTTCCTTTCCCTCTCCCTCCCTCAAGTGTAAACAGCTTGGAGGACATTATTTGAAATTCCCGAGGATTATAAAATAGATCCTGGCCTCTTGAAAATGTCAAGTATTTCAGTGTTCACCAATATGTTGTTATTTACTCTCAAGTATTCATAAAGACTCAGAGTATATACAAGTCTGAAAGCCCAATAAAATATCACTGAGCATCCATGGAAGTGCTTTACTGCAGTTACCATATTTTATTCTTTCATTGCTGACGCTTTGATTGCTATTTCTATTTACTCTGTACATTACAGCAGTGCCCAGTAGTTCTAGTAGGAGAGGACCTCCCAGTGCCAGTTACTGTATGCACACACACAAACCCTGCTGCAGGGAGCTTACAGACTCCGGTAAGAATGGCTTGTGAAGAATCAGTAAAGAGAAGCGCAAAGTCAGACTCATTGCAATTCACATATTTGTTTGGAGGTGCTTCACCCCTGCTTGCCAGTTCCATGGGTACAAAGAGACTGAGGGAGAATGACAGGTTTGCATCTTCCCTCTGCTCTTTCTGTGGCACATGCAAGCTTGGCCATAGCATTCAGCAGGCTCCGGTGCCATGTTTATGCCTCAGACTTATTTAACAGGAACAGCCAGAGCACGACAAGAAACATGGGAAGAAGTCCTGAGAAGGGCAATGAAGTTGGTGAAGGGTCTGGAGCATGTGTCTTATGAGGAATGGCTGAGGAATCTGGGGTTGTTTAGCTTGGAAAAGGGGAGGCTCGGGAGTGACCTTATCACTCTCTACAACTACCTGAAAGGAGGGTGTAGCCAGGTGAGGTTGGTCTCTTCTCCCAGGCAGCTAGTGACGAGACAAGAGGGCACAGTCTTGAGCTGCACCAAGGAAGGTTTAGGTTGGACATTAGGAAGAAGTTCGACACAGAAAGGGTGATTGGGCGTTGGAATGGGCTGCCCAGGGAGGTGGCGGAGTCACCGTCCCTGGAGGTGTTTAAGGAAAGACTGAATGTGGCACTTGGTGCCATGGTCTAGTTGACAAGGTGGTGTTTGGTCATAGGTTGGACTTGATGATCTCAGAGGTCTTTTCCAACCTAGTTGATTCTGTGATTCTGTGAAAACACCATCCTGGGAATAGCATTGCTAGTGGTTTAAACTACCGTACCACACGTAGCCGACCCTTTCCAGGTTAAGCAAAGCCCACATGCTGGTGCTGGAGACACCTGCCTGAGCCCTGAGGGAGCCCAGCTGTGCTAACTCACAGCCCACCTTGCCACTGTCAAGGCTGGGTGGCCTGGGTACAGCCAGCTAACGCGACTGTCACACGCCTGAGCCATAGTGAGTACTGCAGTGCTGCACTTCCACCACACAGACTTGATAACCCCAACATCTTTATTGCAGCACTGCAACATGCCACTTTTCCGGAAGGATAGATGCTCCACAGAGGTCAGAACAGACCTCACAGTCCTGGGAAGGAGATTATTCTTTTACACATCACTTTTTGGTTTCACTGTTTGGTGGCTTGCGTTTTTTGGTTTTTTTTTAAACACATGCTGCTTGATGCGCTGCCTGCAACACCCAGAACACCGTTGGCTCCTCATCAGTTGTCATCAGACCCCTTGGAGCCCCTTCACTGCACTTCACCCTTTAACCTAGCACAACACGGATCTTCCATCTGTCCATCTTTCCTAAGATGGACACCATGCTCAGCGATAACTTATAAATAACTTATAAATAACTTATAGATACAGCTAATACAAATACAGCAGTAACTATGTCATTAGGTGGACTTCAGAAGCTGTTTTCTAGGGTACACATTGGAACTCCAGGAAAGCCTTCCTTTTAGGATCCTAATGTTGGCATATATGAAAGAACTGCTAGCTCTCAAGAGCTTCTATGTTGTCCATTGTGGACATTCAGAAATCCTAAGTTCAGCCCCAAAACAAACATGATTAGTTATAAAGTAACATAGGTGGTCTCTCAAATTTGTCCTTCGGAAATTAAGAACTTTTTATGTACTCAGGTTATGTTTTGTCAACCTCTGTCTGCAATTAGAAAAGTTTCTTCGGGGGAAGGACAACTTGGGAGATTAAATTCTGATATTACCACATCTTGTTTTTAAGAGCAATAATGGAAATATCAAGGATCTTGGGAGCTCATAACACTACTTGTTTAAATTTTTCCATATTCAGTGCTTTTCCTGACAACTCAGGTCCCGAATTCCTAAAATTACATGAGAATCCCAGCTCTCACAAGAAAAAATGTGAAGCTTTAGCTCTTTACAAGTAAATTAAAAAACCAGCCACAAATTCTTAAGGGAAGAATCAGGATTTTTTTCTTGCCCCAATAATGAGACCTTAATAGTGTGAGGCTTCTACTTTTTTTCCAATTTCCCTCCCCCCACCCTCAAGTCTCTGGCCTCATTTGGAGGGCAGGAAACAATTAAGAGATAGGTACACACTAGCCAGAGAGCCAGGCTCCCAGGCTCTTGACAGGAAGTCCTGTGTCACTGGAAAAAGCAAAGAGCAAAAATATTGCCACACTGAAGAAAACCAAGCAACCAGAAGTCAGAAGGCAGTAAAGGCCTGGGAGTCTACTATACTCAAGTGTTACATTAACAGTTTCATTTTTATCATTGCTTGTTTTGTTAAGCATTTTTCAGTCCAGCAATAAGTTCGAACAGTTGTTTTGCAAAGGGTTTACTTATTTATTTTGGCATAAAGCAAACTATAACCAAATGTTTCCCAATAAAGCTTAGTGGAATATTTTGTATATACATTTATTCCAGCCTTATCATTTGGATATTTTTTTTAATTTGGTTTTTGCTCACCTAAAGCTGCTGCCAGTCAAACTCAGCAGACAGGACAAATCAACCCCTGGCCACTGCAGGAACAAAAAGCGCAGCCTAGAGAGAGAACCATATGAGCAAGTGTTTCAGTAGATCATGTCTTTTGGTGTCTAAACAGTTATTTACTCCCTAGTCATTTTCCCCTGACACATTCTGTGTTAATGCCAAAGCCCTTGGTCTTTCCTGCTCCCTGCATTGCACTTAGTGGTTTTTTAGGGACTTCACTGTTTGCAGTTAATGTCTCAGGTTTGTCACGGTGTATGCTATGGTGGGGGCAAAGGCAATGTCGAATAGCTTGCACAGAGATGTTTAATAAACCATCACCAAGCTGCCAGGAGACTAGAGCACAGGAAAACTTTTCAGCAGGGGTATGATGACTGTTGGTTATTTATCAGAGAAGGAAGGGAAGAGTTCCAGTTCCCACTTCTGATGCAAGATCTCTGATCCTTAAACTAGCATCCTTTGCAGCGCACAAGGTATTCTCACACTTACATACTTCACTACCTGGGCTAACCAAGCCTTCTGTCCTGGCCTCCTAACAGCCTGATAGAACAATGAGGAGTCAGTCTTCAGCCCTTCAAAAAACACACATCCTGTGAATATGCATTTGTGTTTTATAATTATATTTTTTAGACAACTGAACACTTCAATGTGCTGTACTGTATTTGAAGCATTTTGCACAAAATAGTAAAGGTACTTGATAAAACCTTGGGAAAGGGTAAATTTAGATTAGATATTAGGAAGAAATTCTTCACTGTGACAGTGGTGAGGCACCGGAGCAGGCTGCCCAGAGAAGTTGTGGATGCCCCATCCCTGGAAATGTTCAAGGCCAGGTTGGATGGGGCTCTGAGCAACCTGGTCTAGTTGAAGGTGCCCCTGCTCATGGCAGGGTGGTCCCTTCCAAGCCAAACCATTTTGTGATTCTATGAAATTTACCTTTAAAGAGAGATTTTAGGCTCTGGATTTTCATGTGCTTGATAATGCAAACCAGGTGTCTTCAAAAGTTCATGATTTGCTATTAAAATACCTTGCAAAAGCTCATGGTCTGATGAGAGTAAAACACTCTCTAAGTAAGGTAAGTTAGTAAGCTAAGCTAATGATAAAGATAATTATAAATTTAAGCTTCTCAAAGACTTACTGAAGAGGCATAAAGCATTCTAAATTAAATTAATTGCATTAACCTTACAGCTCTACAGATGTACTGTAGCTTTTAACTTGCATGCTTGTCTGCATATAGTCTCCCCTCATACAATATTAGCTTCTCAGTTACAGCCACAGAAATCTGAAGTATTAGACCTGAATTCCCACTTCACTTTAAAGACTCTCAATTAAAGCATGTTCTCCTTAGCTGTCTGTGCTGGAATGTGCAAACTGAAGGGCAGTCCAGTCTACTTTTAGGACGTTTACATTGTGCCCCAAGAAAAGAGGTAATTACTGCTATACCTTGTAATATTTGAGTGGAAGACCAGGAATCATCAACCTTGAAACTTGAAGTTAACATTATCATTAGAAAGGAATCTAAACAGTGAAGTTCAAAACCTTTTTGCTTTCTTGAACTTTACATATTCGCTGATACTGGATTTTGTTCTTAAACCCTTCCCATAGCAACTGAAACTCAAACCTAAAAAACCTTCCTGCAAAATGCACAGTCTAACATATAAGATATTTTCAAGAATTGTTTTGGCTCACATATGCTTTAAGATACTGACAGAACCAGCTACAGGTGCTTTAATGGCCCTTACTTAACAGGAATTATCATTTTCAAAGGAACCAGAGAAGTGCTTAACTGGAGAGTTGATTTAATGTTCCATAGCATGAACTACAGCTGTGTCCCTGCACCTGCAGAGCAAGCAGGGCTGGAGGTGGGCAGACACCCACCTGGGCACACCAAGCATGACATGCACCAGGGCTGCTCAAGCTCAAGGGGTGCAAGAGGCCCTCCCCAGTCCCCCAGCTTCCTCATGGTGCCCACAGGCCAGCCTTCTTTCTCCTGTGAAATGGGGTTATATAGCCCAGTCTGTTGATGTTACTGAGGTATCTTTTCTGTGTTCAAGCTGGAAGGCTTCAGTAGCAATGCCTTCTATATCCATCATGTTAACAGGGTAGGGGTGAAAGAAGAAAAGTCTAAAGGTTGAGATCAGACAAAAAAACCAGAGGAAAGCAGGAAAAGAGGATGAGCAGGAATGCATAAAGTTTCTCGCTGAGGTGAATCAAAGATATTTTTAGGAGTTCAGCCTTTAGTCTGAGCTTTATTACCCAGACTTTGGTCCTCCATCTAAGAGAGAGAGATTCCCACAACAGATTTTACATTACCATCCAGGCTAAAATGATCATCTTTCCAAGAAGTTATTAAAAATCTTGGGAAATAAACCAGATTCTGAAACCTCTGTACACAATTCAGTGTAATTTCACTGATTTCAATTGTTGACAAAAAGATATTCTGTGTAAGGAGGCTCCATGTGTCTGTGTTTCCATTTATATTAGAATGGTTATCCAGAATAGAAAAATTATTTATACTGAGAAAAATATTACATCTGAGCAGAGAACAAAGAACTATATTTAATTTTCATCTAAATACCAAATTGAGTTAACATCCTCTTTAACCTGGGAAGCTCAAAATCCCTTACAGGAATAACCCCTTTTGTATGCTGAACTGGCCACTGCATTGTTCCCCTCACCAGCTAGTGAAAAACCAGTTTGGCAACAAAGAGGCTGATGTGCTGGTGTAACTAAAGCCCAGGGGGGTGTCCAGTGGCCAAATTAAAAAAGCCTGAGAAGTGAGAGGATAATCAAAACAAAGGGTTTTCTGAAGGCTGTACCTTCCCAAAAAAGAAACAAGGGGAAAGTTACATTATTGCCTCCCTGTTCTGCAACTACTCCCATGAAGGAGCAAATTGCAAGGCTGATTTCTCCTTATTTTACTACCTAATATTGCACACAGCAGGGCAGTGGTCCTGGTCCCCTCTGAAGAGACAAAGGACATGGCCTGTGAGGATGTAGAGGACATTCCTGCTACACTGAGTACAAGGGGAGGAGGGAGACAATTAATTCTTCTTTAAGTAATACAAAAGTTAAGAGTGTCCTTGCTCAAGGTACTCTAACTTGGTCTGTAGGGAGGAGTGTAAAATGGATGGAGATTTTGTTAGTATAGAGACAAAACACTGCAACCCTTGTGGGCAACAGATGAAATGGGAAAAGCAAAACTGCAAAGAAAAAGTGGAGACCTCAAGGAGAGGAAGAGACTGGACAAGTAAGGAGTCCCCAAGCCTGGGACGAAAGAGGATGCTTGGCCAAGGGCAGAAACCAGTGACTCTCTCAGCCTTGCAAGTGCTCATACATCTGTCATTTGCAGATTGTTTCCTAATAGTTATGACTGGCAATACTTCCAGAGGAAAGTAAATATCAGTCAGTTGGGATTCTCCCCCACTCCATCTCCTCCCAGATCCGATGCACCAAAATAGCACCGAACTGCACTTTCATTTTCCCTGACTTGGTAGTCTGCCAACATACAGCACATTCCTTTTACGGCAGTGAGTTTATAACTGCAATGGTCATAAACTATTCTTAAATGTGTCTTTTCCGAGAATCACGATCCTTTCAACATCTTGAAAAATTTCTCGTCTTTTCCATTCCAGGCAGTCCTCTCCAGGACAGTGGTAAAGATTTAATTGCTTCTGGTGCTCAGATGATGAGATACAAGTGTTCTGGAAATAACCTTTTAATTTAACAATTCCTATTGGCAAGCCCAAAACCTTTTTGTGTTGATCTCAAATAAAGGCTTCATTATCAGTACTAGAAGAAAAAAACCCCAAATTTTAAAAACTTCTGGGTTACTGCTGTGAATAGAATTATCCAAGGGGTACTCAGCACTTCAAGACATGAAACCCATTTTTGCTATGAGGGCGATTTGAGTAACTACTCAAATCCACTAACATTTGCACAGCAGAGGTAACAAGCTTTCTATTCTGTCTGTTTTTAAATTGGGACAAATCCCATGCATCATTTACCAGAAGGTTAAATACAACTTTCTTTTATAGCCGTGAACAGAAGCCCTTCAATAGAAATTTCTATTCTGCTTTTCTGAAACACCTTCGTATTAGTTTTCACTTCTCAAAGAAAAAAAAAAATTACTAATTTTGAAGATTAAACATACATATTTGGAAATGGCATTCTTTTAAATTGTGTTACACAGTACTCTGTAACTCAGCAGACTTCTTGCTCATCTTATGAAGCCTATTTGCCTGGGTAACAATACAGAATAGATATGTGATACAAGCAGTTCCTCTTAGGTAGAGTATCTCATACAAATGCAGTAAAGAGAAAGCCTCCAGCTAACTGGTATGACTCAACAGGACTTCCAACATTACACAACAAAAAAGTACACTCTTTTCAAAAGAGTTCTTAAAAGGAGACGAGTGAAAACCGGCCCTGCACGGTTTGCTGAGCATGCACTTCTGACCCACATGACACAGACAGGATGTGGTGCAGGAGGTGTGAAGGATACTGCCACTTCCTCTGCACAGAGAGGATGAATTCTCAAACACTGCAGACCGGTTAAATTTGATGACCCTCTTTTATGAGGCACTGTAAGGAAATGTAAAAGTGACACTTACTAGTTCACTGAAGGAGACAAGGTCGCTGAACACATCAGAGCTAAAACAGTTGTGATTTCAGCTGTGGTTTTGCCCTCCAGTTTAATGAGCTCTCCGAGTAAAACCTGTATCAGAGAATAAAAAACCCCAACACGCACTACCACAGCAGCAAACTAAAGCATCCTCAATGGATGCCATGGGATTATTACAGTTTTTCATAGGAAATTATCAACAAAAAATCAGTGCGTCTATGGCCAGCAGATTTTTAAGATATTTAAAACTCTTTTAATTGAAAAAGTGGCCGATGCTAATATCTGTCTACATGTATATGCACATAATATGCATATACATGCATATACATGCATAAGATGCCAGGTACCCTACTAGGAAAATAAACTACCAGTGCAAAAGACACATTTGTCTTGTGTCATTTAATTCTGCATTTGATTCTTCAGTACAAACCACTTGAAAGCTGAATTATCTCCCTGTATTTTTATAATTTACTACTTGAGAAAATACAACTTTTAAATCAGACTCTGAGTATTTAGTATTTTGTAAAAAAGTTTGTAAGTAAAGAACGGAGTTTATAAAATTTAGTTACGATCTGTCAGGTGGCGTAACTTCATTTTAGAACAATTCAGGCTGGTGATTTCTTTTTTTATCCTCCCAGCTGCTAGAAAAGCATTTTGAGTTAAAGACATCATAGCTGCCACTTTCTTCCCAACAGTCTCCCTTACAAGGAAATTTTCTACGTGGCTTTCTCAGTAAACCAATACCACTCCTCACCACCGAGCGGGGCCAGCTCCCTTTCGTACAATCACACGCTGCACGGCCCCGTGAGTTGTCCTTCAAACAACATCCTCAGCACGCACAGGTCTTCGCGTATGTCAACGGAATGAAAGCACCCTTTAAAAATGTACCTTTGATCACACAAATAGTGTCGCGATGGCATGCAGAGCAGCCTTATGAATATACAAGAAAACCTCAGCCTTTTATCCACCAATTTTTTTTAAAATTATAGCATATAGAAATTCTGACACTGCAAAAAAAAAAAAAAAAAAAAGAACGGCTCAACGGCTCACACACACTGTAATAGCAACATTAATTATCCAAAAACCAAAGGAGCTATATGCAGTTGAAAAAAAACTGCAAAAACATCCAATCCATACCAAAATAAAATTCCATCAAGTAAAACAGAAACTCCAAAGTGTTCTCTCATCAAAGGTGCACTTTAATTTTTACGAATAACAGTGAGAAGACATTACAGCAAGTAAGGAAATAGTATTTGTCTTTATATCTTAAATCATCTTTGAACTTACAGTTCAAACAGATGATGAGTCTGTTTGACCAGATGAGTGAATACAGAATGTCAATGACTGAAAAACGAGAGAGCGAGCAAAACTATTTCTCTCCTAACAACAATAAATTTGATTCAATTATAAAGATTATTTGATTTTAAACCACTATCCAAGGTGGACTAATTTAACAAATATTTTAATTTCAATTTCTGTAACACCATTTTTGTAAAACAAATCTTCACTTGGTTGGGCTACCATTAAGTATGTTGATTAGCTAAAAATATGTAACTGCCATTTAATAACCAGGATTATAAGTACATCTACCTGTACTTAGGTAATTACAGGGATAAAAACATTTATTCAAGACTCTCCTTCTTCCAAGAGAAAATGTCATAGGATCATAGAATCACAGAATGGTTTGTGTTAGAAGGGACTTTAAAGATCTAGTTCCACCCCCCCACCTCCCCTTGCTGTGAGGAGGGACACCTTCCACTACAGCAAGTTGCTCAAAGCCCCATCCAACCTGGCCTTGAACACTTCAAGGCATGTGGCATCCACAACTTCTCTGGGCAACCTGTTTCAGCGCTTCACCGCCCTTACAGTAAAGAATTTCTTCCTAATGCCTAATCTAAACCTGTCCTCTTTCAGTTTGAAGCCATTCCCCATTGTCCTATCACTACAGGCCTTTATTAAAAGTCCTTCTCCAGCTTTCTCATAGCCCCCTTTAGGTACTGGAAGGCTGCTCTAAGGTCTTCCTGGAGCCTTTTCTTCTCCACGCTGAACAACTCTAGCACTCTCAGCCTGTCTTCACAGGAGAGGTGCTCCAGCCTCTGAATACCTTCCAAAGATAAACTTTTTTCAATGAAAAATATTACATGGAATCTGTGTGAGCTGAATTGTGATTTTCATTCTAGTGCAGTTTAAAAATGCACAAACATAGCATTTTATTTTTTTTTTTAATTAGCTGAATATATTTACATTGTATGTGCAGCACAAGGATTTGCACCTTTAGGCATCCTAAAGCTATTTTTCAATTCATGAACAAAAGAAGTATTAATTCTAGCAAAACATACTACTTCAAAATCTGCTTCAATTATTTCTCTTTAATTGTCTCTCAAGTGTCCAGAATATGGAGATGTCTCTTCCACCTTTCTTAATTGACTGAAAAATATTTATTAAACGTTATATATTTGTCAATCCACATTCCCCAGCCATGCATTCAAAAGACAAAAATACTCATCCTATAGCCCTGCAGCTGGACTTGCAGTAACCATGCAAAATCTTTTCTGCAGGGCAAAAAGTACTTACCTTTGCAAAAAACCCCACACATAAATACTTTCTCCTGGTCTGTTAGAGCAACCTTACAACAGCGCCAGGGCTGGCAGCAGCCCCGCAGTTCTGCGTGGAGCCACCCTAGACACGCCCCCCAGGGCTGGCCGTGCCAGTGCACCTGGCTCAAGGGGTGGGCACGCCAATGACATCAGCTCGGCTGGTTTGGAGGGGGTCAGAGGGGAACAACGCAGACACCAAGTTCATTCTCCTCTTCCCTCAGCCTTTTGCTAGTTTCAAAGCTTTGTAGTTCAGCTTCCCAGCTCGATCAATATTCTAAGATAAATGTTGATGTTTTCTTTGCATAATCTGTCCTTAAAAGTGATATCTGTTCCACTTCCTTCAGAAGAGGCAGCAGCAGGCACCCGCAGGCAGCCCCCCCGCCACAGCCTGCTGTCAGGAACTTCATTAAGTATCGCCCCAAAATGCAGTTTGTTTCTGTCCTACTTGGACTTGTGCTCCAAAAAAGGAAATCCTGCACTTAAAGCATCAGGGTCCCTCTTTCCCTTCTTGGTCCTGACATTTCACACCACTCACAGAGACATCAGAAGTTCCTCAGCAACTCAGCCATGCCCCCACAGCATTCTCTATCCCCAGCACAGGACCATTCTCCCACAGTTCACTTTAGCACATATCTGTGCAAGCATGCGAGCCCTCAGAACCCCAATCAAGATAAAACAATAAAGGACATCGAGCTCTATGCCCACTTATGAAACAATAACTACTGGTTAGAATTCTAACATTTGCTTAATAGGTTATTTTTAGAGCACTGGTATATATGTACAGAAAGATTGACAATCTCTTACAATTATCTAAACGTTTGGAAATTCTATGTAGTTGCTGAGCAAAACAAATAAGAAAATTAATAAACCATAAGCTATGATCAGTTAAGCAAATTCACAAATTTTGCTATTTGTAACCCAGTACAAAGAAAACAATACAAAGAAAACACGCACAGCAGATTATCAGGTTGGAAATAGGCTGACTGCCCAGATGACCTTCCATGGCAGTATAGCTGAGGGACTTTTTTAAAAAACAGCAGAGGCAATCATCTGAAGAAGTTGCGGTGACTAACTTCAAACCATTGAAATCTGATGCACAGACCTTGCTCTGCACACAAATTGTAAATGCAGCTGTCAAAGCTGCATTTTTTAAAGAGAGATCTTTATCGAAGTCTATCAAGCTTTCAGTCTCACTCTTAGGAACTCACTTCAGGTGCTTAGCTGGATAGATATGAGACTATCAGAAATTAGGCACAGTAATGCTGAACCACTGTATTCCTGGATGATGGAGCTATCCTGTGGGCCTGCAACCTTTCCCTGAGGTTGCTCTTCCTCTTCTGACAGATTAGGAAATTTATCCTACAGTGTCTGGGAAATAAGGTGGGGCAATCATCCAGAAAAGAGCATGCATCTTGAAGGATTTTTGAAAGGCTTTTGCCTTTTACAAAAACTCAGGAGTAAGATAGCAATGTCCATTTTTAAAAAGGGAGGAAAAAATGACTGATGAATTACATGGCCGTAAGCCCATCTTCAACACCCAGAAAGCTTTTAAAACAAATTACTAAATAATCCATAAACAGGCAATGAAAATTAAAAAGCAAAAAGCCACCATGATGAACTTGCAAAATCTACCCATCAACCAATGTAATTTCCTTCTTTTGTTCTATTCTACAGGCAGGATGAAGGCAGTAAATCAAAGACATCTCAAATATAAAGTATTTTTCGACAGACCAAACTGGAAAAGCACCTTCATTTTGGATCAAGGTCCAATATCACAGGTGCAGAACTGCTTGAATAAACACACTCGTTCAGCGCTTCTCCTGCTGACCAGGGCCAAACCCCAGCAAGTAGTCCTGCTAAATCTGCAGAGACACGAACCTGTAAAGAGTGTCAAACACCCTGAAACAACCTGAGCAGATGGTCTTAATAAATTGGAGAAATGGTGAAAAATCATTGAAATGAAATTAAATGCAGCCAAGTACAAAGAATCATGCTTGGACTTTAAAAGAAATCTTCAAATGCACAAAACAACCAAAAAGGAAGACTACTAGACCAGCAGCAGTATTGCAGAAAAGGATGTCAAGGTTACTGTGATGATAAATTGAGGCAACAGTGTGAAACTATAAAAAAAAAGGCAAATAACAATCTGGAGTTTATTAAATAGAGAAACATAATACATAGTATCAGGGGTTGGTGAGGAAGTCTGCTCTCCTCAGTAGCAGTGAGGTATCAGCTGGAATACCCTTCTGGTTTAGGGCATAGAACAGAGACAACTGAGGAAAGCCCAGAGAAGTAAAAAAAAAAAAAAAAGGGTGGTTCAGAAAACCAAATCTCTGCAAAAAAATTTTTAAGAACTTGGCTTGTTTAGTCTACAAGAGTGACTGTGGAGATGGGATAATGCTCTGAAAATCTGCATCTCATCTTAAATAGCATTACATCACTCAGCTATTACACTGTCTTTATTACTGCCACAGTTATTACTTGACTGTCATTAGAGAAAAATGTGTACCAGTCTGTATGTAACAGAGCAACAAAAAGGGTTTGTTTCCCCCAGACAGCTACTGTATTTCACATTTTAAAAGACTTCATGGGCAGAGTCTAGAGTTTTGCAAAGTATCTGTTGTAATCCTTCCCAGCATGGTTCAACAACTGCTAAAATAAATTGGTACAATCCAGCACCTCTCTTAAGTTCAGAGGCAAGTAGCAAAGCTGCCTTGTGTTTTTGGACGAGAGGTGCCAGGTAGCACTTTAGAAACCAGCAGTAGCTGGTGGGTCCCTTTCCCAGTGAGCTGCTAATTTGCTACACAAGTCGGTGAAGTCTCTTAGTTGAGCTTGCTTTTAGGAAAAAGCAGAAGTATATACAACAAGTATGTACACAGACAATCTGGTTTCTCTTATGAAAAGAGGTGTTAAGAGGTGTGCTGTTAGCACAGAGTATTTTTCCACTGATGAAGCACTGATTTTAATCCTGCAAAAATAGGAAAAAATGAGGATGCGGTCTAAAAGTACAGTTCCCACAGCAAGCACTTGGGCTTTGACCAACAGGGCTGATTTTATTTTTCTGCAGCCATTCAAAAGCTACAGAAAACCCAAGTCACTTTATTTGTGGAGTTTCTGAATTTGCATCTCAGGGCTGTAACTTCACACAAGTGGCTGATCCACCTTTTCTTTTCCACCTGTCCCTGAGCTGGCAGCCTAAGCATCTGCTCCTGTTTTAACTCCCTTTTCTTTCTTACATTTTTGTTATGGCTACTGACAGTGCTATTGCTGTGCAGGAGCGGAAGCCTAACCAATTCTGACCTTCAAGCCTTGGTTTCAGCATCGTGCAGACTGGATCAGTGCCCTGCTGAATCATTCGTTAGTACAAATTCAACTTGAATTTGTAGGTGTAGGCTGTGTAGGCTGTGACTGCTCATCATCAGGACACATAAGGAGGGATCTGCATTGGTTTCATGTTTAATATCAACCTTCCTCCCAGCAGCAGAATGGTGACAATCTGACCCAGGTGGCAAAGCCTGCTTGTACGAAGTTAACTGTTTTTCTCAGCCAGTTGAGCAACTTTACATCAAACTAATGCTTGCTCGTGAACCAGCTGCCCCAAGGCCAAAGTCACTGTACTGCATGAACCGAAAGAGACATCCATGTGGCTCTCACCCCACCCAACCCACCGCCAGGTCCTCCAAGTGGTTAAAATCACCTCTACTCTCTGTGGGTGCCGCTGGAGCACAGCCTCGCCTGCGGATTTCCCTGAGAACCATGCACCGCACCGGGGAACGGAGAGGAACAAGAACAGGCCAGTCCCCAAGCCCTCAGACAGACCGACCCCTTTCTGGGCTGTTTTCTTTCGGCAACAACTGGCACAGATCACTTCCCCAGGAAGCTGCTAAGGTTCCGTGTGTTGAATTATTTTTTTCCATTTTCATTGTGTGGTGGGAGTGAAAGTGGTGGCATTTGGCAGCTACTTTCCATCAGCACTATTGTTATTCCCTGGCAGTAGGGATTTGTTTTCCATCAGGTGCAATGCAAAGGCGTGTCTTAAAGAGACCCATGGGGAAATACTTTCAAATGCCATGCACAACATTCCTCTTAAGATTTCTTGGATGTGGTAACACTTCTCAACAAAACAATGTGTTAGCACACTACATACATTTTTCTAAGCTGCTGCTCACATTTCAAAGAAATCATTATTCCTGATGTTCAGATGCTACTGAAAAGAAAGAGTGAACTGGGGAGCTCTCCAGAAGTCCCATCCTTAGACTTTGTGCAACACTCAAAAACTGAATCATGTTTAAATCCCAAATTTTCTAGAAATAAAGAAGTGCTTATACTATTAAATACTTAACAAAACAATGGAAAACTATAACTTAAGTCTGTGAGGCCAGCAAAACTGTGTTAGCACCTTATTAGTTTAAGCATTGTTCTTGCCTATTTGGGGCTAGTATCGCTCAATTCCTCAGGTCTTAAAGTCCTTACTGCAAAAAGCCTCTTTATTCCCAGTTCCAGTTGCTAGATTGTGTGGTTTTCACGTAATGCTGTTGGAATTGAGCTTGCTAAATGAGGACCAGAAGGCTGGAGCTAAGCAGATAAATTCTAATTTCCAATTATCTCACCATAAATGGGGTTCCCAAAGAATTCTTCTACCCTATTTTCAGACAAAATACACAGATCACCATGTTCACAGATTAAGGACACAAAAACCCCTGTTAAAACCCAGAATTACATTCTCATCTTCTAGTAGAAATTAATGATGCAGTATGTGCTCCCTTCTTTTTCTTAAGTGGTTGGTTGAAAATTACTTTTAAAACACTGCTAGTTGGTTACACGTTCACAAATTTCCACAGAAGATGATTTAAATCTTTAGTTTTGTGCTTTTTTTTTTTTTTAAACTAGTACACAGTAATAGTTTACTGGGAACCAAAGATCCTTCTGAGGCAAATGAAGCATTTGAAAAGGTAATAATAAGTCCTACCAAAGCAACATGAGTAAGGGAAGGGAAAGTTAACTTGTAGCCACTTCTTACTCAATGAGGCACTAAAAAAAAAAAGCCTCAAAAGCTCACAAGTTTTTTGTTGTTGTGTTTTAAAGATCTCTACCTTGTGTAGCGAAAGTAACCTTGAAATAACTCCATGTATGGACACGATTATTCCAGAGCAAGAAACACCCTACTTCCGTCTAGCCTTGGAGTCTGTTCCAAAATAAGCATTCCAACTTCAGAGTTACTCAGGGAAAGATAAATCCCCACCTGACTTTATCCTACAGTAATTTCTAATCACAACATCATAAATAGACCAGGAATTTGAGGGTCCATTTTTCTGGGTGTCTTTTGGCTAAAGGAACCCTTAAACTAGAGCTAGACCAAGCTATAATTAGGCTGACATTTATCCCACTTTTCCATCAGCTAAAGCCTCCACAGCTTAAGTTTGTGCATAGCCTGGGTGCTGCTGAAACTGCAGCTTTTAATGAAAAAGCGAAATAATAGAAAATGGAAAAGAAGGTCATATTCCCTACCTATGACTAATATAGTGCTGCATGTAGCTTAAGAGTTGCTCTGTAATGAGGACACACACATTTGAATTATGCAGCTCAACAAAGCTGTCTCAAAATTGGATGGCTTTCCTGCATTGCTGGCTTGTAGCAATGCCAGTCAGACGCAGACAGGCAGACTTCTTAACCTTCCATCTGAGAAGATTAAATCCTTAGCAGAGTGTTCTCTGCTCTCCCCCTTCTTCCTCTTATTCCCCCATCTTTTCAAATAAATAACAAAAGAACCATTAACAATCCATCTAAAAGGGAAATTCCATTTTCTAGCATTTCCAATACAATAAGTAGGCTGGACATCCAATGATAAAGAAACAAGTATCATCTTACAAAGCTGACAAAACATGAGTAGTAGGTAAACAAGATCCTCCCATACCTTCATAAATAACACGGCAAAGGACCAAATAAATATCTTCCTCTTGTACAAGTTGCCCTTATCGAACAGCTGTAAGGAATTCTTATGGTATGTGAAAACAAAAAATAAGGAATTCTTATGGTATGTACAAACATAAAAATTTGAATTACCCAAACCCCTGTGAGAGTGTGTAACTGCCACCACTTTGAAAAATGAGCAAGGTCATTCAGTCAAAAGATTTTAATTTTGTCTAGGATCAACTGCTTTATATGGCTTTGCTACAAAATACAGAAACATTACTCCATCTACAAAGGCATTATTTTTAAAGATCATGCTTTTGGGAGACAAATAGAATTCTTCTTTCCTCCTAAAAAATCTTTCCAAGTGTGTGTTATAAAGATCCAAGGAACATCAGACAAGAAAAGGACCAACCAACCACATTCTAGACTTAACTATATATGACTTAACTGCACTAATTTTAGTGGTTTTGGGAAATCAGTGCAGAACTTTATGAAAAAAGTAATCCCTTTTTCATCTCAGAATTCTAGGATTATTTAGTAACTCTGGTTAAGCTACTGACTGTCTTTAATTCCCTACATAAATTTTAAAAGACAGTTAAGAAATACTGTTCTAAAATAAGCCATGGCAGGCGATTCTTTTAGAAACTATGAGCAAACGTCTGATTAAGATGACAAGCCACATGGAAACTACTTCCAGAATCAGACTTAAAGGGCACTGTTACCAACCAAATTTGGCAGACAAGGAATCATGACGAACTGCAAAGGCACGCAGCAGTGTAATAAAAAGTAGGGAATCATCAGCACATAAGACAGCAAGCACTTGTGTCAATTCAGTGGGGGCAACAACGTAAGCAGGACAAATTCTAAGTGTTAAATGCTGGATTCAGATAAGTGGCACTGTACCATAGTGGGAGTGGAGATGGCTCTTCTGTTTACAGACCACTTGCCATAAACAAGTCATATCGGTAAGGCAAAGTAACTGGCTATTGGAGATATCTCTTTTTGACATCTACCTGTCAAGAAAGTGCAGTTTCATAACTGTTTTAATAGTAACAACAGGAAGCTTAAAAGAAAAAGAGCTAAAAGTGTGATGCATATAAGGCTCTATACTTACTTAGAAGCTGTGTTTAAGGTCAGAACTCTTACAGAGATCACCTTACAGCGTTTATTGCTAGATAACAGTAGACATCTGGCCTTATCTGTAGATAACCACTGATAGATTTGGTATTTTTAATACATGGTTATCCCTATTTAAGATCACTGCACCTTCAGAGTAGTCTTTATGCTAAGAGGGTGATGACTGAAATTTTGGCTCAAGCAGGAAAGCCAGCATTTATAGATAATTTGTCAAATATTACAGGAAGCTTAATTAAGTCTCATTTCTATTTCCAGGAATATTAAGATGCACTAAGTACAGCTACACTAACTTGGGAAGGGGACAGTAAGAAATAAATTATACTTTATCTTATGCATCAACTGTATCTGTCAGTAGCGCAACATCAAACAAACCCAACTAGTCAGCACACTGAGCTTCCTTAGAGAAACGCGACCAAATTCAGAGCTCATACGTGAGGTTTAAGCTCCTTTTTTGTCCCAGCGCAGCACAATCTACCGAACTAGCGACCGCGGCAGAACTGAACTCGGCCAAGCGCTGTTTCCCCGAACCAGCCATTCCCATGTGCACCCCGACATCAGTCACCCCGCTTCTGAGACCGGCCCCGGCTGGAGCGCAGGACGCCCGGAGCCGCGCCGTGCCCGTGGATCCAGGCACTGCGGCGGCCACAGGGGCGGCACGGCCGGGATGCGGCTGGGATGGGGCCGGGATGCGGCTGGGATGGGGCCGGGATGCGGCTGGGATGGGGCCGGGATGCGGCTGGGATGGGGCCGGGATGCGGGGACGGCGATCGCTGTCAGGGACTCGCTCCGTGACACAAGAACCGACCCAAGCGAGCCCCGACCCCAGCGCAGCTCTCCGCCGCCAGCAGGGCCCGGGGGCTCCCCCCACAGCTCGCACTCGCTCCTCGCCCGCCCCTCCGCAGCCCCGGCAGGTGCGGCCCGGCCTGGCCCGGCCCCCCGCGCTGCCGGGGCCGTTCCTCCCCTCGCCCCCGCCGCAGCCCCCGGGCCGGCCTCCCCGCGACGCGGCAGCGGGTCCGGTGGGCAGGCGGGGGGCCGGGGGCAGCTCCTACCTGCGGCTCCTACCTGCTGCTCCTGCGGCGGCCGCCAGTGCCAGGCAGAGCGCGGGGAGCAGCGGCGGCGGCGCAGCGCGCATGGGGAGCGGCCCAAGGGAGCGAGCGAGCGGCCCCGGCCCCCCCGCGGGAGCGCAGTGACGGGCCCGCCGCCCGGCGAGCATGACGGGAAATTCCTGGGCACCGGCGGCCAACGCCAAATATGAACATGGAGCCGGGAGTCTCTCGCCGCCCGCCCGGCGCGACCCGGCAGCGCGGGGAGGCCGCCGGGACCCCATCCCGTCCCGCCGCTGCGGCACGGCCGGAGCGCGCCGCCCTTCGGGCTAAAGGTGCGCTTCGGGCGGGCCGATGGAGCGGCCCCTCGCCCTTTTAAAGCGACGTTCCCGCAGTTCCGAAGCACGCCCCGGCCAGGGTGTTCTGGCCGAGGGGAGGTAACCCCGTCGCGACCCTCAGCGGGCTGCGCGGCGCCAGCGGGAGCGGGGACAGCGTCGCGGCGGCTCCGGCTCCCACCCGGAGTCAGCTCGTGGCTTTAGCACAAGTCGCGAAACTACGACAGCACTTAGTGCCCACCGTGCCTGACTTCAAAGAAGGGGAGAACCGAACGGCATCGAAATTCTTACTCCTCCTCGCCTTCCACAGGGAACATGTACGAGCAGGCGGGGCAAATGCATGTAAATAACAGACTTACACACCCGTCTTTGCTCCTCCTGCCCCACAACCCTTCAAATCGTCACTAAAACAATTTTAAAACAACATAATATAATGACAGGGAAAAAAAAAGCCTATCAAAATGCCTTTGAAGATTTTTTATAGCTCAAAATATAAGAAATAAGCTGAAAGCACAAGGCTAAGACTCTTCACCCCTGTCCTTTAACAGGTCAGACAATGTGGCATCTCCGCAATTTAGAAATCAAGGTTATGCCTCTGCACTCCCTGTGCACAAAATTAGGGCAAAAGTCAAGCTGACAGACAGTCAAGTGAAGCTCAGCTGTGTATGTCAGCTCATGGCAGCACCTGTTCAAATCCTAACAAATATTAAAAATTAGGTGGCTGTGACAAATTAATCTTCCCATCACCGCCCAGATGAAAGAAGTATTTGACTCAGAGACATCCAAATATCTAGAAGGTGAGACACATATAAAACCCCCTAATAAACCTTTAATTTGAGTCTGGTTTGGTTTTTTGTTTTTACAGGATAAGGTGACAAATTACAACAAAATCTGATTTTTCTCAAATGTTCAGGTATTATACACGTTCCCCTCTGTCTTGCAGGAAGGGATATTGGTCAACTTAACAGTTTAAGGTAAAATAAGCTGCATAATAGTACATATTACAATAATAAAATGTACAGTGTTTACAAGAAATATATTTTAGAAGCAAGATTGATGCATTTGCATCGAGGCAACCTTTTAAAATGCCACAACTATTTTTACATTCAGTCTTGCAACAGGTCACAAGATGGGGTCACTAAGGTCAGGTTAACAAATCATTATGATGCACATCAAATACAACAAAATTAGTTTATATACATATATATAATACATATACATGTATATTATACATATACATATATGTATATAGTAAAACTCATCAAAATCTACCAGACCTGGCACAATCTACTTACCCATCAAAAATATGTACTTGTCCTTGGCAAGTAGAATTCTGCATGGCTGATTATATATTATATATACTCATTCATTAGCATCTGAGACATAAAACTGAGGATTTAAAATTTTTCGGTTAACAAACTCTCCAATAATAAACATGGTGCCCACAAAAGCACAAAGGTAAGGCACAATAGGATTTCCTGTTGCAGAATAGTGTGCATCATGTTTACTTAACCATAAGAAAAACGTGCATTATTTGTGCAAGTTCATGCTGCAAATCCATCATATCTACAAAGTAAAGTGAGTTTCAGTAAAATTTGTGGGACCGATGTGCTCCCAGTCTCACCTCCTACAGGATGTTCAGCTGGATAACTAGAGTGGGGATTAGTAAAGCCAATAATCTTAGATTTGCAACTAAGCTTCTCAGCAACAATTTTGTACTTCTAGGTAAACGTTAGTAAATTTACAAGCTTGAAACCACAAGATTTATTGTCAGCTGTACTAGTTTGCATCAGCTGAAATTGTTGCAAGAAACTATGTACCTTTTAAAATTTTAACAGGTAACTGGTTTACTAAAACAAGTTATAATGTACTGGGAATGTCACTTAATCCCAATGGTATTTTGTCACAGCCCTGACAATTGTAACAATAAATACAGCTTTTCACAAAATATTTTTCCAGTATCTGCCAATTGCTTCTTTATTGCTCATAAATTTGAATTCATTACAATTGGTATCAGATCTTTCACACAAAATCAGTCAGGCATTTTAATAAAAAACCTATAAAAGATATTTTACCTGTATCCAACACTTTTAGGTATTTGGCCTCCTGTCATGGTACAGCCAAAATAATATAAAACATTAGGTTTTGAATAAAATAGGAAGCTTATTTGCTGCTTCGATGCAGACATCCTCACAGAACACAACCATTTTTGCCACCACCAGCATTTACATTTATATACAAAACCCCGTACATCCACATTCAGTTTGTTTTCCCTCACAATTATATGCAACCACTTATGCCAAATTCACTTTCCCCATACCCCAGCTGCAGAAGAAGATTCTTATACAGCAACAAAAAACTAATGTGGACTGAATTTTTTTTTTTTTTTTAAACTTATTCACCATCAGGAACTGGAGGTTGTTACAAAATACCCACAAGATTATTTCACAGGAGACTATGGGAATATAGGAAGTCTTCTTTTCTCCATGCTTTTGTATTATCAAAAACACTTCTTGGTGCAAAAATACAGTCACCACATCTGCAAATGTATAATGAATTCGGTAGTCCTCATGCAAAACTTAAATGCATTGGTTTACTATAGCCCCGGAAAACTCTGTGAAGCAACTTTTTCTTTTTTGTCAGCTCAGTATTACTGCCTCATTGCTAAGTCCCTTTGGAAACATGATTTCTGGAACGTTCAAACTTTTATTGAATTCATTGAAGTATTACATACAAAAAGCACTAAAAAAGGAAGACGGCAGCCAAACAGGAAAATTCCTGTTGCAAGTAACAGTCCTAGCAGTTGTAGAAAGTCTTCTCAGGAACTTCCCTGAGAATTAGTTGTGCCTGTCCGAAGACGCAGATGTGACATAGAGTTCATGTGTTTGTTTGATGGCTTCAGTGGAGTGTTACAAGTAAGAGCCTGGGGAAAACGATGATGATACCGATCTAGTCGCAGGTATTTTACTGTTACCAGCTTTCCTATGAGGCAAAGAAATAGGAAAAGAGAAACCTTCTAGTTCACTACTGTTGTATTTTGCTTTGGAATGTAAAACACAAACACGTCATTACATCAAAATTAGTTTACCAGGTTTTTTGTTACAGCTCAATACTTTGGACACAAATAATTTTAAAAATTTCACCATTTAAAAAAACTCCAACTTCACCCATCTTCTGTCATTTCTACCCACGTTTTGTTATAAACTCGCATTCCTTACCATCAAACCAAGAGCCATGTAATGCCTTGAAAGCCTTTCCAGCATACTCCGGAGAGAGACACTTGACATATACACAGCCCTAAAGTAAGAGAGAGAGGGGTTTGGGTTTTTCACAAATCCAACAGAAAAGGATGAACAAAGTATTAATGTTACTGGAAAGACAGTCACCTCACGTGAATTTTTGTCAACAGCAATATGAACAATTCCATCATTATCGCTGCATTTCTCCAAGATTGCTTCTTGAATTGCTAGATGCCAGTGATCACCTATTTCCCTAGGCAAACAATGAAAGATTTAATTAGGTACGTAATTTTTTAAACATTCACAATAGTCTCATCCTTGCCCACTGAGTCTGGTTTCTGTGCAACTTGACATAATTTTCTGGTATATGCCTCTGGGGCAGATTTAGGACTTTTACTACTGAATACACAATAAATTGTATATTTAGAAAATTCAGCACTAGGAATCAAAAATAATAATCTGTATGTGGGGAGTAGGGTGTTGTCCTAAAATGGGCTTATGCAAGTGATGTTTGGACAGATATTTAAAAAAACACATTTCTGTCCAGTACAGTAAATGGTCTAGAACACACACCAAGATTTAAGTCTGCTGCTGTGATCTGAGGGTTCACAATGTACAAATGAACAAACTGGACAAGTTGTTCCCTCGGTAAGTGTCCTGACTTTTGGCAGTAGAAAGATGATTATTTACTGTGCTAACATTGATAAATACAAATTAACTGGTATATTCCCCAGATGATTCTCAGGTCAAGGGAAAAGACCTCTATTATGGGGTTGCTTCTACAGCTACTGGCATATCGCCAGAAAGTATTTAGTCATTACTCTTAGTATACAATAACTTAAAGAGCAGCTAAACTAATTTTGTTAAGCATACTTTGCACTCACAGCAAATGTCAAAACAGTATGCCAACCTAATCGCATACACCGGTGCGTTCTCTGTTTCAGGTGCTCAGTGAAAGCATTCATCCCTTTCAGATTGTGGGACAAGAACATAACCCTTCTTCCTCTAATGACACAAGTAGTTGAATAATACAGTTTGTCTTGCACTGAGAGTTTTGAATTTTGTTTGTTTTAAGATAACTCCAAAGGTGTGATAAAAAGTACTTCCTTAAGCTGCAATCCTCTGAAAGACAGCTCATAGAGGAGGAATGGGCTAGGGCGTGCAACATGTAATTGGATGAAGTATCTCACTATGACTATAATCCAACAGTCCAGTAATGGAGCTAGGTCAGCTTCCAAAAGAAAAGGTCTACAAAAAGTGAATATATTAGAAGTTGCAATGTTCGAAATAGCTGACTGGACACAGACAGTAAAGAGAAGTGTCAAAACAGAAGAACTCCTAGTCTATAAATGTGGGGTCTTTTTAATGCACTTGCTGGGCATAGATTGAGTACTGAAAAACACTGAAGCTTACAGCAAAGATATAGGCTGTAAAGAGAGACTGTTCTGACAAAAATAACATCTCAGTTACTAGTTCCATTGACAGCAGACATTTTGAACAGCTAATTCTGAAACAGGAAAATAACCAATACAGCACACCAAATATTACAGTGAAGTTTCAGGAATGGACTTATTTCAGTACTATTCAGACTAACCAATATAGCTCATGAAGTCTTCTTTGAAGCAAGGACAGTAAGGATGTCACTCAAAATTCTCTGCAAATCTCATGTTTTATTTAAACCCCCTACAGGAGGATCAATTTGCCTCAAGAACAATGCCTAAAAATTTCAGTCTTGCTCACCCTACTGCAACCTGAAAATTATCATAGAAGCTACAGTTCGTGTCTTTGATCAGTCATTAAGTCCTAAAGCCACTGAGAAAAATGTTTTAGAGTACTTCTCTATGCTAGGAATAACACTGTCCTAAGCTAAATTAGCTAAGCGCTTTTAAATTAATAAGGCAAGGAACTAAAGTAATTAAGTGTGGCTAGAAACAAGGCTGAAGAAATATATCCAAACTTTGCAATCACTTGTGTCCGTACTGGGATGTCCTCTCCTACTTCCTGTTATTCCCTGTTTTAATCAACAGCTTTTATTTTCCACTCAATTTCTCACATTCTTCAGTCCCAACTAGCATCTCACGCATACCCTGTAAGACAGTAAAGCATCTTCATTTTTCCATTGTATAATTGCATCAGGGAATAAATTACTCCAGAGAAGTTACTGGAGTCCTGTATCTCTTTACAACGGACAAACCAGACTTCAAAGATTTGACAGGATGAGGGGGCATAACCTATGTGTTAGTCCCCAACTCCTTGCATGATCTAGTCCACAGCCAAAGGGGATGTAACAGAATAGTGCAGTGGATGAGGCTCTAAAAGACTACCAAAAAATTCCTTAATTCTTGGCACGTGAAACAAGGCTTGTTACAGTAGATACTTTAGAATTACACACGAGCATTAGAAGCCAGTACTCAGCACTAATTTGTTCCCACTACAAAAATCCATTTGCTTCAAAATTAGGCAGTTACAGTGCCATAAATTAGTAAATTCAGCCTTTTAAATGCAAATTTTGCAAGCTCTATAACAGACTAAATACTCCAGAATACTTTACAATACCTGGAAAACTTACAGTCTGTTGTTAGGCCACATTAGTTTCCTTTGTCAGCTGATATAATTGAACATTTACAAAACCAATTAATAGAGGAAGACCAGTCATTGCTCCAAGTAGTTTGACTAAATGCAGTGCTCTTCAAGAAGTGAACCAAAGACACAGAGCAAGACAATGAAGGACAGAAGACAGAAAATATGGATTTTTTTAATCTCTTCTCATAGGTGTTAAGAGAAAGATCTTTTTTGTTCTACAACCTGTTCATTTCTTTTAAGGTGTTCATGTTTCCTCACTTCTTCCAAATCCCTCTCAGAGGAAAGAAATGGCCTCTTCCAAAAGAATACAGAAATACAGATAGATAACATTTACTTACATAACTGGATCAAACATATTGCGAATCTTTAGACATGGTGTCAAGCTGTTTGGTGGTGAGTTTCTTCTATCTAGATGAAATGCTACAGAGAAAAATAAAGTTAATACTAATTATTGACAGGCATAATACCATTGAGTTAACAAGTGTCAACTTTATACATTAATATCTTTCTGGTTTTACTCAAAAGAAAGTTTCCTTCACTTATGAAAAAGTTTTAAGCACGTTAAGTTTCCCACAGTATTCTACCACAATGAAGAAAATGTACCGTACTTAATTCAATTTTTTTAGACTTACAACTTCTGTGTTTAAGTCATTCTCTTATGTCCAGGCCACAGTACATGGAAGGGATTCAGGGTATTTTTAAAAATACCATATACTTAAGAGAAGGGACTTGCATTACATCTCCATGAAAAGACAGATATACTTAACACACCTGGAGCAAATTTTTGGAGCTGCAGGTTAACTATTCAGTTCTAACTGCCTGATGAAATCTCATTTCTTCCACTTCTGGGGCATCTTGCTGCCCATCTGACTAAGAAATAGGGAGCCGTTCAGACGGATGCTGCATTGCATTTGCACTGCAGTAACATGTCAAGAACACTAGACAAGGATGGAGCTTTTGTAACCCTAAATGCTCTACACAAATGATCAGAAGCTTGCAAGAATCTGAAATGAAACACACCAGAGCATAAAATAAGAAGAAAGATGGAAATAAAAAGTAACAGAGTAACTCTTTCAAAGCTAAACAGTGTCATGAAATACATTCTGGAGTTTTAAAATATAAACTTCTCTAAAGTTCGTAAGTTCTACTTGTGGAAATTGCAACAGAAGACTGGACCACGAGAAAAGGAGTCAAGGAGCCCCCTTCAGATTCAGACAAGGCAGCTCTGTGCCCTGAGAAAGGCCAACAAACCAGCAACAGAAATGAAATGGGATGACCTGGTAAAACAACTTTCAAGGCTTGAAGAAAGTTTTACTTTGAAGACTTGAGATAAGTAGATTCAAGAGCTTAAATATAAGATCGAAAATCTCAACAAGGCAAAATCATGTTCCAAAATGATGCTAATGCTTCTTCTTCTTCCTACTTTTGAAAAATTTGACAGATTCAAGATGTTACATTCCCAGGGTTAGAAGTCTCAGTTTTGGGCAGATATCTGTGCTTCTTACTGCTGACCTTTCAAGTATATCTAAAATACATGAACACTGCTGCTCTTCTGTATGTTACCAGAACGACAACTATGTCACATAGAAGAAATTCAGTCATAGAAGAAATTCAGTCATGTCAAAGACATTGCTTGTGAAAGACAAGCACTAGCCAAGAGAAAATTCACTGCCTGCAGATATGACATAGACAAACTTGCTTCTTATGTAAATTTCTGAGGCAAAAAACAAAGTACAGTTACCAACCAGAAATTAGAAAAAATGGCCTCAAATTCTAATATCGAACATACTGTAAGTTCCCCAAATAACTAAAAATGTTCTCATTAGTATATACTCTCACACACACATAGAGTGCAAGTCACCAACACCTGTAACAACTACCTGTTTTTTAATTGGGAATAGATTTCTAAATATGCTGGTGACACTACATCTATCTCTGAGCTACCTATAGTTTAAGGACAAGTCCTTTTTCAATAGCACATGGTTTTGTAAAGTTTTTTGCCCCTAATTAAAAATTATACATAGGGTATACAATAAAAACTTTACAGAACTAAGCAACATTGAAAAATAAATGGACTTACCTTACTCATGTAGTTTGGCTCCAGCAGATCAAGGGGGGGTGAAATGTCACCAGCATATTGTACACTGGGGCACCACACCATAGTGGAGAAGGTGATCTGGGGTGGCCTAGTCATGGACCTGGACCTGAAAAGGTGCGGGGTTGAGGAAATTATGTGCTGATTGTTTATAGCTACGTTTATTCAGCACATGGTTTCAATCCAAGGATAAAGAATAGTAGTTATTTTCAGAGACCCCAGGCCCAGAGGATCGACATTTCTGCAAGCTGTTTATGAACTCCAAAAAATTCATAATGAGATTTATGGCAGCAGCTACACCACTGAGCTATGCAAAAGTAACTAAATGGGTAATTCAGCCTTTAGCGTCAATACCTGTATAAACCAAGCTTTGCCTGTTCCAGTTTCTAATAATTTTTATGTCCTTTTGACTGGAAGATCTCAGGTGCTCCAGGTGATGACTTCAGCCAGAGCACACCACCAGCAGAAAACTAAACTGCTTCCAACATTAAGTAATATCCTACTGGTAGAGCAAGTGTGCCCAGGGCAGAGCAGCATATGAAAATAAAGATGAGCTCTGTTTTTCCCCAAAAAACATTTCAGACTCATGGTAAATTTAAAAGTAAGTTTTGCAACTCAGATGGAGCTTTTTATGTATAAGGGTTAAAAATGACCATGGAAATCAGTAAGGTGTAAAATTAATGCTAGAACAGTAGTAAGCATTAAAATGTATACCAGAAATGGGACCAAAAGGGGAGGTTAGAGAAGACACAGGCAAGTTAATGCTGCACCTACACAGCAGAACTCAAAACAGCATAGTTAACAGATGTCTCTTGATCTTCATTACACATCTGTAACAATTAATTCTCCTCTCCCCCAAAAGAGAAACTTCTGTGACAAAGCTGTTCGGGTTACAGTACTGATTATTTGAAAATTTACACTGGTGTGGAACATACAAAATAATTCTCCTCACAATTAGGGCATAAGCAGACATAATGCAAGACAACAGTCTAAGCTACATGCTGATTAACTAAGCACTTCACACCTTTTTCTAAATAGGTCTCAAGAGTAAGACTTAAAAGATGAGGGCAAAAAGGTAAAGATGAAATAGGAAAGCAAAACCACAACTTCATGCAATAAGTCACTGACAAAAAATTTAGGACTTTCATAAATTCCCCTTAGGGACTACTGAGCACCTTCAAGAAAAGGAAGCTACTTGTTATTTCATTCATAGTGTACTTTGTTTTACTACATTAAACTGAGTATGACTGTATCATATCAGATTCAAAGAACAGCAGCAGCTAAAAACATGTGCTTTCATCAACCTCTATCACTGTGACTGGAACATGTCTATGATGGAAGAAGTGGCTCTTGCCCTGACTTCAAAAGGAACATTTAAGTTTTCTATGTCTCTTAAATGACTAATATATTATTGCTAAAGGAATTCCTGAGTATCATCACCAGGGGTTATAAGACAGCCCAAAGGATCTTTAGATGTGGATTTGATGCATCTGATAAGGCTGAAGATTCATATCAAATACAGGTAACTATGTTTCTGAAGAACAGATTTTTCAATGTTAAGCCACAGATCACTGTAATTTATTAAGTACTAACTCTTCTAATCAAAGGCAAGAACAAAAAGATAAAACAATTGTCTGAAAATGTTGAAATGATGCACTTTCACACAACATGAGGTTCTTTAGTAAACATGAAAGATACCAAAATCGAAATCTTACCAAGGAGAAGAGTACGGTTGACTTAATACAGTTACGTTCAGCAATAGAAGACAAGCATGGGACAGATGCAGCATTTTACCAGCATCATGAAACCAAGAGTTTTCTTGCAACAGTTAAAGAGTAGAGTTGGGGGGTTTGTGGGATGTGGTTTTTTGTTTGTTTGATTGGTTTTGTTTGGAGAAAGGATTACGTTCTCACAAGCTAGTGAGGAAGGGTGTCGTTCACAAGAGGTAACAGGTTATCTTCCATGCTGCAGGATGAAATATCACCCTAGATGTGGTACTTCAGAGAAGTCTATCTCATCTCCAGAGCTGTCAAAGAACTTTAGCTTTTGCTGTTAGCTTAGCTACACTGGAGCTCTGCCTACCTATTTTTCTTTAGAGCTCCCATTATCAAGGGCCTGACAGGACAATTGTATCTGTTCTTTCAAAAGCAAACTGAACACACTAGGAATGTGGGGTTTTCTCCATTGATTTAACTAAATTACACTTGACATGATGAAGATTGTTTCTTGACTGACTCTCCTCTTGTACACTGTTTTCAAAACATTTGTCCATCCTACCATGGGCTTTTTTTTTTTTTTACAAATACATCTGCTGTATCCAGTAGACAATATTTCAAAGGAACAGAACCAGAATTTATTCTGATCTATTAAAAAAAACACCCAAACTGTCAAAATGTGGGTTGCATCCTGAAGGACTGAACGAAATGTCACGGTGATGCTTAAACATGCTGCTAACGGACAGTAGAGCTTAGATTTCATGCATGCTGCAGGCCCCATAGTTAAAACGCATGCTATCATCTACTGATATCCTAGTACATGCGGGTAGATCAAGAGGCTTTCTTCTTCAATTGCACATCCTCAGGTGTTGTGCTCGGCTACAGAGCACTATCAGATCTCAGAAGGTAAAAAACTGTGACCCTGAAATTTATTCACAGGATTCAAACCCAAGAATTCATTATGATTTTCTATGTACAGAGTCTGTTCAGAGTCTAGCAGTCTTGAAGAGTATTTAGATTTATGAACTTCTATATTCACACATCAAAACTGGAGTATGAACTTAGCTGCAGTTGATGTATAATTCCAAAAAAGGAAGAAAGTGACACATCATGTAGAATTCCTAACATCAGGAAAGAAGCAGCTGTGCAAAAAGTATGAGACTTATGCAATGGAACTATTTCAAACAGTCATTTGAAAACAAGGAGCCCAAAATAAAGAGAGCTTTTGCATGTAAAAATTGCCTTTGCTTGCTGACTACCAAGAGCCCAACTGATCCCTGTCATTCTAGCCACTCTATTTCCACGCCCTTCAGATAGAGACCAAGTATGCAATTTCAGTTCTTCAAACATCTTTGCTAATCTGCAAACATAACAAGAAAACTAGGAAAATTGCCATTAAACTGATAGAAACAGAATCGATTTTGATATGTCCTATTCAATAGAAAGCAAAGAGTCTTAAGCGTGTAATAATAGTCAGTAACATACAGATAAAAGACACAGATGAGAGATTAAGTTATTCTGTCCACATTGGCACTATGCTAAAGTAGGTATCAGATGCTCAAATTTGGATGGTACTTAACAGTAACTACTACAGTAGCTGTCTTTCTGGGAAGTTTTGGAAACTGCTGTTCTATTGAGAGTCTCCAATGTATATTCCACGTAGCAAAGCACCGCCTGAACTATCACACACTGAGAAGTCTACCAGGTGAAGGAAAATCCAGTCTGATTTCTAATACAGGACAGAATTGTCATGGTACGATTATATTGTAGTCAAACAGGACAAGAAAAACTGAGAGCGAATGAGTAGTAAATTAGAACTGGAGTGTCATGTTTCACAGCCTGTATTGAACAATAAACTATACATATATATACATACATATTTTGCAGAAGCTATGCTCAATTTAAATGAGAGATGGAACAGACAGCTGTTGACAAAACCCACCATTTCTTTCTTGTAGTACCTAAAGCACCTGCACATCCCTAATGTACAATGTCCTAGACAGAAAAGGTTCTGCAACTCTAGTACTAAAGTTAATAAACACATCTTACTAACGAAAACTGAGAAACTGAATCAAACAGTACAGTTATCATAGCAGAATGCCACATTACTGCAAGACAATGACTACAGAACCTCAAGCCTGCAGTAGGATTCACAAGGTATTTTTAAGCCCTCATTTTGAATTAATTATTTAAAATGAGAAACGTAATGCTAAAACCAGTAGTATAACTTTGGGAAGTATATAATGACATCCCAACGTAACATTTTGCATAGTCAAGCAAGAAATGGGTCCCAAGACTACTAAAGACCCTCATCAGTTAACATGTCAAATATCTGCAAATGCTTCAAAATATTTGGCTTTTCATATTGACAGAGAGAATTGGTCATTTTTCCTTTAAACTTAGGGAAATGCAAAATTTAAGAGCCAAGGTCTGAAAGCCTACATAGAACTTACTAAAACATGCCTGGGACAAAACCAGAATGTTAGCAGTACTTGTACTTGGGTGATCAAGTTTGCTACAGCATAAATGTTTTAAGCCATAAAGAACCTATTTCTGTCTGCCTTTGGAAAGTAAATCACATTGGAAAGAGCTGCTTTAAACTGTACCCTCTTTTAGGGGAAACAATGTTTCTTAAAAATGTATACCAGTAAAAAGTAGAAGAAGGAAGTCTATTGGTACTTGCATTAGTTAAACTAAGATCAAAATTAGCATACTCCAGACGAACAGAGATGCAGTTGCTTGCCAGGGAGAATTTTCGCTTAAGTGGGACTAGGCAGGGCAAAAACTCTAGTTTTTAACTAGGCTTTTTTCATCATCTAGTCCAAAGCCATAGAAGTAACACACAATACTACCTTGATAATATCCAATTAAAAAATCTGAACAAAAAAGTGGAGAAGCAACCACTCTCCATGACCATCAAAAGAAGCTGATGAGTTTATAAACTAGGATTCTGCACAGCTTTTATTTTAGTCCAACTGGAGAGATAATATGGCATTATAGAGGAACACAAGGTGAGAGACTCTTTCAAAAAGTCACAACATTTATACAATTTGCAATAGACTTTAAGTATTTGCTTTTACACTCAGGCACAGATAGAAATGAACATTCCTTTTTTACTGCAAACCAGAATTCAAGACTTACAGTTTCAATTTTTCATTGACCAAAATAAAAGTAAACCACCCAAAACCTGAAGCTTAACATGAAGAAAGGCAGAAAGAAAAAGAACTAGGAAAATATGACCACAGTAGACAGACAACTGCAAACTCACTAGATTCTTGCCACTTGGTTTCACAATAAAGCTAAAAAGTCATAGAACACTGCAAAACCCATTTATAACAACAGCCTTCTCTATTAAAGCAAATGCTTTACACCACAAAGCTTGAAAAACAAATGCACAGTGTAGAAAAACATTTATGACAGAGAGGAGGCACTACGAGATGTTCAAAATGCACATTCTCCTAATTGAGGAATCTTTTGTCCCAGCAGTTTCCCTTTCAAAATAAACATCTCTTCCTCCCAACTCCATCTTTAGGTACCTGACTGATAACTTAACAGTAAGAAACTCAAGCCTGCAAGATGCAATTTATCTGCTGTCAGATACAACGAATTACATTACTTCCAGTAAGTGTAAGGCATGTCAAAATTTGACCAACTAAAGAGTATTTTTTTTTAATTCATGAAAAGGAACAAGCAACTCACTTTGGCTACTTGCCCTCTGTGTCTTTCTGCAGTACCTATAACAGAACAGCTCATTTTCCTTGAAAACAAGGCAGACACAATGCACAGAAAAAGTCCATAGAACAAGATAACAGAGAAATAACACTAACAGTTCATAACAATCCTTAAATGTGTGAGAGAAAACAAACCTTTCAAGTTCAAGCAACAAAGTACTATTTAGAAGTTAGATGCAGAAATTAAAACAACTATAGTTGCAAAATATAACTTCAATACCTTGGCCTTGCCACACTTTTGATGGTATTACTAAAATTTTGTCACATGCTGCAGAAGGTTGCATCCACTTCCAAACCAAGAACTCGGCACCACCTATTCTTCGTGTCTCTGTGCGAACTCTAGATTCATTTGCTGCAAGAAAGTCAACTGCTCGATTCCAGACTTTATTCATTTTCCTCCTTAAAAATTGAAGCAAGAATTACAGAATTAGCAATAACAATCTGCATAGTTGACATCCAGCATGTAAGAGAAATCCAATGCTTTTCCCCCCACCTGTGTCAATAAGAATCTCCAAATATTACAGTGTGCAACCTACTGAAATTAACTTCGTTAACTGACCCATTTATTTTTACTGATTTTCCCTCTTTACACATAAGGAAATTCATTACTCCTAGTGAGAACATACCTGTCCTGAGGAGGTATTAGAGAATCACGCACATGTAAAACTGGCATGTAAGGCTGTAACTCTTTATTTTCTGAACATGCCTCACTGTGGCTTCTTAGAACATCTGAAGACATCATAAAAAAAAAAAAAAACAAACTGATAACTATGTAGTTCATGTAAACATTAAAAAAGTATCAATTCTGGCAATGAACACCTACTCAAGATCCCTCCCAATTTAGTAGTTAAGGTTTTCTGGCATTTTGAAACATTTTCTTTCCCAGCCATGCTGAAGGCAAATTAAGAAAACTAACCAAGCACAATGCATCCAAGTATCCTAATAACTTTGAAATAAAGGAAGAGAGCTCTTACTCTTGATTGGTACTTTTAAGTGTTAGCAAAGACAGCCATCTTTAAAAATAAAGTGCTTTCCCTCCACCTCAACAAAAATTGATTTGCAAACAAAAAATGTAGGAAAATGGTAAAAACAGGAAAACAGTTCTGATTCGTCTGCCATCTCTGTATTTATGGTGACTACCATAGATGAAAGTAATAGAACAATTTAAGTAAAAATGCAGCCCAAAACAGAGCTTAAAAACTACAAACACAAACTATTGCGAACACTGTGGCTTCAAGTAGAAAGGCAGGATTTCAGAACTCAATCATGCATTCCATTTTAGCAACATAATTTCTGCTCAAAGTAACTCATTAAAAAGCTGCTTTTTCTATGAAAAACCATTAAGGATGGAATTGAGGGCTAACACATTTTTGGAGCAGATATTTTAGCTGAAGATGGCTGAAAAAACAGATACAGAAAGCAACATGTCACCATACTTCTAGTAAACAAACATCACATTTGTATTTGTTTTCAATATAGGATAAAATACTACTAAGTCAATGGGAATTTTATAGCCATATTGATGCAATTCACAAATTACAATCTTTATTGTAATTTGATTAGGTTTAAAGGATAGTTGGTGTCTTTTAAAAAAAAAAAAAGCAAACAAAAACATGTGAATCACACATTTGACCAAGAACTCTAACAGCACTGGCTACCAAACAGGAAGAAAATATAATTGAATGAGTGCCAGTTCTTTGAAAGCTTATACATACATCAGATGTGACTCAAGAAGCCATACCTATGATTTTTACCACCATATCATACATCTGCTTCGTTTCTTCTTCCTCTTTTGCCCAACGGTACTTCATGTAGTGTAAGACTCCCCAAACCATCACTATACCTGCATTAAGATGCATAATACTCTTTAAACAGTATTAGAACATCGGTTATTTAACAAAGATTACAGGGCACAATTCAAAAGTTGGTTGAACTATCTAACAAGTACTGTACATTCTAAAACTAGTAAAATACATTGTACTTGCTGTCAGTATTTTACACAGAAACACAAACTCTTCCTTCCACTTTGAAAAGAAGTTACTTTTAGAAAAACATTCACTGTTTTAACAACAGCTTGGTATCTCCCAGGACTGTGATTTTAAATTTTACCCATTTGTGAAGAAAAACAGTAAAACAATTACACTGGGAAAATTCAAAGTCATATTAACAGTCACATAAACTGACAATCAAGAACATGTTTAGATTTTAAAATGCACAATATTCTTTAATTGATAGAAAAGTCATATGCTTTAGATATACTGGTCAAAGCAAATTAACTTGGACTGCTTCAGTTCAGCTACAGATTTGTATTTATTGCAATGAAGTACTTCACGTTCTTTTTCTATTACTTTGAATATTATTCCAAAAAGGACAATCTGGTTAGGAAGGTCAGCAGCATAAGTTGAAAATAAAGTTCTTATTCCTTCTTCTATCTTGCTGAGGGCACCACTACACCTGCGATCAATTAACAATATAAAAAAAATCAAACCCAAACCCACACATACACAATTTATAATTACATAGTTTGTTTCATATATCAGTAACCACAAGGCAGTTTTAACTGATATATCAAAGAGACTGATGGACATCATTTTAGGCCAAAATGACTGTTAGTCAATGACAACACATCTAACATTTATGCAGTAGTTTATTTTTCAAAAGGTGCTCCATATTAATGTTAACTACAGGTGAGACATGAAGCAATTTGCTCAGCATGATTAAGACCAGTGGTTGACTCAGATACAGAGTTTTATCTCCACATCCCAATTCAGTCCTTGTATTGACTGTTATCAGAAAGACAGCAATCTGGGACAGTTTGCCTTTGATTCTTTTGGTTCATCAAAAGGTTACAGAAGGAGGTCTCAAGTCTTCTCCTCATAAGCAAGACATTATTAAGACACTGGGACAAATGATTTTTTAAATATTCAATAGGTGAGATGAACAGTGCATCTTCAATATTATTATCCAGCCACATGGAAAGGAGTGAAGTGTCTGCACTCATTTGTACCTTGTTTTTATGCTGCATAGTTTTCAGTATGGCTCAGAATAAAATAAACTTGGATGAATTTGAAACTCCATCAAAGAACTATCAAAGACTAAATTAATTAGTCTTACCGAAGGATTACATACATTTTTTACAACATACTCTTAGAGGCAAGAATTTTTGGTGACACCCATGTTAGATATCCAACCTTTCCTAAAACTAGGAGATCATCTTTTCTGTAGTTACATTTCTGAAGTTCAACAACAGTGAAATATCCTCAAAATTACATCTACTATGTCTTTTTACTGCTTTTTCTAATCAGTTCCACATGGAACTTTTGAAAGCCACAAGATATTGCTTTGGGAACAGGGAAAAAGACAATTTCCAAAGAATGAGTATGTTCAGCTGATTACAGAAGCAGATGATAGCAACCGGTGTGAAGACAGGGTGGCGCAACAGAAGTGCAAAGTAAATTGAATTTTAATCAAGACATTGATAGAAACTCCAAGTTCTGTGGTTGAATAAAAACTTTCTCTAAACGTGCTGTTACTTTTCCTTGTGCATTTAGATAAATACAAGTTACAACAAAAAAACTTGACTGTTTTATTAACTTACCCAGGAGCAATATTGATAATCTGTGAGTTACATTAACAAACGCACGGCGAAAACGACACCTGAAAGACATCTTTGGACTAGTGGATTCCAGATACTTCACATCTGTCACATTAGTGACATTCATCTCATTAGGGTCATTGCTGAGACACCTATTAAAAAATATACAGTACTTATGAAAAATGATACATTCTCTTAGAACAAATTAAGCTAAGAACTAAAGACCACTTACTTTATGCCAACATCTTCCCCACTATTCAAGATCCATTGTAATGCTCTGTTAAGTACACTTTCATATTCTGGATCTAAATTCTGTCAAAATACAATATTAATGAGTAATTTCATAAATAACCGGGAAGTTATCATGCCACAATAAAACTGAGATTCTGCACAGATTAGTAGCCAAAACAATGTTGTTTTGTTCCTGATTCTTCATATTTTGAGTGACTTCACTGCACAAAGTAAATTTATATATGCTATGAGCAGTTATCAGACTCACCAGTATCCCTCATACTAAGGACTGTTTGAAAAGTCAAGCCACATTCACTGTTTAATTAACAATTCTAACCTACAAGAAGAAAACAATTATTCAGCCACTAGGCGGCGCTCACTGAAAAAAAAAAAATCTACCCCAAGAATAAAACTCCAAACAGATCCAAACGCTGCTGGAAATGGATCTTGTAAAAGCAGTTCCAGGCTCTGATCTTTTTTAAGAAGCTTGAGTAAAATCAGGTTTTACTCATATTTTGCAAACAGTTCAGTGTTCGTAGATCAAGAACTGACATCACTATTTAGACATTGACTTTTTTTTACTTTTAATTATTTGGTATCGACTCTAATAGGAGAGCATCCACTGCTGTCTGAGCTAGGCTGTCTCCATAGCTCACCTTGAGTGTTCTTTTGCATAAAAAGAAAAGCAAAATGGAAGTTACTATTATATTTGAAATTGCACTCCCCAAAAAAGATTTATTTCCATCTTTCCTTTGAACCTCACATAATGTAACTTGCCTAGAATTAAAGCATAAGCACATAAAAAACTAGTAACTATTTCAGTTTGAGATTAAAGTATGAAAAAGTAACTGAACACAGAAATTCTGTAAAGGAGTTATACTCCCAAAATGAGGAACTGTATGGTTAAATGAGACTTCCTGCAAAGTGACAAATTTTCATATTAAATTTGAGCTTCCTAGCAGAGCTAAAACAGTTATGATAACAACTGTCCTTCTTTCAGAGTAAGAGACAGTCAAGACAATCAGTTCTATGGCATCAACTTAATTTTTTCCACAATACAACTGGTTTTAACAGATGTAGATCATAATTGCCAAACTATAAACTAGTGTTAGCAACTTCTTTGGGATGCTCTCAAACATTGCCCCTTTTTGTCTACTAAGTAAAGGATTGCCAAAATGTAGAATTTCTACAAATTTGCATATTACATATACAAATGTATATGTACATTTACATGTATATGTACATGTAAATGTATATGTACATTAACTCCTCCTCATCCAATCAAAGAAATCTACTCTCAGCCTCTTCAAGTAGTTTTCCACTGTAGGGTACACCAATATGGGCTAAAATAAACCCTAGAGCTGTCAAGACAAGGCAAGAGTTATCTTTTACTTGGGGAGTAAGGCAGGAGAATGACAGCAGGGAGTGGGATTTCATACTACTACACACTGATCAAATTAACAAAAAGGCCTTTTTTGACCATTTCTATTTAAATGAATTAGTGGCCATCAATGAATGGCCTCTCCACACAGCTGCTGCCTGTCAGTCTCTCTGCACAGATCCACATGTCAACCCCTCTTCACAAAGAAAGGAAGACAGTATTCTTTATACTAAGTCTCAAAAACCAGTATACTCGTTTCTGGAGAAGCTTCTAGATATTTGAATTTTATAAGTTTATTATTTTTATGTTGGTCAACTATCTCCATCAATCCAAATCATGTCCTGGTGTTTTAATGAAAGGGAAAAAAGCCCTGTATGCCATTGAAGCACTACTAGCTACACTTTCATTGAAATTAAGCCAGTTTCTTTCACCTTCCCTCTCCTCAAATATTCCCTACATCCCCAAATAAAAATTATATGTAGCACATGTTAAAGCCATCAATTCCAAACATTTCCAAATAATACTAAGTAAAATTTTAGTCAATACACTAGATATGAAACCAGGGCCTTACAAATTGTAACTTATACAAATCTTATATACAACCAATTAAAAGTACCTCATTTGCTTACTTTTAAATATGCAGCTGCCTCCTGGACGGTAAGGTTTCTTTGAACAGAGCTGCCACATTCATGTTCCCCTGGTAAAATGAAAGCTTTTGTTTATTTTGATCTATAATTACTGCATTATATAAAATAAAATCACCTAAACGCAAGTGTCCGGTTAACATAATTTACACAAGCAGCAGTAGCACAGTAATTCTCATAAGTTTCATTAACAATATATAAATTTCTCTGCATAAATTTCTCCTTCAAAGAAAGTCTAAAAACCCTGATGATTGTCAAGAGCTAATAATATGTACAAATCACATCAATGCAACTTCATGTACTGCTCAAAAAGTGTATTTCAGTATTTACACCAAAAGTAGAAAAAAAGGTAGTATGAAGAACTACGAAAAGGACATTACCACAAAACAGTTGCTGTACCCTGACTCAACTTCTAAATAATTCCCATTTACTCTGAAACGTGTATCATCCATTATAGAGACCAGGTTCCAGTCACAACACATCCATAATAATATTTCAGGCACTATGAAGTTACTACATTTTAGATTGGTATAGTTATCACAGTAACTCATCACCTGCCTGAACACACACAAAATCTCACTATGGCCTGAAACTGGTGCTTTTACTATCTCCTAATTGATTTTGAATGTATGCAGAAGTAGCCAGGAAATAAGGTATATGCATAGTCACTCTGCATAGCAACATGCCATCATATATCTGATCTTCTTTGCTAAACTAAAGGTACATGATTCATAAAAAGTGACAGTCATACCAACACAAACTCATACAGAGAAAGAAAAGGTCTAACACCAGGCTTTCATCTATCACTAGGCCATCATTTCTGAAGAACTATCAGCAAGTGGCAAATCACTGTTTTTCGATCTTTCATAAAAAAAAAAGAAACCTAAATCTTGACATCTGTAACTACGCTTTTACTGTGCCAAAACAATGACAGGAAACAACAAATCCAGTCTTTCACTGGCTCAGGGTTACACCTGCCTTACCTTCTTGAAGCTATACCAAGTTGTATTCTTCCCAAAGCTATAGCAAGGCTATGAAAATTTAAGATACTTGTGCTTATATAAAATGTAAACCTTTGCTTATATTGGAATACTCTTTAAAAAGAGCAGCTTCAAGTACTAATTCCCTACACAAATGAGAACGTTCAATGCAATGTAAGCAAAAATTAGGAAACAGTAGCAAGTCATGGAGAAGCACCTTCATGTCTCATTCACAGTAGGGAGTGCCAGAGAACTAAGTGTTTCTATGAAGCCAAAGTCCTTCTCGGACTGCTAAAGTCTTGTTAAAGTACACTTCAACAGATTTAAGCGAACTTGGTCTTGCAAGCACATTATCACAACAGGCGTGCTCTTCTCTTACCGTTGGGATATAGAGAAATAGGAACAGCATTTTAAAGAATGCTCAGATGCTACCTGGCCTAGAAGTGCTGCTGGAACTAAGCCTGTGTGCATGCATGTATTTTGAATCAAGCACTGAGCAGAACGCTTTGAAAGATGTTTCACTTGATAATTAACATGCAATGTGTCTTAGACGTTCAAAGTCCCTGAGTCTACTGTTATAGTAAATCTACAGAGATCAAAACTACTGCTGAAAATTGGTACCACTTTTGCCAAAAAACCACTCTACTTTTAGAACTCAGCACCTGAATTGGAGTTATGGGCTGTTCTTGTACATAATTTAGGCAGACATTCTTTTTGTACAGTATAAACTCTACAGCCTATAAATTTAGATGTGTAATCATCAGTGATTTCATGTTTCAAGATTAGCAGACTTGAAATAACTATAAATCATACTCATACAGTCTCTGGTGTAAACATACTGTTCTAAATCTAGAACTTATTTGCCTTCTTCCAAGAATTATGTTTATGCAGCACACAACCAGCACACGGACTTCACAGCTTCTGGTCTCATCTTGAGAAATCAGAAGACAGTTTTCTCTCAGTCATGCTTCTGAAATTTTTTTCAGACTATATTCCCTCTGAGCAAGTTTAACAATCAAAAACACCTTTGCTGTCTGGGCTCTGACAATGTCTAAGGCCCATCAGTTCAAATTTCCCCTCACACAATACTGGGCGGGGGGGGGAAGCAGGAGAGGAATAAAAATCCCTTTCATCTTGCCTCCCACTCTCAAAACAAGTAAGCTAATCACAGTTATGAAGTTTCAGTCCTATACAAAAAGCTATTGGAGATGCAGTTTCTCATTCCAACACATTTATTGCTGAGAACCATTTAGCAGCTTTCTTCTAAAAAACTCATGAATTTGAAAGCTTACAGAAAGGCATTTCACAATTCAGACAACCTTCTGTTTTACTGCAACAGCAGGATATTCCTATATGCCATTTCAGTCACCGCTTTAGCTAATAGTTCTGCAAATGAAGGCTTACTTTGAATAACTTAGGTACAATCATTAACCACTTAGCCTGGAAACCCACTTTCCATAGTCTGAGCCAAAAATGTTTCCCAGCTGTTCCATTTGAGGCCCTATATCCAGGAATAAAACTGAAGCTCAGACAAAAAAAACTTTACACAAGTTTGCTGCAAGATACATCTGAGTTCTTTGTAAAAACTGCCTCTCTGTTAAAATGTCTATTGCAAGTTTACAGAAAGCATGGATCTTTCTGCTTGAACTTTTCTTGGGCACAGATCACTAATTTCAGCTTCAATCAAAGAACCATTCTATTTGCTTTCATAGGGAGGCAAAAAGTAACATCCCAGCAAGGATCACAAAACTACTCTTTAGTTTATGTTAGTGTACTTGGGCAAGCCACATAAGAAGTTGAGGAGTTGTCCTAGAAATACTACCAAAAAGCAACTAAAGCTTCTAAAGAAATATTTAAGTCTGTTGTCTCAATTGCTTCTAACACAGAAACCAAGTCAGATCTCCTTTCCCATGCAGATTATAATATTTGAAACTGACTTTCATTTAGGCATTTAACTTATGAACTGCAGCATATTCAAACAGAAATATTCTGTTTTCTATAACTGCTTTACACTGTAAATAATTTTCTCATTTGGTACCAAAACCCAGTGGAAATCTAATTCTTCAAGGAAGACATGGATTTAAGCACAGATCCCTAGCTTACAGCTTGACGTGATACAGTCAATCAATACAAAATAAGCAATGTACAAGGTCTCACATTTGCAGGTTACTTGCAGCAGGACACTAAAGTGGGGAGCTGAAGAAAAACAGGAGCAGAACACGTTGCAAGAGCAAGTAAGAATGCCCAATCTCCCAAAGGCAAACTCAAAAGCTGAGTAACACCGCAGAACATCAGAACTTGCTAAATTTGTTCAATCACTGGTATCAATTACCGTATCAATTACCTGAAGAACTTAAGATTAAGGAGAGTGACAGAATAGAGAGCCTGTGACAGCAATCAAATACAGTAGCTGACACTTGAAATTAATATTAAGTAATATTTAGTGCTTTGCCAGGATTTTCTTGCAGCCCTGCATTTAACAGTAAGCCTTATTACATATGAAAGCCTAATTCACCCCTGCACCTCAAGGACCTGTGCTGTGCATTAGGTTAGAAGGAAAACATCTAAATCCAACAGGTGATCACACCATAGAGAATGCCAAGCAAAAGAAACTGCTAACTAAAAAATCCTTTATCTACAAGAAAGAAGGGTCATACCTAAGGGTAGCTGGCTGCTTCTTGTGGATATACTGGTTAGGTTTATTCCTTTTGCAAGTCTGAGTGAAAATGGATGTGATCTATTGAATCTCTCCATGAAAGACCAAGACATCCCGTAATTAATATATGCCTGAAGAAAGTCTAATTTAAATAAAGCGGGTATTTTGGTTTAGCAGAAAGTGTTAGGCACTGAAATATATACTGTCTATAAAAAGTTGCTGTTTTGAAGAATGGCTAAACTATTCAAGACAAGAACACAAACTTCAACTGAGACCTGGATGAGTCTCCCCTTAGTGTCTTATGAGGTAGACATTATGCACTGTAGGTTTGGCAGACTAGTAATTCTGAGAACAGTGATGCATTAAAAGGCAATCTATTTTTATATAGGATAATTAAATAATTTCACATCATATCAGAGCATCGCAGTACAGAATAGGTATCTACAGCTGGAACACAGTACATTAAGTCAAATAAAATTAATGAACTGATATGCTTTTTGTTTCTTCATATTCTACCTTCTAAAAGCCCCCTCACTCTCCAGTTGAAGTTGACAAGGCAAGAAACTAGCTCAGTAAAATTATAAGAAATCTAATAAAACAGAACTAAAAATCAAATTTCGAAGGGACCATCTTTATGGTAGTCAAGATCTTGAATAACAGAACAGATTACTTCAGGTTTCCAGCCTGTCTTTTTAGTATTAATAGTTATAACATGAACAAATGACTCATAGCCAAGTATGAAATGAGAGAAACTTTTCCAAGTATGCAGAGAGACCTGAAAAGCACCATTTTTATTAAAACTATATTCCTTAACTTCTGTCTCTTTTGAAGTGGGGCACTATGTACACCAAAATCCTGTATTTCCTTTGCAGCTTTCTCTGTTTTATGCCTTTTAAACAGCTTCCAGATATTGTGCCATGTCTACATCAATATGGTATTCAAAAATGGATGGCAGACTTCTTCCTCTCATACCTTAAGAAACTTGGCATTGAGGATAACTTCTGTCTAACTGGAGATGAATTACGTCCTTCTTCAGATGGTATGAAAGTTACTCTCCTGAGCAACCAGGAAATCTCATGATATAGCTTCAGTCTGTATCATCTCTTCAGGGTTATCATTAACCAGAAGGGATAGCTATATTTTTTGAAAGGCATCATTGAAGATCCTCGTGGTCAGAAATAGACTAACAGAGAGTAATGCACCTTTGAGATCTGGGGAAGAAAGCAGCTATCTTGGAGCACACAAATTCCTTCTCATAAGGCAGAGAAGCAAATATTTTTATAGGTCTACATGCATTTAAGTAAGCCCCAGCTAATAAAGAAAATTCCCTTCCTTTCACAGATGTAGAAATTAGGTGTCACACCTAAGGCAAGTTTACCGTATGGTCCTTGGAGGGCCAGATGACACACTAAGCAAAACCAGCAAGCTGTTACACTCTCTTCAAAAAACAGAGGGAAGCAGCATGACAATGATCAAGCAAGGAAAATCAGCTTGAACACTGAGCTGAAACATGCTGTATGTCAGGCAACAAAGATGACTACGGGATTAGAACATCTCTCTTTTGAGGACAGGCGGAGGGAGCTGGACCTGTTCAGCCTCGAGAAGAGGCAACTGAGAGGGGACCTTTTCAATATCTGTAAATATCTGAAGGCAGGGTGTCAAGAGGATGGACCCAGGCTCTTCTCAGTGGTTCCAGGCAACAGGACAAGAGGCAGGGCAGAAACAGATGCACAGGAAGTTCCACCTGTATATGAGCAAGAACTTCTTTACTGTGTGGGGTAACCACACACTGGAACAGGTTGCCCAGAGAAGTTGTGGAGTCTCCCTCACTGGAGATATTCCAGAACCATCTGGACACAATCCTGTGCAATGTACTCTAGGATGACCCTGCTTGAGCAGGGAAGTTGGACCAGAAGACCCACTATGGGCCATTCTGTGATTCTGTAATGTAAACAAAAAGAAATGTGTGGGGTTTGTCCAAACATATATTTATGTGCTGCAGATATTGTAAATGCTCTGGAAACAAAAGCTTTCTGCTGGAAGATTATTGTTGCAATGTGAAAGGTATTACAAAGGTGCTCAACTTTCTCACAGACTTTCTATAAAGCCTTGAGATACTGAATTGTTGGTTTCATATCTGACACAGAGTTGTTTCCACATTTTTTTATGTTTGAGAAATGTCTGTAGCACCTGATAACAATGACAACGCTTTCTTGGTGAAACCTGCTGTTGCAAAACAAATAGTTGGCACAAAGACCAGTAAGGCTTCTTAGACACATTATGAATTAAATAAGCAAGAATAATAAAAATGGCTTAATAGTCATGTAATAGACTCAGCTGTAATTCGCATTCACCAGAGGCCAAAGTTATAAACACAGCCCTAACTTTACCATTTCCTGATTGCGATGTGTAAGTTATCTGCACAGTTTAAAGCTGTGTTCGTTACGACTCTGGATAAAACCACCCTACTTTTTACTTTGAATATTCAATAATACTAATCCTAAACACCATCTCTGACACATTACTATACACAGCACTTTTCGTTACTATGTAATTAATATGGTTAAGTTGGACCTTTTAGTCTAACAAGGTAAACTTGTTCAACCACTACTATTCACTTTATTAGTAACCATTTTATCATTGTTGCAAAATATTTTGGGTTTCACCTTAGTGAATTAACAACCTTTAAAAAACCCCCACATATTCCTCTCCATAAAGCAAATTTAAGCCTTTTAACAAAATCAGATTAATAAAGCATTAAGGTATTAGATCAAAAACCCCACGGGATCACAATATTCAACAGCCTATCCCATTAACTAACAAACATTGCAACAAAAGGTGCCACACTGTGTAAGTTGTAAAGTGAACTAGAAACAGGATTTCTAGTTTCCCAATACAGAACTCTAAATGGCTATCACTTGTTGCAAATCACTATGTGAGCATTGACTTCTTTGTAGCTGTTGCCAAACACTGTATCACAATATTTTTAAAGTGTTACCTGCTACTTGTGCCAATTTGTCATGAAGCGCATACAAGCTCTTCATGAGGTTTCTTTCATGTTCCTGGAATTAGAAAAACATATTTATGTCAAAACAAACAGTAGTAGAGATATACTTTTTTCCATTTACCCCAAAAATCTTTATATACCATGAGAAAAAAAATGGGTTTTACACATACAGGTAGAAAGCTGTAATGTTTCGCACATCAGCAATGATGCAGGCAACGTATTTTGAATCTAAGTATTCACTCCATTGAATTTTCAGGTCTTGACTGGAACTAAACTAGATTGTAGTGTGGACTCCGATGGATCTGCCAGCTAAAAGCAACTGATCAAAAGGTTATTTTGATACTACTGAAAGAATAGTGAAATGACCCAAAAGAAATTTCTGTTTTGTTTGGGGTGGTTTTTTGATAACTACTATGTAAAAATAAGAGTTTTATTCTTAAATGTGCAGAGACATTTCATACAAGCCACACTAAAGTACTGGTCACATTCTGGCATAAAATTCCAAGCAAAGGAAGATTTCTACTGTCTACCTTCAAACTACAGTAACTTAATTTAAAAAACAAACAAACAAAAAACAAAACAAATGCAAACCACAACAGAAAGTTGTGGATAATACAATCTTGTTGATACTTCCTGCATACGTCACTAATATAAAAAGGCCTAATTCCCAAAATAAGTATGAATATGAGATATAATTGTTACTTGCAGGGGAGTTAAACTTACCAAGATATGAGCAATTTCATTAAGATATATCCAGGAACATTTTATTTAGAAGGAAATATTCAAAATATAGACAAAGAACATGTAATTAGATACGCATACAATTGCATCCACCAAAAACCATTCTGAAATGTTGGGCTTGAAGTTTTATCAAATGGCTGAGTTAAGACTAGAGTCTTCATTCAAAAAAATATGCAAGAAAAGTAATTTTCCAGTTTGTGCATCTGTTGATTATACTCACGTTGGAAAAAAGAAAAACACATATTAAGCTCAATTCCCTGATGCACTAGCACTGTTGACATAATTTTAAAATGTGAATGGTCCAACTTTTTTTTGTAAGAAAACTGATACCAAAAAAAGCAGAATATTTCTTTCATTGATCAAACAATTGACAAATTATTTCCCATCGGCATTACCAACAATTACCAGCACCCCCTCTCCCTATTCTGGTCCTACAAATCCATCATTGAGATTAAATTGATGTAGTTGGTGCCTCAGGAAACAAACCAACCTTACTAACTCATTTCCTGGTTGGAAAACAGTAGGCATGGCATAAGAGGAAAAACAGTCCTTCAGCACACACACACCACCAGCTGTACTTCAAGTTCCATTTATTTGCCAGTAGGTACATCCATGACTTCATTAATAGCTACACTGAAATGGACATGTGAAATACTGTTGTGACCAACTTTTTCCTTTTTCAAATTAATGATTGGGCCACATAAAGGACAGAACTAAACAGTATAATCTTCATAGCTAGCAATCAAGCATGGAATACAATTACTATGGAACAGTGCCATAAAAACAGGAGAAAGTAACATACAGAAGAGGTTCTCAGGCTGCCACGTCCAGTATACAAGACGCATTCTCTCTGCACTACTAAAGTAATTCTGAAAGAATGCCCAGAATTTACCCAACAAAATTCAAAAGATTCATTTGTTCAAAAGAAACATTTTCTATCCAAAAAACTAGCCAAGGCTACCTACTTAATATGCTATTATTCACTTCTGGAGAGTTCAATCCTAGACATGAGGAAAAAAAACAGCAACTCACACCAAACAAGAAAAAAACAAATCTCAAACAGTAAACAAAAAAAAAAAAAAAAAAAACACAAAAAACCCCCAAAAAACCAAAATCCTCCACAATTCTCTTGCAATACTTGCTCATATATGCCTAGCAAAAGCAGATCATTACGTTTACAGTCCAGGTCAGAAGAGAGAATCACCAGAATGCATGCTGCAGAATTAAGAATAATACAGATAGCTTCAATGGTGAGATCTCAAAAATGGGTAGTCTGATATTTCAGGAGAAAAAGTGAATATAGGAACAAGTAACAGAAAGTGAAAAAGACAAACTTTTAAATCCATTTTCTGAAGGATGCTAACCCTTTCTCTCTTATAGCACTAAATAAGATTCTGGAGTTTCATGTCAATCATCTCTTACCAGCTGTGCTTTCAATGTTCAGAAGCCAAATGGTAACAGTAAGAGACAGACTACCAAATTTAGTCTCAAAATTTACAACACTTTTTTTTTTTACAACACAAATTATGTAATATTTTCTTAGTATATAAAGCAACCAGCATGCCACAGCCAATTTTGTAATCCTAGTTATATTGCCCAAGATGGAAAACAAAAAAATTAAAAACATCAGTTACAAGAAGTGCATTTATTTCATGCAAAATATTCTAAAACTGCAACATTCTGAACAGATCTATATTGCTTTTATACAATCATGTGAAAGATCAAAATCTCACTATTAAGTGGTTTTACTTACTTGTATTTTCTGTAGTTCTTCACTAAAAGGATTCTTGACTGTCAAAAAAAGAAAAAAAGTAATTCACTCTATAGAGTCTGAAAACACTAAAAAGGTATACCAACACTGTAGCTTTATGACAACAATATAATAGTTAAATAAAAACAAAGTCCATAATATGACAAATAACAATTAGACATCTATTAACCTTTGCCCTAACTCTGCATTTGATAATGCAGTATAATAGCATTAAAGTTAAACCAGAATTTTGCACGCCTGCAAATTTCACAGCTTTTTCCACCAAAAAAAATTGTGCTTGCCATTTGCCAAACTCTTCCTTTAATAACTCAATTGCATTGAAATAAAAATTTGAAGGCTTTACATTTTAGTGTCCAGCTTAAAAAAGTAAAACCACTTTTTGACTAAGCACTAATGCACGCAACAAAGCTCTACAACTCAGCATTTTCTGTTTTAACAAGAGACAACACACTGAGAGCTCATGCACTCCTATACGTAAAGATAGCCACAAAACATCGAGTTGTCTCCCCAACAGTCGTCTCATTGACAATATCTTGATTTCTGAACCATAACCGTGATTAAACTGATCCACTCATTTAGTTATAAATGGGAAATGTAAGAGGAATATAAAGGTGGACATACTAGATCAAATCATGGCAAGATTTCTCATTTAGGAGAAATGGAAGATAGAAAAGAAACTAAGGACCAACTTAAAAACCAGGGTCCCCTAACCTTAGCCAAGTGTAACTCCATCTGGATAAGAAACTGAAAAAAAAAACTTGTAAGAAAAAAATTAATTATTTGTAAAACAAGGTGATTTTTATTAACTGCACAAACTTCCATAGCACTCTTGGCAGCAGAAAGATGTTGACCCTTTCACCTTAGTTTTGAAAGAAAGTTTTGAAGCAGGAGCAATTACCATTTCTTTGCTCCTATATGTAGTAATGGTAAGGGTCTTATTGCTACAGTTACAACCAACAAATGATGTATAAAACAGAGGGACTATGAAAATGCTTTCTGAATGAAGAAAGCTTGACTCCCTGTAACTTTGCAAACAACAGTCTGTCCATGTGCCTGGGCTCATAGGAAAATTAATCATGTTACCTACCCAGCAGCAATAAACACTGCAGGTTCTTCCAATACAGCAAATGGGGGAAAAAAAACCCAAACCACCCAAACACAGGGACTGGTTTTCACAGACATCCAAATACTTGATACAGATATAAGATTAATTAAAGATGTTAGAAGCAGATACTGAAGATTCGTGCAAACCAAGCCCTATAGCATTTCATGATTTCATTATACAGGAGCAAATTCACAGCCATAACCTACTGGATTATCAAGTTACCAACTTAACAAGGTTTTATGTATTTCATTCATTGACTCAACAGAACATGCCCAGTACACTAAACTTTTAATCTGAATAGCCTAAAATAGGATTAGAGAAACAGACCAAGGCTTAAGATGACTGCCAACCTCCCAGTTTGATTGTTAGTTATCCAGACAAGGATAATTACGGTCTCCAAGGTCAGTCTCATTGAGCATACAGGAAATCTTGATTCATTGGAAGGAGGGTACACACACGAGACACAACTATGTGTAAATTTCAGTACACCTGACTGACATATTTTAGCACTGATGAAAGCCCTGGAGCAAACACATATGCAATACTTTCATGACTGCAAAGACGCAAACTGTCAGCTGCAATTCTACATATGCTAGGGCAGCACAGCAATTAAGTGGAGACAGTGGTGGTGGCTAGATTTTTCCAGCATCACAATCCCAGAGTAAAATCAATCTCACATATGGGCAACTTCATATTTAGATAAATTAACACCTCGAATTTAGGAAGCAAACCAAAGGAGACATCAATGTTTGCCTCTCCTTTACAAATACATAGTGGTTACAGCGCCCAAGAAAACCAATCACCTCTCCTCCAAAATTACATATCGCAAACATTTAACAATCCTTGTAATTTCCTATTTTAATTCACGCTGTAGGATTTCCAGGAAATCCCTCTGAAGTTACTGATTTTATGGCAAGTTAAAGAATAAGTGAGATTTTATACATTTTATATAAGATGCCATACAGTTTAGGACAACTGATGCCTTAAGAGGCCAGTATACTAAATACAACTGCAGCAATTTATCAGCAGCTACATACGCAATTAACAACTGTTAATCTATCTGCATCTATTTATCACATAACCTTGATTCACTTGAGTTAATAGGGCCACTCCTTAACTACTTCAGTAGTTCCTCTTCTGAATCCACCCTTCTTTCTTTTGTCCAGAGTCTAAGCTCTTACCAAACCCTCCCACAAGCTCCAGTCACAGATGTAAAGTTCCCATCTACTCCAAAATGTCTAAAGTATTTCAACATATTCCATCAACATTATTGGTTCAAAAGCTTTCTTGACAGTTTTTAAAATATGTAACTATAGTTGTAAGAGTGACAAGTTCTTGTTCTACCAAACTAAACATGAAATTAATAACTAATAGAAGGCATTCTTATGTGAGTATATCATACTTCCAAGGCTCTCCTCAAAAGGGGTTTGATATCTCTACTATGCAACAACAATTACCAGCCTTGGAAGTCGTCTATCAAGATCACATTCTAATGGCTTCAAAGAACAAATTATCATCTACTCATACTACAAAGCTAAAAACAAGAGAGATAGGAGATTCCTGTTTTAGAAAACTGAGTGTTGTCCCAGAGGGTCTTCTCTCCAGATTAGCCAACTAACAACCACATCCACAGCTCCTAAATAAGGAGAGATGCAACTACGTGGACATGGCAATCCATTAGAACTCCCCAGACAGCAGCAAAACTGTGAGAAGCATGGCAGTTTTACCTGGCCACATGTACATGTCAATACTAGCTGCAGGATAAACATGCAGAAGTATTTTTATCGGGAAAAAAAAACCTCAAAAACTTGACAAAGGGCACCATACCAACTCCCTCAAAGCACTGTAATACCTAAACATTCCAAGCTTGGAAGCTTGACACAATGGGAGAAGAGCATTACTTCTGGAAAAGTGTAGTGGTAGTGAGATTCTTTGGCCAGACATCGAAGGAAACAAAAAGTAAGCACATCATGGGATGGCATCTTCACATGAAACTGGATTTCAGAACAGGAAGAGGTACACTATTTAAATCCAATTTTTAAGAAGTTTTTTTATTTAAATGCTAGTTAATCGAGAACAAGGCAACAAGATTACCAAAAAGCCTGTGAAAGAAATCAAAGCAGCACACAAATACTGTCCCAGGTTGATGGAAAAGACTACTAATGAACCTCAGAAGTAACTAATTTACACATCTTGCTGTTGGGACAAGCTGTAAATTATGACTTACAGATTACTCGAATTTTTAAGAGCAGCAGAATTGGTCAGTCTCAAAAAACAAAAAGTAACCAATACAAAGCTAAAGGTCACCACACAGCTCCAAAGCATTCCAGCCAAAGCTGTCAACAGAAATGCACATACCAAGCCATCTCACAGAGAAGCTCAATGTTAGGAACAAGAGTGTCAACATACAAAGTTAATGTGCACTAGAATTCTGCAGCCACTATCTTTAAAAATAAAACCGCTCAGCACCACCATCTCTCATTTTCCTCCCTAATACATTGATAATAATTGCAGATAGACACAGTACTTAGAAGGGTTCATTTTCTTCAGTAAGATAGACAGGGAGCACAAAGTGGAATTTCTCCTCTTTTTCAAAGCACGGTATAACGGACATGAAGTTACAGCCTAATTGCAGACATTCATGAGCACATAAGTCAACTTTCATAAACTCTTAATGATACAAGTTCCAAAGACTGATATAGCTCCATAGGCAGTCATTCCTAGAAAGAAGATATGCACAAATAAAAATACCATTGCTTAGGACATAAGCGATAAGTGATTCAGTTACACTCTGGTCACCAAATTAGGATGCCAAAAAGTAGCTAATCCTTCCACTACAGCTATCTCTTAGATACTGTGGCACCTTGCCCTGAATAGTGTTACCATTCCTGCAGTTTCTGTATTCAATACACTTCAACAGACAACACCAAAACCTCAGTGTGAAGGAACAGTTACATCAAGACAAATCAAGAATTTAACTAGCCCGGAATCCTGCCTCCAGCAGTAGCAATAAGTTTTACTCTTTTCAGAGACACCTGTTCCTAACTGGAAGGGGGAAATAAACAGAACAATGGCAAAAATGAATGTCAGAACATAACAATAGAAAGTATATGCTGACAGAGAATAGTCTTCCTGTCAAAAAAAAATTTGCACCTCAGAAGCTTCCAGAGACAGACAGAAGTGGCTAGGTTTTTTTCCTCCCTGAAGTATCGACTCCAGTGTATTTTTCCCTACCAATTTGTCTAGTCCCACATGAACCACATAAAGCTCTTAGCTTCAACATTAAGGTCATAAAGAGTTCCACCACTTAAATACACGTGTGAAAAACCTGTTTCTGCTTCCTTTGAACATGCCACTTGTTAAATTCAGAAACATGTATCTTTGTATCAAAATAAGATAATCACTCCATTTAGCCTCTCCACAATATTCATGCCTTTACTTCATTCCTCAGTCTTTCCCACTTTCCTCACTCTTCCCATGAGTCCTATTCCTCATTATGAAAGAACTTCTGAAGCTTTTTGCAGCTATATGTCCCCTCCAACATTTTTGACATTTTTAACAGAACCATAATAATGCCATAATGTATTTCTGAATGTACAGATAATTTGATTTAATAAACAGAAAAGCAACTTCTCGATGCAACTTTAAGGAGCTGTAAAGCCACAGCTGCAGAAACAAAAATGATCCTAATTAACCCGTAAGCACTTAGTTTCTCAGTGTGATGATACTAAGCGTCAGATACCATTCATCCAAGGATTCAGACTGTGCACTACAACACACACTTCCAAGCTAGCAACTTCTGCAGAAGCAAGAATGTTCCTCCCTGAAAAGTACTTTTCTCTTCCCCATCCACCATGCCATAAGCAGACCAACCCCAAAACAGAAGAAGTAATTTTTCCAAAATTTGACTTGTAAAGGTGTGTTCAGTAAGTGGATAACCTAATGCTTTCCATTAGATTGTTTTCTTCTTAAAACAAATACATTAGCTGGATAATATACTGCTAACAGAGGAAGAAACAGTATTGGAGGTGCTGCAATCAGAAATGGGTCTTTAGCCCAGCCTTGTTCTACATGACCTTGAAAAAACAAGTTCTCAATAATTTTACAACCCAAGTACTTTCAACATCAACTAACAGATCTGTAACTTTTTTTCTAAATCTGGGGTAAAGGACTGACTCCACCCAGTGACATACTGTGTGTCAAGGACAATTCTAAAACATTGTCTCTTAAAGTTCTCAACCCTAAAATGCCAGAACACCCAAACAAATAAGTTACTACAGGAAATGTTATTCCAGAGTTCCATCTTTCAAACTGTTTAAACAAAACAATCTTGCCTTTATTTTCCTCTCTGCAATTACTCAACACTCAAAACAGACAAGCAGTTTTGCATGACCTCCATCTCCAGATTGCGCTAGTTCAGGTAGAAACCACTTTGAATCACTAGGCTAAATCTCTGTGCTTTGATTTTAAGACACCAAATCATACGTTCGGCTGAGCAATTCCTTTATTACAGGTCATCTTTGTGTGCTTTGGAAAAGGTCTTTCTATTTCTAAATGAGAGCAGCACAATATGTCACAACGATTAGTGAACTCTGCAGCTGAATCTTTCCTTAACATCTACTCAGTTTTTCAGCTGGCTCAGCTTAAAGAACTTCTATTGATACTTTTTTCTGAATCTGAATTCATTCTGTTTCTGAATAGGCAATATAAGGATTGACAATACAACCAACTATTTCGTAATCACTTTTTTTGACAAAACCCTCCTCTAAAAGAATTACAACAATCATACTTGTGATATACAGTTCAGACACATTTTCTATCAGCCCTGAAAATAAGTCTTCACTATTTTAGGTCATGCCAATTCGGTCCTTATTTAAGAAGAGATAAGAGTTTTGGGAAAGCTTCTCATCAGATTATTCAGTTTCACTATAATAAAAACATTAGTTTCATTCTAGTACTTGTATTAGTGATTAAAAACATAGAAATTTGAAAAGTTTTGTGATTAGAAGATGACAAAGATGAGCTTTCACTGAAGAATCAGCAGTTAGTTTACCAGAATTACCCATATTAGCTAAAGAGAAGCAGCATAACTGCCCGCCTCAAATTGCAAGAGTTTGCAGAACTCAAAATCAGGATGAGCTCAGCAGTAATTCACAACATATACCACTTGACTGGAGACGCATAACAGCAGGCAATATTCAGTAACTTCCACTTTTACTCCACTGGACTAAGACTCTTTAGAGTTGGCAAATCTTCCAGGCTGTCCAGCATAATAGCTGCATTTGTCTGATAGCATAATCTAACTGGCTCAAATAAAAATTATTATCTGAAGGGAACAACTGGACTAACACACCATTGTTCTTTACTCAGCTGAAGAATCTGTTTGAACTAAGACTTGCAATGTTGCTATCATAACTGTTTATTTAACAGGTTATACCTATTAGTTAAAAGGTTACATCATCAGTTGGTGGACTAAGGTGTACTAGCAGTAGTATGTGCACTTTTGAGCCAGGTGGATCTAGAGAGCAGAAAGAACCTTGCTTGGCAAGAAACTCATCTGCCAAACGGAAACATCAAAAAAGAGGACAGAAAGGAAGCACAAGTGACTCTTACCAAGATCTCAAACACTAGGGACAATAAAACCTTAACACGACATTGGCACATGAGAGCTCCATAGTATGTAAGCTGTAGTAGTAAAAAGCTCAGTGCTTAAACTATAAAAGTTTACATAAGATCCTAACTCTCTTTCCTCAAACCATGTATCTCATGCTTAAGGAAGATGGCCATATAGATACTAGTCTGATGTCAAGGCTTGGGAAAGCAGCTCAGTACATTCCCATCTCCTGAATGGCAAAGGATATCCCATGCTAATTCGTTCCCTTTACAGAAGGGATAGGAAGACACCACCTGGCCTCTGGTCCTCAAATCACCAGGACAGCTCCTTCCCAGGGCTGCTACTTTCATGTGATTTCCCTCCAGATTGCTCTCCCAAAAGAATGCCTTTAATACCACACATCCTATATAGTAGAAAAAAAAAGTCTGGATTTTACATCTCGTTGTTTCCTCACCCTGCTTCTTCATGTGCATTTGCACTCAATCTGCACATTTTTTTTGTTAATTCAATAAGCATCACCTTTAGCTGAAGGTCAAGAGAAAAACCACAGTATTTAAAATTATAAATAAAAAAATACATTAGTCACTGCATTGTACAATTCCAAAGTACAGAGACACATCTGTGCTCAATGTAAACAACCTAAAAAATAGTCTGTAGCATTTCTGCAGGGAGTACCACCTTTGATGGAAGTCAAACTTAACAGGTACTGATCATAATACATCCCTAGGATCATCAAATTGGACTGTGCATATACACCTGCCCATTCTGAAAGAACGAGCCCTCAGGAGTACTCAAAAGATTAGTATTTCTTTTTTTCAAAGTGAAATGAAAAACCCTTAGGCTCAAGGGACACTGTACAGACAGTACAGCAGTATGGCTCTTTTAGGTGTTCTCAACACTCTATTTTATTTTTTTCTGAGTTTATATCAAAATTAACATTCATCTGTTATTATATGTAAGATACAAAGTACCCAACATAGCTCAGATTCCCTATTTCCCCTAGTGATTTACAAACACCTTTATCCACATCTGCTTTTACATAAGCTGATGTAGAAGCATAAGTACTTCCCATACTTACAGATAAGAGAAACAAAACCCAAAAATAAGTGATGATACTAGTTCCTTCTCCAGAAGGAAATCTGCATCTCTGCCCTCTTTTTCTCAGCTAGGCAAAGTCTCGCCAGGACAGCATAAAATTCCTTTGACAACCCCACCACACCCCTAAAAAAAAACAAAAACAAAACAAAACAAAACAAAACAAAACAAAAAAAAAAAAAAAAAAAAAAAAAAAAAACACCAACCAACAAAATCAACTAGCTTTTTCTTTGAAATTCACTATGTCTCTCTCCTCCAGAAACTTTCTTGGGTGCACACCAAAACAGGAACAGATTACAATGAACCAGATATACTCTCCTTTTCAAGATACCACCAAGGAATTTCATAAATCATTTTTTCATATTTACAAAGTAACAGTAAAGTATTTCCAAGGAATTTGCAAGAATGAGAAACAGTACAAGCAAGACTGCCAGACTGGCCTTTCCCCATAATTAGGTTTGACTGTGGACTTCCACAGCCTGTGAAAGAGGCCTCTCAGGCGTTTGCCACACATGTCCCACCCAATCTGTCACTCAACAAAATCCTCTTTGGTTGTCTAAGGCATGACATCTGAAAAAGAACAAAAAGCACACTAAACTTTCAGATATAGTGAGACACAAACAGAAATTCTCATTATAATGTTTTACCATTTCCCAGAAAATATCCTGGGAATTAAAAAAAAAAAAAAAAAAAAAAAAACAACCAACAAAAAAAAGCAACAACAAACACTGAACTACCTCACACCAAAACCAAGTGCAGTTTCAGGTAACACAAGACAAAAAAAAACCAACCAAAAAAAAACCAAAAAATAAAACCACCACCACCAACAAAAAAAAAAAATTCACACATTTACCTTTTGATATATGAAACCCGTCATTCCCAGTAAATGCTCCATCGCTCAGTATCTACTGACAGGTTTTGGATTAGTTCTACAGCTAGAATTCTGTTCTCTATGGCCAACATCTACATATTCAGAAAAAAATTTGTTTGATGAAGTTGCAAGATAGGGGATAGTTAAGGGCTTATGCTGTGCAGGTTGATGATGCTGAACAGACACTAGGATACGTTCTGCTGAATCAAGTGCTGTGGAATGTTTTATTGTACAACCACATAGCGAGATGGTTGAGAATTGAGGGGACATATTGTTAGGCAGAGTGGCTTTGACACACAGCCTATTGAAAATACTCTAAACCTTACAAAAATAGCTATGAAATCAAAGGACAGTCTGAGGCTTCTCAAATTCAGGGACTTAACTGACTGTCAAAGACATGCTTTTCTACAGACAAAAGTAAAATTAAGATCTAGATGTAGCCTTAAAATCTAGTCAGGAACAACACTACATTTATCCACCTCACCCCAGCAGTCCTCCTGTAATAAAGTTTTGTTCAGTTGATGCCCAGCAAGGACAGGTTGCTGCTGCATTTACCCAAGACACTTCGAGTATAAAAGTTTCTTCTATTTTTCAATAAATAAAAGGTTAAGGGGATGTGACCCTGTATTAGGACTTAAGTGAATAAAGGCAGTATGAAGGAAGTCTTACTATGTATATACAACAATTATTCTCTAACAAGCCATCTTTCAATTTTTATTTAGGTAAACAGCCTTCTCTGAGACAAAGAAAAACTGGCCTAGGAATTGTTCTACAATCTCTCATTTATGAACAGACTTATTTCTTAATTATCTAGCACAGCATCACTAGAATTCAACAGATCTTAATTAGAGCATGGTGCTAAAAAGGGTTTGCTAATATGGGTTTGATCCCCACACAGGCCATTCACTTAAGAGCTGGACTTGATGATCCTTGTGGGTCCCTTCCAATGCAGAATATTCTGTGATTCTGTAACTATTTAGTAAGTTTTAACGCCACTTAATTCAATGTTAGACCTCTCTTTTTAAGCCCCTACTCTTCTCCTCCCTACATTAAACAGATTTTTTGCATCAATTCAGTCTGTCACTCGGAGTTCACTTTAAGCAAGACTAAATGGGCAGCATTATTCAAGATACCTCAATGTTACGATATGACTCTCAGTAAGCAGAAATTCTGATCATTTCCTCTGCAAAAAAGAAGAATTAATCTCTGCAAAACGCTAGCCATAACAGCACAGCTCCTCCAGCAAGCTGGGCCCAACAGCACACCATGTTTGCCTGTTTCATGGTTAACTTGCACCTACTCTCACTCTCCACAGTGGACTGTGAACACTCAGAATAGAGAAACAGCACTAAATAGCACTGTGGGAAGTACAGCACAGTAGGACTTGACACTGGACATTATAAACTCGAGCAAGCCTTCTACATGAGATCAGCTTTAAGACGTGCAGTGGCTCTTCAATCTACCCTTGCACCCATCAGTACGCTTCTTTCCATCAATAACACTACCAGTGGACAGAAGCTACTTTGACCATTGGCAGAGTTACATCACGTCCTCATTTATTATAATCACAGCAAAGGCATTGCCACCTTCTCCCACAACTCTAGACCTACCAGCAGGAACAGTAGGAGTCAAGAAAAGAAGAGTAATGATAAAGATAGTACTAATGAACTTCTTAGCAACACGTGAGTCCCCCAAAAAAATCTGTTTTTCTTTTTAATATACCTTGATTTCACAATCCATTAACCAGTCAACTTACTCCCCTCAACCCCACCACAACAGACAACTAGTTTTACCAGAAAATACAATTATCCACAAGAACTTTAAAGGTGAAAGGAATCTATGCCTCATGATTACAACAGACTTCATGACTCTCCATGGCATTGGAAACGCATTTTCATCAACAAAAACTTATGTACTTGCTTAATTTACTTGCCTAAGCTTTTTAGTGAAGTGACCAAACAACTTTCTCAAACAGCAGCTCTGGCCTGTTCACATGTTCATACTATTTCTGAAGCACAAGTCTAGAAGCATGACAGGCAGCAGTTCAGTACAACTCAACAACTTCTGCCAGTTTAGCTGGGTAAGCAGTCGAGTCAAAGTTTTGCAATCTACTACTCTCGGATGAAACATAGATGTCAAAAGGATTCAAATGTACATGACTTTTAGAAACACAATTATTTCCCAGAAATAGGAAGACTGCAGGCCTGATTCTCCTCTTGTACTGGGATAATTATGGATTATGAAGCAGTGCAAAGTGGGGTTCCTACAATGCTAAATTTAAGTCTTTGTGTACTGTGGGCTCTTCCTAAAGTTTTTCCACTGCACTCACTATCACTCTATTCATCTGTCCTAAACAGAAAGACTGCATTGTGCTTGAATAGTATTAGAAGTGGCAGAGGCTCTTAACAGATGAAACATAAATTTGCTTTCTGCTTTCCCACACATTTCTAGTCTGAAATGTTTTTTGAAATGGAAAAGTTGCAACAAGATCTGCTTTCACATTCTAGATCACCTTTAATTTTCTCACATCAGAAACCAAATTTTCTTTTGAGAAAACTACGCACTGTGGAATGCAGTGCAAATTTTTTACTAGTTTTTGATACCTAATGAAAACAGACCCTGTCAGAGCTCTTCTGCATCCCTGCTCCCCAGGCAAGTAATTCTAGTTCCGATTTCCCGTTACTTACTTCACAAAAAAGCATGGCCTAACATAGTAATATTGAAAAAAATTCATAGTAAGAATCTGCAATCATGGCATAAGGAATGTTTTGTGCCCATCTGCAAACAGCAACACATTTAAGGTACGAATGCTAAGTATTTATAAATATTCTGAACAAAGAGTCAAAACTAAAACAAAGAGTCAAAATTCCCTAAAAACAGGAATTCTGAATTTGCATCATTTTTGTTTCAAACACTGATGAGTAATTTTCATATTATATTTCATACTACAGATCTGCTGCAAAGGTAAATAGACTGTTTATTATCCTTTAGGAAGGACCTGAAACTTTTGCACTATATAGCAATTAGGACTTTCCTAGACAAAAGTCTAGATAAAAGGGACTATATAACTACTCGGACTTTCCTAGATAAAAGGCCAAATTTGTTTGTCGTTTTAAAGAATTATTTCTGACATACCATAAGGAAGACTAGAGTTTAAAATTATCAGGAATCCTAGGGAAATTTAACTATTCTGACTGGTTTTACCTTATGAAGACAGCCTAGGTGGTTTTTTTTAATCTACTGATCTTGATTCAAATCTCACCCAACCACAGAATTGAGATAGCTACAACTGAGATTAGTCTTTAAGATACACATCAGGATTTTCTTTTATATCACCGACAAGAGAAACATGTGCTACCTAGGGTTTAAGGCAACATACAGAAAATGAAACAGCTATATGCTAATATTTCAATAGAAGTTGTTATATTGTAAATACAAGTTACAGTATTCTTTGCCAACCACAAGAAACGTTAATATCCACCCAACACAGGAACTCTGCAAATTTTTTAATTTTAATCCCTCCCTTTGCTATCTCCTCTTCTATAAATACTTCTTTTGCAAAATTAACTTTCTTCTATTAAAGCCAACACTGTCAAGAATATAGACGCTTCTGAGAAGGTGATCTTAGATGGCAAGTAGATTTATAACAAGTAGATTTATCTGTGAAATACCACATCACTTTAATAGTAATTTGCAGGCCTGTGAGCATAGCAGTCATCATCTTGTCCTTTATCCAGCAAGTTAACTTCTTACCAATTCAATTCCCTGCATAAAATTCCACAGAAGTTTTAACACCTAAGAGATTTAGAAGTCAAGAACAAAAGAACATCAATGGAATTGAATTAAACTCTTAGAACTGTGATTTGCATAAGCTTCCACTTGCAATATACACAACTACCAAATCTCCTTGAATTAACACTTCAAAAACACAAATTGTAGCAAATATAGTAAAGTTTATCCTCCTAGCAGTTGTTTTGTAACAAGTATCACAGGAAGACCAAAATTACTAGCAACAGATGTCACTTTAAAAAGCCACTCCTAATAAGAACACAGGATTTTAAACAAGACCTACCTGAAAGTTTCAAGAACAGTTTTTTGTTGTGGTGGTTTTGTTGGTTTGGGGTTTTTTTGCCACATCAGCTACTTCGCAGACAAAGTGCTGGAGCAGAAACAGTAGAAGTAACTTAAATGCAACCGATTTCAGATTACAACCTTAAACGGCACCTGTACCATGCCCACATCCTTCAGAAAGGTGAACCAGATCTGAAAGCAACATCAAGTGATCTGATATAGTTATCCAACTTTTAATGAAAAATAACTTCAGCATTAACTCCCAGGAGCAGCCACTTGAGGTGCTCAGAGTAATATCACAAAACCACACAAGTTGGAAGAGATATCCCACTCTTCAGGGTTCGAAGAACTCTAGAAAGTAGACTAAAATAAAGTCAACCATTTTCCTGACAAAATACTATGCTGGTTTGGCAAGAAGTTGATACAATTCATTGGTATTTTGAAGGCAGGTGCAAGCAAAACTTGCTTTATAGCAAGAGCAACAAGTGCACAGCATGCACTTATGCATTAGTTGGTCTTTTATGCAAGCTTAAAGAGTAGTTCAATTTCAATGGGTTCAGGAAAAGCCCAATAGACAGTTATCTATATTTTAGACAGCAAAATGCATAAAAACCTTACTTCTAGTGACCATTTATAGGTTAGATACAGAAAAATTAGCCCAGTTCTGATTTGTCTTTGAACATTTTATGCCACGTGTGTAAAAACTAAAGCACTTCATAGCTATTTCAGAGCTCTGAACAAAAAAAAATTATTAGAGAACACTGTGCATGATATAAGTGACAAATCCCTTCTGAAGTTTTCTGCTCACCCCTTCTCATTTACATTATAATACCTGGCTAAACTCAACCCCAACACCTAGTTTTAAGCCTCCCCCTCATTACACACACCTCTTTTGTTCTTAGATTACAGCCTGACAAATATTTTAAGTGTTGATAACGAGTGTACTTGGTGATAAATATTTTTCAATGTCACAAACGTACTATCACCTTATTTTAATTGCATTTCATTTTAGGCAATTAACTATTAAGAAAACCAACATTAAGCTCATTGTGCATCATTCTCTACAAAGTTAAAATAAGAAACCATCCAAATATACAAATAACTGCCTTTATTGTTTTGTCACAATAATTACGGAGATGGATATAGTGCAACTCTGCTGAATTCTAAAACTTTTTATGACATAGTTTGGAGTTGAAAATAACTCTTTTTTTCACAATGAAATCAGTCTCATCCAACAGTCTTACCTACAACCATCTAAAAGAAGAAAAACCTCAGTATCCAATCACTTAAATGAAAAGGTGGTTTCTTGAGATACACCACTCCTTTTAATAAAAAAGGATGAATCAGTTCTGCTTCTATAAAGAAAACAGACAATAGACCCACATAACCATAAGAGCCAAAGTGCTCACTTGGATGATATTTAAGCTCAGGAATCACCTAATAGAAAACAGGGTTCTCTCCCTTTTCAGTAAAAATCAGTCTTAAATGGCCTGTCCTGTCTGTTCTTGCCTGTTCTACAGACCTACAGTATTTTTGTTCCATACGCCTATTTGAAAAGAAAGAATTTAGTGAGCACATGTTGAACATATGGGAAAGGTAATTTCCTGATCATTCCCACATTACTTAAGAGAAGTGGCCTGCTCCTCTTTCAATCAAAGGAGCTAGACACAAAACTCGCTGTTTGCTTCTTCCAAAGGGCGCTATTCCCCTGTTCCCATTTGTTATGTTAGAGCAAAGCCTGGGGCTGTGAGGAAGTAGGACAGATGAAATGCCAGTGCCACTGCCAGAACAATTCTCCAGGAAATCCACTTTCAGGAGTTCCACTGAAAAGACAGCAAATAAGAACAGGCCGAGAACTGGCTTAACTGAACTACCAAGCAACACTGGGCTATCAGACCACTGACTGGGCAGCCCTACCTAAGCAAAAGGGCAGAAGATGACGATTTTCCCTGTACAACAGTTCCAGCTGGGTTAACTTTTTAAGGTCAATATACTCAACATGGGCATCCCATATGTTCTATAGGAAAGTTCACACATTCAAAAAGAGGTTTTCTTCCAATAAAAAAAAAAAAAAAACAACACTGAACTTTAAGTACTATTGCTATCTGCATTGCTGAGACATTCAGCTTTATCAGTCATGATGACAGGCCAATTTTAACTCAACCACTGACTTTGGCAGTCACAAAGTTTACCCCAGTAGGCTAACAGACATTCTCCCCTATTAAAATCATCATATTTCAATACCAGAAAAAGTATGTAATACGTTAGTACAATTATACAGCTTACGAGTACATTACAAAATGTAGGTATGTCTCTAGCAGTTATGGCCAGAAGCTAATCACAAAATATGAGCAGTCCCCACAGTCACACTATACTGCATCTAATTTTAGCCTACCTGTGTATGTTCACAGCCTTCCCAAAAAACTAGACTGAACAGCAGTTAAGAGCCACGTGGATAGCAATTAAAACATTGCAAGTGTCTTAACTCCTTGCTGCAACTGTCCTACCTAACCACCAAATCTTTTACTCGCCCCTCCAAAGACTGCAAAACAGCAATTAAGAACTATTCTGCTACCATAATGTAATGAATAACGTCCAGAAGGGAATAGAAAAAAAAGAAAGCCAACAAAAAAGCAGCCCACACTGCTACTTCTGCCCTGTAACATCTAGAATATCCGAAGAGAACAGTCTGATCGCTCCTTACAAGGCACTGTATACATGCCCACAAAGAAATGTACACACGTGTGTACACCCCACATGCCTTTCTCGATCATTTCAAGAAAAATTCAAGTTGCCAAGACCCTTCTAATGCTCTTATATCCCGAGACTAGCTTTTTGCATAATTTTTCATCAGGATCAATGAAAAAACAAGACAGCAGTGGCATGATTTTTCTTTCTGATGTTAGAATCTTCACTGTCCATTTCAGAACAGCCAAGAATTGAATTAGCATGAATCACTACCCTTAGGTGGCACATTTCCATTTTTGTATGCTTTGTAATAGAAAATGGTAGTTTCTATATCCATTCCAAGAAGTTACTTTCATATATTAAAGAAGCTCCCAAATAATCCAGGGTTAAAAAAAACGAATGCCCTGAAATTCGAACTAAAGCACAACAGTATTTCACATATAAATATTATTGTCAATTGAATTTATAAGTGCCTACTAGAAAACAACATACAATAGGTCAAATAATTTACTTCACAAAGTTTGTGGTACTGCGTAACATCATCTTAACCTAGGATCCTTTTCAAGCCTCAGTACACACCAATGAAAATAACCTACTTTATTACCGAACGACTACAATCAAATCTTAGCCCTGCAGGAATCCCAGGTATCTAAATGTGCATGATTACTCCTGTGAGATTAGCATAAAGGCCCACCTCGTCAATTCTCTATTAACCATACACCCGCTATATTGGACAAAACCATACAACTGCTTAGAGAAGAAAACTTGCTAGAAAACAAGGTATTAACAGATTACAGCAGGGAATGCCAGGATTTGAATTTATCCTCAAATGTCTTGCATGCTTATACCAGCTTGCAATGTTATATACTTCAGGAAAGACAATTTTTCTCTGTGCACCATCCTCTACAGAGAGATTATACTAAGTTGGAGCCCAGAACTGTTCAGTAAGGGATGTCTGGGATTGCAAAGGCGTATTAACAGTTGTTACATCCAGTTGCAGAAACTGCTCTTACCCTTCACCTAATACTTACTGTTGGCTCCCACATCCTCAGCTACTCCAGAACCTCTCATTCTCAGGTATGTGAATCCCAGTATCAGAAAGAACAAGCATGCAGCAGTTAAGAGGAACATGGACAGGTAATGTGCACTGAAGCCTCCAGTGGTGGATACCTCCTCTCTTTTGAACTGCTGGAGAAGCTCCTCCTCGGGCTCAGAGAGATTCTTCTTGTAGGCGTTTTTCAGGTAGGTATGATTTGAACCCGTATGATTGGAGTGGTTGAGTCTAAGGGAGGAGGTGGTTCCACTCGGGGGAAGGCTATTAGTAGCTGAATAGATCTTGGATTCAACATTATAGCTACCAGGAGCACCGCTGAGAACATGATTATTGGTCGCTTTCCTAATGGTGCCTGCGGGGTCAGTGATTTTACCGCTGTCCACGTCCGTGAGCGGTGGTGGCAGCAACAATACTGATGGAGATTTCTTGGATAGGCGGTATCTGGGGCTGGGAGGACTAGAGTCCAGATTTTCACATCCTCCTCTTCCCTCCGCTGCCGCCTCATTCTCCTCCTCCTCGTTTCTGCCCCTGTCTAGACTGCCGGCAGCAGCCGCCCCCGCCGCCCTGTCATTCGTTACGAGCACACCAGCACCGCAGCCTCCGCCAGCCCTTTCTTGGCCCGTCTCCATCACGCCAGCGCCGGCTGCAGCGCATTTGCTTGTTATGAATGGAGCAGGCGACTTGCTGAGGCTCCGTCTGGGCCGGCGAACAGCAGACTCCTCCTTCGGTCCCTGCTGCTTGGCCCTCGCCCCCGCCGCCTCCTCCTCCTCCTCCGAGTCCGAGTACTTGTCCCTGCTGCCGCCGTAGGAGAGGAGCCGGTTCCCGTTCACGGTCCGGTTCTTCCACCGCTGTTGCTCGCTCTCCTCCTCCTTCTCGTCTTCGTCGTCCTCCTCCTCTCCTCCCTCCTCCTCGCCGTCCCCGAGCTCCCTCGCGCCCTGGGTCGCCGCCGGTCTCCTGGCCGCTGCCCCCCACCAGGAGCTGGGCTTCCGCCGGGCCGCCTCCTCCGGGGGGGAGTTGCTGCTCACGCCGTGGGGGGCGGCGGGTCTGAGGCCGCGGAACAGGGGCGCAGCGCGCTCCCTCCTGCCGCCGGCCTGGCCCCGGGGGCTGCTCTCCGCGTCCGACTCGTCCGAGCTGAAACCCAGCAGCACTTTGCCACCGCCGGCGGGGGGTGCGGCGCGGCCACGGCCGCCCCCGGCGGCAGCCCCGGGGAGGAAGGGGTGCTCGGCGCCGGCCAGCCGCGTTCCCGTGGCCGCCCGCCCGCGGCCGCCGCCTCCGCCCGGCGCCGCTCCGGCCCCCGTGTTATTGTTGTTGCTGTTCCGGGTCTTGTTGGCGCCGCCGCCGCGGGCCCCGGCCCGCTCATCCTCGCGCAGCTTCTTCAGCTTCTTCAGGTAGACGGGCCGGGTGCTCTCGGTGACCGGCCCCGGGGAGAAGCCGAAACGCCTCAGCTCCGAGAAGAGCTCCTCATCCGTGAGCTGCGCGGCCGTCGCCATTTTCCGCTCCGCCACCGCCGCGGCGCTTCCGACCCACGCGCCGCGCTCCCCGCCGGAACTGACGCCGCACTCGGCTGTGGCCGAGACCCGCCCGTCACCCCGCGGCGCCCGCCCGCGGGGGGGGAGCGGGGCGGGGCCGCGCCAGCGTTCGGGCGGGAGACGGGGCGGTGGATTCCCCTGTCCGCCCCCATTTCCGCGGCGGGGGTCCCGGGGTGGGGGTGGCGCCGCGGTGACCGGAGAGGGCACCTCGAACGAGCGGCTCCCGGCATCGTGCCGGTGTCCTGCGCTCGCGGCGATGGTTGGGAGGTGGCGGGGCTGGGGGCGCCGAGCCCGGAGGTGCGGGACGCGGCGACCACTGTCGGAGCTGGAGGGCAGCGCTGGTCGGAAAGGCGCTGTCTCAGGCTCGCCTGCGAGCAGACAATATACCGCGGCGGCTGCGAAGCGTCCGGGGATGCGCTGCAGGGAGCGGCGTCAGACTGAACCTCTTTTAATGCCATCTCCAGGTCTCAAATTCAGCCTAAGAACTTCGGAGAGGCCGCGTGTGCACCTTTGGCGGGCCCTTCCCGATGCGCTTGGTGGAAGCGAACCTTTCTCTGTCGGAAGTCCCGGCCATCAGGACATCTCGGCTGTGAGGAGACACAGCTTCTCATACATCTGAGAGGATATAAGCTGCTCTGGGGGAGGCTTAGGTTGGACATTTCGAGTAATCTCTTCACAGAAAGAGTGATTGGGCATTGGAATGGACTGCCCAGGGAGGTGGTGGAGTCACCGTCCCTGGAGGTGTTTAAGGAAAAACTAGATGTGACCCTTAGTGCCGTGGTCTAATTGACGTGGTGGTGTTTGGTCATAGGTTGGACTCGATGGCCGCAGAGGTCTTTTTCAACCTAATTGATTCTATGTGATTCTGTGTATGATTAAGTTTGTAATTACCTGGATGTATTTCGTGCTTTTCTTTTGGAAAATACATTCATTCAGATACATTGCAGTTGAAACTGTTGAACTGTATACAGAAATGTGGTCTTGTCAAAATGGTTGTGCCTTTATAATGAGGTGTCTTCCTGGTGTGCACTGGCCTGTCGGGATCGGCCCTTTGGCCACAGAACCTCATATGGAGGGTTCAAAATCTCCTTTTGACCTGTCTGTCTCTACCTATCCAGCCTGAATAACGAAACCCTGGGCTCAGCTACGGTGTATCGTATCATAAACAAAGGAGGCTGAGTTCCAGTTTGGACCTAACTCTGACTGGTCTTGCAGCATCATGTGCAAAAGTGGTCCAGAAACAAGATCCAACTGCAGAAACAGCTTTGCCTTCCCCCTCACAATCTGCTGCAGTGAGGATATTGTGGATGTGCCCTGCTGATATCAAAACTGAAGTTGCTAATTTTGTTACTGAGGAACATTTGCAGAGCAGGAGTTAAGGTGCTGTGAGGCAGCTATGTGTGAAGATCCAGCCAAGTCTACACAGCTAGAGGAGTGGCTTGAAGCCATCTTTCTTGGTGGTGGTGGTGATGATGCTGAATGGAGATGATTAACTCAAGTACCCCACCCTCGATTTCTGGCCAACCACACCTGGCAATGCAAACCCCATGCTATTGTTCATCTAAGCTTACTTTAACACAGCTCTTCTGAGGCTGAGAAGCACTAAACAAGGGTCTGTATTACTGTGTACTTTATGTGGCACCACCGTTTACAGCCTCCTCCTTATTTCCCTGGCAGAGGAGCCATTTCACATACAGCAGTATAGTGCATTTCAACAATGCACAGAACTCCAGTTGTGAGGATGATTACACTCAACATGACCTCCATTACACATTAAGCCACTAATGTAAATGTATAGTCTATAATAGCCGATATCATAAATGCCATGAGAAGTGCTTCTGACATTCCATTCCTCCTCCTCTGTGAGAAGAAACCCACACCTTCCACCAGCTAGTTGGGATACCCGTTTAAACATTCCCCACCATGTTCAGTGCTTGCCTCCAGCTGCTTGTGACACTAGCCAAACCAACAGCAGTCAGTCCTAGACCAGGTACCATTCTGACAAGCACACTTCTGCCAAGTGCCTGCTTGGGCACCTTCTTTCTATTAGCAGAAAGTGTGCTGTCCTGCAAGAAAGTGAAGATCCTGTCCTCTTACTAATACAACTCCTGTCTTCTCTCTGTTTATTACAGCAAGGACATGAGTTAGTTTATAAAACTGTTTACTTAGCAGCAGGAGGGCAGTAAATACTATAAATTATTAACAATTGAATCATCTCCTGCAAAACTATAGCATGTAGATACGGAACAGCTGACTGAAAAGTCTGCATTTTCCAAGTCATGCTGTAAGATCTGTGTGCCAAAATATTTTGAAATGTTTAAAAAATATGTCTTCTGGTTGTACTGAAGGAAGGATACTTCCATTACCAATCCAAAATCACATTTCTTTAACAGTATATGTTAGTATCAATAGTATCAATGCCTTGTTTTTATCAATACCTCCACATAGTCAATTTTTTTTTTTTTAAGTCAATACCAAAAGTAGATTGTGCCTGTAATAAATGTGGATAGAGCCTTCCTTAATCTTCGTTCGCGAAGCCCAGCCATGAGTGAGAATGACCGAAAGTAGATACTTTTCTAAAGGTAAATGTAGACTGTAGGGAGTGTGGAGACTGTTCATCAGGAAAAAAAAATGGTGGTTGTTTTTTGAATAAGACATTTTTGGTTATATTTGTCATCCTTAAAAGACTGATGTTCTCAGGAAACTGCCAGTTCTTCCATTGGGTGAAAAGGTGTCCTTCTGGAAACTAGCAACCATACTTATGTGACCTCATTAGACTGGGACTTGAAGTTGTATCTTAATACTTCTTTTACCTTTCTTTCCTGATTCCAAATTTGTGTCATTTATGCATTTTTGTAAGTTCTAAAAATCTGTGAATGTCAGCTGCCTTTTGAGTGTTAGCAAGTCTCTCACTGCAACTGCCTCTTCCACTGATGCAACCCAGTCTCTATACAAATCACTGTTGCATACCTGAAGCATTTGGAAATCATGAGTCACATCTAAACTTAATATTATCCTCTTGTAGAACTCCTAGTATTTTAAATTCTGGTGTATTTCTACTTAGCTTTTGATTTTTGAGCCTTAAGGTGTGCTGAGATCACATTCTCTTAGGAATGTGATGTTAATGAATGTGAATGTTAGTGAAGAGTAGGAACGTGCTTTTCCTTTCTTTTTTAACAAAAGTGGAGATTATCACAATCACAGACCTCAAAGAACTAGTACAGTTACTCTTCGGGCAGTATGCCTAGGAAGAAATCACTCTTTGCTATGAAAACAAACTGTACTAACCTATTTTTAAACCTCTTTGATTTATCCAGTTGTTTCAAATACTGCATGATGAACATGAAATAACTTTTTGCTTATAAAACCGAACGGGCTTTTTACTAAGAAAACTCATTTGAAATATTAGAGTTGCTGTCACCAGGTTAGTGCTGTGTGAACAGACTCACCTCCACATCCCTCTTAATTTCTTATTTTTCCTACTTACAACTTCCACATGAGTTTTTGTAATGAGAGTGAATCCATCTTTGTTAAAGTTAATAGTGGTGTGACAATACTAATACGTACCATTTGTTTATGTACTTATCATGCCATTCTTCATGTGAGCCTATGTATTTTGCTAGTACATCTTTTGCTGATGTGCTTTTCTTTCCTGTGGGCATCCTGTTGATGTTCAAAAGGCTTAATGCTGTCTCTTGCTTTTGCATTGCTACTGTGGCTAAGATGTGGGCATGCGCAAGGTATCTATTGCCCACGCTTCCCATGTGCTGCTGGACTGCTTGCGTGTTGCAGCAGCGTGAGCACAGTGTGCTGGATACCTGCAAAGAGGCCTTGTGTTTCCAGATTACGGTTCCTGCTTAAATGTCCCACAGTAGTTCCACTCCCACAAAGTGTGTGATGACCTGCTATGACTATGCAGTTCTTTTTGCTAAAAGTGAACCATCTTAGTTTATAACTCTGAGACTTCATAAAGGCAACAGAATCCCCTCCTACAGTCACTACTTCAATATTTATATAACCTGTCCTGACCCATAGCGTAGCATATTCTAAATTGGGTGGTCATCCCTGATCAGGTCTTATAATTCCTGCTCACTTTATGGTGCCTGTATTCCTGGGTACTGGCCAATTCCATGAGACTGTTGGAGGCATTACTGGCTCTGTATGTTGAAAAAAAAACCCAAACAAAACAAAAAAAACCCACAAAGCAGAACTCCAAATCCTAAAGACTGGCTTAAAAAAATGTGTTTATTTTAAAAGGACAGTTTATTTACATATGAACTTTTCACTTAAATCTGCTTTCTGTGTTCAATTCTTTTCTCAAGAGCCAGAATGGCTAAGTATATTTGTTTTAAAACCTGAACCTGAGCTGTCCAACTCTCCAGGAACCAAGCTTAAAGAAGAATGCCAGGAATGCCAGCTATCAGAAGACAAGAGATTTCATGACAAAATGTGAAAAATAATAAGATTTTTAAAAAAACCCCAAACAATAGAGACAAGGGCTTTAGGAATGAAACAAAGAAATAATAGTGGCTAAAAGCTGATGCTTATTATGGTAGTCAATTTGTACCCTCCAGCCTCTTCTTTTCAGGAAAGAGAAATGTAGTTATAGAGAGGCAGATGGATGAAATCATGAATGCAGATGAATGTTTGAGAGCACCATCCTGAACCATTCAGAGAGAATGGATAAATCTCCTAAGTAGTACAGTATCAAAATGTCACAACCATTGGTCCCTAAAACTTTCTTGCCCTGCTATCTCATATCTCAGTAGTTGTTGCTAGAAGACTACTGCATGTTGTAATGGCCAGTTCTAGAAGGGTGGCAAATTCATTGAGTAATTAATTATCTAAAGCATTGCATAGATTACATGCAGAGCTTTTTATTTAAATTTGAAAAGCAAAAAGTGAAGCTGAGCTTGGTAGTCAGGCAGAGTATTTTTATTAACAGTTCATTACTCAACATACAGAAACTCTGGCTGAGTAAAGCACATATTTGCCATGTGAAATTGGCAGAGGTGCTTCTACATGTATTATACCCTACGTATATAAAGCACAGTTGTGGCCAAAAGTTATGGCAATGAACTATTCGGCTTTTGAGCATCTGCTTTCCTATGATTTGGTATCCCTTGCAAGTATTTCCAAGATCTGAGGAAAGAGAAGAACTACAGGAAAGGGATTCTGTCTTTCTGAAATCAATAGAACCATAAAACCCTGGAGATGCCTGATTCCTTACATTCTTGTATCTTTCTTACGTAAGGAAATGCCTGTCAGTACCACCCAGGATGCAGATACGCTGACTACACCTGATGAAATTTTTTTTGCGATGCCCTAAACAACCTGTAGGTTGTTTACACCTGGCTGTAGGTGTGGCACTGTAGGCTACAGTGAAGGGCCGTGTAGATGTAGCCACAAAGAGCTCACTGTTTACAATTACATCACTGACTGGGATCCAAAGCTAATGTCTTAAAAATTTATGATTATTTCAGTAATCTAATAATGTTAAAAAGAAGAGCCATCATTCATGGAACAGAAAAAATGAAGTTTACATTTACATTTTCATACAAGGGTAATTGTGTAATGCCTTCCTGTGCCACAAAGTTCTAATTTCAATTTATTCAATAACTAAGCAGAGTATAAAGTCATACAATAGACAAAAATAATCAAAGCCAAGAAGTTCAGAATAGGTCCACCATTCTGTTTTCTGTCCATGTCATTAGTCCATGTTATTTGCTGCTGCAAAGCACTAAATTCAGTGTATTCCAAACAAGTAATGGTATTACTGTCTATGCTTGGTTAGCACTTGGAGATCTGACCCATTTTCATTGCTCTTTTGTAACTGGCTCTGTGCAAACACAAGAGAAGATATTCCCTGCCTCTTGAATACACACTTGCCTCCATTACTTCCCACCTGAACTGCAGGCAAGGTACATAAGCAGGAAGCCAACAGCACTTAGAAAATTCTGTGTTTCTATGGAAAGCACTTGTACATCTCAGCAGTGCAGACTGCCACAAGTATCTCAGTCTCTCCTACTCTCAACTTCTTATTGAGTATTGAATCAATCCTTTTGTTTCTAGTGCTCAGTGGTGTGCTCCTGGCACATTTTAAAGATTTCCTTAAGCTGTGTGATTTCAACTGTCAATAACTCCACTCACATAGAAAATTTCTCCCAAAGAGAGAGAACTTCCATAAGAACTACTCACAGACAATGGGAACAAAGTACCACTGGGCCTATGACTACCATTTCCTGCTCAAAGTTTATGCCAGATTTCTAGAACTTTGTTTGCTCTTGTAAAAATCAAGTACATTTAGGAAGCATTAACAACAATCAATTTTTGGCCTACACAAGCATCTCCGTCCAAAAGCAGCTTGGTCCTACCTGAAGCGAAGCTTCTGTGTCACACATCAGGGGAGTCTCTAGCACGCACCATCATGGCTAGGCTTCGCGAACAAAGATTTGGGGAGCACGCACCATACACTCTGGTTGCCTAACACATGTGGATGTCATCACTGCACTCAGTTTCCTTCTGTGAGAATGAGACACTGAAAGTTTTCCTTCACAATGTTTTGCTGTCCTCTCCAGACAATGCTGCTAATGGCTTCTTCAGCCTCTACTCTGTGGCGTACGACATGGCAGCAAGGCAAACAGTGTACTGCGTTCATCCTTCAAGGGTGCTGAACTCATGCCTGGACACTCAGCAGGGAACATGGGCAGTGCATGGCAGAGAGGACCAGATTTCACCATTTTGAAAGGTGTGTAGGGTATCGCCCTTCTGCTTAGGAAAAAGTGGCTATAATACACATTCTTCCCCTACTACTGCTCCTAGGTTGACCCAAATGTAACAAAATACAGTGTTCTTCAGAGTCAACTCTGCAGAGCACCTTGATTAGAAGAGAATGGAGGTAGAGATACCTAAAACTAATGGCCTGGCCCCACAATAATGCAATCCAGTTACAGGGCCTTTTGTTCTTCATTCTGTATGGTCCTTACAGGCCAGAGATGAGTCTCTCCTCTTTGGTGTCAGATGTCTTATGAAGGCTGGATCCTTCATCTCCACAGTGTACTATGCATCATCTTGTTCAAAGGTTTAATTTCTCAGACCAGAGACACATCTGACAAGCTACTCTTTGTAGCTTCTGACCTGAAACAGGATGGCCTTCACCTTGCTGAACTTAGAACTGCAGTCCTTTTACTGTAAACTGTTGGAACAGCTCCAATATCACTTCTGGGAAATCCTCACAGCAGCAAATCCCTAGTCCTCTCTCTGCATAGCCAGACATGAGCAATGATTTCTGCCAGTTCTCTCCATGCCTCTATAATGAGCTGACAGAGAGTGGGACACCTCCCTTTTCTTGTGGAAAAGAAGCATTAAAAGGGAAAAATCCCACATAGATACAAGTTTCATAGAAATGAAACAGGGAAACACTCTTTCTCCTAGAAATAGGAGAAAGAGTAAAAAAAGAAGTAAGAAAGGTAAAGGGAACAGAAGAAAGTGGAGGGAACAGTGGAATGTAGTAACACAAAAAATTAAAAGCCAAATACTGAAATGATTGCTTTGTATCCCATGAGACTTTGTAGGACAGTGCAGAGGTGTTCTTACAAGGAATCCTAAAGGAAATGTTTGGAGGAGCTTTACGTGCATATGGATATGGCAGGGGAAGAAGATGTTTTTTTTTCATTCATCCACACTGTGTGGGGGGCAGTAGGTGGAGGAGTGAATTCTCCTCTCATCCGCACCATGAGTTCGTCTGGAGTGCAGACAGTTGTTCTCCAGATGCCTATGAAAAAGGAAAATAGCATGTGCAAATCTGAAGAACTGTGGGCCCATAACCCATGGGTATAGTACCCTTTGATCAAAAGAATAGAGGCTCCTTTAACTTACCACTTTCTATCATCTACAGACACAGGTTCCACTTGGCTAAAATTACTTTTTGTGAAAACTTTCTGAGAAAAAATAAACACAACAGGAAAAATAAAATATTACCCAATTAAAAGTGTGCTAAAAAAAAATTCTCCCCTGCAAAGTAACCGTTGTGAGAAAGAATGAACCATCCCTGAGTATGGCTGATGTACTATGGAGGGTTTTCAAGCAGTTGTGATCATAAAAAAAAAGCTTAAATTAAACATATACTTCAGTGTTAGGAGAGTAAAGGACCCAAGTGACTCACCTAAGGTCATAAAGAAGACTGTAGCAGAGCTGTAGACTGAATTAATGTCATGAGGGCATAAGACAGGAAATGGAAGAGTCTTGTTCTTTGCCCTTGGCTCTGCCACTGACTTGCTGCGTGGCAAATCACTTCCTCTTCAGATGACTCAGTTTCTCCCAAAGACAAATTGAAACAGTGATTCATCTTTGTAGAAGTACTTCAAGAATGAAGATTGAAAATGTCATAAAAGAGTAAAGTACAAATTCCATTCCAGTGCTCTCCCCAGACCATCTTTTGTCCTCTTCTTGCTGGATTTTTTGAAGAATGATGTCTTTGTTACTGTGAATGGTATTTTCTTTGAGATAATAAATCTGCAAATTATATAGCAAAAGCACGTTAATGAATTAAATGCTGGATGCCTTCTATTATAGGCTATAAGCAAACAGAAGATGTGCTAAAAGAAAATTGTCTGTGTTGCAGAGTCAGTCAGGCAAAAAATGAAATGCCAATTCGCTACTCAATCTGTAGGAAAAAGCAGTATGTGATCAAGAAATTTTAAGATTTGTCATAATATAAGCAAAAATAAGGTAGGCATGTATTATTACACCCTTAGAGGTGTCCTGAAACAGGCACAGATATAAAAACTAACCAAAAAAATATGTTAGATCATAAAAGGAAGATTGTAATTTTAAAGTCAACAATCTCGTTTACAGCAGAAACAAGAAAACATATAGCAAAGAGGAGTATAGGCCTTACTTTGTGGTTGGTACTCAGGGAAACTTAGTTAATTCTGCTGCAAGATTCAGAAGAAGTCATCATCATGGCTAGACTTCGTGAACGAAGATTTGGGAAGGGCTCTACCCACATTTGCTACAAGCACACTGGTGGCTGAAAAGGCCAATGTGAGATAGACAAGTCTATCTCACATTGCAAAAGTTGCAAAAGGCACAGCAGAAAGACTCCTTGGATGGTATCTGCAAGACACAGTTCTTTCTGCCTTGTCTATTCTTCAGGAGAAGTAAAATGGGGGAGATAGGCAAAGCAAAGTTTTCGAAGAAGCCTTTTGTAATGTATTCCTTATCATCCAAGTGTCCAAGTTGAGTTGCACATGAGACCAGCTTTTAGAAACACTAATCATTCACAGATTTAAATGAAATTAATTGGAAAACCATCTAGGAAACTATAGGAGGAAAACTTTTTCAGCTAAGAATCACAGAAAATGCCAAGTTGATACAAGGGTCATCAAGTCCAACTCCTAGCCCTGCACAGGACCATCCCCAAGATTCACCATATGCCTGAGAGTATCGTCCAAATGCTTCTTGAACTCTGGCAGGCTTGGTGCTGTGACCACTTCTCTGAAGAACCTGTTCCAGTGCCCAATCACCCTCTGAGTGAAGAACCTTTTTCTAATATCGAACCTAAACCTCCCCTGACACAACTTTAGGCCGTTCCCTCGGGTCCTGTCACTGGTCACCACAGAGAAGAGATCAATGCCTGTCCCTCTTTTTCCTCTCATGAGGACTCATGTCTGTCATGGTTTGAGATAGCCCCAACATCCAATTCCGTAGCTCCATTCCCCCTCCCACATCTCAACCTAATGTGAGATGGGTTTTTCCAGACAAAACACACACCAGACTCAAAGTGGGGAAAGGGAATATATTACAATGACTGTACAAATAAATACCATATCACATTATACACATGATCACAAACTATCTCTACCATGACATATGTATTTACAATGGATCAGATCTCTTCTCTCCTCCAAATAAAAGTCCAGGAGGGAAAGAAGGACAGATCCCTTCCAGTCCCTGAACAGCAGCATCTTCTAAGGCAGCAGGTTTCTTCTCATCTCATGCAGCAGCTGATAGCTGGCTTTCTGCCAGCGTCCACGAGGGAGGTATTCAAGCTCCCCCGGCCCCATCGCCTCACAACCGAGGGGTCTTCCGTGGACTTCGTAACCCCAGACAAGGTCGTTTCACCACGTCATATCACGAAGACACAGGGGAGTCTTCGTGACGGTCTGGTATCTCCAGGAGATTCAAGCTCCTTGCAGGGCCTCTGTGCCCTGTCTCTCAGGCTGCCACCGTGGCAGCAGTGCAAGGGGGGGGAAGCCAAGGTCGCCCCCCCCACATTCCATCTGGCCGTCCCGGTCCAGCTGCGGGACGCTCCAAGCTTCTCAGCTCCTCTCTCTCCGGTGCTGCATGTCTAAAACTGCTCTCCAAAATAGGAGTCCATGTCCCTCTTCTCCAAGAGAGATCTCAAGGGAGTTTTGGGGGAGTGTGGTACAGTCTTACCCCCAAGAACTCTGTAGCTCTCAGTTGCTGGCTCTCCTTTCCTCAGCTCTCCTTCCAGGAGTCCTTTCTCTGGTGCTGCATGTTGCTTCTCTGCTCCTTCAGTTCAGGTCTTATCTCTGGCTCTCTGCCACCGTTTCTCTGGTCAGCGTCGGCTGCTGCTCTGTGCCCATGGAGAAAACATCTCCCGGCATACTACAGGCACCTAGCCCAGCTTTATGCTGTTCCAGGTCCCTGCAGCCCCCAGCCAGGGGCTGGGAGGGGGCCAGAGGGCCCAAGGGGCTCAGAGCCCCTACCTCGTGGCTCTACAACATGGCCACCTCTCCTACAACAACCAAAACTACAACTCTTCTTTTCCGGTCTGGTTGTGATATGTTTACATTTCTGCAGGAGCGCCCATTGGGCAGAATTTCAAAACTTCCAGGGGTTTCCACCCCTTGGGGTCTACCACTTCTCTTAGCCTCTGGGGAGAACAAGGTTCAAACCACTACAACACTCCACCCCTCGCTCCTGCGAAATGTCAACATATCACAACAACTGAAAAAAAACTCTAATCAACATGCAATCTTCAATAAACTAAAATATAATCAAAATCTCTCTACTACACATCAATATAGCATCATCACAAACTTAACTCTACTCTTAATACTTAACTTACATTACTATAGTCTTACTCTCACTACAATGGTACAGTCTGTGTTTTGTCTGGAAAACTCTTTCTGTTACCACAAGCATCATGGCTCTTATCTCTCTCCCTCGATGGTTCGCAACCATCCTCTGCTACCATTTATGTCATGGTTTGAGATAGCCCCAACATCCAATTCCGTAGCTCCATTCCCCCTCCCACATCTCAACCTAATGTGAGATGGGTTTTTCCAGACAAAACACACACCAGACTCAAAGTGGGGAAAGGGAATATATTACAATGACTGTACAAATAAATACCATATCACATTATACACATGATCACAAACTATCTCTACCATGACATATGTATTTACAATGGATCAGATCTCTTCTCCCCTCCAAATAAAAGTTCAGGAGGGAAAGAAGGACAGATCCCTGCCAGTCCTTAAACAGCAGCATCTTCTGAGGCAGCAGGTTTCTTCTTCTCATGCATGCAGCAGCTGATAGCTGGCTTTCTGCCAGCATCCACGAGGGAGGTATTCAAGCTCCCTCGGCCCCATCGCCTCACAACCGAGGGGTCTTCCGTGGGCTTCATAACCCCAGACAAGGTCGTTTCACCACGTCATATCACGAAGACACAGGGGGTCTTCGTGACGGTCTGGTATCTCTTGCAGGGCCTCTGTGCCCTGTCTCTCAGGCTGCCACCGTGGCAGCAGTGCGAGGGGGGAGCCAAGGTCAACTCCCCCCCCTGCATTCCATCTGGCCGTCCCGGTCCAGCTCCAGGACGCTCTGAGCTTCTCAGCTCCTCTCTCTCCGGTGCTGCATGTCCAAAACTGCTCTCCAAAATAGGAGTCCATGTCCCTCTTCTCCAAGAGGGGTCTCAAGGGAGTTTTGGGGGGCTGGTATCAGTCTTACCCCCAAGAACTCTGTAGCTCTCAGCTGCTGGCTCTTCTTTCCTTGGCTCTCCTTCCAGGAGTCCTTTCTCTGGTGCAGCATGTTGCTTCTCTGCTCCTTCAGTTCAGGTCTTATCTCTGGCTCTCTGCCACTGTTTCTCTGGTCAGCGTCGGCTGCTGCTCTGCGCCCATGGAGAAAACATCTCCCGGCATAACTACAGGCACCTAGCCCAGCTTTATGCTGTTCCAGGTCCCTGCAGCCCCCCAGCCAGGGGCTGGGAGGCCCCAGAGGGCCCAAGGGGCTCAGAGCCCCTACCTCGTGGCTCTACAACATGGCCACCTCTCCAACAACAACCAAACTACAACTCTTCTTTTCCGGTCTGGTTGTGGTATGTTTACATTTCTGCAGGAGCGCCCATTGGGCAGAACTTCAAAACTTCCAGGGGTTTCCACCCCTTGGGGTCCACCACTTCTCTTAGCCTCTGGGGAAAACAAGGTTCAAACCACTACA